>NC_067283.1:10635658-11310658 GCF_020740795.1 Apus apus
TCTACCAGCTTTTACTATCACACATTTCATGGTTTTCAATCAGAACCATTTACCTCTCATAGCCATTTCCAAAACAATGCAGAATTCCTGAATGCAGAATTCCTGAATTTCTAGTGCTTTGCTTGTACTCTTTCAAACTAGTTACTTACTCCGTTAGCAAATGTTGCCTCTTTTGGAGTAGCTACACAGTTTGGATGCTTGATACAATTACTTTCTAGGTAGTTATGTAAATGACTGAAAGCAGCATCGTGAGTCTCATCAAGATGAACCAATAAACTTACTTCCTAAAAGAGGGAAGTAATAAAATTATGTAGTTTGGCAATGTTATAAATTGAGATAACTTTTGAATCTTTCTAGGCTGCAAGTACAAAAACAAAAACATAGCCTGGCACTGGTTTGGTGTTTACATGCCACTTATTAATAAAGCATGAAAGATCACCTTTTAAACAAAAATAAAACCACTTTATCTTTGCCTAGATAACTGCATATACAGCAAAGGTGTATGTCTATCAATATAAAACATATTGAGGTATGTTAATCCCAAGCAAAGGATTTGCAGGTTGGTCTGAAAATGTCTCCTTGCAGTGCATTCTAGACCCCAGTTGTTCTGATGAGAATGTCTGCACGTAGTGTGTATTGGAGTCTGAGTCATTACAGGACCATTAGTCAGAAGAAATAAAATGTTAAAAATCTGCTTTGTAGAACTGATTCAGGGCCTATGACATGGGAAGTCCTAACTTCAGTGAGCATGAGAGAAGTTAAATATGCATTTTGCAATGTAAAAGCACTCAGAGGCAAATAAGAACAGTCTTGAATCAGGAACCTGTGTGTGAGGGAGAGATAATTTCATCTGCAGCCCCGAGTTTACCATTTTATACCATCTGATTTAGCTTTTAGATGCTCTAAATCCCTTTCTTTGCCCCACTTAATATTTACTTAGGGCATAGCAATTTAGGTGTCCATCAAAGCTGTGCCAGACAGCTAACACTTAGGAGCTGCAGCACTGAATATTTAATTGGATTTTTGATTCTTTTTTCCCCAAGAGAAATTGTAGTTTTATCACAGGGTGCTGTGACCAGGACACCCATAATTAGTTCTCCTGCAGTCATCAGCTTCTCTGATACAAAAATGTGACCTAACCAGAGTGTCCGCCTGAGCTTTTATCATCCATTTTGATTCTGTGACTCTACTGTTCCTTCTATGCATATTAGACTCTATAACTTCCCCTGGCTGCATGCCAGATGAAGAAAAGGGTGGTTACTGCATTTTACATAGTTCCAGGACTTCTCTAACAGCAAATTGCCAGTGCAGCTGTCAGCTGGGCAGTTTGTGTTTGGCTAAAAGCAAATGTCAATGACCATCAGCATCTGTTGTAGGTCCTACACTGCTAGGCACATCTTCAAGTGTGAAACACAGCTCCTAGCAAAGCCACTTATTTAGCTGCCTAAACATGGATCATGAAGGCCCATTTTTTGTTCTTGCTGTAGTTTTGCTATTCATATTCATGAGTAGTGTTGCTTCTCCCTGCCCATTCCAGTTACCTTGGACTAAAGATGACTAACATGTGGGTAAGAGGAAAAGTTTCTATGAGAAGGATTAAGTTTTAATCCACAGTGAATTCCAGGTATTACATGACACTGAGTATGTTTAAACATTATCTGTCCTTTTGCATAATAAAGTCTCAGGGAGGATTCTGAATAGTGCTAACTGTGTTGCTTATCCTTGAGTTTAACCTTTACAATCTCATAAAATTTAGTCTGACTTCTATATAGTGCCTTTCTCTAAGACTCAACCTACTGAGGACTGAAATCAACTTTAGATAAAGGGCATGGCACACAGATAATAGGGGATGCCCAAATGTCCACAGTGGCAGAGAACTAGCCAGGTCAGATGTACTTAAATGATCCTTTGGACAGTCTACACCTCATGGAAAGGACAGGGAAAAAACTCATAGTTACTTCCAGATTGAGAACTTGCACTCAAGATCGATCTGGAAGAGTCTCCAGCTTGTGTCTCCAGAGAGTCTTCTATCATGCACATAGCTTCCAGGTGACTCCCGTGGTCCTCTGGCAATGACTCACCATCTCGAACATTCACATTCCCAGAAAATATTTGAAATCAACCCCTGGATCATCAAGTTTTGAAAAATATATGACGGATAGAGCTTGTCTCAAATTACAGTGGTCCACTATTAAAGTAAGGAACGGTTTCTGGAGAAATTCTCTCTGTTCCTGGGAATTGCCATTCACTCCTGGAAATATATACTGTATAAATGTCTTTAATCTCAGCTTCTGGTATCAAGGGTAGCAATATTACACTTAGACATAAATGGAAGTAGGTTACTCTTCATATTCAGGCTGATTCCTGTGCTTTAGCAGTACACTAGCTGTTCATTGCCAGCATTTATGGTTGTCTGGTTGCTTAGACAAGGATTCCTGTGCTATTTTTAACCAGTTTTTATTATTTTTTAATCTCTCCTTTTAAGCCAAAGTTTCAGAATTCCTCTAGTATTTAACCTCAGGGCAGACTTTCTCTCCTTATCTTTTTCATTTAGACAAGAACATTTTCCTTTTTTTTCTTTCCTCCTGCCTGTTGATCTGTTCCTGTTGAAAGGGTTTGTACTCAGCAAAGCAGAAGGCTCTCTAAACCTCCCAAAGATCCACTCAGAGCAGAGACACTTGGATCATTACAGATGTTGCCAAAGTTCATAGAAAACTAAACACCTCATTCCTCCAGCTTCTTTAGAAAAATTCTTCTTCTAAACATCAAACTGTATTGAGTTCAGTCTTTTGCTGATGTAGACTTTCTGTACAGATTCGGATACAGACTCATTTCCAGCCTCCATGAACACCACAGAGATTGAAGAAAGTGACAAGTCATCTGATACTTATGAGCGACCCATACTTCTCAAGGTATCTTACCAGTCAGCATCAAGCCAATACTCTATTTACCCTTAGATCTCAAACTTCCTTGGATTTCAGCTTTTATATATATATAAAAATCTTACTATCTTACTACAGTGCAGTTTTAAATAGCCAATTTGATTCATCACCAAAAAAATAAGTATCTTCTGATCTGTTTGTTGTCTGAGCCTTCAAAATCAGTGTAAAAAGATTCAAAAGGAAAGCAAAAGAAATGTGTGTAGCTGACTCTACATCAGTGTGCACAACCAACCTCTTTAATACCAAAGGAATTTGTTATGATCTCTGTTATTCCTGAGACTACATAAATTAAAATAATAAGACAGCTAAAATAAAGTGTTACCAGATCTTAATCTCTAAAAGTAGTATGAAATATTTTCCAGTAAATAAAAGCAGAAAGAACTAATGATACAGAGCTTTTAGCCTATTTATGTGAAAGACTAACATAAACCTAGATTCTGAGTTTGGATCGATAATAAAAATGTGTGGTCTAGAAAATCGTCTAACAAATGTATACATTGGACTCCAGCAGAAAATATGAGCATTTGTTAGTAAAATATTTTGGTGGGGAAGATTCACTCTGCAGTTTGGGGGGCTCTGTGTTAACTTCAAAAGAAATGAAGTTATTTCTGGTTGTTATTACAAGAGATCATTCATTGACCTAGGCCTCTTTGGAAAGAATGCTAACAATTCCAAATATCATAGGCCAGTATCGACATGAGCTTTGGAAAGGGATCACATTCAGGGTAAAACACAGAGTCAAGAGCAGGATTTTGGCAGCTATGAGATTTCTTTTCAGGTGTAGGCACTGAGCAATTCACTTTTTTTTTTTTTTACTTTTTTTTTTTTTTGTCTCCTTATATAATATAATTCTGGAAGAATGAGCAAACAAGTCTTTTTATCAGTCAGAAATAGGAGGAGGAGTTGGTTCATGGGGGTTTTGTACCTTCTTTGAAAATCTTTTAATTGTGCAGGATGTAGGAACACAGACTAGATGGTGTTTAAACCTTGGACGTTTTTGACAGAGAGAAAAGGCACAATTCTCTCATCTTTTCACTTTGTATTGGAAGTAATAGTATCAGTCTGACAGTTTTTCCTATCACTCATGTCCTAAAATCCCCTTTAACACAATTAAACCTTAAGTGGCAAGAAACAGGGGGACAGTGGGATGACCTTCAAAAAAAGCACCACATCCACTGGAGACGTGCTGGTGGTGGCAGCCCCAGAGGCAGTCCTGCAGGAGGGACCATGCTACTTGGTGCAGAGGAGGCTGCTGACACAGCCAGGCTTCATAGCCTCTAGGACACCTTCAGATGAATTCAATGGGTAGCTTTGACAGTCTCGGCCAAAGCACTCCTGAGTGGAACCTGAGTCACACTGAATCTTCTTTTGTCAGAAACAAATCCCCAGCCTGTGCCTGTTCACTTTTTTCCCAGTCTAAATTCAGGACATAGCTGAAATCTGTAGCTGCAAAGGTCATAGAGTGCGCATCATGGGACCCTTAAACCCCAAAAGCCAGCCAAGGGGGCAGCACAGGGTTGTGCATTTGCCTTTGCTGAGGCAATTCAGGTTTCACAAACACCACGCAAGCAGAGGTGAAGCCCCACCATCTGTTCCCTCCCTCACCTATCAGACACCTCCACATCTGAACAACCCTAGGGCAGTGGCAGCTCCGGGCTGGAAACATGGGGGAGATGGGGCAAGGGGGAAGCCAGGAAATCCCGGTGAGATCTCCCAGTTCAACAAACCAGTGAAGTTGCCAAAAGACTATGCCTAAGCCTCATCTTAAAAGTTAAAACTTTTCTATAAATTATATATAGGAGCTGAGCCTGAACATGACATTTCAACACCGTTCTCATCAGGTGTTCAGGCACACTAACATTGGCCCTATCCCTAGGCAATGGCAGTGAATCCCAGCACTCAATTCACCTGCCTTGGCATTTTGTCCTGAGATTTAAGATGCTCCAGGACACCTGGGGCACCTGCACAGGGCTGGGAGGACCAGTGGGGATTCCTATACCCTTCTGGAACCAAGAGGGCCCATGATCATGAGTTGTCTCAGGTGTCACTACACACTTAAATGTGGGCAACTGGATTGAACACTGACTGTCCCTCTTTTACATACAGTAGAAAATTTAAATAATTTTTATTTTCAAGAATATAATTTAAAAATATTTTTATTCTAAGTGGTGCCCTAAGGGTCTTGGAGGCTTTGTCTGATGTCAGCAATGAGCTGAAAATCTTTGTGAAACAAATTCCTTCTCCTGTACCCTGCAGCCACTTGCTGATCTTTGCTGCCTTGCCAGATTTTGTACTTTTTGCCATTTGTTCTTGGCTCAGCAGATGAAGATTAGTTTAGAAACAAATGAAAGAGGAGTAAATGCAGATGCTAAATAAAGTAACACATTAATGGCCATCCTACATTTTCTTCCACTTTGGCCAAATTTGTCTCTAACAGTGAATGAAAGGAAGAGGATGTGAAACAGAAATTGTAGACATTTATTGTAAATTGGCCTGAAGCTTTACAAAAACACATTTATTTTACCACAGGTAAAGAATTAAAATACTAAAATAATGCTGTAGAGTAGCTACACCTCACGTTGATAGCCCTGGGAGGTGGCTATAGGCTTCTGTGAATAAAATTTAAGCTTCAAGCAGAGGTGAAAAGAAAATAAAAACTCAGTTCATCCTAGAACATGTTTCGTGGTAAAATAAAACTACCACTAGTATGCTCTAGTGTTAGACTTGAAATAAAAATCAAGGCACAAAATAGAAGAAAATTCTTCTAATGCAAACAATTCTTTTTATATGTGACAGTGAAGATCTTAGCTTGTCAGAAAAAAAGAAAAAAAAAGAAAAAAGGAATAGCAGTCACACTCCCTGAAGGAGAACCTAAATAAATACACTCAAAACAAAACTAAGAACCATATGTCCTCCTAATGCTTCATTTTGAAGCATGAGGAAAAAGTAAAACAACCAACAAAAGGATAATAGAGAAAACAGCATGGAGAGAAAAATATTGAAGTAATGGGTTATAAAAGCTGTTGCCAGAATGTTGCATAACAATCTTTTTTATGAACAAACAGAACTGGAAATGTTGCCCTCTTGCTTTCCAGGAAACTTCCAATGAGTCAGGAATGTGACATGTTTAAAAAGGAGGACAGTTTTTTTCCCCTCTAAAGCAGTGAGAATTGGGCACTTTGTGTACTCCTTGAGAAGTACATATGCTCTGCTAACTTTTCAACATGCCTCATGTTCTGTCTATTTTTTGTCAGCTCTGGGGAATTGAGCAACACACTTAAAGTATGATGGAACTTGAGAGCTCCTCAAATTCAGATTTCTAAAGACATAAATAATATATCAAACAGAGTCTCATAATATAAAGATTAGCTTTATTTTTCTGTGCAAGTCTGGGAATTTTTAATCACATTTATTTTCTGGATTTTCCTAATCTCCTTTTCTTTCTCAGATAAGAGGGAAAAGAGGTACTCCATGGTGGGTGGAAGGAGGGGTTGTTCTGCTAAATTATTACTCAGTGGTGTAAATTAGTGTTTTCTTCCCTGAGGTACAACCACTGTGGGAGCTATAAGAAAATCTAAATGGTAAGTTCTCCAAACGTAAACTTGCAGCCATTCAGTCCCCAGTTGAAGGCAGAAGAAGATATTCTCACTGCTGCTGTGTGTTCAAACCTTTGTTCTCCCTTCTACTGCCCCATCTCCCCTGCTTGTGAAAGAATAGTGGGCTGGAAAGCATAGTTCCCTGGCACACATGACTATTCCGGCCAGTAATTAGGGGTTGTTCCTACATGTTAATTTTATGTGGCCTGTTGCAGTAGCCCTGGCAGGTACAGGAGTTCCCGCTGTATTCACACTCTTCCCGTGACCTGGCTACCTGGCTACCAATAAACCTCAAAATTGTGGTTGCAATGGAGGAAAAACAATCTTGTGATGGGTTGAAATCTAAAGGTGAGAGTGGAGTACTGGGGTGGGGAAGAAGTAGTTAAAGACAGATGAGCCCCAAGAGCAAATACTGTTACTCCACACCTTAGGATGTTCTTCTGTCCTGGCTGGTAAGCATGATACTTTCTCATTTTGGACAATTTCCGTTTGTGTGAGTGACTTGCTATCCCATAGCAGTCTCCTGTTAAGTATTCAATAAGACAGGTCATAGAATCATAGAATCATGGAATCATAAAATCAATCATAGAAAAATACAATCATAGAATCATAGAATCATAGGGGTTGGATGGGACCTCTGAAGATCATCAAGTCCAACCCCCCTGCTGCAGCAGGAACACCTAGGACAGATAACACAGGAATGTATCCAGAATGGTCTTGAAAGTCTCCTGTCACCTTTTGATTCAGGTTTGACAACAATGCTCTTAATCCCCTCCCTATCCCACCCAGGTAGGGAAGGAGAGAGAGAAAAAGAGAGAGACTTGGCTGGATTGAAAACTAAACTACACAGCTTTAATTAAACATTAATGAGATAAGAAAATATATACAATTATATACAAATGTGTTCAGGAAATGTACAAAGCCCCTGTTGCCTCCCCCCACCCCCAGCAACTCCCACAGCACTCACCTTAGCTGCTAACAGTCCTGAAAAGTTCCAGACTGCTTCTGAAGAGGGAGCAGAGTGATGAGGGTCAGGAGAGCTCAAGCCTGGGGGTTGATGGTGATGGATGGATGGAGTCCTCCTCGGACACCGGCCATGGACGGAAGAGAAGGGAAGAAGAAGAAGGAAGGAAGTTGTCTTCTGTGATTTCTGACCTTCCTCTGAGATTATGTAGATATATGGAATGGAATATCTCTGGACAATTTTGCTGTCTGTCTAATTCAGCCTCCTACGGGGGGGTCATATATCTCCCCATAGTGTCTGAGCCGGCAGAGTGAAGGTGCGACCTTGAATACCCAGCAATTAGAAAAACATTCCACTGTTATCAGTCTCAGGTGGAACACTCTGCTACTAGTTAAAAGAAAGCTTACTGAAGGAAAAAAAAGATCAGCACCAAACCGGGACATGTCCAGAGAAGGAGACTCCACAACCTCCCTGGGCAGCCTGTGCCAGTGTTCCGTCACCCTCTCAATAAAGTTTTTCCTCATGTTGAGGTAGAACTTCCTGTGTTGCAACTTGGTGTCATTTGTCATTGAGGTTGTGTCTGTATCAGTAATCTAATGAGTACAGTTGCAGTGGTAAATAACACAGACCACTGCTGCCTGCGAAGCTGTGTAGGACCTGCACAGTGGGCCCCTGCCACTTACCCAACTGGGCAGCAACATTCAACCCCCCTAGCAGCAGAAGGCTTCTGTCTGTACCACATTCTGCAAGAAGTCTCAACAACTCATGGCAGGAAACCACTGATAGTAAGCTGCAGTTGTTTCAGGTCAATCTTTACAGTTTAATCTTTGGAACAGTTGTAGTCCTGGGTTCCTATCCCCTGGGCCTGCTTAGTTTACTAGTAGAGCCACAGCTAACAAGGCTAAGTGTAGCTATTACATTTTAAATGTGGTTTTGGCTCTCCTAAGCCAAGGTGTAGGCACAGTTTGGGTGACAGGAAAGACCAGGGACTCGTACCAGTTAACAGTATGGACCACTATGTGCCAGTATGTGCCACCTTCAGCCAAGGCCTAATAACAAACTAACACAGCTACAGTAAATATACAAGCTTGTATTTTCCTGGATTTGGAAGACCCGATCATTGATCACCTGACTGTATGGATTCCACAAACTTTGAAGAAGACTCATTGATATTTTTCATACCTTACAGGAAACCCTTCAGAAAGCATCCCTCCTGCACAAGGAACGTAAGCAATTGAAACTTAGTCTGAGGAATGGGATGAAAAAAAGCATGCACATTTTACATCTTCTACAAAATAGTAATTTAAATTCACAAAGGTAAGTTTCTGGTCAAGCTACTCCATAGTGAGATACTGCATTTTGAGAAAAAATGTGTCAAACTGCATCAAGAATAGTCCATGATGATTTATTTTATGAGAATGTCCAATTATTTTGTTGACTTGATTAAAGATCATACCTATATTAGTGTATTAGTCCAGATCTGGAGGGTGCTTTGTTCCTGTTTCCTATTATTTGACTCATTTCATGGGCAGGTCTTGGAAAGCATGAAGAGTTTTCTCTGAATGAAACCCGAAGGTAACTCCAAGTAAGTTCCACATGGGCTCCAAGTGCGAAGAGCAGTTCAGTCCAGGACACCCACCTACAGCTAACTCAAAGTGAAACCCGCTGAACTGTGCATGCTAGAGGCACTCACATCAAATGCTACACCAGTCTGCTCCTGCTATCTACCCTGCTTGCTGGATGAATAGAAAGATTTGGAGGCTGTTTAGTCTGAAGAAAAGGAAACTGAGGGGAGACCTCATTGCCCTCCACAACTACTTGAAAGGACCTTGTAAAGAGGTAGGCACTGGTCTCTTCTCACAAGTAACTGGTGATAGAACAAGAGGAAATGGCCTCAAGCTGCTCCAGGGGAGGTTTAGACTAGACATTAGGAAGAAGTTTTTCACTGAAAGGGTTGTCAGACATTGGAACATGCTGCCCAGGGAGGTGGTTGAGTCACCATCCCTGAATGTGTTTAAAAGTCATCTAGATGTGGTGCTTGGGAATACAGTGCGACCTCTTAAGGAGGACTGACTTCTTTCCTTCCCTCCTTCCCTCCTCCCTTCAGTCCTTAATCCTCTCCCTTGAAAGCAGCTTTGCATTGCCTCCCTAAAGGACACTTTCTCACTACATACATATTTATATCCCTGGTAGCCATTTACATTTGCTTTGTCCTTAATCATCCCTCGGTTTGTGTTAACCCTTAATAAACCAATTAGTTTGTGGAGTAAACCTTGGCTTTAGAGGCAATTTCTGAGCGTGCTGGGGTGGGGGTGCTTTCTAACTAGCACCCTGAAACACGGTCCCGAGGTGGCCGCTCCTCCGTGAGAGGCAGCGCCGCGTGTGCTCAGCGCTGAGGCTCAGGCTGGACCCGGGGCAGGCAGGCAGGCAGGGTCCCAGCAGCAGTGCCAGCAGCAAGGGGGTGTCCCATGCAGAAAGCATCCGAACGGGCCTCAGGGAGGAGGGAAGGACCCACCAGCTGCACTCGCTGCCTTTGACACCCCCATGACCCACCTGTCCAGGCAGTGTCACTGTCCAGAGCCAGTGAGCGTCCATGAACCCCACGTTAGGGCGGTGACTGCCGGGGGTACAGGATGGCTTGTTGCCCATCCTTTCTGTCCTGGACCACATCTGTTGTTTTGGTCTCAGTTGTCCTTGAGAAGCAAGTCTGTTTTAGTTCGTTAGCTGGGCATAATCAGGAGAGGCCTTCGCTGGCTTATAAGGCATTTTGTTTAGACTTATGTGGGGAAGAAAAGAACAGTTTCCCACAGTGCTGGATTTGGTAGAGTAGGGTTTATGGTTGGGTTTGGTGATCTTAAAGGTCTTTTCCAACCTAAGTGATTCTGTGATTCAATGATTCTATGTCTAAAGAAAATCCAATCCTTTGATATTCATAGTGGGGGTTTGTATTGATTGTGCATTTCTTGGCCTGAAGATAACATCTTGGCATGATATCCAACCAGCAAGTTGCTAAAAATTTAGCCTTAGAATTCCAATTAACTGAGCCAGATTTCTTTAGTCAGATACCCTGACTGTATATGTACAGTGTTACTTATGTCCAGTGCTGCCATATCTGTGAGGTGTATTTGGATTACACTCCCAGTGCAATATTTAATGTCTGCAGAAATACTTGATACAGGAGGCTGTGAAATTGTGTGAAAACAGAGCTTCAGGTATTCACCATTATAATTTCTTCAGTACTCTAATGTTTCCACTGAATAGTTGTAAAAAATTCTTAAAACCTACCAAATGGATAGTAAGGGAATAATTAATTATCATCAGTATCATTTATGAGCATCTGAAATTAGAAATCTGGGATTTTGGATTTTTAGGATATTTGGAAGTCTCCAGAGGAGATCAGAGTAAACACCCATAGGCAACCTTCATTTTAGTGGCTGCAGTTGATGATAGCAGAATATTAGGGTCAGTACAAGAACCATAGCTGAGAATTTCATAAATCTGTTGTAAATGGAATGAAGAAAAATATTTTCTTTAAATATGAAGGAGTTTCTACTGTAAATGTAAGGCCAGTCATAGTGTTAAATATTCCCTTCTGACTTTCGAAATACAGGCAAATGCATCCCTGAATTCTGCGTCTGTACAAACAGGATACTGGCTGAGCATGGTACAAGTGAATCAGCTAGTCAAACACTTAGATGTTTGCAGAATGCATCTATCTGTGAAGAGAGGTGTTTTGTGCTATACACAGGCTCTATAAAATAAGAACTTAATATGGAGTCTATTATACTGCACATGTCATGTGGAAGCACATACTCTTTTATAATGGCTCAATAACATTTGAGATAATCATTAAAGTTATTAACACTATATATATGTACAGCATTATTCTTCCTCTTTTATTGCGAAGCAGAAGTAAAAGTAAAAATGAATAACTGAGCCTAAGTCCTTCACTCCCTTTGCAGATAGATCATCCACTCCTTTGAGTATTTCCCAGTCTATACAGGTACAGCATTCACAGTCTTGATCCAGATTACAGGAGTTTATGTCTGAGAAGTTGGAATAGTCAAAAGATAAAATGTGATATAACTGAAAGGCAGTATCTGGAAGGGCAGCTGAAAGCACAAGAGATGCAGAGACATGAAACAAAGCAGAACAGCTTGGCTGGAAGTGAAAGGGGGATGGATGAAGTGCACAGCCTTTGGGGTGTGGAAACCCCACAGCATCAACAAGAAAGACATCCTGTTCATGGGATGTCAAAAGAAATTAGATGAGCAAACTGAAACTTGGGGTCTACTTTCCAAGTGATCTCTATGCTTATTTCCTAGTAACAAATGACCCTTTTAAGAAAGAAAGAATATACCCTGGTTACATTTTTCCAAATAAAAGCGACAGCTGAATGGAAAGCTGGAGGAGAGTGAATCAGTGGTGGCAGAGGGAAGAAAAAGGAAAACAAAACTGGAGGAGGAAAAATGAAAAATGCAGTGCAAAGGGAGCCTGACTAGAAAAGTCCAAATCAAGGCAGACAACTTATTGAACTAATGCTAATGTAAATAAAGACCAAAGTTACTTTTCAAAATGTAAATGCAATATATATGTGCATTGATGTTCCCCAGCTGGCGTGCTATAAATAGCATAGAAAAGGTAGCTGGAGATCAGAATCCAGTAGGAGCCATCCAAGGACAAAGTGGAGGCTGAGAAAAGGATAGATTCAGCAAACTCCAGAGTACTGACTTTGGGCAAAAACCAGAGCAGAATGCTAGCATAAGGAAGGAGCCATTCACAGGAGGGAGGGTGACAGCACCCCTCTGGTCACTGTGTCCCTTGGAAAGCCTTTCTTACCAGCAGCACAACTGCAACAGCTATACTCTACAGCTACATTTCAGACTTGGTGGCATCCTCTCAGACAGTTTTCGTATCTATAATTCCAGTTGTAGTATTCTCAAATTAGTGTGTAAAGAAGATCTTTCTGGCTCTTTTCCTACATCCTGGATCCATTTATGAGATCTTATGGCTAGATTATTTCACAGCTGCTTTAGGGGTTCTGTAGATTATTGCACAAATATTTACTTTTCAAAAGGAGAAACCAAATGCCTTAGACCCAAGTATCAAAAGCTTTGTTTCTTCCAGCTTCCTCCTGGGGGGGTTTTACAGGCTGAAAGAAATGAAAAAGATGAATACAACACCATGTACAGTGCAGTGTCATTAAAAGGTCAGAGCATCACCTAAGAGCTGCAGTGTCCCTACAGCTAGAAGAGCACAAGGAAATGCTGCAACTAGCAAGTGCCATATGGAGGACCTCTCCAGCCTCAATAGCTAAAAGCAATTTACAGTGGTCATTTGGGAAGCAGCCCTCAGCACAAGCCAGTTCTTTCCAAGTGAGGCTAGGACACAAACCTTCCTCTGTATGGGGATACATTTTGATCTGCAGTGACATATCTCCACTGGTCCACCTCCTCACAGAAGAGCAGAGCTTGAAAAATTTCAAAATCACTGCAGATTAAAAGCCAAAGTTTTACCTTCAAGGCAACTTAAGGTTTGAAAACCAGGTCCTAGTTCTCCCATCAGTTAGGCAGTCTGAAAAATGTCAAGGAGTACTCAGAATTTCAAAAGTGAAAAGCTGGGCAGCTTTGCATCACTGAAGACAACCAAGCACAAGCTCTGAAAAAACAGGTCCTGTTAAAGCAATGTGGGATTGCTCAGGCACTGAAAAATCTCATATTACTGACTGTCTTTGAAAACTTGTGGCCAAACTACTGTCTATTTTCTGGCTGTAATCATACATCACATAAATTTGGATCTCAAAATGATACCACACAGAAAGTGTCAGTCTGGACTGACTCCAGGGGCTACATTTAGGCATTTCTTTTCATTTAAATTATATGCAGCCAGGGTGATGTCAGGTTGCTATGAATAAATACAATTCATAGTACACAGTAATGGATATATGGGAGGAATGTCAGCTCATTTTCTTTTTAAGTAGATACACTTCTTTATTTAAAAATAGATATTATAAGTAGGTAGCTTTTACTGGCTGTTAGAGGCTACGTAAATGTAGTTTTGTCTTACTAGATCAATATTGTTCCAGGGCAGCTAGATTTGATTCTCCTCTGTAAGTAATAGTGTCAGGTACATGTTAGTGTATTCCTACTGTGTTTGAAATGAGAAGTTACACTGTGGTTGCTTTTAGAGGATTGATTTTCAATTTGAAATGTCAACAAACTTCATATGAAATGATAAAAAGAAGCACCCTAACCTTTTTTTAGCCTTTCTATGTAAAGGTATAATGTTCTACTCAGTAGACTCCTCTAAATTATTTCCTTGCAGAGACACAGAATCACAGAACAGTTTGGGTTGGAAGGGTCCTTTAAAGGTAATTTATTCCAGCACCCCTGCAGTGAGCAGGGACATCTTCAACTAGATCAGGTGTCTCAGAGCCCTGTCCAACCTGGTCTTGAATGGTTCCAGGGATGGGGTATCTACCACCTCTCTCAGCAACCCATGCCAGTGTTTCACCACTCTCATTGTAAAAAAATTGTACTCATCAGGAAGCAATTTCAGGCATCCAACAGCTTTAGCAGTAGAATAACTATCATATTGCAGGTCAGGGTGCCTCCTTCACCAAGAAACTAGTGGCAACAGTTGAGCAGTGGTATTAATTATTAACTTCTTGGGAACTAGCACTGCAAGACACTCAGATTTGTGTAACTTCACTGAACAGGAAGGTTTTGAAGTTTACAGCTTAAGTGGAAACTTTATATTAAAATATTGGCATGCTGCATTTTAAAAACCCAAAAATATAACCTCACTTGATTAAAAAAGTCTGCATCTAAAAAACTGCATCCATGTGGTCTTCAAAAGTGACATTCCTGAGACCTCCCTTTCATGGCATGGTGGAACAGCAGGAAGAGCAGAGCATGGCACTGACTTGACTTCTGCCAAATAGGCTCACTGAGGTGGCATAGATTTCTCACAGGAAGCCCTGCAAAGATCTCCCTGCCCAAATCACTTGGGCTGGAAAGTCACATTGTTTTATTTAGATTCCCAGCTAAATGAGAAGCACCAGAGACAGAACCCACTGCTGAATTCAGCATAGAGAGACAGGCTATTAGTCAGTTGGCTGTGAAATGTAAATAATTTTTGCCTTTCAGACTATCCTCCCTGATTCTGTCAAAATCCATCATGCACAACTGCTTATTCAAGGAAAAGGTAACACAAAGTAACACTAAAAACATTTCCCAAACTTACAGCCTAGCAGGGAACAACTTCATTTCAGCCAAATGTTCTCCTGACACTTTTGCAAAACCCACTGTTCTATGAATATCACTGTGTCCTGAGCACCTTTCAAATAACAAAAGCTAAATCTTTTTAAAATCAGAGGTCTCACTTATGAACTGTGAATTGGGAGCAGCTCTACTGGCCTCACAAGCCAGGTTACTTAATTCTTAATTGCAACTGAGAGAAATCTGGCTGACAATCAGTGAAAAAAATCAGTAAAACCAAACCATGACCCAGATTTATGCACCAGCACAGTCCATTTGTTGGGTGTAAAACACCCTCACTAGCAGGCACACCTCTCTGAACAGCTTCTCCATCTGCTTTCCAGAGGGGTCTCAGGAACCAGCTGTTGTCTGGTCTTAAGTTCTTATTTCCTTCTTTGGATTCTCAGGCTGATTATGTGGAAAGCTGAATCTGATGATATTTTAAAGATTCAAAGCAATATGATGATTCACAATGGTTGGATGTTTTTGAAGGTCTAGTTCAACTGAAGCAAAAAGGCCAGACACTTCAGTCCCCTGAGTTGAGCAAATATCCAGATCAATATGTACCAAAACTCTGCACATTTGTCTTTCCCGTCACTGCTGGACTCCACCGGCAAGAGTACGAGTGTGAGTTGTTCTTAAAGATCTTTGTAGATGTAAAATAATTTTCACAGAATATTTACATACAACTTATTGCTTCTGAATAAAAAATAGGTTCCTCTAAGCCAAGTTTGGGTTTATTTAAAAAAAAAAAGTAGCAGTAGCTGAGAGTTAGATGAGGTATAAAATCAAATTATAGTAGAGGCTGTATTATTTTACTCATAGAAGAAGGTAAATGCGTATAAACCTTGAGAAACAGCTAACTATGATAAATAATCATAGAACCAAAGAATGTCTTGGGTTGGAAGAGACCTCTAAAGGTCATGTAGTCCAACCCCCCTACAATAAGCAGGGACATCTCCAATTAGAACAGATTGCTCAGAGCCCCATCAAGAGTGACCTTGAATGTCTCTGGGAATGGGGCCTCCACCACCTCTCTAGGCAACCAACTTGTTCCAGAGATCCACCACCTTCATAATAAAGAACTTTTTCCTAATGTCCAACTTAAATCTACCCTTCTCTAGTTTGAAACCACTGCCCCTTGTCCTATCATTATATGTTCTATAGGTCTTCCCCAGCCTTCTTATAGGCCCCTTTCAGGTACTGGAAGGTTGCTATAAGGTCCCCCTAGAGTCTTCTCTTCTTCAGGCTGAACAGCCCCAGCTCTCTCAGCCTGTCTTCATAAGAGAGGTGCTCCAGCCCTCTGATCATTTTCATTCCCCTCTTATGGACTCGCTCCGACAGGTCCACATCCTGCTTGTGCTGGGGGCTCCAGAGCTGGACACAGTACTCCAGGTGAGGTCTCACCAGGGCAGAGTAGAGGGGCAAAATCACCTCTCTCGATCTGCTGGCCACACTTCTTTTGATGCAGCCCAGGATGCAGTTGGCCTTCTGGGCTGCAATTGCACACTGGTGGCTCATGTCCAGCTTTTCATCCACTAGTAGCCCCAAGTCTTTTTCCACAGGGCTGCTCTCTTCCATGTCTTTCCCCAGCCTGTATTCATATCTCTGGTTGCCCTGGTGCAGGACCCTGCACTTGGCCTTGTTGAACCTCGTGAAGTTCACCTGGGTCTTCAGCTTGTCCAGGTCCCTCTAGATGGCATCCCATTGCTCTGGCATATTGACCACAGCACCCAGCTTGGTGGCATCAACAAACTTGCTGAGGGTGCTCTCAGTGTTACTGTTGATATCATTAATGAAGATATTAAACAACACTGGTGGTTTAATATGGAGTATTAAAGTATGGAGCCCTGAGGGACACCACTTATCACTATGTTCCATCTGGCCATTGAGACATTGATCACCACTCTCTGGATGCAATCATCCAGCCAATTTCTTATTCACAGAACAGTCCACCCACCTTCAGCTTAGAGAGAAGGGTGTTGTGGGAGACCATGCCAAAGGCCTTGCAGAAGTCCAGATAGATGACATCCGTAGGTCTTCCTTTGTCCACTGATGCAATTACTCCATTGTAGAAAGCCACTACGTTGGTCAGGCAGGCCTTGCCCCTGGTAAAGCCGTGCTGGCTGTCCTGAATCACCTCCCTGTCCTCCATGTGCCTTAGCATGTCTTCTAGGAGGATCTGCTCCATGATCTTCCCAGGCATAGAGGTGAGGCTGACAGGTCAGTAGTTCCCAGTGTCCTCCTTTCTACCCTTTTTAAAAATGGGTGCAATGTTTCCTTTCTTGCAATCACCAGGGACTTCCCCTGACTGCCATGACTTTTCAAATATCATGGAGAGTGGCATGGCTTCAGGACTCTGGGATGCATCTCATCAGGTCCCATGAACTTGTGTATGTTCAGGTTCCTCAAATAGTCACGAACCTTGGAATTCCTTGGACAGACAGAAAAGACAGCCTAATCGGAGTTTCTACTTAGATATTAAAGTTGTCAAAAATAATGCCTGCTTGTAACAGCCAGACAAATTTTGCTCAGACATAATTGCAACAAGACCGTCCACAGAGACGAACAGTTTTCTAGCTGCCAAGACTGAACCTGTTTTTCACTTTGTGTTTACAACTTCATGGGTTTTTTTAATCTTTCTTCTACTTACTGGTCAGTGCCCTAGAACATTTTTCCCAGTTACTGAGAGGATCTGACCGGAGATCTTTGCAGAATCTGTCAGTGTTTTGGTCAGCAATAGTGTGTGCTTTTCTTAATCTTGTTCCTCCAGAAAGAAAGCAAATATTATGTCCTATGTTAGCAGCAAAGAAATGGCTGTTCAGGTTACATGTGATTGCTGCCATCAAACTTCAGAAAACCCCTTCTATCCTGTTTTTTTTTTTCCCCATAATTTTCCTCAATCTGCACAACATGCTCATTTGACCCGCCAATGAATTCAGAATGTCACTTTTAATTAAGAATACTGTTGTACAGATGAGCATGAGAAGTAGGGCTATTTTTAAAACAAAGACACAAAGAAGCAAGCAATTCACAGCATACTTCCTTTTAGGGATTGACTAATTAACTAATTAATTATTTTTAATTAATTTTAGAGACAAATCTTGTCTAGCCAGTCTTGCTGAATGTGTCTTAGTGTAGAAGAAGCCTTGGAACCCAAACCCTACTCTGCTCAGTTGTCTCACAACTTGAAGATTTCTGGCTACTTTGGCAAATAATTAAGTCTTCTTAGCTGGGATCTGTGTGAGGTCTGTGCGACTGATCAACTCTGAAATAAATGAAGTTCTTTGAAAAGTTTTCCAGTTACTTCCTAATTGTATATGGATATGATTGTCCTTACCATGTAAACCATGTTTCCATATGTTTCGTCTATGAATTAAAATAGCCTTCCTGCATCCAGTTTTCCCTCATTCTGTTGTTTTTCATAGACTTATTAAGACTGCACATTGCAATTCTATTTTAGTAAGAGCTCTTACATTATAAACACCAATGTCTTTGTCAGTAACATCATTAAATGCTCAGGTAATGCTGGAGTTTGGCTCAGATCATCTCTGGCAGCATAAAATTAAAGCAATTCCCTCCTGCTGACTGACTCCCAGAAAACAAATGGTCCATCTGCCAAAAGCAGCAGCTGTGTCGAGTTTGCAGTGGTGCCACAGGTAGTTGCTATTTGAAAAAACAGATACCATGCAACTAAAAGATGTAGGGTTTCCCCCTGCAGGTGATTAGATTTGTCCTTAAAAATAAAAATCCAGTTGGATATTCCTTTTCACCCGGTGTTAAACAACCAAATTACAAAATAACTCTTGTTCCTGATTCCACCAAGGCAAATTCTACTTAGTCATGGATGGGGTGATTGTGTGCAGGAAGCTGGAACCACAAAATTAAGCTTTAATTAAGCCAGAGTGTAAGTATCTTCATTCTCCAATGGCAAATTAAAGCTGGAAAATTAGTATTTATTATGGATTTTTTTAGAATAAAGAAACTTTATATATACTAGTACTGTAATCAGGATACCAGTGAGCTTGTGAGATTAATGTAGACAGGGATTGCATGTTAATCGATCTCTGGCATTTCTGGAAAGAATGTTTTTTATTCCAGTTCAGTTGTCTTCCTTAAAGACCACAAGGAAATCAAAGCCACAGCAGCAGCAATGCTGTATCACAATATAGAATAGGCAGAGACCAGCCTGTCAGCTTCTAACTAACAAAGGTGACAGCTTATTCACAAAACTAGCTGTGCAGGTTTTGGAGGGGCCATTTGCATGGGTTTCTCATGAGGGCAGGGCTGGGTTACACATGACTTTTGAAGTCCCTTCATAATGTAGCACAGCCATCATGGCAGGAGGAGGTATGATATAGAGTAGCTTGGAGACATTAAGGAAAAAAAAATCCTTTCTAGATATGCTTTATCATAGTTCTTACTTGACACAACACATGGCTCTCTCAGAACAAATCCTCATGTTGCATAGCACTGGGAGTACTCATATCTTTTATTTTCAGGATAAAATAGATTTATTTCTGAATTTCATGCCAACATATGTAACACCTAATCCCTCTTTTCTCTCCTTTTGCACTTATTCACATGCTGCTCTTCCCTCTGCTTCTAAACAGACACCTTTTGTAACACAAGTGCCATCCTGCATCCAGGATGATGCGAAGGCCACTCACCTTCAGCCACAGTCTGGGTTCTGCAGGAAGGATGGGATTGGTGCTCCAGCACTGTCCCTGACTTCCTCAGTCTCTGTATTGGGCCAGGGAGTCAGAAATAAATCCCCATATTAGGTTGTAGTATGAGTTCCCACAACCAAAGCATGTAAATTTGCTTCTTAACTCTGACAAATGCATAAGGTAGCAACAGATGAGGGTATGAACAAGTGAAAGCACTTGGTGCAGAAAGTAAGAAGGAGAGAAAGAAATACACCTCTTGCATAAGGCTCAGTTGGCTCAAGCAACGTTTTTTATGCTTCTTAAGAACAGTGGAACTCAAAAAAAAAAAAGGTAAAAGCAAACTGGTTGGTGGGTTTCTTTGAACTCTGCAAGCTACAGCAAGGTTTAAGGTAGGGGTGTTTGAGGGCTCCCCACTGGCATCCCAATTCCTTGGTCTGGACATTACTAGAGCCAGCCAGAAGGCCTGGTTTTCTGCCCATGGAAACCAGGGGACAAGTAGAGGTACTTTGGTAAATTTTGCTGTCTGTCTAGTACACTCCTGGTACGGGAGGGTGGCAGATACGACTCTTCTGTTCCTTTAGCATCTGAGGATGCAGAGCAAAGTGCCCTTGATATCTCAGCAGTCAGTAACATAAACATTCCAGCACTATCAGTTCACTAGCTGGAAAACTTGCTGCTAATTAAAAGAGATCTCACTGAAGAAAAACTAAGTCAGTAAAAAGAAAATTTGCTTCATCCTGGCTCAAACCAGGGCAATAATTAAGCATTTGTGGTGATTCAACTGTTCTTACTTACGCTACAGTGTGTTTATCACAGTATCTAAAACATGAGTTCTTACTCTTTCCATTGCAGATGCCTTCAGCAACATGCTCTGAGCAGTAGCATGCTCCACAAAGCACAAGATGACTGTCACAACCTATGCATCTTATTTTTAATTACAATTTCATTTGAAAAATTAATCACCATTTTTTCCTTAGTTTAGACATACAATAGCAATCAGAAGTCAACCACTGTGAAATCACTTATATGTAGTCTGCAATTAAAAGGTCACCTACTTGTGCATCCATGTCCAAAGGTAGGAGCTTCAAACTCATCATAACAATGCTCAGCATTTTATGTTTTTTCCTAAGTGTCGTGCAAGGTGAGATTTATTTGGGGTTGTACAATGATTCAGATGGCAGAACTGGGAGTAGGATTTCTAGGGAATTGGTTCTTCGCCTTTTGCTCAATTCACAGTTTCTCTTAACTTTCTACATATAATTAACTTGCTAATTTTGTTCCCAATCCTTTTCCTCCTCTCCCCACTCCCCAGCAATTGCTGTTATCTGATGTAGTGCCTGTAACATAGTCAACACTTTCCAGACATGCAATAAAGAAAAATTATTTTTACAAGGGTCCCTCTAACACTGCATTGCATGTCCGAGATCACTTTGAATTAGCAAGACTGGGAGATTTTAAACATTGGCATCTGCAGTGTCTTCAGTATAACTATGCAGATTGGCAGCAGCAAAGTTCGCTCTTTTTCTCTTGCTTGATGTGACTGTAATTTGTTGCTTCTTCCAGTTACTCAGCTCAGCGAGCCCAAAGTTATTAAAATGGGAGTTTCACTGGTGATGGAAGTCTGTAAAATAATACAGTTTTCTCTTTCAGAGTCCAATCCCAGTCTCACTTAATCATAGTGGTTTACCTATGTAACAGTAAAGATAAAACAAACTATTGCCAACTTCTGTCAATGAAAGCAAGAGGGGGATTTAGGTCATTTATTTTTACATCCCCGTTATTCTCCGATTCCCAGGAACTGTAAGGCCAACCCAAAACTAAAACTACATTTTTTCCTTCATACTCATCAGAAATATAAATTTATAAACGCATGCTATGTATATGCCATGTACGTATGTACTTATGATGTAAAATGTATATTTAATTACTTACAAATATTTATATATTTTAATAGATAAACATAAAAAGTACTTTACAAGAACATCTGAAGTTAACTTGCTATTTGTCTTCAGTGAGGCTGGCTGGTTGTGTCTCCAACTGTCTGTTCTCTTCTGCCATCAAGCGGATATTGCTGAAGTGCAGGAATGCAGCAGCTGGTGGCAGAGGGTGTCTGTTCTTCCCGGGTACTCCGGGCAAAGTGGTGTAGCTGCCTTTTCACTTCAAAACTGCCTGGCAAGATGCACGAAATCTATAACATTTCTCCGTACCTGCAGCTCTATCTAAAAGTTCGATGCATGTAAATTATAAAATAATAATAATCATCATCATCATCCCAGTAACCTCCCTGCTGAGGTATTTTATTGGAATACAGTTCTGAGTGGGATTATTGAAACATTCTGGGTGTTTATTCTAAAGAATCCCAGGAGCTGAACCCCTCTGGGCTGACTTCTCGGTGTTCTCAGGGACCATCCTCAACTCCAGAGCTGCTCCTTTTTCACAGGACACTGGAGACAAATGTGCTGTTCCATGAACGTGCTCTAAAATATGGTCCTTTCAGTTTAGCAAGTTTAATTCAGTCTCCCTGTGATTATGCTACTGACAAAATATATCAAATGTGAGATGTACACAATACAGCTACTTCAAATAGAAGATCTTTTGACTTTGAAACTAGTTAAACAAGGAATTATTAGTCTACCTCCTGAATCAAAGATGTTCTGCAAGGTCTTACTGCCCTAACAAATGCCTAAAAAGGATAATAAAATGTTATTAAAATGCTATATATATAAAATTAATTAAAATTCATCATGTCTCAAGAATTCCTGTACAATGGCATTCAAGTTGGTATAGTTTTCCCCATAATTAGCAGGAAACAAAACTGATACATCCTTTGAATAGTACTGAAGGAGTGTTAATGCTGTATATGGTATCTTTTAAATACTACATTAGAAGAGTCAGTGTGTGGGGATTTCACACTTGCATAATACACACTGGTACTCTGGGTAAGTGCAAATTTTATCTTTCTATTGAAAATAACATAAAAGGGAAAAGTAAACTTACATTTTTCACTAAACAAAGGATAAAATAATTCCTCAGAAATAAGCTACAGTAGTGTGGGGTTTTATTTTCCTTTGAGTGTATCCTGAGTTTGTAAATAGTTAATATCTTGTTTAACACCAGTTAATCTATAAATAACTTTTTGACCTCTGAATAACAGCAGGCTTAATACATCTGTATGTCAAGCAGTGCAAGTTTTACTTTGATTCACCCACTTTAAGATAAGCCATCATGTGTGCCAGACAGCTGTTTTTTCTCATATCTTCCCACATAACTAAAACTTCTGCTTTGTTACAAAGCAAAAAATTACAGCAGAACTACAGAGATATATGTGCATTACTCAGGGCTAAATGGTTTCTGCTTACTTCTTTAGCCAAGTATAAACCATGAAAAAGTACACTAACTTAGCTTCTAAAGGCAAATGTCTTGTCAGAGTGTTTCACTCCAGTAGTAAACACTCCAACCTCATATTTTTCCTCCATTGCTGAGTGTCTGAAGTAAATAGTAAAAATTGTGCAACTTCTATTCAGGGTGGTAAACACAATTTGGATTGATAGCTCTGTTACAGAGACTGCTTTCCACAACCTTGATTTTTCAGTTGGATCAATGCATATTTTAATGCTAAATAATTTGCTGTAAAATTCCCACAGTATATAGCAGAGCCCTCTGTATCTAATCTTACATATCTGCAAGCACTTTGTACACATTAATATGTTAGCATTAACAGTATAAACATATTAGCATTTTAAGAGCCCATTTTAAGGGCTCTTAAATGGATAAATGATTGCCATCTTATAGATATTAAGGACAAGAAGACTCTTGGAAGGTTTTGCTCTTCCAAGTTGGGCATTTCAGTGCTTAAAAATTCAGAGTCTGGAGTCAGAGGATAATTTATGATAGACAAAGGCTGCTCTGTACAGTCAATAGGAAGAGTCAAGTCCTTCCAAAGACCAATGTTGAATGACTAAGAAGAATTCAGTCCGTCTAAGGGAAGGCTGACAAAAAAAATTGCTTACAGCTAGAAAATAGGAAATGCTTGAAAGAAATCAGAAGAAAAGCAATGTAAAGAATGTGAAGATGGTGTTAACTGGGGAAGCTTAGCTAAGAAATGATTTAGCTTACTGTTGCTCTAGATAGCTGTAATAGAAGTAGGAACTGCTTTGGACAAACCAAGAATGGTTGGTTAGAATGTGGTACCTTAACTCGGGTGACAAGGCAGCTTCAGGCTTTGAAAAGCTATTAGCAAAGCCCTGAAACCATTGTAAACTCATCAACACCTAAATGATGTTTAAAATACAGCAAAATGCAATTGGAAAAGAAAAGCAAAACTATTCCATGTGTACTGTGCAATATAATATACAAACATGCACATGAAATGGTTTGGATTAAAAAACAGGTTTTTGGGTTTTTTAGAGCTTTCACTGAACTGGTAGATGTTACATTTGTTCATAATCTTGTTCTGCCAAATAGGTGGAATGCTTAAGAGGGATGGTAACCGCTGCCAAGGTTTGCTTAGCAAAAAATGCTTTGCCTGTTTTAGCAATGCAGAATGCTCTCTCTACCACATGTTTTCTAAGCATGTTCATGGCTTCCTTTCATCTCAGTTTGGGGAGACACAAACCACAAAATATTAATATGGGTTAATTAATCCATGTGTAACCTCAGCAGAGTTGAAAGCTCAAGACAAAGCCAGAGGCAGCCTTGTCAGAGAGAGGACACTTGGGCCCTACTCACTGCCAGCATCTTAGCTCATGCATTTTACATGCAATCAGTATTATATAAAAAATACAGTGACTAAGAACCACAAAAGTAACTATTGCAAGAAGGGATCTTAAGGTCAAACATTTTTTCAAAAGGAAGCTAGAGTCAGTTCATTAGTTTTTCTCTGCACATTTCTTGTGTTTGAGGTAACACCATGAAGCAGTTTGAATGGGGAAGTTGTTTTGTGAAGCCTCTTCCATACCTTGGTGATCTGGGCAGGCTCCTGCAATGCCCACTGCTGGTGTTTGGTTGGTCTGTGGCACTGTGAACCCACAAGGTCACTACGAAAAGACAGGCAGACATGTCTCCTCTGCACCTCTGGTGGAGTGAAACCAGAAGGAGCATTGATGATTTCCACTGGATTCAGGCACCCTGCTGTGTGTTACCAAGCTATGACTAAGATTATAAAGACCTGATTTTGATAGAAAATTGTGGCCACCTCCTGACGAGAATCACAGCAGGGTTTTATCAGTGAGCGAAGCACCTCTACCAACAGGACAATTTCTGCAATTACTGAAATGTCTGACACTGCAATTCAAAATCCTTTTGAGGATCTCTGAAACGTAGGTTACTACAGCTTTTTGTGGATTTTAGACAAGAACTAATTTGGGCAGCCTCTTTTGTTTCCACCTTACGTGATTTGTCCTTGTCTGTAGGAGTTCATGTTATGTTTGGCCAGCTCCTGAATTTCATTATCCTCCTTTGCTTACTAGGTTCAATACCCTCTTCATTTTTCTTACTTAAGTTTCATTTTCCATGATGTCAACAGATTGCAGGGAAGCTACTCCTCATTCCAGGACTGAATAAAGAAGTGAAACTTACTAATGTTACATTATTATTATTATTTCTCAATTTCCCAGAGCTATGGGAACTTCTGACAGCTCACGCAGAGCACAAGGCTGTTAGTAGTTATCTTTCAATAAAATACACTAATGAGAAAATTTCTCATCAGATCTCAACAAGTGTGTTTTGTTCCTTATAATGTAATGTTGACATATTTGTGGGCTGCTGTTCTGGGCCTGGATGTCAAAGCATATTAGACTTGTACATTGTATTAATGAATTTGGTTGGTAAAAATAGATTAATGCTTATCTTCTGCAGTTCCAGAAGACTATTAGGTATTTTCAGTTCCACTGATGGTATATTTACAAGGAAACATCGGGAACAATATTGGCATAGAACAGCTGAGGTAATCTTTTTCTGAAATCAACAAGGTATCTTGAAATCCAGTGAAATTCAGAAGCATATTGAAAACAGATCAAGTTCATCAACAGGTTCCTATCCTAACTCTAATTTATTACATACTTGGAAAAACAATTACTTTAGACATCTCACTAAATATACAGATTAAAAAAAGAATTTAGTCTGAATTCCTTAGTCATAAAATTCATGTCAGAGTTTTCATGTTTTTTCACCCTGAGCAGTAACCCTGAAAGGACTGGACATGCAGTGTTTATCTTGAGGATATTTATAACATGTGTACAACTCTTCACATATACGAAGAGGACATGGCGTGTTGTCAGACGTGTACATGATAACCAAGGCTGGGATCTGCTCTAGCTGACAGTAATGAAGTCTGACGGTGAAGCAGTAGTTATTTCTGTCCTAAATGACGAACTGCCATGTCCTATTATCTAGCAGCTTTAAGACCTGACACACTCTATTTCCTCTAGTGAAAATAGTTTACAATGAAAAGTTAACATATGTGAGTAGGAATGGATATGGAGCTGTATTTCCCCAGGTAGCCAAGAGCTAAGTATCAGTGATTTTGCTAACCGTGGCTGTGTTTGTTCAGTTTATTTCAAGGTGTGCTTAAACTTCAAACAAGTACCTGAATTAACATTCCAGCATCATTTTGGCTGTCCACTTTTCTCAGGAGTAGATAGAAAAAGGCTGAAGTTATCACACATAATTACCACTAGCTGAGCAGATGTTTTACTGAGAGAGTGACAACCACCATTTATAGATAAAAAAGAAGACACAGTGAAAGCTAACACCTTGTTACTTCTTTCTCTGTTAGAAATAGGTGGTTGTTAAGTAGTACAGACTAGCAACATCTCTATAGATGAACCTCAGTACAAGAGTTACCTTTTCCTAAGGGTAAATCCATTTAGTATTTAGCTCTGAATCAGCCTTTTTGCCTCACGTCTAATATTTTGCATTCACAGTGCTATAAGGCGATGACTGTATCTTTGCTTTGGTTTTATGCAGTATTTGAGCAATGAAAAGGATTTCTACAGCAGTTGTCATGACCACCATTGCATATCCATTCAGTTTCCTTTCCAGGGGCTTCTCTGTCAGTCTAGTGTTTCTAAAATTCAACACACAGACAAGAGTTTGGCCCATAGACTTAACTTCAACACAGTGTTTTCATAAACTATGGGACTACAGCATGTCCTAAAAAGACTGTTTGCTCTGGTTCATCTTTAAAGACTCACACTTTTAATAGAGTTTTACCTTCCCAGATGTTATGAAATCCAGTAAAATGAAAAACGCTTGTTTTGGGTTCCTGAAAGAATTTAATTAATTTATTCTTAAAATAAAGTGGAGGTATTGTAGTAACTGTAACTGTCAAAAAATATAACATCTCAGAAAGACTTAGGAAATACAGGCTGCTTCTGATGGGCAGCTGAGGGGCTCCAGGGAATTAGCAATGCTGGAGACAATGTGGTTTTTTATA
This sequence comes from Apus apus, assembly GCF_020740795.1. Taxonomy (NCBI): domain Eukaryota; kingdom Metazoa; phylum Chordata; class Aves; order Apodiformes; family Apodidae; genus Apus; species Apus apus. The sequence goes on from NC_067283.1 coordinate 10,662,525, forward strand.
CCATACTACCAGGGACCATGAAGTGTGGTTTGATGACAGGATTAATACTTCACAAAGCTAGATCATTTCCTTTTCAAAATTGCCCAAGTGGTTGAGCAAGGGGAGAATATGACTCAGTTACAGAGAAGTGAATTAAATGCTGCCACACTTGCCAAAACCAAAAGTGGAGGTTTTTTTGCATACATACTGCAAATAAATGAAGTATCAGGCATTTGATGAGCAGTCTTCAGACAGATGACCCAAATTAAATGCATGCATATGAGAGGATATTAAACGCTGTTGGTAGGTTTGAACTGCAGGCAGAAATAAAAAGCCTTTGGTTCAACTCTGTGACCTAGTCCACCTTTTATTAGACAACTGTAATGAAGATTAAAAAAAAAAAAAAAAAAAGTTGAAGTGAAGAAAGAAATGCTGTCATACACTGTAGCAAAGGATTAGTCACACTATTCACACTAAACATCCATCTCAGTAATAATTCAACTGATTCCATCAAATCTTTTGGTAGTATAATCCAGCTGAGAACATAAATGCAGCAATGCAGCATGGAAAATCACACAAAATCAGTAACCACCTTAAATACAATAAAAGATTCCTCTAGATCTTTTTTTCTCTATTTGTATCAGAAAGAGCAAAATGGGAGTCCACAGAAGTGTAGGTCCTGCAAATAGGATAATAATAGGCCCCTACAGTAAGCAGGGACATCTCACACTAGAACATGTTGCTCAGATCCCAATCAAGCCTGACCCTGAACGTCTCCAGGGATGGGGTCCCCACCATCCCTCTAGGCAACCTGTTCCAGTGATCCACTACTGATAATAGAAGGAGTAAATGCTATCTATCCAGGTGATAGCTGAAATGTTTTTTGAAAGGGAGTCTACTACTTCAGCTTTGCTTTTCTCAAGCTCTACACACAATTATACTTAGTCATAAGGCTGTGACATGAAAGTATCTTTCCATCTTCCTGTATCCAGCATGCTCTTTGATTCCTTAAAAATATAAATTGAATCTTTGATTTTGCATTTTTAAGTAAAAAATCTTCTAGATCCATGTGCACTTGTCTCTCTATATAGTATTTGTTTCTATCTTTACATACTCTGATTTAGAACAAATTTGGCAGCAATACCATGGAGACACTGTTAAGGTATTAGCATGCTGAAGTATAATATACATTCCTCACACATGTCACAACATCTGAATTTGTAGCTCTGAGATGTTGCTTGTTTGAGTTTGTTTCTAATACTTGGATTTGTGTACACTTTGCTGGAAGGACACAATAGCAGTTCCAAAACTGAAAACAGCTGTTTTAATTGGATTTTACATTTAAAGTAACTAAGATTCTCTACTGTGTAACTCTCATATTCATGTTTGCTAGCTGGGTATTAATTGAATAATTCAGCACCCTAAAATTGCAACACATGTACTAATAATAATAATAAAAAATTCACACAGTTTCTAACTGCACCATTTATCTCAAAGAGGAGCCCAAGTCACAACATTTGTATCCAGACCTCAATTTTCCTGTTTTCCAGGTCATGCAGATGTACTGCATGATGGAGTACAGACTTGTGTCCCATTTAAATGGCCTTTGCAATTGTGTGTGTTGTTACTTGCTTTTCTTTAGCAAGACAAAAGAAACATTTAGGATTCAAATTCCACTTTTTTTTTTTTTTTTTTTTTTTGTTTTCATTAATTAAGAATGAAGAATTAAATTTTATCAGATACAATTAGATTGAGGTGAAGAGCAGGTGTTTCAGATGTACATTGAGTGAGTCACTTGCTGTCAGTGCGCTTAAAACTCACCATTCCCACCCTGGAGAAGCCAGACAATGCTGTGCTCTTCAGTCTGTAAACTCTGCTTGTTGATATGATGGGAAACAGTGAATGTTCTGCTTACAAATTTAGATTCTTCATCCCAAGAGGTCCCACTAATCCCAGGCTCTGAGGCAAATCCAGGCTCTTTTTTCATGCCCCACGTATTTCAGAACAATAATTCAAGACAAGTGTGCTTGCCCACAGTGTATATAAAGCTCAGGCTCACTGAGAACCAAGAGGGAGTAAGTGCAGGATTGGAACATATACGAAATTATTTTCTTTTTTCTCATGAAATTTCATCATAATGAGGACAATCAGGGCAGGAATGCCACAAAAATAGCTGTTTATATGTACTCTATAAAATTGTGCTTTTTGCACTGGCCCAAGCCAAGAATTAAATAATCACATAGAAACCAAAGGAAAAAAAATTAACCAAACTTTATCCAACAAAACCAAAACCTGAAGATAGGAGCTAATGAGCTTACATCACCAAAGCTGCGTTTTAACCTACAACAGCTCTTTGTCACTCAAAGCATTGTTTGTATTCTGACTTCTGAAACAGCTGGAATAAATCAACCAAGCAGCAGCTGTTTGAAACACCAAAATTTTCTTGAGTTGACCTTATGTATGATTACATCAAAGTATTTTGGCTCCTGAAAAAAGTGGCATTCATGATCACTTGAGTTCACAAACTGTCAGCTCCTCTGAAGGTGCAAGTTTATTAACCCCAGAATATTAAAGTTCAAGAAAAAGAACATTTCTAAGATATTTTAGCAGAATATTTATGAAATGGATTACTGGCAAAACTGCTGTTCTTCATTTTATGTAAAGGAACTTTATAGGTCAAAACTTGTCTAGTTTCTGTACACTATGTGTACACACATATCGTCAGTACCAGAGAACGTCATGGAACAGATCATCTTGAGTGTTATTAGAAGACATATAAAGGATAACCAGGGGATCTGGCACAGTCAGCATGGGTTTATGAAAGGCAGGTCCTGCCTGAAAAACCTGATCTCCTATGACCTGACTTGACTATTGGATGAGGGAAAGGCTGTGGATACTGTCCATCTGGACCTCCAAAAAGCATTTGACATGGTTCCCCACAGAACTCTCATTAAAAAACCGGCTGCTCATGGCCTGGATGAGCACACGATCTGTTGGATCAAGCACTGGCTGGACAGTTGGGCCCAAAGAGTGGTGGTCAATGGAGTCAAATCCAGCTGGGGCCAGTCCCAAGTGGTGTTCCTCAGGGCTTAGTGCTGGAACCATTTCTGTTTAACATCTTTTTTGATGTTCTTGATAAGGACAAGTGTATTATCAGTAAGTTTGCAGATGACACCAAGATAGGTGAGAGTGTTGATCTGCATGAGGATAGGGAGGCTCTACAGAGACACTTGGATAGATTGGATCATTGGACTAATGTTAATGGTCTGGGCTTCAACAAGGCCAAGTGCCGGGTCCTGCACTTGGGCCACAACAACCCCAGGCAACACGCCAGGCTGGGGGAAGTGTGGCTGGAAAGTGTCTGGCAGAAACGGTCCTGGGGGTTCTAATTGACAAGTGGCTGAATATGAGCCAGCAGTGTGCCCAGGTGGCCAAGAAAGCCAATGGCATCCTGGCTTGTATTAGAAATAGTGTGACCAGCAGAAGTAGAGAGGTGATTGTCCCCCTGTCCTCAGCCCTGGTGAGGCCACACCTGGAGTGTTGTGTCCAGTTCTGGGCACCTCAGTTCAAGAGAGATATCGAGGTGCTGGAGCGAGTACAGAGGAGGGCAACAAAGCTGGTGAAGGGCCCAGAGAATAAACCTTATGAAGAATGCTTGAAGGAGCTGGAAATGTTTAGTCTGAAGAAGAGGAGACTGAGGGGAGACCTCATCAATCTCTACAACTACCTGAAAGGTCATTGTAGAGAGGTTGGTGCTGGTCTCTTCTTACAGCTAATCAGCAATGGAACAAGAGGGAATGGCTTCAAGATGCAACAGGGAAGGTTTAGACTGGACATTAGGAAAAATGTTTTCATAGAAAGAGTGGTCAGACACTGGAATAGGCTGCCCAGGGCGGTGGTTGAGTCACCATCCCTGGATGTGTTTAAGGGTTGTTTGGATGTGATGTTGGTGGATATGGTTTAGGGGAGAACTTTGTAGAGTAGGGATGATGGTTGGACTCAGTGATCCCAAGGGTCTTTTCCAGCCTGAATAGTTCTGTGATTCTATGTTAAATGAAAGATTAGCTAAGTGTTTCTTTTCGAGATTAACTGTGTAAACTCTTCAACATTTTTTATATTCATTTAGAAAAATAACTCTGATGTGCAAGTAAGTGAGGGTGCCATTTATTTCACAGTTCTCCAAAATGGCTTTATACAATGAAAAAAACATAAAATTAAATTTATGATATTCATAGCCATTGCAACAAGTTTACAGATTTTACATTTTGAAACATTTCTCAGGTCAGTTATTCATACATGCCTATGGTGGACCCGATGGTGGAGTGTCTCTGTCAAATGATCACAGGGACGTAGAAGCAAACAACAGCAAAAACTTTTGCAGAGCACAGAGGACTGGTCATGCCAGGCATCAGGACCAAACAAGGACTGCTTCTCATAACTACAAGCTTGTTCTCCCCCGAGTTGAACATGGGTGGAGATATTTGCAACAGTTGTTACCTGTTTTTGTCACTTTTCCTTTCTAAAAACATCTGGTACTTCTTGCCTTTAAACACAGGACCAAAATCCTGATGAATTTATTTTGACTGTACAAAGCACAAAATTGGGGGATTGGCACAATGTCAGTGTGAGGACACACACATACCACTACACAGCAGTTCCACCAAGAGCTTACAAGGCTTTCATATACTCATGCATCAGGAATGCAGCTCCCTGTGAATTCAACTGGGGCTCAGATTTGTCTTTTGAGATTAAAACTCTCATTAATGTTGGGAGCATTTGAATTCAAAGAGGATGTCTGACCATGATGAATGTCACTGCTGCATGCTGAGAACTCCTGCTGCACATTTCACTAACATGAATCTTGCAGGCATTTTTCTTGCTATAAATCCTCCCCGAGTTTAAAAAAATCTGCCACACAGCTGGTCACATTTTAAAAATTTCCTGAACTTTGAAGGATTTTACTGGTTTGAAAAAGGTTCTTTGGATAACATTATGGCCCTGCTGATGTTAAGAGGAGTTTTGTCATCGATTTTAGCAAGGTCAGAATTTCAAGCCTAATAGCTGAAGAGACTATCTGTAAAAAGAGAAAGTATTTAACCAGCTGCTGGTTAGAGAGTGCACTGATCTAGGCTCTGCTCATGTTAATGTGGCTACAGGTTAAATCTGCAGTCTTCAGAAAATCTGGTATCTACTTGCAAGCACTTGGTTCGTGCAGCCCTACTCTCTATTTTCACTAGTGAAACTATATCAAATGGTAACTCACTACACTTGGGGAATTTTCTGTGAATATGTAGAAAGGAGCAACAAACAACAACAAAGTCTGAGATTAGTTTATTTCTTGTGAACTAAGGGACACTAAGCATTACTCTACACTCCCAAACACAGTTACAGAATTCATTTACAGAGGAAGACAGTTTTGAGGAAGGAACTGACAATGTTTTGAGAGCTGTGTGAAAACCTGAGGACTGTCCTTATCCTCTTGTTCTCCCAAATGTGCAACTCCACTTGCCTTCTTCAGCATCTCTGGGTCCTAGAAAAATTACAAGTCAGCAAATGTGATGTTTTGCTGTGTGAAGACTTCATCAAAGGCAACCAAAATGCCTTATCAGAATTGTATGTGAAACTCAGCAGCAATGTACACCATGGGCAGTTGCAGTGTGGTCTCCATGCTGCTTCTGGGGCTTTCACCAAGTCCTCTCCATAGCCAACCTTTGTGTTGCAAAGAACTGCTGAGGAAAAAAAAAAGCAACTATATTTTTATTTTACGAAACTTAGCAGAAAGTGCCCACTTCATACAAGCAGCCTGACACTTAGGACCCCTAAATACAGAGCATGTTGTGTTCTTAGAGTTGATTTGGCTTCAAGGTTACAATAAAGTTTCTTTTGTGTAATGTGGATATCTGCAGATAAATGAAGAATTGTCTTGCCTGTAATCATAGCAATGCTCTCTCAAAGTTCAGAGTAACTTGAGTATTTTGCCTCAAGGCTCTAAAACTTCTAAAAAAACAGAGCACTCAGGAGGAGTGTAGGTGTTCCATATTCCCAAGTACTGTTTGTTACTTTCCCAAACACTCCCTGGAACACTTTCTCTCCACCATATCATCTATCAAAAGGAGTGTGGAAATAAAGTTCATGTCAACTACACACCTCATAAGATCACTACCAGGAAACTGGATTGCACATTTTCAGGGAAAATAAGGTTGGGTGCACATCTTTCTTCCTGTTTTTATCCTTTTTCTCCATGGAAAATATTCCCACCTTGGCTGCAAAATTAGATGAAGTGTCATTCTGTGAGAGGAATTTTTAGAAGAATTTTTGTTGTTGTTGTTATTTTCTCTTTCTGTTTGGGTTACTTTTAATCCTTTTTGGAGACCTGACATAACCTTACTCCTCTACATTTTTGCACTTGAGTCAAAGATCTGACTGTGATAAATGGCCACAATGAAGCTCCTTGGAAATCTGGCAGTATCACTCCTGCTTTCATTGGAGAGCTCCTAGACGACACCAGGAGTATAAATGCTTTCTCCTTACTGCACCAGTTCTGACAAGAGTTTTAAAAAAAAAAAAAAAAGAAAAATAAAAAAAAAAGAAAAATATAGAATTATGAAAGAAATGTTGACTCCCTTTGACCAGCTGACAGCCTTACTTGGCATTTCTATGTTGAAGATTTGTTATGCTATTTAAGTGCCATTATTGCTTTTACACAGTTCTTCATGTTTGAAAAATACAACTCAGATAATCAACATAACAAGCTTAGTGATGGCAATTTCCCACAGAAAACAGGGATACACAGGAAAAAAAGGTAAACAGAAAGGATCTGATTTATTTTTGTGATTCACTACTGACCTGTGATATATTTGAAACATTCAGAACAAGCAGAACCAACACTGACAGGATAAAGAAAAACTAAATGCAAGTAAATTAAATTCCAGTGCTCACAGTGAAAACATTGTGCACTGTTTACAGCTCATGTTATGATTTCAAACCTCAGACAGAGAGGAGTGATTCAAATGCCAAGCTCTTTTAAAATTGTGATACACACAAGGACGAAAACGATGCAGATTTTGATTCAGGTGCAGTTTTCACCAAAAACTGTGGGCTTTAAGCCCATCATTTACGGGCATTTTTAGCATCCTCTTATCTGAAACTTGAAATAGATCCACAAAACATTTGTGAAGCACAGACCATTTCATTTGGTCACTATAGAGAGCTAACAGAGGGTGCTCACAACCACATGGAGATCTCTAGGAGGTGGTGGTGGAAGTCCGCCTCTACCAGAACTCAGGCTTCTACCTTGCCACTGTTTTACCACATCTTAGAGGAAGTTACAGAGAAGCTGGAGGTAATTTCTTCTCTTGGATACACAGTAGCAGGACAAAAGACAACAGGTATAAGTTGTTCCAGGGGAAATTTCCTGTGGATTTAAGAGAATTAAAAAAATATATATTAATCCTGAAGAGAATTAAACACTGGAAAGCAGCTCAGAGGAGTGGTGGAATCTCTTTAGCTGGAAATATTCCTTGGCTAGACAGTGCTCTGGAAAATCTAAGGCCTGACTTTTTGCTGGAGGTTAGATGAGATGACCTCCAGAAATTCTTTTCAACCTGGAATTTTCTGTAATTTTGTCCTGTATCTCACTACTTCTGTTATTTTCTAAAATGTGTTGGTAACACTTTAGAAATATTAAATCGTATTAAGTGCATGTTCACCTAATATATGAAAACATGTGAGAAATAAGATTATTAAGTGGTGGGCGTGGGATTCAGACAATGGATACTGCTTGAAAGTCCAAGGTAGGCAGATAGGGTGAGAGTCTAGAAACACTGGTCACTGTCTATCCCAGTTAAGTGAGGATGCCAGGGCACATACACCACGAGGCACGGAGTGGTCTGCATCCGTGGTAGCAAACTGTCATGGTCTCCAAAAGTGCCTGCAAGCAAATGCTTATTTGAGCTGGTCCTTGGCCAAACCTCACTGCCAGCAGGTTTTGCTCAGGGTGAGTGAAACGAAAGTCCTACCCGGGACAGGCCAAGTTCCTGTTAGATAATATTCAAACTGCTTATCAGACAGGTAACAGTGGTCCAGGGCCCAGAAATGTCCCTGCGCAAACTGGGATTTACAGCCTAAAAGTACCAAGGGCACAGGAGTAAATAAACCCTTACTCCACTGTACATGAGACAGCAACAAAATATTGTGCATACAAGACATAACTAGCACAAAATATTATTTCTTTCCACTGCAAAAGCACAAGTTCACTTTAAAAACAAAAAATAAAATATAATTATCTTGTGAAACAGATATGATGGAAGTATTTTATGAATCTGTAGGAGATAACATTCTGGATTATTAATGACTTGATTAGTCAAGGGAAGGGTGGGAAATCAAACAAACAGAATGTCCTTGCTGTCTCAAAGGAAATGAACTGTTTGTCTGAGTACATTCAGTATTATGGCGGATCTACACTATCAGTTTGACTCACCACCCTTCTTTTCCTGGGCCCCGGCTCACTGAGAACACCACTATATATTGCCCAGTTTATTGGCAGTTTCCACTCGGGCACCTGGATACTGAGCTTTCCCTGAGAGAAAACCTGCATATGGGTGATCAAATTGCCTGCTCTGTGGTCCAGAGAGCCTATTTGTACATGGCCACCACATGTCTCTGACTCTGCCACAAAGGTCCTACTGCTCTTGTTGTACAGTTTCTCCAGGAGCTACAGAGCAGGTCTGCCAACAATTTGAGCCATGGAAATCCACCATCATTGTTACAAAACAGGGCTGGGTCTCTCACAGTGCCATGGAGGAAATCTCCTCTGTTCCCCAGGTGAGGAGGCTGTGCCCTTGGACATGGGATCCTGGCAGTTGCCAGAGGATTGCACAGCACCTTAGCACTATTGAACCAAGCCATTTAGATGCCACCCAAATTTAAAGAAATTAAAAAGTGGCCTTTATGAAGGCCAGGGATGCTAAACCAGGGCATGGTGTACCCAGTGACATGGTTGTACCTCATGCCGTAACACTCCACAGCCTCCAAAGCAGATGTTTTGGCCAGGCTGGCATTTCAGGGTCAGTGGGTACAGCAGCCTTCAACCTCTCTGACCTTCAAAACCTTCAGAAGATGAAGCAGAAGATCCATCTTCTAGCCTCCTGCCCGCTGTCCCACCCAGTCCCAGGAAAGGCCACAGGCAGCTACAAAGGCACTGGCAGTGCAACAAGGAGGTCTGAGGACAGGGGGATCCAGGTGATCTGTGGCCAAAGCCAGGTAAAGCTTGCCACTTACTCAATCACATGAGACGATCTCCAGACACACCATAACAGTGCAACCACCATATGATAGGTTGAGGCCACTTCCTGTAGTCTCTCTCAGGTGTTTCAACAATTTCTTGCCTCCAGTAGGATCCCCCCTGTTCATGTCACAGCAAAGGAGACATGGGTGTAAGTTCTCCAAGGCAGAGAGCCAGGGGTGGGGAGATGGAAAGGAGACCCCAAAGTGCTTAGAGCAGTCCTGACTACACACATGAAATGCCACAGTGTGGATGAGCAATAGCATGTGACGGCACCAAATATTGCTTTTAAGTGTCCCCAGCAGGATGTCTGAGGTAGCAGGGGGTTCTCAAACCAGGGACTGCACAGCAGGACTGCAGAGACACACAGGTGAAGCCCTGTGTAATGTGGGGACTGTCATGCTGCACTTTTTACTTGGCCCTTTCTGCTCCATCTACCTCTTTCGCACCTCATCGGCCAGCTCAGGATGCTCAGGCAGCCTGTATCAGGGCCATTCCTACCACCGCATGGAGACGCTTCTCTGAAGCTGATAGACTGTTAGCTCCAAAGTGCTTCCTAAAGGTCTGGGGTCAAGAGAGGATGGATGATGTGCCAGCCTGGCTCCCTGTCACAAAGTTGGGAGCTTTGAGTTTCATTTAGGCTCCATGTATGCCAGATAGAGTATTCCACACTCCAATGGGATGATCAGCAGGACCCTGTGCTCATGCAGAGCATGTTGTGAGGATGAAGAGGGCCTCAGCACAGCTGCCCTGCCGTGTAAGGAGAAGGGTCTGCTGGGAGGTCTTGGAGACAGCTGGCTGTGACCAGCCACGACACTCAACCACCAGCGTCTCCCTCTCAGGCAGATGGTAATGGGACTGTCAGGGTGTGAAGGGTAAGTAGGTGATTTTGGCAGAATTTTGGGGCAATGGAAACGCTCAGTGAGCAAATGCAACGTGTGTTCTTATACTGCCATCTTGTGACACACAAAGGTAACATTTTTGCATTCAGAATAGGCAACTATAAGAGATTATAACTATTTTTAAATGGGATTTACAAACCATTTCCAATAACATGCTACTGCATGCAATCAGTCTGCTAATTGCTATGGATCATTAATTAGTTTTAGTCTATTCATCTGAAATTTTGAAAACCCATGTATTACTGGTTTTAAACATTTTCAAACAAATTAGATGGCAATAACAAAATCACAGTGTGTTCACAAGTGGTTGTTTTCCATTTTGGCAAGGCTCAAGTCTGGGAAAAATGAATAAGTTTTGAAAAAAATACACCGTGTTGTTCTGATAGTACACTGCTGATTTAATAGATTGAAATATAAAAACTTCCTCTTTCATGAAGTCAGGGGCATGAGTCTTAGACTGACTGCTTTAAAAATTAACACTAAAACCATGATCTGGCTTTGGCTGAAAGCCAAAAGAGGGACTATAACCTGTGGCTACTGCTCTCTCTGTGACCCAAGCCATGGGAAAGGCCCTGTATCAACTTCCCAATTGGATTTAAATACCAGTAACCTATTTCAAATTTCTAATCAAATCACCAGCAACACTGGCATTTGAGGCACTTTAGATTAAAAAATTAGAGTCAGCACAACAGTAATGACAGTGGTTCATAAAATTACTAAAGCCAAAAAGCTATAGCTTCATGCAGATGCTGACGTCCAAATTAGTATGTCATATAGGGCTCTGTGCCTGTGTTCTGGTTCAACCGAATTACTTACACAAGTAAACTGATACACTCAGGAAACCAGATCCTTTCTTCACTGATCAATTTAACTGAAGTTCCCCGAGTTACTAGAGATCTCTAGCTTATAGGTGTTCTACAGCTGCTGCTGTTTCCTCTGAAGAAAGACCTAGAAGTGATGGATGGTGAGAATGTCAGAGATGTGAAGTGGCTGCCCTTGTCCCACAAACCCGCGTGCAGGGAGTGCAGCCTGCTCCAGGGATCAGGGTGGGAACCAGCAGGGAACTGCAGTGCTCCAGTACCTTGTGGCAGGTCCTGATGTATACACAGCCTGGACTGATGAGGGCTGGTGGCCTGTCCCTTGTTCACAGTCTCATTTGGAAGGCCAGCCTGAGCCAGAGATCTTGTTCCCTTCCTATTTTCCTGTTTTCCTTCTCTCTGTATCTACATATCCCTAGTAATGTAGATGTCAATATCAGTGTTAAACTTTTTAATAATACTGATGTTTACTTGCATGAGTAATCATAAGTGTGTTTTCTTAGCAGTTTGCTTCTGTGCTTGGATTTGATATATAGTTCAAAAAATAAAGAAAATAGGAAGCCTTTATCTATGCTTTAAACTTTCCAGCACATTTTATTGGTATTACTAACTTGTAAAGTCATCTATATTTTTACTGTCGATGTCCACCTTTCCCTGATGTGTGACTGAGTTGTATGACTCTTCACAAAATTAGTATCTGCTGTAGCTAAGTTTAGGATTGTCTATTTCCACTCTTCTGGAGTGGAATACATTTAGAAAACGTATTGGTCACTCCAGTATCTCTTTATAGAGAATTAAGAGATGGTTTGGGATTATGTTCTTCTAATCTATTTTAGTTATCTACCTGGAGAACCAGATGATGTCCCACTAGACATCTATGATTCTATGATTCTATGAATTTATACCTAGATCATATTGACAAAAGCAACTGCTTCTCTATTGACTAGATTAACTAGCTCAAGTGTAAACCTATATTTGGTTAGATTATTGCAAATCACCATTGTAAAATGGCAGCAACAAAGCATGAAAAAGTATCAAATTACTGAACAACTCTCAGACTTCTTTTTAGTTGGTGTTATATTATTGTAACATCATTCCATTTTCTCAGGGTTTGTTGCTAAGCTTATAATATCTCAGTTTAGTTTATTAACAACACCTGCCTTTATTGATTTTCTCTATGGCAGCTTTTGACAAATGCTCTGAAAGTTAAGCAAACAATTTAATTTCACTTTTAATTTTAAAAATTATATAAAAATACTAACCAGATTCTAGAGACAGAGAAACTGAAGCACTAGTGTCTCATATTTACAGGGAAAATACTTCAGTTCTCATACTGAGTTATGGGGTCAAGTTAAATAACACAAGGTAACACTGAAGTCCAGACAGTTTGCAACCCTGACATGAGTTAGCAGGTCAAAATATCCTCAGCAGTACAGTTTTCATTTGATCTACTACCAGATGTGAAAACTAAAAATGAAGTTTAGTTTTAAATTTAATTCAGTTACATCTGAGTTGATTCAATTAGGTAAAACTGAAATAATATTTTTCCCAGAAAAAAATGCAGCTGGATTTGTTAAAAAAATGACATTTGTGATGTGTTTGGTATTTACAATTCAAACTCAAGTCACTCAATACAATAGTGTCCAGCAGCCTAAAAAAAAAGATTAGCTGAAAAACTAAAAGACAATTAAGACAAATAAGAAGATTCTGCCTGATTTCCTGAAATCCAGCTTGTTTAGTCTTATATAGGGGGAGAGAAGATGGACCGTTCCCCACAACCTTACCTTATGACATGGTTCTGCATCTGCTGAAAGCTTTCAGCTGAGTGCTGCTTAAAAGGATAAATCAATAACGGAACTGCTGATTATGAAATAAAAATCATCTCCTCTAATCTTTGAGAAGCTTATTTTCCTTCCAGTGCACATGCCATTATCTCAGTAGTGCTAACGGGATTTGGGACCACGTGTCCAGAGACCTTGCCTATCTCTGGGACCTCTCTGAGAGATACTGAGCATTTGCAATTTTCATTGACTTTAAAAGGAATAAGTTTGGGTCTTAAACACAGCAAATTATTTAGGTATTATATATAATAGTGTGTTGTGGCAGAAAATCTGGACTGTGAAAAAGAAAGTTGAAACTTCTTACAAGAGATCTGAGCTAGGTCTGTACATATGCAGGTAGTCACCCTGACATAGAGATTGCAGTATCAGGCAGCATTAGAGAAGAAAAAGAATAAAATTAAATTACAGTAAAGAAAAAATACGAAAATCCTCTAAAAAATAATCAATAACAAGTTTTATATATTTTTTTTAAATTTAATTCTTCGTATTTTTGTTTAATTCATCTTTCTTTGAGCCTCAACTCATACAGTCTTCCTCCCACTCCCTCTGTCTGGAATATGAATCTAATTCTTCATGTACTTTCTCTTCAACTTACTTTTCAACTCTGTCCCCAAAGCTTCTGAGATTTCAGTGATTAATTGAACAGAATCTGGAACACTTCCAAGCCTACCTTGTCCTCATTGGTTTGACAATGTTCCTGTGCTCTGGTCATTAGTACAGCATGACCCTGCAGAACTAACTCAGCCATGAAGCAAGTTAATCAGTAAATGAATAGAGTTCTTGAGCAGAGAAGTTTTATCCTGAGTTCAGCAAAGCAATTATGTGTTAATTAATTCTCTGCCAGGCATAAAGTAAGACAAATACAGAAGTATGATCTTCAGAGAATTTATTTTCTGGGGAGAAGGTCAAATCCTAAACTGATGTAAATTGTCATAGCTTACTTTACTTACACTCAGCTGTTATGATTTATACCTTCTGAGGATCTGGCCCTATTATAAGAGGATTCACTATTTTAATTTTACTCTTAATCTTAATAACCAACAGTGAATCCATGCCAGCTGAGCCTTTCTTCAAAGAAATAATGAGTTTCCTCTGAAAACTGCTTCATAGGACTTACTTTATAAATAATAAATGTGCTATATCTCTGTTTTCTGCATATATATAGATGTAGCTCATATCAGACAACTTAAACATATATCTAGATTCTGACTGAGGTTGGACTAGATGTTCTCCAGAGGTCCCTTCCAGCCCCTTCCATTCTGTGATACCATTCTGTGTGACTCTTTGAAATGTTCAGTTCTTTAAAATTTATGCAAGTAACTTAGTAAAAGGAGACAGCATTAAAATCCCCAGCAATACAAAGACTGACTTGAATGCAAGGATTGTATATTTTCTTACATTTGAAAAACGAACTCCTATGAGCATAGCTCAAGCAGAGCATAGTTCAAACTGCTGCACAAGCAAAACAGCTTGAAAAATACAAGTCTGTTCTCGTTCCTGTTTAAAACACTAAGATATTTATCATTGATTCAAACAGGAACCAAAGCAAGTTTTAAACTGAGTGATCTCTTCATTCTTTTAGAACGCATTTTTTAAAAAATGGACACTGACTGGTGTTTTCCAGTTCTCACATGTCCCTTTTGTAGCCATTTGATGGGATATAACAGTCAGAGGATTCCTAAATTTAACCAATACAATCTCAAGACACCATTATCTCAAGACGCTTCAGAAAGGAGAAGCCATTTAAGCTACCGGCAGAACACTGACTGTACACAACTCATTCTAATGACTAAGAGTCTAAATAAGAAATTATCATTATATTAATTTATTAAATTAAAGCATTTCAGATGCTGACCACACCAAATGTGCTGCTCAGTGTGGTTGTCCAGGCATTGTACTTACTCCAGAAGGAAGATGTCAAGTCTTTGTGCACCATTCCCATCAATACCCAGTTTCATTGTTCTTTAGTTGTGCTTTCAGTTCTATAAATCTACTTAAGTAAGATGGAAAAACCATTTCGTACTGGACTCAGCTGAATCTTACAGGTGTAGCTCAAAGCATACTGCTTCATGCCAAAACTTCATATCACATGGGCTCAGGGTTTATAATTAATATAAGCTTCTAAAAAGTGTAACACTGAAATGTAAAATTGACTAGAATTCCTCTAAGGTAAAGCCAAGTCAGACATTATATATCTCATCTATAATTACCCTATAAAATCACTTGTTATCTTTCAGTGTATTTTGCATCCCCGGTTGTCAATGAATTAACATAAACAAAATACTAGTGACTGATGTGTCTGCTAAGAAGCTATTACTGCTTCCATGCTCAACAAAGTGCAGACAGAGGAGTACTTATCTCTTGCAGAATGGGATCCATGTTGTTTGCAGACAACACATCAAACAATCAAAGGTGACACAGAAAGGTGTAGGCAACCATAATTAACTATCACTAATACTCCTGAAAATGTGTATGTTACAATTACTTGGATTGCATGTGACTAGCTGGTTATTTTACCACTCCTGGTCATATTCAACAAGCAATATTTATGAAAAGCTTTGTTTGTGATTCAGCTCTTGCTGAAGGACAGTGTTGGTCAAGGAAAACAGAGTGTTCTGAATTTTAAAGAACACAGAAAACATTTTAAAAAAATGCAGTACCCAACTGCCTTATTGCATATCTAGATACTACAGTTCTTTGTGCAGTGCAGGTAACTGCATCTCCAGGTGACCAACAGACACGAGCAGCTCTATGTGTAGCTG
This sequence comes from Apus apus, assembly GCF_020740795.1. Lineage (NCBI taxonomy): Eukaryota > Metazoa > Chordata > Aves > Apodiformes > Apodidae > Apus > Apus apus. Next base: position 10,678,110 of record NC_067283.1, read on the forward strand.
AGGCACTTCCAGTGGCTTTTTGTAGATATGCAGATCAGGATCATCTAGTAAAGGATTCTGCTGGCTCTCCTGTATCCGTCCTACTTTGTATTTTCATAAAACTTGGAAGTTTCATTTTATTTTTCTCTCCTCCTCTCTTTTACTCAAACAAAATGTGATCATGTGTTTCCTTGGTCAATCAGGATGAAAAGGAAGTTGGGACTCAGTGTTGAAGGAAAGTAAGAGTAAAAGGGGAGAGGAAGTACCCAAAAAGGGTTTGGCAAGGAAACCATTATAAAACACAATAAAGAAATTATAATAATGGCTTACGTGTAATCCAAAAAAATACAATCAAAACCCAAAACAAAAGTTGCATGCTTAATTAATTTTTCCACATGCATACCACATTTCTTCTCCCCACCTTTTCTGCCTCTGACCCTAAAGACACAGAATAAGATCTCTAGGGAGGAAAAATATATTTCTATATATCCTTGCAGAATTTAGCAAAATATGGGCCTAATCTCTTTATAGCTTTTGAGAGTTAAAATAACACATAATTCCTAGCTGTCACAGTAGTAAAGTGAACTGAAGCCAAAGAAAAGTCAAGAAAATATAGAGGGACCACTGTGAGTGGGACTCAACAAGTTTCTTGGAGTTCTACCTGCCAGTATGTGCCAAAATTTTGTGTTCCTTCTTGTTTATAATTTGCTTAATACAAAATTACTTCCATTATGCTTTTGTCCGTAATGTGCTGAAATTACATATCCTTTTCACGCACAGACTGGCCTGTTTTTGTGATAACAAACTGCTTTGGTAAAGAAATGAAAGGCTAGGAAGACTGTCTTCCAACTGTAACACTTGTCTAAGGCAAGCTAGTGGAAGATTACTGAAATTTATAGTTACTTCTTTATAACCCTGTTATGTTACTAAAACAACTATTTTAGCTACTTGTCTATAAAGGGTAGGTTAAAATATGTTTTACTTTCCTTTGCCCCTTGACCATGCCATAAGCAGTCTTTCACAATATTTTTTCACAAGAAAATATGTATGTTTCTTCCAAAAAATATGTCAAGTTTTCTTCTTTAGCAGATGGTGAAAGTAGTTCTTATCATATTTCCTCATCCTCTTAGATTCCTAGAAAAACACTTTGGCAAATCAAGAGGTATAAATAAAGATTCAGATGTTTATTGAACAGCACATAATTTAAATACAGCATATTTATGGATATCTGGCTGAGCAGAATCCATTGCCAACATACACCCTTTGGGCCTGGGTTTGATATCTGATGTTTATCTCAACCTGAAAAAACACAGCTTGTGAATCATTATCCACTTTTGTACTCTCTTTTCTCTGATTTTTTTAAATATAAAAATTACTATTTAAAAGTAAAAAAACTTATTACTTCAGAATGTACAAGCATGCTCATTAAGTTAGGCATGTGGGAATCTGGAATAATTAAACACCTGTAATTAACAAAAAAATGAATTAAATAAAGCCCCACTATTTGTCCCATTCCCTCTACAAATAATGAAATACCAAAAAAATTTATTACATTGCAATATGAGGCTTTCAAAAATCTGGTTTTTCACCCTGTCTGAAGCAGGCTGCAGAAGCACAAACCCTCTGCTACACAAGCTCTGAATTCTTTGAGCTGAGTAGTGCTGGCAAATGCTGCACCTTCAAACCAAAGAACCACAAAGGCCATGAAGGAACATGAGGTGAGCAATGATCTTTGAGATCCTGGACTCGGGGCAATTCAAATTCTGCAAGCCACACTGGCAAACCCAGTAGCAGCTTTCATGCTCTCATCATAACTGCTGCTTTTTTCAGGCTGACCTTGATTACTTTCCTGGTTTGAGCAAGGATGAAGGCAATTTCAAACGTTTATAGTCACTGGTGAGAGACCAAGGCCACTTTGCTCTGCTTGTTGGATCTCTTGTTTTGGACACTGAAGGAGCAGGAGAGTCCTATCTGCAACCCTCCTGTAGGGAGGAGCAAACCAGACAGATGGCAAAATTGGCCAAATAAATTATTCCATCCTCATATATGTCACACTCAGTATAAATTCAGGGATCACAGAAGTCAAGCTCTTCTTCCTTTTTCTTCCATCTGTGGCAGGCATCCAGGGAGGACTCCATCTATCCATCTCCTTTGATCCCTAGGCCCATGTGTTCCCGACCCTCATAACTCTACCTTCAGCTCCTGCCTGCCTTGCTGTTATCTCTGGAAGTGGTCCAGGATTTTTTGGGACTGCCCTGGTTCAGGGGAGAGTACTGGGAGCTGCTGGGGGTGGGAAGAGGCAATAAGAGTTTTTCACATTCCTGCACATACTTTTATATACTTGTACATATTTTCTTTTATCACCAGTATTTCATTAAAGCTGTCTAGTTTAGTTTTCAATCCAGAAAGCCTTTCTCCTTATTGTCTCTCTCTTTCCCTACCTGCATGGGAGGGGAAGGGGATCGAGAGCATTGTTGTCCTGAGTTTAATTCCCGATCCTGAGTTAAATTGTGACAATTACTTTACTCCCATCCATACTGTCAATTAAGGGATCAAGTACAACATTTGCAGTGCCGGGAAGAAACAGAGAAAAAACAATTTCACAATGGAAGGTCAAATAATTGGACTGTCACTGACAGTAGCCTTGTAGGACTGGAAGTCTATAGACCTGAGAAGAAATTGCAAACACTCCTTAACTTTCTCTTGTTCTTTCAAAGAGAGGAAAAAGAACCCAACAAAGACTGTACAACTATCCCCACAAGGTATCAGACATAAATCATAAAACCTCACAGTGAATGGATTTGCATGCCTTCTTTTTATAACCACAATTGTAATGAAACTTAGTAGAAAAAACTGGCAGTCTTTTAAGATGCCCATGCAAATCAAGTGCAGTGAGGTTTTTTTAGCACGGAATGATACGTCCATAGATGGCAAACCCATACACCTTGATGTACAGGTGCTAGTATCCACAGCAAGACTTGATTTCCTTCTCATTTATATTTTGATATGTTCACTAAAGTGGATGAGGTACATATTCAGCAATATCTCAACCTACTTAAAACTTTATGTGCAGTTTCCACCTCTGATGTGTACCCAGTCTGAAGTTCTTTTCTCTTACAAACTTTCATAACTGCAATTACATGTCTCCTTTCTCATCTCCTCCTAAAGATCCCCTTCATCACCTCCTGCAATCTCTCATCACATTGTAGTTTTTATACAAATAGTGTTACTAAAAGTTTTGCTTTTCCCAAAATAGAATTTATTATTTTTTCCCCTGCTTTGTTTCTTCAATACTTTAAAAAATTACTTAAGAAAAATTAAAATAAGATCTGCTTCAAAATGAATGTATTGCCAGTGGCTGAAGTTAAGACTAGATAAGCAGCAATTTTCTTAAATGCTTGAATCTCCAGCCAGCAAAATTAAATAACATTTTTCTCAGCTTCACTATCCCAAGATAAATAGGGGTTGAAAAAGAAAATGGTGACTATGCCCTGGATGGCAATAAATATGAACAACTTCTAAAACACACTTTCAAAAAAGATGTTTTAAAGAATTCTCTCAAAAGGCCTGCACATGGAGAAGATAATGAGAAACTGCTTCCCTTGGTTAGCAAACTGGTCCCAAACTGAGCATCTGCAAGATAGAGGAGTCAACACTTTCATCTTTAGCAAGGAGATCAGAGCAGGCCTTGGTGTCTGATGCTTATGGTAAATGCCCCATTTAGCAAGGATGCTACTGAACTCCATTCTTAATAGATTTGAGTCATATGATGAATTATAATAAAGGAATCTCAGTTACTGTTATTGACTGGGATGGAGTTAATTTTCTTCATAGCAGCTTGTACGGTGCTATGTTTTGGATTTGTGACTAAAACAGTTTTGATAACACACTGATGCTTTAGATATGGCTGAACAGTGCTGCTTTCTCTGCTTCTCATACCACCCCACCAGTGAAGAGGCTGGGGGTGCACTAAAGGCTGGGAGGGGACACAGCTGGGACAGCTGACCCCAACTGCCCATAGGGATATTCCATACCAAATTACATTTTGCACAGCAATAAAAGCTGGGGGAAGAAGAAAGAAAGGGGGACATTTGGAGTTACAACATTTGTCTTCCCTGCGAGTGATAGAGTCCTGCTTTCCTGGAGATGGCTGAACACCTGCCAGATGATGGAAGTAGTGAATTAATTCTTTATTTTGCTTTGCTGGCATGTGTAGTCTTGCTTTACCTAGTCAATGGTCTTTATCTCAGCCCAGGAGTTTTCTCACTTTTACCCTTCTGATTCTTTCCTCTATCCCACTGCAGGAAACTGAGTGAGCAGTGGTGTGGGGCTGGGCTGCCTGCTGGGGTTAGACTATGACATGTCAAAATAACAAAATCCCTCATGATGATGGAAAAGCATGCATCTATCCACAGACAGTATAATCAGGTCACCTTTCTATTTTCAGTGCCTCACTAGGACTTAGCACACAGTTCTTTCAAATGCAGATCCAGCTACAGTTATTCATGCTTTGCAGATGGCCAGGAGAATTGTATCTTGGACCATACACACCAGGAGTGCCAGTGCTTTAAGGCAAATAGCTATGGCAGTGAGTTTTGCTACCTACTCTATTTCTTTCAGATGCTCCTTCTTTGTTTGCTTTCAGCTGTTTTGTAGGAAAGTCTTGTGATTTTCTTCCTGTCAAACTCAAGCAATGGGGTTGGGAGAGTTATATTTATGTACAATGAATTAGAAAGCAATGGTTTGAAAGCAATCACCAGTTTACTGTGGCAGTATGTACTTTATGTTTGCCTGCCAGGCATCTATTTTACATTTTGCACAAATATAAGGGCTGAGTGTTTTGTGCAAAGACTTAACCCTCACCCATCCCCCTCAAACTCATAGGTTACAAAAGATATTTTTTTAAAAAACTTAGAAAATAAAATTCTGACCCAGCTTAAGAAAAATGTTTCTGACATTTGAAACCATAAATTTGATCAAGACCCCACCAGCATAATGCTGATCCCCTCCTGAATGATGTCCACTCAGATGTGAAGGTTTGTGCCTCCACTGTCTTTCTTTCTTCCCTTGAAGTCCATGTTAGTCCATCTCTGTGACAGGAGACTCACACAGTCAGTGAAGGTAAAGGAGCAAAATGAAGAGTGGTAAGGAAAAGATGTAAAATGAGAAATAAGTAAGAGAACAAGGTTGGTGGAATAAACCATTACTCTTCTGACCTCTCTTTTCCCTGGTGTCCCACTGTTGACTCTGCTGTTGCTGTGCTCTCTAGCTGAGCAAATTCTCAGGTACTTCCTGTCCTCACTTTCCTGAGGAAACCAACACCACTCCATAAGAGACATGAATGTTACTGTCCCCAGATATGTGGGCATATGCCTGTTTTCTCCTTTAAGAATCACTCTGCTGTTCTGGTAGAGCATGAGCTGTATGAGTGATGTGTTTTATTTGTGATGCCTTTCCCGTTGTGTAAGGCAGAGCACTCTCTCCAAGAGTTTTAACTAGAATTCAGATTAGACTCTTACTATATCAGAGCAAGGTTTATGTCTTCTCACACTCATTTTAGCACTTACAAAAAATTCTCAAGGTAACAAGCAGGCCCCAGCTCATTTACACCTCAGAAATTCAGCAAACTTTGAAACTTAGTAGAATAAAAGTGATTTATTGAGTTTGCTAGAAAGAAAGAATAATTTCCTGTTCTGCCTTGCTAAATCACTTTTGTAAAATATTAAAAGAGGACTCCTATTTCTCTTTCCCACACATCCCTGGAAAAAACAACCTCAAAAATGATGAGATTATTGTTCTAGGTTGCAAAGTAAAGAGAAGAAATGGAACTACTCTAAAGGTCCCACTCAAGATAAATTTTCTTCACTTCTAAGGGGCTTTAAATTCCCTCTGAATTCAGAGATGTAGAGTATTACCTGACAGAGAGTCCAACAGAACAGAAACATTAAGGCATAAGGAATAATTCATGATTCATTTTAATTTTCGACTCTCAGAGTTACATTTGTAAAATTTGGGACTCATACTATATTTTGCAAAAAGCATCCAAAGCTCTAAATATTTACAAATGGTTCTCAGCAGATAGCAGAAAGTATTTTAAAATGGCATTGTAACTTGAATTTTCTGTGCCTCTTTGCCAATGTGCCATGTTTTTACCTATGTACCATGCTTAAGTATTTGTCATCTGTTCATGGCCAAAAAATTACATATGATTTTTTGAATTTATACTACTATATCCCTATTTAGATATCTAAGTACTACAACATTCAAGGCCTTAATAAATGAGAAATTGAGACAATATTACTTGATATGTTCAAAAGAAGATGGTGGGGATCTTATCCCTTTATTTCCAGTGCCACTTTCCTGAACTCCAGTGATACTAACATGATTGGTTGTGATTTCCAAATGCTAGCACAATGCATCTTTAGACTGGCTGAGACTGAGAGTTCTTTTTCAAAAATGAACGGCAGACTAGGAAAAGATCACAAATATTTCTGTGTAACAGCAATAATCAGTATGATCTGTCTTCTATTGTTGAATGAAAAGATTCACAAATATGTTTCTAGAAACCACAGGCATACTAAGCAACAATCTTTTGGTTTCTATGGCTGTAATACAACACATAGAAGTAGAGCTGCACTATCCCCTCTCTACAGAATATGCTATAGAGGAGTACTGCATAATGCCAAGCATTTTCATTATACATGTCTGTTTGAAAAATATGCAATTTGTTGGATTAAATTTGTCATAGCTGCTTCCTTTCCAGGGCAGCTCTAAAGAAAAGTTTAGTCAATTCTATTTAGCCATTTTTAATATCTGAGTGAGACTAATGAATAAATGAATAAATGACAGTCACTGCTATTACTACATTGCTATTTTTCAGTTTCCATTTTTCAATGTATTTCTTTAAAAAATAGGATATAAGTAGATTAAGGTTGTATTCACTTTTCTGACTTACAAAACTTATTTTCATATATTTATTTTTGAAATTTCTAACATTGTCAATTAAGGTAAGTCATATGTTTTTGTTTAAATAAGTTGTCCTGTTATTATTGTGCTTGGTAAATCAAACATGTCTTGACCAGTTTAAAAAACTGCTTAAGAAGTTCCTTGTTCCTTCAAAATAATGGGCCTTCAATACACAAAACATGATTTTTCAGAATTTTTTAATATATGCCATTATGGAAACTAAATAGTAAACAGCTTACAGTTACTAGAACTAAATGCATCTTGTCTAGTGTGTATTCCTGTGTGAAAGACTGTAAAGTGTATTTCCATGAATGCACACTTAAATCCACCTCTCATTGTTTGCTAGGCTTGTAGTTGCTTTACAAACAGTTTGTTCACATTAGTATTAACAAAATTATTTGTTTAGGGCAATGGTTACAGGAATTCTGCTTTGTTTTCAGGGTTGCCTGTAGATGAACTATTTTTAAGAATAACTGGACTCACCTATAATTCTATAAATCAGAAGGTAGTATAAATAGAGAAGCAATGTCTATAGTGATAAACAAAGCACTATAGTGATAGTGCTAAGGTCCAATCACAGGCACTGGCTCGTGGTCACCAGGTTTGTTAAATGGTTAACATTATTTCTGAAGGATAAAAAAAAGGCCAAGCAGGACTCAAGAGCAGTACAAGTAATAAACTATTCCCAAAAGGCTGTTTAGATGAGAACATCGTATTTTGGCTAAACAGAGTTCAGCCACCTGAATGTAAGCTGTGCTGTGTAGCTTGGTTTCAGGGCTAGGTAATCACCAGGAAGAGCATTCTTCTATTCAAAGATTTTATAGAGGGCATTTAGTCTTCACTGTCTCTTTTTGAAGCCTACAACAAATTAATTTAGTGTCCACATACACCATCTAAACCTTAAGACAATAGTGTAACAACTTTCCCGTCAATTTATTGCTTCCAATACAGCAACGATTTTCTGGTTTTGATTTGGTCTTCAACTCCTTACTCCTCCTCTAATCCATTCTGCTGTACCTCACTTATTGCAACAATACCCTCCTTTCATTAACTACACAAGTTCATGTTCAACCAATTATCCAGTATGACCAACAGCTCCTTTCAGATACTAAACTATTAACTCATGTCATACATTCTCTAGCCTTATAACCCTGGTCTGTATTCTTTGTTTCTGGAAGGAATATATATTTGTTCATCTTTTTAAGGAAGGGGTCACCTGTGAGAAAGGCAGAAAGCATTTCTTTATAACAGTTTTGGCAAGCTTGCTCTTCTTCTGCAACTGTTTTGTAGATTTTAAGTTTTTCCCTTCGGACATCCTGGTTTAAAATCGTGTGCACAAATCTGTTAGATTTTATCTTTTTTAACATCAGGGAGACTTTTACTGTGGTAATGAAAAGGCAAGAGAAGTTCACTTATAGCTCTAGTGTCACCTGTGGCCTTATTAACCAGTAAAATACAAATGTGTGACATTTGGCCCTGGAATTCACATAAACTAAGGTGAGTAGCAGCCATAGTGTTACCACTAAGGTACTTTGGGTTCATCTTCTAGTCACTAAATTCCTGGAGGAGGAAGGATTTTACCCTTATGATCCTTGCTTGAACATGATATTCAGCCTCATTGGACAGTACTTCCAACTTGATAGAAAGAGATTTTTTATTTTTTTTCTCTCCATGTATCCCTATATGTACATAAAATATTTTGAGATGCTTTTGTCTGAGTGTTCTGGCCTTTTGTAAAGATGAGTTTTGTCTTGGTCTTAGAGGGGGTTTGAGTTGAGTTGTTTTTTTCTGCCTCTCCTAATATTTTTGTTTGCAATTTTGCATATAATAACAAGTTTCAGAGGTCAAATAAAAGAAATAGAAGCATTTTATTCACATGAACTTAATCATTTCAATGTCAGTTTGTACACTGTAAGCATAAAAGACTGCTTGCAGGTTGGTGGCTGTAGCTTGTTGCCTTCTCTATTAGCTGAGGAAAATATTAAATGATTGAGACGGTCTAAGAAGACTTAAATATGTGGAAGTGCTTTTGAGCCACAGCCTTCAGAGATGCAATGAGCATACTCCCTAACTTGATGCAGTGTTTTTTTCCCTAAAAAAAACAACCAACCAACCAAAACAAACAAACAAAAGACCAAACAAAAACCAATCAGACAAACAAAACAAAAACCCAACAACAACAACAAAAACCCACAACACTTATTTAATTGGCACATGAGCAGGATTTCCCTAGAGCTCTAGAGACTTATAGGAGAAGAAATGACAAACCTGTATGTCTGTCCCAACACCTTGGAGCTGTGCTAAACCATTCAAAAGCAACATTATTTCCACAGTGAACATAATATGCTTGTCATCTAAAAGGGAAAATATTCACGTAAGTAACTGAGATGAAAGGCAGCATGACCTACAGATGAGAACTGAAATATGAGGATGATACATCTTTCATTTTATATTAACAAATGAACAAAATTAGCACTAGTCCAGCACTAAGAAGAGGGTATAACAAAAGAAAATACTAAAACTAAAATATGTGGATTTACTTCTCACTACCAAAAATGTAGTAAGTGAAGATATCTAACACAAAACGTATATCAAGATTGCCTTGAGTGACACATGCATGCAGTTCAGCATGTCAAAATCTGATTATTTTTATTTTTATATTCAGGTCTGAGGAAATCAAGTGGAACTTTTTAAATTCAGCAATTCAGGATATTCAAAGTTACTATTTCAATGGTAACTGTATTTTGGTTACACTGCTAATAGCTAACTGTGACTTCTGAATAGCATGCCTGGTAAATTTAGTAGATATGTCAAAAAACCCATATTACTCTTCTTACAGTTAATAGGTTGTTAATGAGTTCTTTCTTTTTTTTTTTTTTTTTAATGAGTGATCTTTTAAGTGATTGCATTGCCTTCTGCTGAACATAATGCAGCTATTAGCCAAGACAAATAGAAAAATATATAAAAATATCTACATAATATGTATCCTGCATGCCATGTAAGATCAAACAATATACAACCTAATTATCCCAGCACTCTTTTCAAATCCATAATTTCCAAGAGTTCCAGTGAGTAAGTTCCACTTTGGTTAACTTGTCATGGAATTCTCTTCCAGTTCTGTCAGTGTAAGAAGGTTATTAGTGACAGGATTTTAGACTTGAATATTACAATTGGTTTTGAGCAGGTCGTTCCTTACAGAATTAAACAAAAATTAAAACAGTAAAATTGGATAAAACTATTTTATCTTCTCCAACAGAATATACTTAACTCTGGGTAATAGTAGATGTTTTCAAGTAAGTGATCGGAACCACAGAATGGCAGATGTGGATTTTTTTTGTTCCTACATTAGCTTTCATCTTGAACTTAATGCTCCAAAACTGACACAAACGTTGCTATTGATTATGACTATCCTGTACAGCCAATCAGTGATATCTCTAGGAGGTTTATCCAAGCTGCAGATGACATCAGGATACATCAGAGCTGCAAGCACATCAAGATGGCTTCATGCCAGGCCAGCTTCAGTCTGGTAGGGACCTTTAGCTTCATCAATGGTTTAGATTTGGAAGTATATCTGTTCCAGAAACAATTTAGCCTCTTTTGCATAGCACCGCAACTGGCATAATAAGCTGTGTGAGACTGCAGCTAATGCCATGCAAAACACAGTGTTCCTGGAAACTGGAGATGGGGGAAAAGCTGTAGAGAGCTGCAGCTGGGTAGATCTGCATGCACTCAGCTTGAGTCCAACAAGGATTATTAGCTTCAGTTCAATACTAGTGATAATACACTACTTCTTTCACAAACATATGGATGTCTCTGCTCTATATGTGACAGAGATCTGTTTGCTGGAAAAGCTGATTAATCCCAGAGCAGTGAATGCATGGAACTAGCCTGGGATCAGTACTACATCAGAGCTAACCAGCCAACTCTGAACACAGGATTTGAAACACAGGACGGACACAGTGTATCTTTGCAAAAATTAGCTCACAGCCAAACCTGGACCAAACCCCATCAAATGTGTCTTGTCTGGAACTGACTCAGCAGATGTCACTACATGTTCCTAACTGTCTTTACAGACTCCACTTTCCTTAAGCATAGGATATTTCTTTCTTATTATTGGCTATGGTGGCATTTAATGATGCACAATGTAATTAATATTTCCCTGCATTTATGACATTCATAATGTCTCCTCATACAAAAACTCTAGTTTTGTAATTATTTTCATTAAAAAGGTACTACTTATTTCCTCATAGTCATAGCTGTTATTCTGGCAAATAATATATTTCCAGTCACTGTATCATCATAAAATAACAATAGATTCTACTTAAGTTTAAAACAAATTTAAATTTTGCATATTTATTTTTCCTGGGTATAAATTATTTTAGATGTTACACCAAGACTGGACAAACCTGTGTGAGATAGATTCAGTATGCACTTGGAAGCTGGTGTTAAACCTTTTTCTTCATGTTACATGTTATGGAACATGCTCTCCTATCAAAAACGCAGCAATGTGACGACAGAAAGTACGAAACACCCTGTTGTTTTGAATTAGTTAAAAATATGGAGCTAAGTTTCCTTTGGCAGACTGTGCTGAATCAGGCATACAGTTTTCATAAAGCATAATGCTAGTGTAAACATATCCTGTCATATGTCATAAACATATGTCAGTTTACTCACAGGTAAATTTTCAGGATAAACTTCTATTCCCAGTTGTGCATGAAAAGACAAAACACAACAAAAAATATGCATTTTTTAATCTTAATCTACATCTACACTTGGCAGACTTTTCTGGTTTTGTCATTACTAGTTATTATACCCACTAGGTACTCACACGTGAGTACTGGCCATAGAAGGTCAGACCAAAGATCCAACTCCCCACAATGTACTGTCTTCAACAAAAATCCCAGAATGTCTTTAGAAATTCCGCCTGCACTTTTCATTCTACCTTTTTATTTATATTCTAACTTTCTCAGGCCCCACCAAGTTGCAGAATTCCTCATCAACCTCCTCTGAGCATTGTGGCTGGCCAGCAGCAGATGGTCAGTTTGCTTGGCCAGGGAAATAGCAAGGAGAAGGAAACTGAAAAGGGAGGAAGGATCCTGTCTGCTGCAGGGCCTACTTCAGTCTTCATGATGTCAAGCCTGCAAGGACAACACCTCTGGGTGGCATGTGCTCATTCCTTGGACACCTTCATGGAGCAGCAGACGTTTGGGATTCTCTGCTCTCTGTGCCCCTCTTGAGCCTGGTGTTATCTTTTCAACGCCTGGGGAAAAAAGGAACAGCATAAGCTTCTCCCTAAGACTCTCCCATCCTCCAACTGTTTTCAGCTCAGTGGATTTCCTGAGCCTGTTGTTATTAAGGCTTTGTTCCCTTCCCCCCAGCTTCTTAATTTAAACTCATTGCTGAGATTTTTACTGTAAAGAAAACTATGTTGTCAAACTTTGTTCTGATGAAAAATTTACACTAATTTTCTGCATTAATACTTCTATGATCACAACACAGCAGACCTGCTTCTCAGGAAAGATATTAAAATTATTTTTGTTTTGGTCCATCTGGGAGCTGAGCACACACTGAAGTGGGTTGGCACCAACAGCAAAAGCCATCTTGCAAAGCCAGATAAAGACTTGAACACATAGTGGATGGGTTTGGTTCAGCCAGGAAGATGTCAGAAAGTCATGGAGAAGGCTGGGCTGTGCATTCATTACCTGAGTACAGGTCCCACAATGGAGGTGACGTGACACTTTCTGCTCTACTAAGGGCAGCACTCAACTGATGTTTCCACTGTCCCAAGTCTGGTGCCTGGAACCTAGCAGCAACGATGTTCCAGCAAAGATGTGTTTGTTCACCCTTGTGCTTGATAGTTGTACCACTGAACCAAGAGAATGGCAAAAGAACGTGGTAAGAATAAAAGGTCGTATCCACACAGCATTGCATTGTCCATCATTAGAAGTAAAATTAAAACAATCTTCTGAAAATAATGATTTAAAAGGAAAATGGAAACATAATTACCAGCCTGCGTGCTACTGGGCAGCATCAGTCTTCACAATGCACAAAAAGGTGTATTGGATGTAAGGGAATTCCTTGGGAAACGTGGTAACAGCCTGGCATCAAGGGTATTTGTGTCTCAGACTCCAACCCCATTTGGCTCAGGGACTTTCAGAGTCATGGTTTCTGTGTCTCCAACTTGCAAGGGATTTCTCTCCCCTGAACCTGCCTGATACCTCCTTTAATTCACAGCAGTAGGTTACATTCTTAGCCTGGATGCTGCTTGTTCTAGCAAAACTGTGCTTCTGCTTATGCAGCTTCTTCTCCTGCCCTCCAAGCTGCTTCCCAAGGGAAGCAAACAGTACCGCCAAACCTGCTGTTCACACAGCACCTCAGCAATACTGGTGAATAAAAAAACCAAAGTGTATAGCACATGCACAGCCTGACGAATTCCTGTGGTAAGTATTTCCTACCCGAAATTAACAATTTTGTCATGTTTTCTTTCTAACGTCGCGTTAGAGGTGTTTTCTTTCCCCTCAACCTTTGCAAGCAGGCAGATGGCTGGACCCCTCACCACTACACCCCGAGCTGCCCCTTGCAGCTCTACAGTCGTTTTCGACGAGCAAATTCGTTCCCCAAACGAGCTACATCAGCCCGGGAGGTGCTCGTCCTGTTCCAAACAACGCAACTCCCTTCTCGTCCTTCCCAGGGACCTTCCAAGCCGGGAAAGTGAGGAAATGCCCGAACGGCCCCGCGGCCTCGCACCGCCCCCCCAGTCCTCGTCCCGAGGAAGAAGGGGGCTGGAGCCTGCCCTCAGCCCGCTTTTTTTTTTCTTTTCTTTTTTTTTTCTTTTTAACAAACATTTTCCCCTGCCTATGAGGAAACCCGGCGCTGCCCGGCGCTGGGGGAGGGTGGGATTTCCTTCCCATTGTCTGCCGGGCTCAGCCTTCGCGGCCGCCGCGTTAACTGTTACCGCTCCCGGCCCCTGCTCCGCCCGGGGCCAACAGGCACCGGCCACCGGGCTCCTGAGAGACACCAAACCACACGCAGACCAACGCAATAGCAGGGGTTACCCAAGAGCGGCAAGCAGGGCTTCAGACCTGTATATTAATGAGATTTTAAAAAGTCTTTCCAGTACGGACAAAAATAAGTCAAAATGACTGAAAAAAAAAAAAAGCATCCTTTTATTCCCTCAGTGTGCATCTTGAAGGCCACATAATGCAGTTACCCAGGGGACCTAATGAGGATATCAAAATATTTCAAAACAAGGCCCTTGAACACCCATAGATAAGCGATATGCCTGCCTTTCTGCACTTGATTTAATTCACTGCCCACCAGCTCAAACAAGGTAACGTGGCTACTGCTGCAGACACTCCCTACATGTTTGCTTTAGGATACCTTGTTCTTTCCAAAATCAAATATTTGTATCCTGAAACAAATATTTGGATATGGTCCAGAGTAGCCTTTACAAATATGTTAAGTACAGCCAAATTGTTGGCAAGGAGCAGACTTCAGGTAAAAACCTGTAAGGTAGGCAAACCACAAGGCTTCAACCTGCGTGTGCTTCCGCATTGGTGGAACTGAGGCCTAAACATCTGACAGCTCTCTAGGGGTCCTGAAGAGATAAAGGGCTAAAATATTTTTTTATACTGAAGATAGCTAAACTTCTGCCTTAAGTAAATATTTACATAGGTAAGGAGAACATACTGTAGCAGTGTAATAAATCTTTTTGCTACAGAGCATGACACGGGAATTGGAGCTTTGTTTGGAGTTACGGCAAATCCTCCCAGTCCACCCTGTTGTAGGGTGTACCTGGCTGTCTGGACTGAAATTAAAGATGGTTATATATGTTGCTAGCTACACTTCTCCTCTGGTTGCTTCTGGATGCAAAAATGGATGTGCCTTAACCACACCAGCTTGAGCAGAACTTTTAGCTTCATTGCATTGTAGAAACAGTAGAAAATTAAGGACCAAAATATTTTATCTTCTCATATAAGTATAGCTCAGATGCAATTTGTGCAGAGAAGGTTTTGAAGAAACCGAGGACAGCCAAGCCAGCAACATGCCATGGAAACTTGGCATATATTTCTATTGAACTTCTTTTGAAAATTACACTGCTTAATGAAATCAGAGCCAAACATCACAACTAAATGCTTAACATAAGGTAGCCTTTTTGTAATTATACTGATGGTAAATCCCTTCTTACTTAAAGAATTGCCTGTAAATGTCATTTGCTTTTTATTAATACAAGCAATATAACACAGTTAATAAATTATAGTACCACTGTTTGGTAGCTGCCCAACCCCTCAAGCACACTTTGAAAGCTGATTACTAGCACTTTCTTCCCTATCTATTTATTTTAGATAATGAAAATTGTTCTTTCATATTTAAATACATAAGTAAAGCTATATCATTACTGTGCAACTAACTGTTATTTGCACTTTATTTTTTAAAAGAGGATGTAAAGTCCTGATGCAGCAGTGTCAAACAAAGTGTGGTTTTAGACACTACTAGAATTCTTATTTACTGAGAGGAACTACCATTGGAGAAACTTTCACTGCACAGTGTGCAAACTCTGTCAAATCTTTGACTGACCAGGCACAACAAATGCATCTTTTTTATCATAGGGAGTCCAAAAGTATTTTAGTAACATTAATGCCTACTCATATGACTAGAACAATTTGCAAGCATAAATGTTTATAGAACTAAGTTTAGAGCACATTTTCATAAAGTATGTCACATTTCTAGTAGAGATTAATTAATTGTGAAGTTTATTACTTTTCCATTAAATAATTCTAGAAGTATTTCAGAAGCTTCAGAATGCATTTGCCTAGACATTTATTATCAATAATATTTCTCTCACAGGCCAGAAAGAAACAGGATAAAATGCACGTTTTCTTGCCACTTACATACGCGCCTATAATGTTATATATTTCATCTTACTATGTATCTCCCAGTCGTGCAGTGAAAGTGTGTATCTATAGCTCGCAACATATAGCAAACCCTGAGACACATTCTGTATATTTTAGTTTATGTTGCTCAAGGTATCCACTTTCAAAAACATTATCCAGAATTTCTCCAAGCTGGACTTCATGATAGGAAGAATTTCCATGTATCAGGGCCAGATAAGAGCCACATTTTTGCTCTGCAATAAGACAGGGTCCAGACCGAAGAGTATGATAAAATACATATGTAATAAATAGTTAAAGATCCGCTTCAAATGTATTATTAAAAAAATAATAAAAGAAACAAACAGCAACTCCAGCAGACACCACTAGAGTTCTCCTTCTCCCAAATATCCCTAGCACCATCCTAAACCCTGTTTACCCCAGAAACCTGAACTGTGGACAGACAGAAGAGGAGAGAGAGAGAGAAAATTCAGACACAATAAAACTCTGAGGAGAAAAATATGTGGAAGGAGGAGGCAGCAGCGGCCTGGGGAAGGGATTGAAAAGTTTCCCCTGGCTTAACTTCTCCCCCCCTGCAGCAGCAGAAGCAGCGGCAGCAGCACAAGGTGAGAGAGACTTTTAAGTCTGGGGAGGAGGGGGGTGTGTGCGGGAGGGGGGGGGGGGTGTGAATTTACAGCCTTGTGGATATTTCTGTGTCTGCTTCCCTGGCTTTGGGGTGCGAGAGACGCTGTGTCTCATGCTGGGTGGATTTTTTTTTAATATGATGGAGGATTATAAACATGGCGCCTTAAAAAAACTACAAAATCATGTACACACTGTTCCAAGGAGATGGGGGAGTGGGGACAGGGGAAGGGCTGGGCACCAGGGGAGGGGGCAATCCTGCCCCGCAGGGTGCCCTGTGGGGAGGGGGGAGCAATTATACTTAATAATAAAATGTGTGGGGCTGCGAAAGGGGAGGGGGGGGGGGGTGGGGGTGATGGAAGGCGGTTTTTTTTTATTATTATAATTTCATTTTTCGGAGTGGAAGGGATTATCTGGCAGCACGCTTGGAAATCGAGGAGAAGGGGACGGCGGCGGAGCGCGTGTGATTATTAACGGCGATTATTTTTGTCCCCGCACTTTTCCCGGCCGGGTTTCGGCTGGGAGGCGGCGGCGGGTCCCCGGCGCGGAGTTGCGGCCAGCGCGGGGCCGGGGTGGGGAGCGGGGCGCGCAGCAGAACCGCCGCCTTGGGCGCTCCGCCTGGGCCTGCAGGGAGCGGGGGAGCCGGGGACTCGCGTGAGAGGCGAGGCCGAGCGGGGTGTGGCGCAGCCTGGCCTCAGCCCCGCCACGCCGCCAGCCCCGCTCTTCTCCCACACGCGGGGCGACGGCTTTGCTCCCCACTTCCCCCTCCCCTCCTTTCCTTTCTCTCACACACCCCTCCCCATCTCCCCTTCATTTCCACGCTGGGGTGGGGTGGGGGGGATGTCTACTTGGGGGACGGGTCTTGGCCCGAGTAATGGCAGCTGCTCGACAGCGCCGAGTCTCCGCAGCAGAGGGACGGAGGGGCCTCCGCAGGCCGGCCGCGGTGGGAGAGTGGCCATGGCTTCCCTTCCCCGCGGGGGGGGACAGAGGAGGGGACGGGGAAAGGGGTGAGCTCGGAGCCCCGGCCCCTCCGCCCCCTCCCCCGGCGGCTCGGGCGGGCTGCGCCACCCCCGCGGCGGGGACGGCCTCAGCGCCCGGCTGGGCAGGCGGGGGACGGGGGCCCCTGGCTTCCCGGATCGCCCCGCTGGCGGAGCGCCTCGTCCTCCGGCACGGCCCCGGGGGCTCCCTCGCCTCCCCGGCTGCTCCCGGGTAGGGAGCGGCGGGGGTGACATGGCCCGGTTTCTCCGCTCTCCTCCTACGGCTTCCCTCGCTGCGGGCGAGGGGAGTGCGGGGAGCCCGGCTGCCTGCGGGCCCGGGCCCTCCCGCGCCCTCCAGAAACGGTTCGCTCGCTCCTCTCGGCCCGAAAGGGCCTTCCCGCAGCCCCGCCGGTCGCATTTCGGGGGAATATGTACTACTGAGGCCCTTGGTTTGGGGGGGGTTTGGTGTGTGAATCTGTCCCTGAAACCACGTCTCTAAATAACTCCTCTCGGTTCACTTCGTGAGGTGTTTTCCTTCATCCCCTGCCTCGGGGGTTGTCCGGGGGCCTACCTGTCTCATTTATGGAGAAAGGATGGAAGCATAGCTGTGGGGTTCCCTGTGGCAAGGACGATGGGGAGCTTTGGGCACGCTTTTCTGACCTTCCTTGCATTTCAGACAACAGTCCCCCTGCAAATTACTGATGTTAAGAACTTGGAAAACTTTGTGGGTCTTTTCGGGCTTATCCTGAAAACGACACACTTTGGGATTTTGTTTCCGTCTGCTGTGAACATGTCAAACAGAGCTTTACAAAGGCTAGAGCTGGGGTGGCTTGAGAGGAGGAAAAGGGGTGGAAAACTGTTTTGTTTGGTGCTGGTTGGTTTTATAGTTGTGCGATTTTGCATTTTAACACCCTGGAATCATCTGCCACAGTCTCTGTATTGTAAGGGTGGTACTATTTGTTGTAGTTTTGGGAAGACCTTCCTTTAGTGGGAAGCACCAAAGGTGGAAAGGTTTCCACCTTTCCAAAGGTGGAAAACACTTTTTTGTCCTAGTGATACGATTTATTTATTTATTTGCACTTTTGTTGCTGTTCTTTGTAGGACATTCTTTAATTCTTCAAGGGTGATCCCTGAGACAGGTGTTGGGAGGGTGGAAGTGTGGGAGTGGAAATGCCAGTTTGTGGTTCGGGTTGTAGTGTTGTAGTCCCTTGCGTTTTTCTAGTCCCTCACCTTTCAGCATGCAGGACTTGGCATATTTATTTTTTTTAAATTATTATTATTTCTTCTAGTTAGTTAGTTATCCACCATTCTGAGTGTGCTATAGAAGTCTTTAGGGAAGTAGACCATTTGCTGACTGCTGTTTTGTATAAAAGTGAAAGTGCCTGCAGAATAATTCCCAGTGTGGATTAATGTTTAATGCCAGCTTTTCCATGCCTAAACAAACCCTCTCTTGGTTTAACCTGATATTTGTATGAGGAAGGGAAGGGTTCAGGGGCTAGGTAATACAACAGAGAGCACTTTCACTTTCTGATGGTGAGTTTGGCTCTAATGAATGGTAAAAAAAGTTACTGTGTTGATGACTGTTGATTGTGCTAGGGATGGTGGTGCCCTCAAGAAGAGGCATTTGCAACTGATGTTTTGTATCAAGTCCAGCAAAGGACTGAGTGAGAAAAATAACTGTTCTGCTTGATCTCATTAGCTGGATAGTGGGATGGAAATTACCTAGTGATGAAGTCACCTGTATAAAAGGAGTTGTGAGTGTGTGGATGTTGGGTAGGGGTCTTAAGAGTTTGGTGGTGTGCTAGAAGATGCTCTTCTTCAACTTTGGAGCTTTATAGCACTAATTTAACAGGGAAGTGCCCTCCCTGCCAGTTAAGCTGGGTTGTGATTGCAGGGTTTTTTTTAATCTAAGCAAGCACTTACAGCTATTGTTTTAAAATATGTAAATATATATATTAAAAAAGTAAACAACAATTGAGTTTGTTCACAATGAACTACAATTCTTAGTAGTTTGTCTTCATCCTTACATATTGTGAGCCAAAGCAACACTTCTTAACTTTTCTGGAAAACTGAACACTACAGAATTAACAATAATTTCATGACTGTAATTGCTGTGTGCTCAATATGTCACTGCTAGGTCATTTGCTGTAATCTGGGGCTGTGTTCCAGGCTATTTGTATGTAGCAGGTGGTCTATATACAGGTATGTGTTCAGGTTGCCTGAGAGTCTCACCCACCCTTGTAGCAAAGAGTAGAAGTGACTGTTGAGAAAAGTCTTGAGGCTTTGGCAGGGAAAGAGCCTGGACCATCTTTCCAGCCTAACATCATCTCAAGAGCAAATGAAATGGTGAGAGTTTGAAAAGTGTGCTTGGCATTTCCACCTTGCAGGTAAATACGAGCTAGTGGGTACTGTTAGTGATGTGGTGCTTTTGGAGAAGAAAACAATGTGGATGGAAAATTAATTTGGCCTCAAACTCACCTTGAAGTGGTGTAGCTGTGCTAGCTGCAGTCTCTGAATTAGGATTAAATACTTAAAAAAAATGCATAAAAACCAACATTTAAAGATGTTTTCTCAATTTTAGACATCTAAGCTTCTCCATAAATGTCCACATTATCTAATTTGTTAGAAAATTGTATCATTACACACAATTTGAGAATCAGGGGAAAATTTGCATTAGGAGACTTGTTTTGGAATTCGGTACCCAGCTTCAGTCAACTAAAGTTCACAAATCTTGGACGTACCTGTAACTAGTTTTCATAGTTATTGCCTTCCACAGTTACCTAGAGCATTTAGCTCTCCACGTGTGTGAGGACTCCAAGCAGTGAATCTGTCCAGGATAAAAGTTCTGAAAGAGGGATGAGGTGGTGATGATGATGTCTTGAGCAAACATCTTAATTTCTTCTTAAATTAGTTTAAGGCTTTTTAGCTAGCTCCAGAGTAGCATAAGTGTAAGTAAATAAGTCTTATATTCCCCTTGCAGGTTGTTACAGATGCTAAGTCCTATTATAAACAAAATTAATCCATCCAAGGTATATGTGGCTCACACCAGTCATGAACTTGATTCATAAAATGCTGAGTTGTTGAAAATTACTGGCCTGATACACGAGTTTACTTTTGTGAATGAAATAAAGTAGATGGCACTTATTTGTTGCAAGCGCTAGATCAAAATTATTGGAGCAATTCTTTTACCCACGTCTGTCCAGTAAATATATGAATTTCTTTTTACTTTTGACCACTGATTTTATGAATTGGGGTGGCTTTCCTTCTGTGGAATACAACTTTCTTTAACCTTCCTTCTTGCACTGATTGTTTAGGAACTAATGTCTGATCATGTTCTTTACCTGCAGGGGATTTTTTTGTGTTGGTTTTTGTTGGGTGTTTTTTAGTCTCAGGAGGAGATGAACGCTCCCATAGTACTTGCATAGTACTTGGAGCGTGGTGCCCTGGGTAGCTGGGCAGTGCAACATATGTCATCTTTTATACAGCTCATACATTTTAGTCTGTCAGTGTTGCTTGTGCTAAATGTTGTGAACAAAGATTGTTCTTGTCAGATTCTGGATGATTTTTGATCAGTTGAATGTAAATTTAACTCAGACTTGGGTTATTGTTTTAATGTTTAATCTACCAGTTGGGAGACTACACCCTGCAAAATAGGTGGTTTGCAAGATGAGGCAGTGACTCCATTTTGCAGAAATTTCTTTGTAAGTTAAATCTTACATTCCTGAAACAAGTTTTCAGTAATTTTCAGTGCAGTATAATGATGCACATTCACAGTGGTGAAGGAGATCTAGTAATCTATACAAAATGCAAAACAAATGCGGAAAACTTTTTCTTTCAAGAAAGCTCAAATGTCTTTAAATGGTGTCTTTAAATTTTCTCAAAAATATGCCTCATCCTTCCTGGATGTAGTGGCAGTAACTGGAAGTAGATTGATAGGTAGCAGTTGGTTGTGTACAGTACAATACAGAACACTGTGGTCTCCAGCCTGATGTGGCACACAGAGATCTCTGATTTCAGAGGCCTCTCTCCATGCATCTCCTGGCCACACCAAGGCTGAGCTGAGCTGATTTTTCGCCTGTATTTTCAGTTACAGTCTTTAAACATAGTTTTATCATCTGTTTAAAACAATGTCTGCCATCAAGTTCATTGAGCAAGCCTGAACTCAGTCTCATTATATATGTATTTTTAACAAAGCTGTGAATATTGAATTATATGAAGATTTTTTTTTAGTGGTAAAACTAGAGAAATAACCACATAGTGGATTTTTAGTGTTATTTGTGTTTCAAAAAGGAGTAAATATCCTACTTGTTCCAATGATGCTGTTTCACTGAGTGTCTGAAGTCATGCTAACACACATTTGGCTTGAAATGCTTTTTTGATGTAAGATGGCTGCGATCAATTTCTTTAAATACTCGAGTTATTAAAGAGTGAACTAATTTGAATCATAAGCTATGCTAGAGGCTAATTTTTTCCTTACGTTTTAGTAAGATTTCATTCATGTTTTATATGTCTCTCCTCTGTTTTTTTTCTCCTTGAGATGAACAGAGTCTTAGTGGGCAGGCGGCAGCAGGCACAGTGGTGATACACTGTGACATGCCCGTGAACCCAAGTTAAAACTCATGGCCTCTAATTTTAGGTCAGCCAGCTTTGGTAATATCCCATCAGAGCCTGATCCTATTGCTGGACCATGTAGATAAATCCAAAGTGTAGTTATTGAGGGCTTTGTGTATAAAAAGACTGGTGATTTTCTTCCAGTCTCATTTTTCATTTCACTGAAGTGCAGAAGTTTCTGCTATTAAAGTATAGGGACATCTAATTTGAGTTTCAAGTACGTTATTGGTTAAAATGCCAGGGCCATAATATTTTTCATTACAAAATTAAAAAAATATTTTCAAATATAAGTAAAATATTGTTACTGGTGTACCAACTGTATCTTCATATATTCCTTTACACGATATTCAATGTTAAATTCAAAGGTTAAATAATTGCAGAATAAAGCATAATGAATTAATTATTACGACTCTTCATACATTTCTCAATTGTAGCATGATACAAAAACTAATTCTTAATAAATTATTTTAGCCAAAGACAGTGAAATCTGGAGTACTAAAATTCACTTGTTAAAATCCGCAGTTAAAAAATGAAGTCAAGTATACCTACAAAAATACCAGTAACATCCTATTCACCCTATTTGTGGAAACTGCATTTTTTGCATGCAAAGCACTGGTCTCATTGTGTTAATTTATTTTTGTCTGTAATAGGATAGTGTTGATTTGAGATCCAGTAATTTAAAAAAAGAAGAGTTACTGTTTACCTCTCATTTCTCCCATGCTTCGTTTTCCTTTATTAGTGTGTTAAAAATATACATTAAACCAACTTGCCTTATATTAAAATATAAGATTTCAGTACAACTAATTTAAGTAATGTTTTGGTTACAGACCGTAGGAGTCTGCTAGTAGGTGTTGTACTCAGAAGCAGCATTTTGGAAAGTGGGTATTTGTACTTCGATCTTGTGCACTTACAGCACGGCATTTATTTTCTGGTCTTTCAGAGGCAGGTGGATGGGAGTTGCATGCAGCTACTCATGGGATATGGCCCTTAGTTCACTAATTTTAGCAGGGTGATTCTTATCTTCCAGTGTTAGGTTTTATTGGAACCTTTTGGAAAAGCAATGAAGTGAAACAAAATGAGGTTGAGAGAATGTGATTAGCAGAATCCCAAAGTAGCTAGAAATAATATACAGTGAAAAATAAATTAAAGGGATGTAAGATACGTTTATTGCTCAACAAATCTTTGACAAGATCTGGAAGACAAGAGAGCTTTGTCTTTCTTACCAGGCTATAATCATTTTCTGTTGAGTCTCACACACCATTTGTGCATGCAGTAGGAGGATGTCATGCTAGATACCTGTTTGCAATTACAGATGCTTCTCAAGTCAGAAACCAA
This sequence comes from Apus apus, assembly GCF_020740795.1. Lineage (NCBI taxonomy): Eukaryota > Metazoa > Chordata > Aves > Apodiformes > Apodidae > Apus > Apus apus. The sequence goes on from NC_067283.1 coordinate 10,701,490, forward strand.
GTAACAGGCAAGTCTACATTGACTTTTTGTGCCTTATGACTGTTTTCATGGTGTCATGATAGCCTGTGCATTGCAGTGCATGCACAAACTAAAGTGGAAATTTTACCTTAAAATGGTGGGGGTTTTGTTTCTCCAGTGTTCTTTTTGGTTGTTTGTGACGTTTGAGACCCGTGTCTTCTGAGCAGTCATTGCTTTCAGGGACAAGCGTAAACCTAGTCTTCATGCATAATCCCCTCTCCCCAACCAATTACTTAAGATTCAGGTTCAAAATTGTGCAAAATCAAAACAAGAGAATTGCTATTTCATAAAATGTAATCACAGACAACTGATTGTTCACTGATGAAAACTGATTATGTTCTCTGCAGAAAATTAATTGTTACCCATAGATTAATATTAATATAACGATAGAGACCTGGATCATATAAACATGTTTCCCACAGGCAAGAAAACACACGGGCCTTGGAGCATACTGATGGATCAAGTTTCTTATCATAAAATATTTTTTAAAATTAAAACTTTATGTACAATTAATTGATTCTTCCTCTGGAGTACGCAACATTGCACACGCATTTTTCATGCCTTTGGAGTAATGGCTGTTGTTATTTTAAAAAGACTTTTGCATATGCTAAAGATTAGTGTGGTGATTGTTCCCATTGAAGTTTAGGCACTTTTTCTTCATGTACATTAGTCTTTGAAGGAATGTACAGTATCTATTAAAATAACTGAGGAAACATGGCTAACATTTTTCTGTTAGTGACTTTTAACATCTTTTGTATAGCCTAAAACCTGTATGACACAGCCTAAATTATAAATAAACTGGCAAAAGAAGAAATTTAAGGTTTCTTAATGGAAAAGCTGATACCATTAGGAGAAGGAAGGTTTATTTGTACATTAGGAAAGTGAGGAAACAGGTAGAACAGGAAACTGAGAACATAAGATAGTTTTGAATTTATGGCAATCATGTATGTGACAGCAAGTTTAATAATCACGTGATTTTGTATTTTTTCAATCACAGAACATAAGCTAAAACCTGAGAATTCTGAAAATTGCCTTGACTCACCCTGTTCATTAGCATTTACCTGCAAAATCTAGGCTATCGTTTTTGCTCTATGCACCAGAGTTTAGAAAGAATGCTATTCTCCTCATCTTTTTCTTCTATTCTTTCTTTATTACGCAGTTCATAAATCTCAGAAAACCTATTTCCTTTCTATATTAATGAAAAGCAAAGAATAGTTTTCAGTTGTTTTCACAGGAACCAGCGTGGCGCCATTTTAGCTTCATACAGCTGAGACTTCAGCATGTTCCTAAAAACCCACTGCATGAGTATTTCCTCAGGAATCTGGATGTTTTCAATGTCAGTCATCATGTGTGCAAGCTGACATTTGAAGATAATATGGCACACTGAATTATTTGGCACAGACACTATCATTTCATAAAAATAAATAAATAAAAAAAAATCTTTTTCACTAATCAAAATAGCTTTCTGAAAGCTTTTCTTGGTGAAAAATGTGGGGAAGTGTTAGTAGAGACCTGCACTTTGCTCATTGGTAACTCACAGTATCTGACCTCTTATCAGTCTGACTAGAATGTAATGTCAGGTTGTTTAAATGCTGCCATACTAAAATCTTGTTTGTTTGCTTGGTTAAAAATAAATAAATAAATAGTTTTATTTCACTGACATATCTTTTTGAAGGAGAGTGCTGATGCATTCCCAGAAGCATTTCTTATGGACAGTGTTGGAAAGCAAGAAACATGAACACTCTCAATCTGTAATTGCATCTTTCAGTTTTGTAGCTTGGTTGTCTTCTTTGTCTTACCGTGACCTGAAGTAAATAGACTTACAGGAAATATTTGTTGTAAGAAAGAGATTTTTTCTTTTCCTGTGCACTTTCCACTCTGCTGGCTCCCAGAAGGCTTCTTGATAAAGCCTCCTAATTGGAAGCATACTTCTAACTCTCTGGTTCCAGACATGAGATCTCCTCTTGTTATTCAACTTGCAGCTTTTAGGAAATATGGATTATCAGTCAAGTATCTCCAGGTGCCAGTTTTATTAGGTTTTCTAATCCATGCTGGCATTCTTTTTCTCAATAGTTTTTAAAATTTTTATAAAAATAATCTGCTTATGAGTCATCCAAGCATAAGTCTAACTTGTAGCACTAATTTTTGAAGACTTGTAGCTTTCAAAAAATGGAGTTATTTTTTGTCCCTTTTAGTAGCATAGGAAATATTGATAAATAGCAGCACAAGCTAATTGATGGGGCACATGCTTTGAGTATAAGTGCCTCAGAGTGCTTAGAAGCAGAACGTGATTTGCTCTGCCAAGATAGTGGATAAGCAGTTACAGTATTTACTGGGCCAGTGGGAGGGGATAGTATCCAAATTTCCACTTGGCTCTTTTGACATGAGAACTGCCTTTCTTGATCAAACTAGCATGTTGTGTAATCCAGAGTCTTGTCTCCAGCCACTGCCAGTCTCAAATGTCTCCTAAAAGGGTTCCAGAAATCAGCCAATTTTCTGATGTAGAAAGCTATAGAATACTTTCTTCCACACTAGTTCCCAAACAATAATATTTTAGATAATGGTTTCTGCTTTTGTTATTTACTCCATTTTGGAATGTTTAAATTCTCTTTACTGTAATAACTGAACATTGTAGCTAATAATGTTAAAGCCTACTCCTTTTTAGGTCAAGCGTGTTCTGTCCTCTCTAATGCCTTGCAGCCTGTCTCTGCAGTGCTCTTTCTCTTCTGGTATTTATTTGAGAGCTCTTGCCTGAGTTGCAGAAAGAGCTCTCTACACCTGCCTGGCCACACAGTATTGGATGGAGATAAGAGACCTTGAGGGGTGAGTTAGTGAAAGGCCGGAGCGGTTGTCTGTTGAGTGCAAGTAAGAGCAGGGAAATGCACGTATGAAAGGAAGAAAGGGGGAGATTGGTGTGAAATGCACATCCACTGAAAGTCAAGGTACACGTCTCATGCTATACAGGGGGAGGAGAATATTAGTTTACACCTGCAGAAAATGTTCTCCTGGATAGCTGGGAATGAGAATATATAGCGAAGTTTTTATGTATGAGTGACAGAGAGAGAGAGCGTGCAAGAGCGCATGCACACATTTTCAGGCCTGATTGATTATATGAAAAAAAAAAACCCTGGAGTTGAAGGAACATTATTTTAAATTAACATTCATTATCTTCACGCATGAGATAACAGTTCACTTTGGACCAGACCCTAGCACTATTACATTTCTTGAGCAGAGACTGATTTTTCCTTGAATGAGGTTATTCAGTATGAGAATGGCAAAATGTAGTCAGATCTTTGACAATAAAAATATATGGGTTCATCACCATATATTAGAATAATACTGTATTTTGTCTGTCAAGAAAACATGGATTTTATTTTTTTTAAATAAATGGTTACATTTTATTTGAAATGTAAAATAAAAAGTAAGTGAAACCTTTATTTGGATCTCTAATCTTATGCTTGGAGAAGCTTGCAGCCATTTTAATTCATGCTGCATTCATTGATGTAGCAGTTAGATTATTTAATCACACTGCAGCTAGGTCATCTACCTATTGGACACTGTTAAAGAGTTTAGTAATAGGCTTTGGGTTATTGGCTTCTAAATGTCACTTTTGGAAAGAAAAAAAAAAGGAAAAAAAAGAAAGAAAAAAACCAACCAAGCTATAAACACCCCAGTTAACTTATAAACAGTATAAAGGAAAACACAATGCAAATCATGGTCTTATCATGCAATTATTTTTTTGTTTTTGTGGTTTTTTTCTGCACGTAATATAAACAGAAAAAATGCACATCATAGCAAACAAAGGAAAAAAATCTGATTTTGATCTTCTTTGGCATTTCTTTTGCTTTTAAATACAGAATTTTGCAACATTAAGTCATCTAATTAGGCAGCAGCTTGCTATTAAGTATTTTCATAACAGACATAGTTTGTGAGCATTAAAATGAAAGCCACATTTAAAAATTATAATCCCAAATAACTTTCTGAAATTAAAAAATTCTCTAAAATGGCTTATTCTTTTATTTTAGCATAATAATGTAAGAGGTGGGAAACATCTATATTTAGGTATTCAGCAGCAATACTAGTATACTAGGCTGTAAGTGCTGCAATAATAGAAGCCCAGTGATCTAGATGTAAAAAAATGGAAATGTGGCAACAGCTAATGTGTGTCAGTGACAAGCAGAGGAAAAGATTGTCATGATGCTCATAAGTGTCTGGTATTTTATGAGAAGGAGCTACTCACAATGAAATAAACCTCCTCTTGGTATGCAATAGGCAAATATCTTGTATAAAAAGAGACGGTAAATTCTTTGGCAGTGATGCATTTGGCAGCAGCAGTTTTTAAAGGGTCACCCGTGCACTTTTCAGTTATTTCCCTACAGAGATGGAAATGAAAGTTCATGTTTTTTTGAGGTGTTTTTTTTTTTAGTCTGAATCCAGGTGGAACAAGAAAATAATGTTTCATATGAAGATGTGAACTGTATTTCTCTCTTGTTAAATCCAGAGATGCTAACCCATCTGCCTGCATCTCAGTCTCTTGGTTTATTTCCTTGTTCTTTCCTGATGTACACTGGAAGCTTTGTCAAATGAGCAGTTACAATCACATTAAGTATCTCTAGGTATTGCCTTCAGCAGAGACACTCTAAACAGAACAAGGGGCCAGTTGTTAATCTGTTTAGTGTTTTCATAAAAAGTGTATTTTTCAGTGGTTTCACTTTCAGACTACTTCAGTAGCTCCTCTGCTTTATTATGTTAGTCACATACAATTTTGGGACAATTTCTTGTACTTTAATCTGGGCACTCTGGAATGTGCATGATGTATATACATGGGGAGTCCAACTGTAGAGGAGTAAGATCTCAGGGCAGCAAGGCAGGTTAAATAGGGATCTGATACTTTTCATCTCTTTCTTTTGGAAGAGCCTTGAATAGGCTGCAAACTCATACAAATGTGCTGTGTCCACACTCTGTATTTCTTTATCAGTAAATGGGGACTTCAGCCATGGAAGGCAACTCAGCAAGGTTAAAAAAAAATGGTGCTGAAACCCAGCTGCATGGTAAAGAAAAATGAGAACTGAGTGATAATAAAAGCAAAAATCCAGTGTTAACACAACATACTTGCAGTTTTTTTCAAGAGCTGAAGGTGTCTCTTGAAAAAGATTTTGGGTGGCTGAATTACAGCTTAGGAGTTATCACGGGAACAGGTGGTGTGCTGGGGGTGGAGCCCTCCTGTGTGGGAGAGTTAACAAGTGTCCCTTGAGTTCAGTCCATTTGGGTGAGTGTGGTGGCCAGATAATTATCAAACAAATAAATGAAGTACAATATTGCAATGGGTATCAAACCCTTTCATGTCTACACTACTAAACTTAGGAAACAAAAGAGCTCTTCACTGTTTGAAATTACAGTCCTGTTTTTGAGTTCCACTGAATCAATGAAATTAAATGAACTGCCAAACTCAGTGGAGAGAGCTGCTGGTTAGCCATGGTCACAGGAACCCCACATCTCAGGCAGAATGTGCTGCTTTACAGTAGCTTTGTCTTGAATTTGAATGATGACCTTCACTTCCTGCATCTCAGGCTGCAGCAAGCTGCATTGGGAGGTAGCTTCTAGTGAGGCTCTAGCACCCTTGACAGGTATTCTTTATAATTAAAAAGTGATAGATGATGGTGCACTGTATTTGCAAATTTCATTTAAATTAGGTATTTATGTAGTTATGATTCTGACTCATCCAAGTCATTTGTATGATCCGTTGGCACTTCACAAGAGTAAGGATGCTTCTTGCCCTCTTGTACTGGCCAAGTTCCAGTTTGGTGACTGCATTCTGACAACCTACATTTCTGTAAAGTTTCATCAGCATTTTGGTACTGCTGTTTATTTACTTAGTAATGCTTAGGTACTTGGCAGTTTACAAAATAACAGCAGAGGGTAAAAAAGTTATGAAAATCCCTGCTCCAAATTACATTTATTATTTGTGCATGAATAAATATAGTGTGGCATGATATGGTACAGAAAAAATACAAAGTGACACATTCAGTAATAGGATTCACAGAAGAGGTAGGTTTACAGAGTTTATGAAATAGGAGAGAAAGTGTAATCTTTGAAGTGCAAGTGTAAAAGAAGACACCAAAGCGGTGATGGAGATAAAGGAGAGAAGTGAGAATACTATGTAGATCTAAGAGGGATGAGAGAAGAAACACAGGATGAGGTGCAGTTGAGGAATGCTTTGTAGAAGACGCTCCTGCAAAAGCTGGTACACCATGGGTTAAGTTGCTGAGTAGTGTGCACTGTTAAACATATGATATATTATGCAGCAGGAATGGCTGTAATTCACTGGCAGGAGAAATAATTCCTGTTTGTATTGTAGTTAAAACTGTATCTTTTTTTTACAAGGTTATTGGGCACAGATTTTACATGTAGATCAACAAGGGAGGGGGAGTCGATTTATGTGATGGTGTGTATACATGTCAACAGGACTTAGGCAATCACGGATCTGCACGTGGCAGTGATCTGCTGGTGCAGAAATGTTCCTCTTCTACATACAAAGGCACATTTTACCACTCACTCTCGGGATCCAGCTTAAATTACAGTAGAAGAACTTGGCTGTGTGTTACTGTGGAGTAACAGGTAGGTGAAAAAAAGAAACCAAGCCACATCCTGTTGCAGAGTTGTTTTGTAGAAATATGAACTTTAAAGCTGCAAGCTTACTGCTAAAACTGATTGATAGTAATTATCAATATTAACCTGGAATGGATTACCAGAGGAGTTCAAAAGAATACAATGTGAGACCTTATTGCATAACCATAGCAGTCTAATATTTACAAGAACTGTCCCAGTGTTCTTCAAAAAATGCTTGTTTGCTTAGAGACTCTTCATCCACAGCCCAGATGTACCCCATTTGACACAGACATTAGAAGTGTATGGAAAAAACAAAACAAAACAAAACTGAACAGTTTTCATTTTGAAAATGCTTTCAAGAAACATGTTTTTGAATAATACATATGAGTGAAATCATACTCATCTCAAACAGATTTTTTACAAAAAGAGGGTTTGGGTTTTTTTTTTTGTTTTCTGCAAATGGCAAAAGTGGTTTTGAAAGTGTCTTGGCATTTACATAGAACACTGATGTTACTTATTGTTAGTAGTTGTTTTTTCATTACTTCATTTGCTAATAAAAGCAGTGCATAATGGTTTATGTACTTGTGCAAACGAGATTTAGGATAATGCATATGCTTTTCAAAGTTGTGGTTCTTCCTATTTTTATTTTGGTCTATTTAACATCTTTTGGGATATCTGTCTTGGCATTGTTTTTTGAAAGCATTTCATCAAAAATATTTTTCACTTTAGGTCACAGATACACAGTAGTACCAAACCTTGAAGCTCTTACATAGCAGAACTACACTGATTACTTATTCTGATCTCTTTTAGCTCCTGTGTAACCCAGCTTAAATAATTTGGTGTATTTCTCCTGGATCAAGCCCACTGGAAATGCCATCCCAAGCCCTTGTGATAGCAGCCAGCCCATTGTGTGTAAGGGAAGGGGTTGAAAACCCAACGTTCAGCTCTGTGAGGCAGACACGGATCTTACCCATTTAGCAGTGTCTGTCTGGTTGGTGGTTTTTTTGTCATCTGTGGGCTTTTTTTATGGAAAGAGGCAGGAATACTTCAACAAGGAAAGCCATCCAGCACCCACATGGCTGCTCATTCTGGGAATGAGATCCATGTGGCTTCTTACAATAATTATTTATTTATTTATTTATTTACTTATTTGTTCTCCTTCTATACCATCTATTAAAGCTGTTATGGAATATCTGCTTAAGGCTAAAAGAGTTTGAACTCTCACGTAGCCTCATTAAGGTCTTGGGCTTGGTGTGTTTGCTAGTACTGCTTTCATCAAGGCCACTTCCTCAGAGGCTTTTGCAGAAATTACATATGTTCTTATGAATGACCTTCTTCATTTTCTGCCTCAAATAATGGTAGTATTATACTTTTTAATTAGCAGGTTTTATTGAATCTCCAAACTTTATTTCTGGTGTTCTGTTTCTCAAGCAGAATTTGCTTTTTATACTTTTATGCCAGGGCTTGTCTACTCTTCTATATTCATGCATTTAAATGCTTCAGGCTATTCATTTGTGCTTTCTGAAGGGTTTAACAGTTCAGCCATTTCCTCACAGACATTTGAAGTCAACTGCAGATTGTGTCAAAAGTTGCTATCAGACTGCTAAGGTGAATCTCCTGCATTTGCTACAGGGTACTTCTCCAGAGCACACAACATGGTTAAGAAATAGTGGAGATATTGGAGATGATGCTACCCAGAGCTCCATCCCTACCCTCATCACGTGGTAGAGAGGTGATAGAGTCGTTTGCACAAAAGACTTCAGGACCTAGGGTGCTTATTGGCCTAGTGTAGTTGTTTAAGTCAATGTAATACACTACACTTACGCACTGTTACTCAAAAAGAGAAAGAGGTCAATTACCAATACTTTTTTAATATGTATTGTTATTATATGTATAGTTCACATTTATGTTTTCTTTTTTAATACTTTGCTCTCCCCTGGAATGTTTGGAAGTTCCCTGAGTTTTATTTCTGTGGGTGGGAGGAAACTGAAAGGGGTATAGTGAGTCTGTACCTTATGTACTTACTCATTGAAAGAATCTAGGACTAGTCCTAAGTGAGAGGACAAATATGTAGCTCATAAGTTTGAATATATGTGAAGAATTAATGCTTCAAAGAATTCTAGTACTGGTAAGCAGCCTCTCTTTTTATTTTAACTATAAATTTAAATGTTGAACAATTAATGTGCTTAGACTACTAATTTGCTTATTAGGTTAAAAAAAGAACAAGCTTTTAATAGGAAAAAATTATCACTGGGCAGACAGCACAGGATTTCATTAGCATTTATGTATTGCTAAACTGCAATTTAAAAGTCACATTTCTGTTCAAAAAAAGTTTTCCACAATAGTCATACAAGTAACATTGGACAATGTCTTTTCAGTTTCTTCACTCCTTTTGATGATTAAAGTGATTAAAGTTGTAGGGACTGCCCGTGAAGGCCACACTACTTAGCTGCCGTTGATTTTAGTGGGACTTTGAATAAATGTTAGTTCTGAAAATCCCACCAGGTATGAACCTCATCTCTGTATCCAGACATCATTGAAAATCTAGCTCTTAGGACAGTTAACAGCATTCCTCGTGGTGTTGCAGTGATTTTTCCTTACCAATTCCCCATTTACTCTGCTCAGGAAGGTCCATCAATTATAAACAGCAGTAATTTCTGAACTTAGAGTTCATACCTGTCAAGAGGAATAGACTGACATAAGATCTGGCCCTTGGCTTTCCACATAGTATTGTAGTTCTCTGCTCTAATAACATAAATAGTTCTTAGGATAATTATTTTCATCCATAGATGTTTAAGTGCTGCACAAAGGGGATTAGTGTAATTAGTTTTGCATTTGGAAATGGTAATACAGAGATATGCTGTGACTTGCCTGAAGTTAACCAGCACAGGAGGAGACTGTACCAAGTTTGGAGCCCTGGTGCTCTGTCTACTTTCTTCAGCAAATGTAGTTTCAGAGTGCTTGATTTATCTGTACAAAATATCCAGACAAGAATCTTCCACATGTAATGATTTGGTACTTAAGCAGCATGAGTCATTTTCTGGGATGCCAGCAGTGGTTTTTTGTGATATTTCCGTTTCACATTCAGCTTCGGGGGCTCAGCGGGGGCTTTTGGTCTGGTTGCCATATGAAGTTCATCAGGGGTGACAAACGAAAGCAGCTTAATGTGCTCATGTTATTTTTGTCTATAGTAGAAATTTGTGATGGAGACTGTTTTTGTTTTCCATAAAGTCACTAAAATAATGCATTGAGCTGTAAGCTAACTGGAGATGTCCAGGACTATCCACAGCAGAATAGCGTGGATGGTGCTAGTTGCTACATCTAATTAGCTTGATTTTACTGGGGGCAGAGGCTAAAAACCACTTGTCAAACATCTGAAATTGCACGCCCTGGTAGTTGTGATGCTGAAGTTGGGTACCTCCAAAGCTACAAGAATCTCACCCAAGTTGGCTTGGGGAAAAAACATGAGTAACTTTATCCAGCTGCTGCCCACTAGAGAGTACTTACCACTCCTCTCCTTGCTCTTAAAACTGACTGCAGAGGAGGGACACTGGGCCATGTTGGATGTGTGTGCTATAGGTACTATGGGAGCTTTTCACCCAGCTTGTTTGCTTTTTTCTACACCATCACTTACAGTGGATTACAGTAAACTTTTCAGGCAGGAGAAAAGATGTATCTGTCTCCCTTATCAGTTCCTGTAACTTGTTCAGCTGAGGTTTGTTCCTGATCCCAAAGACTAGAGACACATTTTTCTTTAGGATTCTTTCTCTTGGGCATAAAAAAAAGTCTCCCAAGGGAAGACCCAGGATACTTAAAGTTGTCTTGAAAGTAAAAGATGTTCAAGGTTCCTCATAGCATACTCAGTCCTTCTAGTCAGAGCTTGATTTATAGAAAAAAAAAAATATTTGTGGGCCTTACCGGTATGTTAGATGGAAGGGGAACTGGTTGAAACATAAAGATCTGTTGCTGAGTCAGTAAAATTATCTAATCTTTATCACTCTTATTTACAGTCTGCTTGTATTAATAAGATAGGATTTAGATTCATTATGAATTAGATGTTGACATTTCTCTAGTGTTCCAACAGAGAGGCTAAAACTATGCTGTTACCTGTGTTACCTTCTCCTTTAGCCTGCAAGTATCCTATGTATCTGAGTAGCTTCATGTCATACTCAAGGAATTCAGTTAATATGCCTTTGATCAATTCCTGTGGTTCTTATGATCTTTATAAATGTGTTTAGGAGTCAACTATGGAAGAGAGCAAAAAGCCACTTAAGCCACAGAGCAATATTGGCGTGAGGATAATTGTATACATCCAATCTGAGTAAATGCAGATTGGAAGCTAGGCTGTAGTTTCTAATCATTAGGATTTCAGATGGAAGAGCCTGTCGTGATGTCTGTATTAGACATGTGTCCTGTCATAGCTGCTTTCCAATGTTTACTGTAGAGGGCAAGTATGGTCAAACTTACTGTGTGGATTACACCCTAGAATTCCTACATGAGTAAGAACAAAACCCCCTATACCAAATGACTTGGAGAGCTGAGGGCTCCATAAATGCAGGCTGGGGCTTGTCTTAGCATTGACTGCTATGGTGATGCTTCAGCAACCCTGGCTGACTTGTTTCTTCCAAATCCAATAACTTGCATTAATTCAGCCACCACAGTTTCAGCATGGCCCTGCTGCCAGATACATCACTGGCAACCTCATGGGAACCACACCTGAAATATTTTGAGCCAGGAATGGTTCAGGAGCTGTGCACTAGCTATGACTGGCTTCAGCAGTTCTGTATAGAGCAGGTGAAAGTAACTCATCAGTTCTCTGAACTGATTTACCAGTCACGCTGTCTCTAACAGATTTTGAATATATTTCCCTATGGTATTATTTCATCCCTGTAAAATAGCTGTATCAGCACTTTCTTATGTTGCAAGGCATTTGGAGTATAAATTGGAGGGGAACAGTTGCTCAGGTGAACACTTCCATTTTATTCTGAAGACAGGTCTGCTTTTAAGACCAGAAGCAGAGGAAGATAATATGCCAGTACTTTTAGCACTAGAAGAATAGAAAATCAGAATTAAGAAATAGTGCATGTTATTTTTGTGGGAGCAACAGATGGAGAGAAAGTGGCTTTGATAAAAACCAAGGCAAGTGCAAAAGTAAAAGGCAAGCAGAATTAATACACTAAATCATTTAATGGCTCTATAAAAAGGACTGGAACTCAAGTTGATGGTACTCCTTAACTAGCTACTAGCAGGAAATGAAATTGTGCTTAAGACATAGAAATAACGAAAAATGCTTGCTACTATGATTTTTTGATTAGTTATAAAGAAAGTACTACATTAAAGGTAGCAAATTTTGTACTTTGTAACTAAATGAATGTATTTAGAAATTGAGAAACTGCTAATAACTATTGAAAGAATGTCATGAGAAGTAGCATCATCTTCAAGCAAAAAAACTCCATAGAATCTTTACCAAGAGACAACAAATCTTGCTAGCAATTCTCTTACCAGTGCTCTACCACCATTTCCTCATTCAGAGTGAGTGTCTCTTCTGTGGGAAGACTGAAATGTATTTCAATTTACATTTTCTTATAGCCCATTCTTTACTTTTGCCATGACATCAGAAGTTCTGTTGTCATCAGCAATTTGAGACATTCAGTAAGATAATATCTGGATTTGCCCTCATAGCATTTTAGAGAACTGAACATAGCTGTTCTTACAGAAATTGTCAGGTTTCAGACTTGAACACTTAAATTTTAACCCTGCACTTGGAAACACTCTCTTGGATTTCTTTCTTGAGTGTAATTAAGCAGGAATGGCTTCTTCAGTGTTCACTCATTGAATCTGAATACCCATCTTTCAAGAATGACTAGAGTACTGTAATCAGAATGTCTATGTTGGGGTTTTTTTCCATTTTACAAAAATGAAGACAATTTATGAGCTGCTAAAGAGTATAGTTGTGCTATCTTTTAAACTGAGGTTAAGAAACTTCCTTGGTGCCACAGCAAGTCTGTTGCACTGCCAGGAATTGAACACGGACATACTTGCAGGATTGACCTTCCTAAACAAATGGATTTGCTATACTGTTGAACTTGCTTTGTCATTTCTGCTTAAAACAGATAGGAGTGGCACATGGGACAGGAGACTTAGCACCAAAATAGTCAGTGCAATCTTCCTGCAGCTCAGCTTTTCTATTTCTTAGTTGTTCAGCAGATTCTTCCAGAGTGCTTATCAAGTCAGGCAGTCTTTTAAAATTCTTTCTTAAAAAATAGTTGCAGATTTCTCACAAGATTTTCCTTTTCTAAATGAAAACAAGTAGACTGAGAAGAAAACTTTCTTGTCTAAGATCGTAAGTTATTAAAAATGGCAATTTTTAAAAATTTTGAATAAATGGAGACAAAATATTTTTCACATTCCCTCATGAAAATAACTTGAAAAAGTAGCTAAAATACTCCCAATAAAAATTAAATAATCAAATTTGCTTCCAATATGTGATTCTTTTGCTTGCTTTCTTCTGTCTGTTAGCTGTGGACAATTAAAAACATGAGTCAGTTTATTTTTTTGTTCCTCATAATTAGCATTTTCATGTTCACTACATGCACAAAACTTTCAAAGCAGTTTCGGGGTAATTTTAAAAAATACTTGTAATTTCTTAATTGGCACTACTTTTTATAAAATCTTTGGGCTTTTTGAGAGGGAAGGAAGGAAGGAAGGAAGGAAGGAAGGAAGGAAGGAAGGAAGGAAGGAAGGAAGGAAGGAAGGAAGGAAGGAAGGAAGGAAGGAAGGAAGGAAGGAAGGAAGGAAGGAAGGAAGGAAGGAAGGAAGGAAGGAAGGAAGGAAGGAAGGAAGGAAGGAAGGAAGGAAGGAAGGAAGGAATGAGATCCTTGTTCTTTTTTGAAAACTATCTAGTAGAGTAGCAGAGAAATCTGAGGTTTTTTAGGTACAAGACAGAAAATTATGAAGTCCACTACTCCAGGAAATCCAGGAAAGGCAAAGCTGAATTTCCTGTGCGAATTTTCAGTGATAATGTGCCTGTTGTGTAGGATTCTGAATATCTGTTTGAAACCCTAGTTGTAATTAAAGTAGATCTACAACTTGAAACATCCCGGAATTGTTAGGAAGGCATTTTGTACTATGCTACACATTTTAGCTGTTGCTATCTACTTCAGTCGCTTTCAAAATCACCAAAAAATCCATATGTCTTCCAACAAAGTTACTCCACACAAAAAAGATTTTTTTCCTTCAAGAGAAAAAAGTGTCTCAATTTTTTTGTACACTTGTGTGTTTATCGTATAAATGATAAGTCCAATGCAAAATGCATAAAATTCTTCATGCCATTATAGTATTTTTTGTTTCACCGTCCGCTTCCTCCCTTGCTGTAAAAGTGCAGTCTCTTTGTAATGCACTTTGGATTTTATTTTTTTTTCAGATTGAGTGATTTGAAGATACTATGTGAGGGAGAAGCAATTTATGGGATGTGACTACATTCTTAAGCTGTAACAATGATAAATTAGTAGCATTGCTTCAGGAGTTTGTAGTTATTTTCCTTTTGGTATGCTTTGAAGAACTATATTGCTAAAACTTGTTTTGTTCCTTACATAGCATAGACATTTAATAGGATGGTTCTGTACATATTCTTATTGAATTATGACTAGATTTGTTCCTTAGTTTGGTTAACTGGAATATCTTAATGTATAGATATCAAATATAATTTATTTCCTTGGCAGTGCTGAACATTTGTAGTTGATTTATATTTACAAAGCCAAAATTTTATAATAAATAATAGAACTAAACTACTTGCCTATCTTTCTTTTTGATCTTTTGTCTTATCTGCACAAACATTACTTCAGGCTCCCAGGCTGATACCTAGGGTAAATGGATGTTTGACATTTTGTGTTTCTCTACTGTTTTATCTGCCTGTTTATCCAGCCATGTAGTCCAGCCTCTCTCCCAGAACATGCTTATTCACAAAAGCTACTGACTGTTGTCAGGATTGAGACTGGAGGGCTGTAGGCAGTGATGAGATATGAAACTTTGAACATGTATCTCTAAGATATCCATCTGCCTGATTTTCTGCTCTACTGAAAGTGGGTCTTTATTCATCTTGGTTATTCTGAAATGAGTTTCTTGATTTTTAGGAGAGAGAGAGTAACTGGAGCTGAGTATTGAACTGAAACTCTGCATTTCTTAAAATTGAATTATTTAGAATATATGCCAGAAATTTTGATATATGTGTTTTTCCCATATGCAGTCTTTTAAAATAATTTCTGTAATCCCTGGGATAAAGCTCTGGTGCAGGATGTATCTGAATTATGATGGTGGAGTAAGGGAAGACCAGGAAGAGAGATGGAGCTTGGATATTTGTCTTTGCTGTTGATAGATCTTGGTCAGGCCCTTTAACCTTTCAAAGTCTCAGCTCTCCCTGCTTTAGATTGTGGGCAGGGTTTTGTTGTACTTCAGAGGATCTAACAATAAAATCCAGCTTATTTAGGGTACTAGGAACTACACTAGAGAAAACGAGTTAGTCATCCAGTCTTAGTATCTTTACTTGAAGGGTTATTTGTGGGCTTTGGAAATTAAGTATTTTTCTGGGAGTTGGATAATGCTTAGTAATTTAGAACAAGCTCTGTATCCTATGACAAGTCCAGTAAAAAAAAGTACTGAGAGTATTGGTCAAATACGTCCAGTTAGGGTTTGAACTGTGGGCGTTTGGAGTGGAATCATCTTGTGGACATGAGCTGCCTGATACAGCAGTGGAGGATGGTGTTTCCTGTTGGAATTAGCCTGGGTCATCCCATAGAATATTTCTTCTGCTGGTTTCTACCTGTGTGCAGCTGCTGTTACCACCCCCATCATCATGCTTCTTTTGGAGGTCAGCTGTGCAATGCTGTCTCCAATGAAAGCATTCTGCACACTCCCTCTTGTGGGGACCCTCCCAGGGAGCAATCTCGTGCCCTTGTGAGGTCTCTTCTTTGCCGGGCACATGTGAATAAGAGTTTTTCTTTCCGTGTTTGTCTTTGTGCTCTTGTGTGGGGTGGTGGGCATAGCACAACCATCTCCTATCTCCTTCCCTGTCAGACTGGTTTGGACATGCCTCGTTCTGTCTGGGTGTAATTCAAAGCCACCATCTGCTATTTCCACTGCTTTCTTACAGTGCTATCGTGAGAACTGTCACCTTCTGCATTTCAAATGCTACGAATGAAGGCCATTTACATTTTTGCTTTCAACAACGTATTTGAAGTATTGAACAGTTGATAAGCTCTTTAACTCATCCAGAGCTTTTTATTAGTAATTAAAAAAATGAGGGGTGTCAGTTTTCATCAGAGCTGAAGGTCATTAGAGGCATAATGTATTAAGAAAATGTAGTACATAATTTCCCGTCTCCAGATTCTTTTGTGATTGGCTGTAGGTGATCCTGCTCTACAGGAGGGTTGGACTAGATGATCTTCAGAGGTCCTTTCCAACCCTGATGATTATATGACTATATAAAAATATGTATTTTGTGAAAACTGTGTATTTTGTAATGAGTATCTGATTTTGTAAGTATTTTGCTTTCTTTGCTCAGTAAAAATAAAATTTAAAAAACACTAATGTTTATTCTTCCTTATTTAGGGACACGAAAAAAGTTAAATCCAAGTGCAACCAAATGGAAAATACCACAGCAATGAATATATTTTCAGTGGAGGTTTTAATAATGTACAGGAGAGTTAGCTTCTCTTACCTAGTATGTTCTTAACCTTTTGCATTTAGAGGGTAAGTGATGCACAGAGACACTGGGTCTCTTACTTTAGGGAGTGTGCAGCTATCTAGGATTTGAGAGTTTGAACTATGTTAGAAAAAATACTCAATTATTCATGAAACTGGCAGCACTCCAGCAGGGCAGCTGAACACTCCCTAGCCTGAGCTGTCCATCAGCTGCTCCAGTGTTGGTGGGAAATGTCTCCTTTCCATGGAAGGTGCTGCTGAGATTTCTGAATCCCAGGCAAACCATCTTGTAGTCAAGTGCCCTAGTGAATGATACCTTTATAACCCAAATATTTAAAGGTCCTATTTTAACTCAGGTAATGTTTGAAAATACAAAGCCAGAGACTTGACAGATAATTATTCTGAGTTGTACGTTTCTTGGTTGTCCTAAGGTGGTCCCTAAATGATTGTACAGAACCTACGTGTACATTCATAATTGTTAATTACTTTGTGTACGGTAGTTGGCAATGGATTAATTCAGTTCTTAAAATTAAAATTACTTGGGCTGCTTTTTTTAAAAATCTCAATATGTTTAGCAGCATTGGTGTGTACCTACATACCCCTGAAATGTGGCCCCAGCTCCCACTGTATTAGGATCCACCTGAAGTAGTGGCTAACTATCAAAATTCCACCTACCTTTCTGACACTAGCATTTTAATCAGTCTTTAAAATACACTCTATCCTCTCTGAAGACAAACCTTGATTTGAATGCATTGCCTTGTTAACAGACTCCCGCCATTCTGTCGTGATTTTAATGTAGGGCAAATAATGTTTGTCCGAATTCACCACCTGTAAAGAAAATTTATCCTGATGGTGTGTTTAGCTTGGCATTGCTTATGCAGAACATTTGTGTGCAAACATGGCAGATACTGATTTTCAATGTTTTGTTAATGTGCAGTATTTCAAAGAGTTCCCTTGTATTATTTCATGTATCACTTAGTCATAAAAAACCTCTTTGAATATACATCCTGGGAGCCTCAGAAGAGTGTTAATTGTATTCTGCTGCAGTGGTAGCCAGAAGATCAGGACCCAAAATTAATATATTTCTAAATAATTCTAATTTTGTATCAAGGTTGATTTTTCATGGTTACTACTCAAAGTATCATGCTAATTTGTGGTAAATATATTACATATTTTTCCTGTGAAAATAAGGAGGGTTGTTGTCTCCTCCTCACAGATATAGGCATGCTATCTAAACATTTCTACATTAAAAGTAATTAGGCACTTTGGTAGATTCTTGGACTCATCTCAAATGTGTTCAGAAATTCAGTAAAATTAAGAAAAATCTTCATTTTTAAAGCAATCTACTGGAGATGTTTTGGTGAGATTCATGAACTTTTGTTGATATTATCAATATATGCATCTAAAAGCATTTTGAAAGTATATTTAAATATTTATTTAAGTTAGACATGTTTTAGATGAGTTCCAATGAATTGTTATTCCTCTTTGGAGAACATTTGAATATAATTATCTTTGGATTAATCATTTTTTGAAGTCTTTTCCAGTGATATATAGAGAGAGGATTAAGAGAAAGATTACCAAAGCATTAATTTTTTTTTCTGGTTGTTTTTTAAGAAGGAATCCTTATCTTCAGTCAATAACAAAATCATTTCCTTTTAATAAACTGCCAAACAAACTAAAAAAAACCAAACAAACCCAGATCACCTATAGCAGGGGTTTTGCATCCTAGGGCTTGAGAGAGATGTGAAAACAGTGAGGTCCTCTTTTGGTCCTGCACCTTCTTTTCTAACTCTTCCTTTTCTTGTTACTTGGTAGTGCAGAGTTGTCTTTTTCTTTTCCCATTACAAATGTTCAAGTACCTTGTCTCCAGCATTTCTTCTGTTAGATGAGCAGCAATAAAGGAGGGGAATAACATCCCTTCTCACATCCTCTGCTACCATTTTTCACCAGGGAATA
The DNA here is from genome assembly GCF_020740795.1 of Apus apus. NCBI lineage: Eukaryota > Metazoa > Chordata > Aves > Apodiformes > Apodidae > Apus > Apus apus. The sequence continues at coordinate 10,719,772 of NC_067283.1, forward strand.
ATTTTGTTTTTCTTGTGCTCATTTTTCATGCGTATTAACTTGCTCCATAGTATTCTCTTGTTTGACCTTTTTTTATGTTTTGCTTTGGATTTCGTCAGGGTGATGATACAATTTAAATGTAGTTCTGTAAGGTAATTTTAATTGAATGTTAAGTAACTCTATGTGCCTCTGTAATGAATGAAATTAACTTGATCTGGAGCGTGGAAAGACTGCTATATGTATTATTTCATAACTTAAAAAAATAATTAAATGAAAGCAATGTTCTATCGAGCAGATCTCAGACTACAGCTCATTTGCTTTTGGCTTTAGGGAACCTGAAGCAGCCACAGTCTGAATTCCTGCTGCTGAAGAGTTTATTCAAAGCATCCTGCTATATCAAAAAAGGGTATGTGAATCCAGCTCTGGGAGTCACAAGCTATCCTTCTCCTAGACGAATCTGCGTTTGAGTCATGATTGCTTCTTTTTCTTGCCTGCCTATAGTAGTCCTGGTTTAGCACTGGACTGTACCGCAGCAGACAAGCCTATGCAGATATTGTTAAGTAGCTCTGTAATAATATCTCCATTACTTTCATGCCTTTAGGGCTTCTTGTCTGAGTTGTTTTGTTTTTTAATTTCATTTTAAATTTATTGGAGAGGCTAAAGAATACGGGGTTGAGGATGGCTTAGACGATACCCTGGGTTGAGCAAAGTTAGACTGAGTTAATAATACAGGATGCAGGTGGGATCTGTTCACCACTGCACTCCTTTTTCTTCTGGCACATCTGTATTGGTACGTGTTCCAATGTGGAGGTTGTTCAGTGGGACTATTTCTGTTGGTTTTTATTTTAGTTGCTTAAGGGAAATGAGTTCTGCTTATCTAAGACATTTTTTGATAGCTGGCTTGCATCTACAGTTGCGTATCAGAAGGAACAAGCTTGGCATTTTATTATACTTCCAAAGTGGCAAAAGTTTCTATTACAGATCAGGTTTTATTATAGCTGTCCAAGAGTCATACACTTCTTACATCAGGGAAATACCACCCGCTAAATGACACAGCCTACTCAGGCAAAAACTATGTATGTGTGAATCCTAAAACCCATAAAGGCAGAAACAAAGAACAATCTGTCATTTGAGACATCAGCCAAGACTGATTTTTTTCAAAGGTCCATAGGACTTTGTTTTGAAATGTAGCTGATTGTAAGAGTGAGCCTTAGCCCTTGTCTGTAACTCATCTCTTGTGACAAGTGAAAGAGAAATGTAACGACTTTAGATGAGGTTTGCCCATGGGTCGAGCCAAAACCCAGATAGAGCCAGCCAAGGTGGTTAGCAAAAGGCAATGTTTGAGCTGGGTCATAAACCTTGGAAAGGCCATCATAAATCATAATTAAGGTTTTTCGTTTCCTCGATGGTGTAACTCTTCAGAGATGGAGACTGAAACTGTTTACCCAAGCCCTTTTACTTTTTTTTTTTTTTTGTCTTTGGAAAAGTGTTTAGGAAACCTGAACCGGGGTTTATTAAGCATATCTGTGGGAGACAAAAGAGGGAATTGTTGGTCTCCAAGCAGCAAGCAGCATTGACAAGCTGACTAGTGTGGTCAGAAAGGATATTTAATTTCAAAGGATAAACTACAGGATTCATTTTTTTTCTTTTTTTATCTGAAGTCAAGTTTATCTGGTTTATGCCTTATCTAATTTAACTTACAAGAACTGTAAATTCAGCTATGTTAAGCAAACTATTTTGTTTTAACTACATTTTCTCTTTGTTTTAATAAATCTTGGTTTTGTTAGGATTTCTGTTGTGTGGGTAATTTCATACAGATGTCTTCAAAGAGTAAAGAAAAATCCCTAACTTTTAAAGAGAATAGCCAAAGGGGAAAAAACTCTGGAACTCCTTTTCATTCCTCTGTGGTCCTACTAGAGGGGTTTGGATTCTATCAGAAAGTTGGCAACCATAAGAGAGAGCCCAAAGAAGTGTTAAAGAGTTCATGGTTTCAGCCTATAAAATTTAAATTTTTCAAATTCCTATAAAGTGTAAGTTTACTAAATAGTGTAGAGAGGAGTAACAGGTCCTGTCTGTGAGATGACAGGGAGTGGGGTTGTGTTCTCCTTGGTTTGGAAATGAAGCAGTAAAAAAATGAGTATTGAGATATATATGTAATGATACGAAAAAGGAGGAGAACTGCTTAGGTTGTATTGTTTTCTCCTTTTTCAGATTCATCAAAGATCAAGAAATCAGGTATTTAAAAGTGTAATTTTATAAGGTATAAATGATGTTTTCAGACAGTGTCCATGTAGCCTCTAGAATTCACCGTGGAGATCATATAGCTAAATATAGTGGTTCAATTTTCAAAAAAAGGGCTTGATGATATAAAGGCTAATAACAGTGGCAGCAAAGCATGCTTAGAGAAGAGTAATCAAATCTCATGATTTAAGACATAAGCACATTACCTGTGAGCATCTGGAGAGACCTCGTTCCTCTCTGTCACCTGCAAAGACTTCTGCAATTAGTAATGTTCGTTGTGGGAATTTGTGGCATCTGATTTTTTTGAGGCATTGCTCCTAGCAATCGCTAGGGATAGGATACAGGCTTCAGTATGTCATCGTATCGTATCAAAAGCCTGCACAGAACTGCTTTTCTGTGCTGCTGTGTTGAATGACACCAGCATGGTCTGAAACAAAAGACCCTGGTGATGGGGTGGTGCTACTAGCACAAAATTGCCTGATCCACCATCAAAAGAAGTGAATAGTTTTTACATGTTAGTTGGGGATTTTTTTTATGAATCAGTTGTTACAATTCATAGAGAAAAATCCCTGAATTTATAAGCAGTAGTAAGATAGGAAGATAGGAACTGAATGCACAGCAGGAATTTCCTTTGCGATAAAAATGGAATTGTATTTTATATCTGATTTTTGCTTTATTTTTTTTTATTTCTGAAATTTATTCTAAATTCCAGTTGCTGAAGTTAAAATATTTTATTTAAAATCAAATGAGGAGTATATACAGAGTTCCTGAGTTCCAGAGTTCATATATATACATATATATATATATATATATATATATGTATTAGTTCCTCCTTTGTAAGTAAAACCTTTAGAAAGGAATTTAGATACTGTTTCCTTGTATTTAATTCATTAGGAAAGGGTAACATGTTTTAGCAGGTAGAAGGAGCCTGCTGTTAACCTTTAATGAATCACAGAAAGAGATAAAGATGGCTTCTGAGGCTGAAGGGTTGAATTATAGTGTCAAAAGAATCTTGAATATTTTTAACTGCTTTTCCAGCACCCTCTCCAAAGTGGAGTCATTGAAGGGACCAGATCACTGCCTGTGAGCAGGGTGACTCCTGGGTGGGCTGCTCCCTCCCCCCACCCATGGGATGTAGCTCCGCTTACAGCTTCTCTGGGAAGCGAGGTTGTACCTGTGATTTCAGCATTTTTCCTATGTATTTTACATTCCGGTTTAGAACTTCCCATGAACTCCATAAAAGTCAAGGTCGAATTGAGGGAACTCTTGTGAAGAAAGGGAGCTACTTATTTTACATTGTTGAGGACAGAGACATCAGTATTGAAAATTTCCATTTCTTAGAGCTGCAGCTTTTTATTTTTATTGCACTTCTTAAACTGATTAGTTGTATGCAGTGTAGATAGAAATAAAACTCACAGTAACCAGATACATTTGAGTAGCTGAATGCTGAGAAAGTCAGGAGGGTAAGATGATGGTTCTACTAGTGATAAGGTATTGAGGACAAAGGCCACAAAGTTGTAAATACGGATGAAAAAATGGAAGCTGTTTTTTTTTTAAAATGAAAGTATTACTGATCTGATATAAACAGAATACCTTGTGACCTAGGAGTCAAAGTCAGTGGAAGTTAGCCTCCTGAAGTAAGTAAGGATATTAATTTTCTTTCTGTGCTTGGTTTCTGCTTGATCAAGCTATTGTCATAAAACACTGAAATAAATTCCACAGTTATGCTTTTCCAGTTTCATTTTGTCTGACTAGATAGCCACATTTATAAAAAATACACTTCTTGCAAGAAAAATTAAAAAATGTCTTACACTGCATTTTTTTCTTAATTAAAAATGCAATCTGTCAAGAAAAAATTAATTAAAAATATACATTATTCACATTGAAAATTAGAATATATATCAGGCATTGCCATTAATCACCTATTTTACTAGAATTGCAGTGATATGGCTGGGGTTATAATTGACATTTCTCAGGTGTTTTTTTTTTCTTTTTGAGGGAAAAGAGGCAGTTATTTAAGGCTTTCTCAATGAAAAACACAACTGCATTTCTGGACTTTAAACATATGGGGTATATAAGATATCTTTGGTTATTCACAATGTCCATATTGAAACTGAAAACATATTGATGAAATTTTTCATCAAAAAAAGTCTCAGGAAAACCAATATTATGGTGGCTCGAGCCTGTAGCTGAGATGTAAGAAATAAGATGTAAGTTTCAAGCAGGACTTGAAACTAGGTAAGTGCAGGCATTGGTTAAGAAAGACTGTCTTAGCAAAGCATGTGTGATTTAAGTCCAACCACATGAACTAGTCATCCTAATCTCACTTTATCTTCTGTGGAGAGAAATGGTTAATTTTAGGGCTTAATTCATCTGACCTATTTGTCATGTCTGCCTCACAACAAGATGAATTGTTGCACTGAGTAGATCACGTCAAGTGTGAAGGGAGCATCGAGTGATTAGCTCAGAAATAGATGTCTGCATTTAATCTGTTTTTTTCAATCTCTCTCATGTTGGAGGTTGCATTAACAAAATAACAGACTCGCTGTAGGACAGTGGCCATATAGCTGGAGCTTCTACAGTGTGCACCTATGGTGCCAGACACTCCAGGTGAGGTGAAGAGATTGTGGATTTTCACAAACCGTTTTGATACAATAAAACAATATTTTTCAAAGGAGAGAACTTTATTACTTTTTTTTTCAGCTTAGTGTTCATTTCTACCCTAGTGTGACTATTTACTTCACTGAAATGATCATAGAACAGTTGGCCTAGAAGCAGTACACAAACATTCAGCAGCCTTGCCAAAAGTAGAATAAACATTTCTTGATTTGGGGAGGTGCAGTTTGAAATGTCCTCCTTTGAGGGACCATGCTATGGAAAGAATATCAGTTTGTTTGTCAGTGTTATTTCCTGTTCTCGAGTTGCTTAATATGCTCTCGTTTTTGCAACACAGCATGCAGGGAAAAGAATTCATAATCTAGTGGCTCTGCTCTTTCCTTACATCAGAAATCTGCCCTTTTCAGAAAACTAAAACCCCAAGAAACACGCAGTTATGGCTTGAAAACACCTAGCTGAACATTTTGGGAGGTTGAAATGAAAAGTGGGGTTTGTTTTTAAAGAAGGTTTGCATGTTTTCTGGCTCTAGCTAGCAGGAGGCACTGCTGTGCAAAAGGGGGTTTTAATGCAGCTTATGCTTTTTCCTTTGAAAACCAGATTTTCAGCCTTCCCAGCACATTTTGGGGGTAAATAGCTGCTTTCTTCTCTGAACAGGTTAGGCAACTTTTGTTGGCCACATTTCTTTCCTAAGTAATTATATTTCAGGGGCCCTGTGTTACAACAACTGCTTTGCTTTGTTTTGACAGAGCAACTGAGAGTTCTGCTGAATGGGGTTTCTTGATGCTTTCCTTTCTTTGTTCTCTCCTCAAAAGCTTACATTTTTATTACGTGCTACCCATTTGATTGTTACCTACTGTAGACAAATGTAATGTGTTGTCTTGTATTGGACTTTTTGCCTAATACTGCATATATTTTTCTGTGTTTCAAGTGCTAGTAAGAAAATACTGTCATTTTTTAACCATATGAAGTAGTTGAGTGTCTATTTTTAAGGAAATTATTAAGTATATTTAAAACAGGAAGCACAAAGAAGGAGAAAAGAAACAGAAGTGCAAATGTAACTGGTTTTTTTTTGGTTTTTTTTGGTGTTTTTTTTTTTTTTTTTGTGTCATCCTCTTGTGGTATTATGTAGATCCTCAGCCAGATGGCTACTGGCTATAAGCTGTGTGTGGATTCACAGGATTTTAACTCCTCTATTGGTTTCCCATCTGTCATAAACTCAGAAGCTGCAATCCAGAGACTGACATGAATGTCATTGTCTTCTTTAGCACACCAAAACAGTTACACTTGAAGGCTGCAGAAAGAGCATGAACCCCAGCAAAGACAGGACAATGTCTGGTTTATCAACCATGCTAGACTGGGGAGGAAAACTTCTTGCAGTCAGTTTTAACTAGTGCTTTGAACCACGGGTGACTGCTGTGGTGACAGCAGCCTCAGATAAACACTGCCTAAAAAGTTCCCCTAAAAGGTTTTTTTCTGTTGTAGCTCAGCAAACCTACAGTTTGGTTTGTTAGGAAATCTCATGTCTAAAAATAAAATAGCAGACTATCTTCAACAGAAGGAAGGTGGTAAAAGTCAGAATCTCTCAGCACTGAAATAATAGATGTGAAATGGCTAAAAACAGTACCATGGTCTTCTTTCACTTTAAAATGACCAATTCAGGATTCCCTGTGGTTTTTTTTGCAGTATGTGTCGTCACTTGGACAAGACACATTTTGTTTCTGTTAATGCAAATGAAAACAGTGAAAAACATCTCAGATTTCATGGTACAGGGTAGAACAAGGTGTTGGACACGTTGTGGGCACCCACCAAGGCCTTGGCATCACTAAACCAAAAAAAAACCTTCCTCCTCCTCTCATCATCTCACTTTCTGTCATGTCATAGTCAAGAAAGCAAAACAAAAAAATTAAATGAAACCTTTATGAAACAGGTATGAACAAGTGACATAGAAACAGGAGCTGAGCACACTCTAAACCATTTCAGAACTTCAGCGTGTAAGTGTATCAAAGAGAAAATGTGTGTAAGTTTGTAAAGAAATATCTACTATTATGAAGTCTTACCAAATTTAGACTGTTTCCTTAATTAATGGATTTGACTTAAGGTGAGAATAAAACTTACTCCCATGTGAGAAAATAACCACTTTCTTAAGGAGTAGCTGTCTGAAATAAATAAATGTGGTAATCCAGCTTCAAAAACTCTGTCTAGAACAAATGAACCTCTCCATTGCTGCTCTGGGTTCAGTTCTGTATGACAGGGAGCAGTTCAAAAGAATCATGAAGTGTTAGACTGTGCTTCAGGTGCTTGGTGAAGTAGCCTGTAGTTGAACGCCTCATTCAGCATCAGGCATCACAGCTGGAGTCATTCCAGGCAGGTGCTTCAGCAGCACAGTGGACTCCATATCTTCTGCCTACATTGAAAGAACACCACATGACAAAATAAGATATTGATTGGAAAGACTGCAAGAACTCTAGCATTTTATTTCCTCCGTTTCCTGCAGAATGTTATATTGCTAATCCAAGCTTCAACAGGCTTGCCCTTTGTTATCACACCATAATGTTATAATAGTCCTGCAGTTTGTGGGGTTTTTATGGGTTGGACAGAAAAGATTTTTGCAAAAATCACAGTAGGAGGCTATATTTTGTGAATGACGTTTTCTGAAATTTATGTTAGGTTGATGGTAGGGCTAGTTATCTTTGCTGGGCTTAATTTCTGTTGGTAGCCACAGAGATGGCATGCTATTTGGCCATGTCCTGCACTTGATTAATTTCTTTCTCCCTGTAAATTTTTGTATCAGAGCTCTGGCTCATTCATCTTCATTCAGGTTAAAGGAGTAAGATGAAAAAAAACAGCCAAACATTGGCAGTAGAATAACTGAAATAATCTGAGAAATGAAATTCTACTTCTGCTGACAAGATTAGTGATCTCATGTTTCTGTGTCAGAAGGAAAGGGCTAAGAAGAAAACAGTGTAGTCCTGTTGCCTTTAATAAACCTCAACCCTAGATTATGATACAGCAGGAAGAGCTCTTGAGTGTTCAGGAAGTAATTTCCCCCCTACAGGGCCTTTGTAATCTGCTCTAAATCATCGCCATCTTCATCAGTGCTTGTAGAAATAGGTTTCAGATGCACCTGCCCATGGAGAGGCAGAACATAATTTTGCAAGTGAGAAGTACTGTAATCTTGCAGAGCTGCTGAGAGCTCTTTTGTCTCTGATCTGTAGCTCTAGCATATGCCATGGATGTACATATGAATATAATAGCAGACCACTGGTCAAAGTAATATGTTTCCCATAGAAGTAATACAGAGCAGATATAAAATGCAAGAATCATGCTGATGTGAAACGGATTTTCAGTATCCCAAAAGTGCATAATTCAATTCACCCACAATTTGTCCTGGAAAAGCCTTGAGAAGAATTCTCTACATTAAAAAATAAAGACCCTTTGTAATTTGGCTTCAGGTAAGAGAAGATAAAAGAGTTGGAAGCATTTGAAAGTCACAGTTAATAGGAAATGTATCAAGAGACATCACAGTAGAGCTCCCACAAAGATCTTTGAAAGAAACAGCTCAACAAATTTGAGACTGCAGTCCCAGTTAGCATGTATGGCATTGGGGAAAAATTCTGTGCCAGAAAAGTTCATTTGCCAGCCCCACCCGTGCTGTCAGCCTCCCAAAGAGCTGGTTAGAAAATTAGGTGGTGTATGCCTTCTCCTCCTGTCCTCACTCCCTTTTCAATTTACAGGAAGGAAATGCTAACCTGCAATGGCAGAACAAAGTTCTTACCAGGTTTGCTGAGAATCCGGTTTTATCTCAAGTAACTGGCTACATATTTTCATCGCCTGACTAGTTTCTTTGGAAGATCTTTATTTCTTTGAATAATTTTTTGACTTTTAAAGTGTCTCTTTCCAATGTTTGTGGGTCTGAAACTTACTCTTTATGACTTTTCCACTTTTCATGTATCAATTTTTGCAGCAAAGATAAAAGGAAAAGGGTCATGATTATACTCAGCTGTTTTCCACTTAAGGATTTGTTTAGTTATAAATGCTGTTGTTTATCACTATGCCTTGGTTGTCATGAAAACTGCTGTTCTCACATGTCTGTAAATTGTCCTCTAGGCAAGCTTCATCGTTGTCCAGACATGAATGTTTGGGGGGGATAGTTAAGGGCAATCTGAAGGAAGAAACTGCAAACAATATAAATTACCTACTTATGAGGTATAAAAAAAAATGTGAAATGTCAATGGAAAAAAATCCAAGTGGATCTTTGAATTGGAAAGGGATTAAACCTTCACTGAGGAGCGGTGATAGACATGGTTTGGGGCAGAATGAGAGGAAAGCTTTATTGGAATGCATGTAATTAGTGAGTTTGGGTACTGCCTGTGAAGAGAGCATATGCTCCAAATATGCTTCAGAGGGTACTTTTAAGCCAGATGTCTATGCCCAGCCTAGGAAATACACACTCTGAAAAACAGAGAGGAGAAAACTAAGCAAGGTGAGGACTTTGGGAAAGGCTTCCAGTTCTACAATATATTATTATTTCTGTTGCTCGTTTCGATGAGCTCTCCCACAGCTGGGGGAGTGTTGCATAAAATTTCCAGGTCCATTATTTCTGACATTCGCCTTGAGTTTCAGAAGCAGGATCTAAGGCTCAGATTTTACAATCTGATCCTTCCCCTGCCTTAAAGTTTCTTTTGATTAATGCTGTAAAAGCCTGTAAGCTTTGGCAGTGTTTATCTTTGGCTCATCTTACCTGCATTACAGATCAACGTATTTTAACTCTGTAAGTTCTGAGCATAATTCTGCAGGTTCCTGAGGGTGAGCCCAGGCATTTTCTGCTTGAAGGAGCTTTGGTTTGAAACCTTCATTGGTTCAGAGTTGCACTTGCTTTCTTCATATAGTTTCAGCTTTCTCTGAGATGGCTTGACAAGAGAGTCTCCTCTGGGCTAATGCTGCTTGTGGTCTGTTTTCTAGAGGAAAGTGATCACACCTGCATAACACACTGAATTTCAAATAATTCAATATCTGAGCAGTTTTAGAAGTTGTGTACTTGTGCTTTTATTTATAGAGAAGGAGAGACCAAAGAGAATAGCTTTGAAAGAAACAAGTTCAGGCAGTATTTGTTTTTGTTAAGAAGCAAGAAAAATTGATTCAGCTGCCTTTTGTCAATAAAAATGCAGCCTGGTGGATGAGTTTTATGAACATCTAAGGTTTAAGTCCTGTTGCTAGCAGCATAATCACAATTTGTATTTTAAAGATACTGTCAGTTGTATGTAGTTAAGGGAAAAAGAAAAAAAAACCAGCAATTTGGAATCTCATGTTACACTGCAAAAAGTCAACATCAACTCCTTGTTTTACTATATAGCTTACATAATCTGCAATAAATTTACATTTTTTTCATTATTTAGCTCTTTTTCATGCATTCCTAATTCTTTGCCATTGAAAATGTATCTCTCATCGTTTAGTGTGAAACTGACTTTATGCAGAATTACATTCACTGCTAGTATACCATAAGAAATCATTTATTTATTTTTGTCATCATACCTTATTTATTATGCTGTACTTACTGATGGAGAAATGTATTGCATCAGTTTAGTTGAGGCTTACAGAATAACCAAGCTGGTTAGCTTTCAGAACAGAAAGGAAGATGATGATCAAAAGCTTGTTTTAGGGGAAAGAGATACTCTTCTCATTTACATTTCTTAGCATTTTCTAAGATGTCTTCCTCCTCTAACTTTTATTAGAGAGAGTTGCAGAATCAAAGTGCCATCTATGTATCATCCAAACTGAAATTCCAGCCCTCACTGTCAACCTTCTTTGGCCATGGTTTTCCCTTTTTTACGACCAAGTGAGCATTGGAGCCTGTCATGGTGGGTAGCTGCATTAATCATCTCTGCTTGATACAGCCAAGTGAGTGGACAGGAAACATCTATTTACTTAGGGCTTGCCTATATGGAGAGATAGCTCAGACAAGCTTAGTAGGTGTTTACTCATTCTATGGATTCTCCTGGAGCATCTTTCTGTGGTTTAGCTTTAGGCTGCTTTGGAAAATACGGAGCTTGGTGGTGGGTGTAGTTAAACCACAGAAAGCCTGTATTAGCATGCAGCATGGGTTCAGAACATGATCAAGTGTCCATGTGTCACTTAATCTTCTGTAACTGACCCTCTTCATGCTCTTAGTCTGTGGCAAATGGAAGGTAAAACATGTGAGTTCAAGGCTCTGTCAGGGCATTCGTGTGCAACTTGCTTGGATGTCCATGTGTTCATATAGGTAGACCTAGGGCATCGCTGATAGCAATTTGGATGCTAGTGTTATTTTTGAGAACTCCTCAAATAAACAAATCTCAAAAAACCTCCTTATTTTTCAGCCATGATAAAAGGAGTGTGTAGGATGATCTTCTGCACTTCATGTGAGCCATCCATCAATGTGGCTCACCAACATCAGTGGTGTTGACTAAGTAATAAGTTGGACTGTTGGGCTGTCTTTTGTATAGAAAATTTCTTCGAGTAGAGTAGTCTTCTGGAGGTGAACAACTTCAAGGCTGTTTAATCCTAGTGTATCATCATCCTGGAAGTAAGGGGCTTTGTTACTATGACAGCTAAAGCTTGTCTTCATGAGAAAGCTGCATCGCTTTACAAGAACCATATTTTTAAAAGCAATTTTACTAGTGCAAGCTTCATTGTGGAAACTTTATTTAGTGTAGCTTAATTCCATTAGCTAAGCCTTAGCCAAACCACACTAAATTGTTTTTGTTCTGTTTCGTTTTTTTTTTAGTTAAAATTGCATTCATTCAGAAGTTTGCTAAATGCATTAACAGCATATACATTTTCAGTGGTGTTATTTTCTTCTGTAAACAAAACCTTTTGTGGTTCTTGATATTAATATGAGACTATTGATTTTGATAATAGCTGTAAAACATATTTTCCATTTATTGAATACCTATTAAAAGTTGAAATATTAAAGGAAATACTGCTTATTATAAAAGAGAACGTGGAACCTGTAGACATGAAAAATTTTAATGAGACAAATCTTTAGCAGCAAATGTATGATATGCTTCAGCTTACCTAGGCTCATGAATAGAACATGGTGACCATTACAAAAAACAGTAGTAGTCAACTGAAAGAAGTTGGGTAGCTACATTGCTAGTAACAGATTTGTCTCTTTCCTTTCAGCCCTATTGACTATATTACTTTCTTTGGCATTTGTGTTCTTCTCTTCTCTGAACTTCCTTTGTTAGATAAAGTTTTATTCAGTGATTTCTGCCAGCTGGGAACAAAGGATAGTTTCCTTCCAAGTTTTAGAATGGCATTTGCTATTGTCTGTGAAATTCCAGACTGGGGTTGGCTGTAGGGGCAACAGGATACAGGATTACATTTTAGCCCTGTACATGTATCTGTATCAGGTAATGAACAAAACCCCTATAACAGCCACGCTTTGGAGTGTATAACTATTATTCTGTATTTTCAGCAGCTGTTGTTGATGCTTCCTCTCAGGTTTTGTTATACTCTGTTTACACTGACCTACACTTACACTTTTTTAGAAATTCTCTTTTGGGATGATGCCTCAACATTTGTGTCAAGTTCTTACTAGCAGGGTGAGTTAATTAAACAAGAAAGTCCAGGTTTGGTTTCAAAAGCAAAAGAGTTCTGCTATTTGTACACTGTTTCTGAATGTCTGAGCTTAAAATGCAAGTATCTTAGGCCTTAGTTTCAGTGAAGAACACTTAATAATTTTGAAGGAAACACAATACAAATGATGTGCAATATCAAGGATTAAAATAGAGCTTACACATATGTGTAGTAAAAGTATTCTTGGGGCCTTTAATCCTGTACTGTCCTTGGCTCTGATTTCTGCAGTGGCTCACTGCCATCTTGGAATGGCACAAGGTAATAGCAAAAGCTTTCTTGTATTCTGCATACTGAAGTTGGAAAAAAAAATATTGCAGAGAGAAAGAAGCAGGATACTACCATTTTCTCTTCATGTAGTCCTGTTTTCTGCCAGTGCTGCACTTTATGGAGCTATGCAAAACCTCACTCAAAAAGTTGCATGACATCAAGGTTGTAAACTTGACAATCAGGAATGCAAAAGGTGGGGCTGGGCATAACAACAGAATTATTTCACTTGTACATGTGAAATATTTAGGATAACTATGCTGATAAACATCTCTTCTGAATAGACTGTGTGCACCTTAATCTAACAGTGAAATGAAAAGATTTTCAAAAGGAACGACACACCTTCAACATGGAAAATTCTTTTGTAGTTTGCTAGCTTCTGAAATTACAGCATCACAGCATGAACTGATCTCTTAATACAGAAAGGCACACTGAAGAATTCAGTAACTTTTATTAATTTTTAATCTAATTTTCTGAGTTTAGTTAACAAAGAAATTGTGCCTATTTCACACACAGGCCTTTGCTACATCTTTCAGCTTCACTAACATCATTGGACACCTCCCTAAGTCTTTTGTTGTGAGGATGTGGAAGAGCAGTCAGCAGCTGGAAGTTTACTCCAAAACCCTGGAAAGTCAGCAGAAAGGCATTTGTTGATTTTAGTGGATTGGGATTGAGTCCAGAATAAATATCTAGTGATACAAAATGCTGATTCTTAAACATTTGAAAATTCCTTTATATGCAAAATCTGTATTTCTGGTAACCTGCACTCTGTAAAAAGATGGTCTCCTGCAACCAGGTGCCCAGCTAATCCTGGATTATGTTCGTAATATTGCATGCTCAGGAAGACGAATGGTAAATAAAATGTGGGATTACTCTTGCCACAGGCTTTGTCCTCTCCCTAGCAGCACCTCCCTACACTTTTGGATCGCTAGATCTGGAAGGCAGATCTGAAGTTAAACTTTCTTTTGGTTTTCCCCCTATGCATGACCTTCATTGCTGATCAGTCAAAATATTTTCGTATGCACCATCCATATATAAAAATAGGGTAGTTACCACTTTTGCTCTCAGTTGTTCTAGGAGGGGAAGACTAAAGGTTTGATCTTCCCACTGAGCTGGTGATGAGATACTTTTACTAAGCAGATTAAATTGTAAACTCTAAACTTGGAGACACTCCAGAAGGGAGAGCTCCAGGATGACCTGGACAGACTGGAGGAGTGGGCTAGCAAGAACCTTATGAAGTTCAACGAAGAGAAGTGTAAAGTCTTGCTCCTGGGAACACGTAACCCAGCAGCACAGTTCAGACTGGAATCTACCTGGCTGGAGAGCAGTCCTGTGGAAAGGGACCTGGGGGTGTTGGTGGGTAACAGGCTCAACATGAGTGAACAGTGCACTGCAGCAGCAAAGAAAGCCAACAGGATGCTGGGCTGCATCAACAAGGGCCAAGGGCATCACCAGCAGAGATAACAAAATCATCCTGCTCTACTCAGCACTCATCAGACCACACCTGGAGTATTGTGTTCAGTTTTGGTCCCTGCTCTACAAGAAGTATGTGGACAGGTTGGAGAGGGTCCAGAGAAGGGCCACAAGGATGATCAGAGGACTAAAGGACCTGCCATATGAGGAGAAGCTGAGAAAACTGGGTTTGTCCAGCCTTGAGAAAAGAAGGCTTAGGGGAGACCTTATTACAATGTTCCAGTACTTAAAGGGTAGCTGCAAAGAAGACGGAGACTCCCTATTTACAAGGAATCACATGGAAAAGGCAAGGGGTAATGGGCTCAAGTTGCTCCTGGGGAGATTCCAGTTGGACACAACAGGTCAATTTTTCACCATGAGGACAGTCAAACATTGGAACAGTCTCCCAAGGGAAGCAGTAGATTCCCCCACATTGGACAGTTTTAAGTCTCAGTTTGACAGGGTGCTGAGCCATCTCATATAAACTATAGTAGTACCTAGAAAGGTTGGACCAGATGATCCTTCAGGTCCCTTCCAACCTGGCATTTTATGATTCTATGAACTTGCAAAACTTCAGTGTCCAGCAAACACCTGTATAAAATCCCAGGACCCAAACTTTACATCAACTTGCAAATTTGTAATCTGTATTTTAATAGGAAACTCCTATTTAATACAAGAACAAAGCACTAAACATTTGGAACTACTTGTACTGCTGATACATAGAGTTTTATGCTTACTATAAAAAGTTACACGTTAAGAAACACTAGAGGCCATATTATAATGTGCGTATAAATATGTGGCTGTGTTCAAGTTTCCTTGGCCCAAACTCAGCCAGTCTCGCAGCATGAAAGCCACCAAAACTAGCACTAAACCTAACTTCTTCCTCCTGTTGATCCTGGAATCTTTTCACCGTGTAGTGTGGGAGAAATAATACTAGCCCAGGGATGCAGGGCTGAAAGGCAGAACTAGCAGCTGAGCATGGCAAGGATCAACTTCTTACACTGTCTTTCCATTGCAATTAACTGCATACCAAATCTCAGCCAAATGGTGGCTAATAGCAGGGATGAAGTATAACCTGTTTGACTTTGCACTGAAAGGGACGAGCACCACAGGTAGCCTCACTTACAGTGAAGCACCAACAGAAGATGTAACAAGCTACTACTTGTCAGCTCTTAATTAGCAGCTCCCATCAGAGCAGCAGCACCCAACTGCAACACCGTCTGCTTCAGTCCAGAGTCCAATTCATTAGTTACGTTTTCAGAAGCATCATATTTTGCTTGGACAATGGTATTTAACAGCTAAAGCATGGGAATAGTAAACTACCTGTCAGTTGTTTCTGTCTTCAGGGAGAGTTTCTAGCTAAACTTAGTACCTGATAGTATTTGCTAAATTGGGTGCAAGCAACAGATCAGGAGGTTCCTTGGACTTAATGCTGCAAGGTGATTTTTGTTTATTTTGACTTGCAGTGCAGATTTCAGTATCCACTACTATTGCAAAAGAGAGTTAGTTGTACAGCATTTGATTTGACCAAGCATGTCTCTAATGACTAGCAGGCTTGCTGTTTTGACTGTAAGTCTTGTTTGCCACTGCTGTGAGATTCACACCACATGGCAATGTATACTTTGCTATGGGCTTTGAGAAGATAAGCCTTGCTCTGTGTTTCCACAAGGTGAAGTGCAGGTTTGTTGAGCCTGCCTCTAAGAAATGTGGGTAACTTTTAGCTCTTGAGGAAAGTTATGTACAATAAAGTGGTGTATTTTTTTAAATGTTGTGTATAGGACATTCAAGAGGGATTTGAAATAAAAAATATCATGAAACTTCACTCAGATTGCACTGAGGAACAGTTAGAGAGTTGAACATTGAGAAGATAAATTGTTTGCTTTGATTCTGTGAGAAACAAAGACACACCCTGCTGATATAAACTGTTAGATTTTTATCCATCTTCTGTTTGCTGCGTCCTACCATAATCTTGCTGGCAGAACATGACAGAAATGGCATGTAGCAAATAATTTGGTGTGGACAGTGGATACCATAGCTAAGCAACTATGATGGCAGCCAAATCACAAGCAGGAAATTAGTGTTTAACACAGCTTTTCTTTCCAGGATATTTAAATAAATGCTGTAGCAAAAGAGGGTATTTTGAAACATCTTCAAGCATTTATATGTAAATGTACATTTCAGTGTTGTGGTTTTAAAGAACCCTGAGAGTTCTAACTTCTTTAAAACAGTGCATGGATGAATGAGCCTCTTCGGTATTTAACCTCTAAGCCATAGATTCTTTTACATACTCACAAGCACTGGATGTTTGTGCTTGTTCTCTTGTGTGTATCTGTGCACTCACACATAAGCAAATAATCAGGAGTGATAAATATAGATTTAAGAATGCAATATGTCTTCCATTAAACTTTAAACTGTTATTTGCACAGTACATGTTGGAGCTTTGGGAGCATTCTCTGTTGCTTGGAAGTAGCACTCCAAAGCATTTTATACACCATTAACAGTCTGATGCAAGCTGTCTTTCAGATTTTATAATAATGTAGAAAACTGTTTAAATTTTTGTGGGAGTGCGAGGAGTAAACCATTGTTGTTAGTTTTACCATGGAGGAAGTGTGACAATGTAATGAACACCAACAAATATGCCACAATCTTTTAATCTTTAACACAAAAGGCTCCTTTGTATTTCTTCTACACCATGCAATTAAGAGATGAAAACAATGCTAAGGTTGTCTGGGCTTTTTCGGAAAAAAAAAAATGTTTTTGTATTTTTGGAAGTGTGTGTTTTAAGAACTGCTGTTTCAGTAGTGGAGTGTCAAGACTTGTGTTTAACCAAAGTGCCCTTAAATAGTAAACAGAAGTTATAAAAATGAAACATACGTTCTTTGAAGGCAGAACACCTGCTAAAAGTATTTTATCTTTAAAAAAAACCAACAAAAAACAAAACCAGAAAAAAATGTGTGATTGGTGTGTCCCTTCTGTAAGAATTCTTACTGCTTTTATTTCCAGACAAACAGGGTGGAAGAGCCATGGCTCTGTCTGTGTGAGCAGTGGTGGGAAGCAGGGAGCCTGCAGGGAGCAGTTCAGACTGACATCTGCCTTGGTTGCATTTTCAGGGGGTTACTGCAGAGTAGGTCCAGTCCTGGCCCCATGGAATCACCTCCCTGTAGTGCCCAGGGCCTGGGAGGTGCATGCCCATGCCGTGGGTTGAAGTTAGCTCTGGCACAAGGCATAGTGTTTGCATGTTCCAAGCCAACAAAGCATGGTAAGGACAGGGCAGGGGGGTGGTCAGAAAATTTGTTCCAAAAGAGCACTCCAAAGGAAATGGGGAGCCTTTGCAGGGAGAGGCCTCCCTCTGCCCATAGTGGGCATCTTAGGTGTACTTCTGCAACCACAGAGATTCAGGAACTTATAATTACAGTGATCCTTCACTCTCCCTCTCCCTGTCTCAGACATGGGCTTCTTCTCCTGAGCTGGAGACACAATAGGGAAGTCCTTAGCCTGAAAGGTCAGCCTTTTCTTCAGCTGCACAGCAGGTCCATGGGGCCATGGTGAGGCAGCAGATGGGTTCCCCAGGGCCCTGCTCTGAGCCGGGGCCCTTGGCCAGTGTGTTGCAGGGATGTGAGAGAAATCCACCTCCTTCCCCCTCTGCCAGGCTAAGTGTGACTCTGACACAGACAGCCATATGCCGGCCTGCCTAAAATAACAGTTATTTATGAAGTAGTTGGAATAACAGGACCCGCTTCATTTATTACAAAATAAACTGAAAACTGGTCTGTTTTTTCACTGTTATCAGGGTCAAGAAAGAAGAGCGTTTCCTCCTTGATCCTCACATGTAGACATGATACTGTGTAAGAGGCTGTCCAGGCTGTCAACTACTATATTGGCTCACGGCTTAAAAAGCAGATACTTTGTAGAGAGCTAGAATAAAAATAATTATGTCACTTTTAGTCAGTTATGCATTAGGAAAGGAGTTTTATGCTAAGATAGTAGGGCTGTAAAGATTGACATGTTAGTATCTAACCCTTCTTTGTATTTTACAGGTCTGTTTTCCTTAAGAATTAAATTCTACTAATAATCATATGTTTCTCTTACAAATCAGGAGGGTTTTTTTACTTGTCCTGATGTTCCATGAAATGAATGCAAAGGACTTCACAGGGATGCAGGGTCTTTGCCCACTATTCCCAACAGAGGCTTTTTCTCTCTGAATAATTCTTTGGTGATGCTATCTACTGGCAGTCACTCTTAGCTGTATGTCTGTCACATCCCCTCTTATCCTTCTCTCGGAAATGTATTATTGGCCTTTCTTTTCTGGGAGAGCCATCCAGTTGCCCTTGCTTTGAATCCCAGTGGGAAGAGATTTCTAAAGCAGAAATGTGGAGTCTCTGTGTGACCACACTGTGTCTCGGTGAGCCCCGCTCTGCTCTGCCCTTCCCTGCTATCTCCAGAAGCCAGGGGTGCCTCATGCACAAAATACAATTGCATCTGAACATGCACATATCAATTCACATAATCTTTTTTCTATTTATTTTTATATGGACTATGTAATGTTTAGTATAATGCTGTTAAATAATTTCTTCTCCTTAGTAACAGTACTGCACTTTATTTCATTACACCTGTAGAGTGAGTGTTGCTGAGCTAATATTGCGTCTGAAACTTGACAGTCCTCTTTGACAAGTACCTGCAGGACCCATGGACTTGAAAATTGCATTGCTGCAACTGATGGAATACTGAAATCTGTGTAAATTTTGTGAATTTGAGAGGAGGGACACTTTCAATACTTAAATTCCCATCCTTAACATTGCACAGATGGTGTAATGTTTTTGCAGTTTTTATATTATTTTGGGTTACTGAAGTTAATATTCTGCTAGTTACAAGTATCCATGTGCATACCAGAGAGTTCATTTTGAGGACAGAGCTCTAAAATAAATTGTAGACCTTGGTAACAGTCATAAATCAGTCATTTTTTTCATTGAGAAAGTGGTGGCACTAGAAGAAGGTTATTTAGTGATCAAAATGCATCGTTAAGCTTTTAAAAAGGGATTCTGTGCCTGTAGTAGAGCTGTAGGCAATTTATGGCTTATCTGTACTCATTGCCTCGAGCTTTTGGAAAATTTGTAAACAAAGCCAGATGCTCATTATGTTCCTGTTCAGGGTTGGTTAGATGGATAAATGCCATCAGAAGCACTTTGGTCTTGTTGGATTTTAACATGACACAGGAGATGGAATTGCTCCAAAATATTTTTTTTTAATATTTATCATACATGAAAATATAGTTTGTGGACATAGAATAGATTTTTTAAATAGTTGTAAATCATAAAAAATATGAAAGTAATACTGTCAGTACTATATTGTGTAGTAAACTGTGTGTCCAGCTTTTCCCTGTGTCAGAGTTCGTGCTTGCACTGTGTGATGCAGGGAAGCACCACTCGCCCTTTTTAAGGGTTTCAGGCAGTGCAGGAAGATGTGGAGGCTTCAGACCAGGAGAGCTTCTGCTTTTTACCAAATTTTAGGGAACTGAGATGTGAACTAAGTGACTTTTTGAAACGGGTTTAATAAATTAAGTTGTTTGCTACTGATTTGATAATTTTTCTGTTGAGCTTTTGTCTTCTGTATAGATTGTGTGGTGTGAAAGGGTTCTTGTAAACTACATTTTTTAGCTCCTTAATGCTCTTTACATGTAAGAAAACATGCTACTGTAAACAAATTGGATTGCCATAGGGTAACAACAATTGCTTTGTAGTCGTATTTATTGCAATATGATCATAATGTAATCCATTTCATAATTCATTAATAACTTTCTGGTGTATTTTTATTTTTATTTATTGGCTGCAGCTGACCAGGTAAACAGGTCATGGCACGCTTAACGAAGAGGCGACAGGCAGACACAAAGGCTATCCAGCATCTTTGGGCAGCTATAGAAATAATCCGGAACCAGAAGCAAATTGCTAACATTGACCGTATTACAAAGTAAGTGATCCATTAAAAAAAACACCAGTTAAATGCACTTCTGTGTTACTAATTGTCTAATTATAAAAAAAAAATTACAAAACTGGCCATCTAAAGATCCTAAACTGAGGTTTAATCCATTGAATTGAGATCTTACTCACGCTGTGTTTGTTTTGTATGAGCATCTGTAGGAAATATGCAATATTTATAATACTTGAACTGAGTTTAGCACTTCAGAGTTGGTCCAAATGCAAGAAATAGATCTAACAGTTAAGGAGAAAAGGGCAATATAATCTGTAAATAATTTAATTATTTAGGAAAATGTGATAGGTGAGTGGAGAACTCTTTTCCAGAAAACAAAGACAAACCTGAAATGGAAGTGTTAAGTTGCTTCAGCAAGTAAGACATGAGATGATTAGCACCAATTCCTAATTAGTAATTAGTATTAAAAATTATTCAAAATGTATTAGGTACTGTATACATAGAGAAATACATATTTTTTGTTCTGTGGAGCTTGCAATATGTTAAAAGGTCTACAATATTAAAATAGCTTGTAAGATATTTTGGAGTAGCTACTGAAATAAAAACTAAGTTTTGTGCTTCTCTGCCTTGTCTGCATTTCCAGGCCAACATGTACATCACATTTATCAAAGTAATCAATATGAATAATTGAAAAGAGCAAAAGTAACCAGTTAGCAACTCTTCAATTGCCAGAAACAATGTGAACTGATAATGAGGCCAGAGAACACAAAACAGGAGAGTTATAAGCAGTACAGGTGACTAACAAAGTGAAAATCATTATAAATGTGGTCCACTGACAGAGTTTGAAAGCTTTGGGGTGGAAGTGACAGGCAAAACTGGCTTCAAAAGTGGAAGAAGTTTGACAGTTTGGGTTCTCCAAACATAATGAACAATAAAGAGGAGAAAACAAAGGATTATGTCTCAAATGAATTAGTGTGTACCTAGCTCCAACAGCAAAGAAAATGCACCATCAAATCGAAAAGCATCTTCCCAGAGATAGAGAGTTCCAAGTGGGCTTGAGAGGATGATTGTATTTTAGGGAATTTCATTTCTGAGGCTGCACTTGAGTTTCAGAGTGTTTTAAAGTACTATGTATATTTGTGTCATGTCTCCAAGGAGACAAGTGAGCAAACTTAAGCTGTACACTTTCCATTTTAACATTTCAAATTATTTGCTCTAGGCTATATATTAATTGAGTTTGTTAGCTGTTTATGCTCTTTTTATATGTAAAAAAGGGAGACAGGCACGTCTACCTGGGGTTTCATCCCACTCTTATGAGAGCTGCCTGTTTTAGGATGTTGTAAATAACCTGTAGCTGGGTAAAGTTAGGTAAGACAAATCCTATAGTTACAAACAAGATTGAGAAAACAAGTAATTAGACAGATACTAGAAAAAGAAGCACTGCTCTTGATAACTGAAGGGTAGTTGGTTTGTTGTTGTTTTTTTAAAAAAAAACACAAGAAAAACCAAAACCAAACCAACCAACCAAACAACAGCCTAGTTCCAGTTTGTATGACTCATCTCTAATCAGAAGAAAATAAATGACTAAACAGAGATGCAGGCAGCCTTAGTACTTTGAGAAAGATGTGCAAGGTGTTAGCAGAGAAGGGTAATCTAAAAATAGCTTGGACATTGTAAATGCTCCACATGCACATCAGTGACAAGAGTGATGAACAGTGATCTAGTTTCTATTATATGATATTTTTAAGAAGGTAACTTTTGACAAGGAAAAGATAAAGACCTTTTAGTTTCTTTACAGTACTAGTCACTGATGAAGAAACACAGATGACTTAGTAAATGAGTATACATATTATTTAATATTCAAAATAAAGTTCTGAAATTAGCAGAGCATCCCAGTATCTCTTCTGGTGAAAACTAAGCAGCTGATGTATTCTTCCAGGCTCAAAGATCATTTGGTCAAGTTCAACTGCAATTCCTTAAAAAATAAACCAGTGTCTGTGCACACAGGCAAATGTATGAATAATAAGAAAGATCAAAACCAAGCAGGAGTAAAAAATGTAAATTATGACTGTATATACATAGTCGGAGCTAGAGGAAGGATTAGTAAAATTTTTAACAAGTGTTAATACCTCTTGGGATTGACTGAAAGAGTAGCTTTGCTTGTGATAAGTATTTACAAGTAATAATTACAATAAAATTTATGAAAGCTTGTCTTATTCCTGAGTAAGGATACACAAAGACAACAGGATTATTATTATTTTTTTTATAAATGCATGTTTAAGATGAGTGACAGTCATTCTGCCGTGTCGTATAGTGGATAGCAAATGTGTACTTTCAGAGGACTTCACAAGTTGAAAAGGTGATAGATCACTCGATTTTTTTATTCTGTTTTCCTTTTGCCATAATTTGAGGGTTCGTATTTTGCCAGAGACAAGTTCTTGTGTATATTTTGTGACCTCTTAGTCTAAACACCTTCAGAGTAGAGTCTCTGTTGCTGCTGATCTGTTTGTTGGATTTTCTTCTAACCAGCAGCTCAGCAGGGTTGTCCTCTCTTCCAAAGATACTCCAGTTTATTTCCTTTAATTCTTGCTTTTCTTCTGATAATGATTAGAAGACACTGTACTTATCAAAGAGCATTTACTTTTTGTGACCAGGGTGGAAATACTGGTAATACAAAATTAGGATTCATTGTTTATAGATAACAAACTGTTTCAACTCCATATGTAAAAAATAAAAAAATATATCATACATTAAAATATGTTAAGTGTAGCCTGTGCTTTATGTATAATTGTTAAAAAATGTCTGGGGTAAAGAAAGACTTCCAGAAGACACTGGCAATGCAAAGTATGCAAGAAAAATCTATAGAACTAGACATGCATTTTCTGTAGAGAACATAAGAGTAGGAGGATAGCGTAGGAGGAGCCAACAGCACTGGAAGGTACTTATATTATCAGAAAACCTATAAGGAAAGAGACCTTTTAATTAAAAGCAGACTAAATCAAGTATGCTTTGCTTTTTAAATTGATGAGATGGAAAAGCAAGAATAGAAAAATGCATGATTAAGAAGTGATGGAAACTGTCTTACCTTGAGGAAGGAGTCACTTGCAAAATCTGAATATGCGTGTTAGAGCCTTTAAGGAACTAGTTAGTAAGCTTACTGAACTTTTGGAAATAATATTGGAAGAGTCCTTGCATAGACAGAAGTATTATGAAACACAAGAAAGAGAAAGGTGTCTATTTTTGAAGGAATTAAAAATGTGTGTATGTAGAAAATGGCAAGAATATGACACTGATCATTGGAGTATGATGTAAATAGTAAAATCAAAACATCGGTTGGGAGGAGACTATACTGCACAGACTTACGTCTCTAAAAAAATCAACAAGTCATTTTATGAAAGACATTCTGCAGTTTTAGTTATTGTATGGGGGGTATGTTGTAGTTGGAAAGGTACTTTCCATTGGTTGGAGATAAGCATTCTTCAGTAGCTTGAAAACTAAATGAAGGACTGAAACCCAATACTAACAATAAGTAACAGTGGATTGAATTTAAAGGAGTTAGTAATGAAAGTGCAAACTGCCTTTTGAAAAGAAGTTCCTGTGTTTGTACAGAGACTTCATGGTGTTCAGTGCATTTTTATTTTACAGTGAAGGTTATTTGAATGCAGTGGTAATATTTCTGTAAAGGTATGCAAAATAAATATTCTCACCCAGCTTATATTATCATAGTGTATCTTAAGTCAATGATTTATAATAAATTCAAATCTAAGTACCATTTCTAAACTACCAAATTACTTTGTAATAAAATAATACTTCTATAAGGCATTTATCTAGAAATATGACTTTTCCTGTCCAGGCTTGATGTTGGGATATTTTGACCCCAATATGTTAATTATTTACATGAGTATTATTGGTATTAGTTATGCTGTAAACACTAGGGGAGAAATGGCTTCCTGTATCTTGTGAATTCTCTGTCAAGAGTGCAGCTTGACAAATGGTTCATCCCTAGAAGTGTGTTGAAAATTTTAATTATGCTTTGACTTTGTTTTTTCCTCATTATCTTCCATCTGTTTTGGATTTGGGGTAACCTCGAAAATTGATTCTATGGAATAAAATGCCTTAAAATACACTGGAAGAAAGGCATGCACATTTATATGAGCCACATAAATTCTTGATATTCAGTTGCATGGCAGATTGTTAAGTATTTCTGTAGATACATATTTTAAAGTTCTCCTTCTTTGGCTACTCCAGTCTTCCATTTTCTTTTATAGTGTTTTCTTTATAATTTCCTTACAGGTAATTAGACTCCTAAGATTTAATTAACTATTAATTAAGTATTTGCAGTTTTTCTCTCAGGATATTTGGTTTCCTCAGTAGCAATTTATGAACATTTCATGATCTTTATGATCAGGTGGGAGTTCATTACCTATTGGTAAATACTGTGTCTAGAACTGTTATTGCCTGCTTTCAAGGTTTTGTCATTGTGAACAGATAATTATTCTGGTTTCTAAACTATTCCAGGAAGACTAATCTGAAGAAACTAAACATAATTATTTTCTTCCTTACTTCCTTCCTCGTATTTTTTTCTCTCTCCCTTTGATGTGTTTCATGATTTATTTTGTTGATTGGCTTCTCTCCCTGTCTCTTATAAAGGCTTTGTCTATACTGTCTTTATGTACTGTGACAGGGAATGTCCTGGCACCATCTGGAGCACATACATTGTGACCACACTGCATTGCCTTTGGCTCATGGAATGTTTCTTTGGCCCTGACATATTCTTTGGGTTTTTTTATATGTGTGTGTGGTTCTTCAGTTCCAAAGCACCAAAAATAGTACAGCCCACAGCAATGCTATTCTTGAAACTTGAAGCTAGAGGCATGATAGTTTGCCATCGGGCGTGGTGTGAAGGCATCTGAGGACGCATAGCATTCTGGAACAATGTTGGAGTGCCCTTGGCAGAAGGAGCCAATCTCGGCATGGTTTACATCCATGTTGTCTCTTAGGAGCAGACTAACCTCTTGGCCATGCTTTGCCTTTTCCCAGGAGGATCAAATTCACTTTCTCCAGAATGGAGCCTTCATGAGAATGAGTTCATTTGGGAGTGAAACCATAGCCCACAGGGTAGAGTTATTCCAACTTTGGGGAGGATGAAGGTGGTGGAAAGACTTATTAGCTAGGATAAAACAATATGCTATAATTTGAGAATTTGTGCTATTTTCAAATAGAGCTGAACTACAACATTTTAATCAGTCAGAAAGCTGGTTTACAACACTGGTGATGCAAGCAAATGTCTTTCTTTTAAATAGGTACAAAGTCTCTAATCTTTCTAAATTGGCTTTCAGATGGGATGGTCCAGTACTAGATCCCTAAATGGTCATAACCCTTCTTCCCATTATTTTTTTTCTGTGGACTCATTTTGTTGTATTCTAATTTAATGTAGATGCAGTGAAGTCAGATCATGTAAGGGAAAAGAGCAGATCTCAAGCCTATATAGAGTGTCAGTTCTCTATTAGATTTGTGTGGACAGACATTATTCCGTACTGGTGGGACAGCATGCCAGAGAAGAATTAGTCAGCATGAACAGTTACTGTAAAAATATGAGATTTTCTGGTCTCACAGTTGAGTCGCTAGCAGTTGTAGATTGAGTATGTGACCCTCTCAGTTTGACATTTAGTCCTAGGAGGGGGAATTTCTCTTCCAAATACCACTCTGCAAAATTTCTTCAGTCAATCTCAGAATAGTTAATGAAGGGGCTCTCCTATCTGTAAATCTGTTTTTCTTGCCTTAGTTCTTCTGCAATTCTCTTTTTAGGCCATCCGCTTTAACAGAAAACAAAGCAAGGATGAGAATGAGTAATTTGAACAGGTAGAGAATAATCACAAGATGGTATAAATAAGAAAATGAGCAATTCAAACTGGTAGGGAATAATCACACAAGTCTATAAATAAGAATATGCAATGCAGTGGCAAGAAAAAAAAATATGAAATAACAAGATCCTTACAGTATTGCATATTTGAAACTTGTTAGAAAAAAATCTGTCACTATTTATAGTACCTTTGATTAATATTTAAATCTTCCTGGTGTTATGCATGTTGCAACTAAATAGTCATGCATAAACAAAAATAGTAAGTCATAAGAATGATCCAGAGTCATCTGCTCTCCTAATCATTCTCATGGATAATTTTACTGGATAATCCCATTGTTTAACTTTAAATGAGCAGAAGTATTGAAGTACCTTCTATTTCTTTGACTGAAATGACAGCTTAGAAATGTTTTTCTGCTCTGTTGGTTTCTTTGTTAAGCCAGTCCCTCGTGTCATTTGGAACAGGGCAGTACTGAAGGAGGTGCTCAAGAAAGCTCATATTTTACCAGTTGGGAAAGGTTGAGGAAGAACAGTTCACTGAAGGCTTTTTCCTATGCCATGCAGTGCAACAGCAGTTCAGAAGACTGCAAAAGTATGGAATACAAGGTCCTAAAAAACAGCATGATACTACTTCCTCAGTAAGGCAACAGCTGCTTCTAGGGGCAGCCTGTCTGTTGAGTGTTTACCTCTGAGAAAACTGAATTCCATTTGTATTGGCTTGGCTTAATTATAGATACATTCATTACAGACACACATCACCAAGTGATGACAGGGTAGAAAACTCTCAAATGTTAAATATGCCTTTATGTGTTTTCTGTTACAAGGAAGGACAAGGCACTTTTTGTTTGACTCTGCCCAGTCAATCTCCTTTTCCATTTCTTTTACTTTCCTTCTCTTACCTGTTATGAGCTTCAGCTGCTTCTTTTAGCCCAAAACCAATGGGCTTTTTCTGCTTTCATTTAACTATTTTTATGTTAAACCAAGAGAATGAACCAAGTCTAGAGTTTTAATATAGGTCATCCTGTGCGGGGAAATTACTTACGTGCTTTTTCAGCAAGTTTTGTTCAATGTGGTTAAAAATCCTTATATTCCTAAAGCAAGAAGCAATCTAAAACTGATCATTTGACTCCCTAATAACAAAATTGTTAGTAAAACTACTCTTTTGGTTGTCTATAAAAACTCTGCATTATGTATTCTTATCTACCAGTTACAAGCGTAGCAGTAGAATCACAGAATCATAGAATCATAGAATATGCTGAGTTAGGAGGAACCCATCAGGGTCATTGAGTCCAGTTCCTGTCCGTGTGTAGGGCACCCCAAGAATCACACCAGGTGCCTGAGAGCATCATCCAAACACTTCTTGAACTCAGGCAGGCTGGGTGCTGTGACCACTTCCCTAGGGAGCTTGTTCCAGTGCTTGACCACCCTCTGGGTGAAAAACCTTTCCCTGATACCCAACCTAAACCTCCCCCTTCCTGTCAGTTCCCGAAGTCCTGTCATTGGTCACAGGAGGGAAGAGATCAGGACCTGCCCCATATCTTCCCCTCGTGAGGAAGCCATAGACTGCAATGAGGTCACCCCTCAGCCTCCTCTTCTCCAAGCTGAATAATCCAAGTGACTTCAGCTGCTCCTCATAAATCATATATAGGTTGCATAGAAATGTGATGAACAGCAAAATGTTTGACTTATTTGATGAATTAATTGTTTATACCAATGGCTTCACAGTGAGCTTAAGTGATGCATTCACTTTGAAATTTTTGGACATTTTCAGAAGTTCAGATATGTGTTATTAGTAATAAAAAGAACACTGAAAACTGCATATAGGCAGAGGAGTAAAGGGAATCTAGCCAGCTTTTGCATCGTAACTGATACACCTTTTTCCTTGTGAATTTGTGCTGAGACTGACCAATGAGGTAATACTCAGCAAGTTAACAGGGATTTTTAACATCTAGATTCACAAAAATGTTGACGTGAGGAACTAAGCTAAACACTCGACCCTTAAGAGGAAAGGACAGGTTACCATTGATTGCAGAAGGAATGTTTACAATGGCGTATGTTCATTAAATATCACCTACATTTCTTATAAAGTGTTTATCTTTTCTGCTTATATGGGTTTTTAATATCATTTTGTTTGCAAGTTCATAATGATTTTTTGTTTTGCATATTATGTAACTTTATTGGTGGTATTGGTCCATTTTAAGAGCTGCTTTTAGACATCTTAGAGGTGAAGCAGGGATGATAGGAAAAAAAATTAAACTTTTATTGGAAGAAAGGCATTAAAGAAACAAGCTGCATTTGCTCTGAGTAGTAGTAGAATTAAAATGTCTGAAGTAGTAGATTTGGTTAAAGTGTCATCTTGAGTTTATAATGCATTTTAATAATTACTCTTTTTCCCATCAAGCTCTTCCCTTGATATAGATAATTTCTTCAATTTGTGTAATGATTCTATTTAATCACATTAATTAAACTGATTAAAGGAATACATAAAAAGAAGTCCAGATATATTAAGCAGTGTTGTTTGTGATTTGTTAGGCATAATTCCTTCAACTTGGTACTGAGCCACTGTCTTGCCATATGATAAAGAACATTGCTACCTGAATTGCTGGGTCTGCTTCTCAATGCTGGATGTCGTAAAACTAATTCAGTGCCTAGTGCAGAAAGCTCTTCACCATGGGACTGACAGAGATTCCTTCAGCCTTTCCACCTTTTTTTCCTGCTTTATGCTGACTACATGGAGTGAAAAGAATGCTGTAGCCAGCTGTGCAACCATTACATCTGTAGGGGTTTAGCATAAAAGGCTGTTTTGTTGAGAAATAGAACTTGAGTTGAGGATAAAGGTTTTGTGTCTTTGCTTTGATCAGAAATCTTAACACATCCAGCTCCAAGAGTTCATTCTACAAAAAGTAAATAGATAGGTGCTCAGAGGTTCTAATGCATTTTGATTGATCAATATTCCTTATCTAATAATTATAATATCTTCCCTTAAGAATGATCTTATGTGGTATTGTTAGTATGGCAGTTTTCTTTGTGACTCAAAAGTCAGACTTTTTCATTGATTCAGTAGGAGAAATCATCTCTGGGCTAAGTATGAGTATGACTGGTTAATAAAATGATTCACAATAACAGCATAAAGACATGGTTGTTAAGAACAGCCATACCCCTTGCTTGATGTTTGCTGATGAGTGCCAACTAATTTAAACTCTCTGTGTTACTAGAAAAATTGTTTTATTCAATGTTTAATACTTTTCATAGATAATACATGCAAACTATGAACTCCAGTATAAATATTGCAAAGGAAAGTGGTGGAAGTGTAACTGACTTGAAAATCACTATCTGAATTTTCATTTTAATTAATATTCTCATGTACTTCATATTTCTATTAATATTCGTGTTGAAGTTGTTCAAATTTACAGAGAGAAATACATAAGAAGCTATTTTCCTTCTAAGTACTAAAAGCAAAGGAATTTACTTTTTATGTCACAATCAGTATTGATTTCTGCTTGAATCATATCATCTTTGTAATACTTGAAAGTGAAACTTCTAGCTTATGTTTGGTTTCTTTGCTGAAAACAAACGAGGCTTTCTGTTAGAAGTAAAAAATAAAAATTAGTATGACATGGCCATTTAACAGATTATCTGGCCTGAAGTGCTCATCAAGGCTTTCTCTGTAATCAGTGGAGGGAGAATGATCTCCAAAGCACTACTCATGCTATCTATTTTAGGCTGCAGTCTCACATTCCCATTCATGTAAACAGTATCAACACCAGAAGCAGCAGCCCTGCCCTGATGGCTTTTCCAGCCATTGCCCTGCTCACTAGCTGGTCATTAGGTGAATATTTGTTCACCAAAACCAAAACAAAACAACTCACACTCTTTTTTTTACTTTTAACCCAGATAAAAGTGGAAATTAAATTAGACAGAAAACTCTGAAAAACTGCACCATGAAAGCACTTGAATGTGTATTTTTTTAAGCGTGTTTTGAACAGAGA
Source organism: Apus apus (assembly GCF_020740795.1). Taxonomy (NCBI): domain Eukaryota; kingdom Metazoa; phylum Chordata; class Aves; order Apodiformes; family Apodidae; genus Apus; species Apus apus. The sequence continues at coordinate 10,749,715 of NC_067283.1, forward strand.
TGCACAACAAGAGCTGAATAAATATTTTTTTTGCAAGGTATTAGCTAGGATATTATATTCTGAGTCATGTATTACTCGTTTGTCTCTTTGATGCATCCACAGAGAAGTGCTGGAAGGAATAGTCGTTCTGTATATACACTAGCAATTTTACATATGCATGGAATGCCACTGTTTCCCCATAGTGCTCAGTGCACATACATGTACATGACCAGAGGTGTCACGTACAACTTTTTAGGTTAAAAACAAAGGAGTAGAGCATTTTTTTTTAGTTAAGTTCCTCCTTAAGAAGATGATGGTAGTTCTGAGAGGGAGATTTTTGTAGGTAAGGATTGAATAACTCAGTAACTTAATTACTTGCTTTTATGGCTATATTGGTGAGTTACACAACCTTAAGTGTAAAGTGAGGTTGTATGAGTGAGAATTTGAATTGCTGAAACAAGTTAAAATTACCATGTTTTTGACAGAAATTACCCAGGTGCTGAACGTTACAGAAAACTGAGGGGTGCCTGAGGTATCTAAAGCACACATAAACAAGATTACTCCTTAGCTTTGTTTTAGCAGCAGCAGAAGAAATATCAGGCAGATCTGAGTTTCATTAATCTGTTGGATCTCAGTGTTTCACTATCAAGTTTATGTGTTCTTTTTGTTTCATAAAAACACCACACAGAATTAGATTCCGTGTTCATGCAAATGCTGTATTTCTAGTCTATAAAGGAGAGATTAAACAAGTTCTAAAAACATTTCCTACTTAGATAGTCTATGTGTTTTCAAAAGGAATGTTGCAGATACTGATGTCAGAGGAAAAAGAAAAATCCTCATTTCTCTGTAATTCAGTTTCTCTGTGTCCCTCATGTGGAAATTTGGACTGCACATAGTGTAGATCATCTAATCAGTGTTTCATTGCAGAGACAGCAGCTCTGCCAATGCCTGTGTGGTCTGTGCAGTGTTGTTGGTATGTGAAGTGCAGTGGAAACCAAATGCAGCCTGTTCATATACATGCGTCTCTCTTTGTGAAGTGTAAATACAGAGGAAGAATGTTATGTTTCAGTTGTCTTTACCTTAGTGAATGTAATCCAGAATTGAAACCTCAAACACTGTAAACACATCAAAAAGTATCTGAGAAAAGAGCAGTGTGCTGCTATGTCCCCACCATAAATGGTGCTGCTTTCTCTGTCTGTCTATATAGTCTTCAGCTCCCAGACCAGCTCTCAGTTTCTGGCAAGCAGGGAAAATATATTTCAAATATATTGCTCTGAAGTACAAATGACAGAATCACAGAATGTTAGGGGTTGGAAGGGACCTCAAAAGATCATCTAGTCCAACCCCCCTGCCAGAGCAGGATCCCCCAGAGTAGGTGACACAGGAACGTGTTCAGGCAGGTTTTTAATGTCTCCAGAGGAGACTCCACAACCTCCCTGGGCAGCCTGTTCCAGTGCTCTGTCACCCTGGCAGTGAAAAAGGTGCAATGTTTAGTCTGTATTTTGTGAAAGTTGATTTGTAACCACTGTGCTACATATGGTTGGAGCAGACAGCCTACACTTATGAGTTGAGACCTACAGGTACATCTGTGAGCACAAATCTTCACCAGGCTCTCCATTAGCATAGCTAGTGGACTCCTGAGATTTGAGCGTGGGTATTTTAAGTTCTTGTGCTATGTAGCTGAATTTGTTAAAAACAAATAAATAAAATCACAGCCAGCTCTTCCATTTTTACTTTCAGTATGACCAAATGACCTATTCATGGAGAGCTTTCCAGCAGAGAGGGACCTGGGGCTTTTGATTGACAGCCAGCTGAGCATGAGCCAGCAGTGTTTCTAAGTGGCCAAGAAGGCCAACACCATCCTGGCCTGCATCAGAAATAGTGTGGCCAGCAGGACCAGGGAGGTGATCTTGCCCCTCTACTCGGCCTTGGTGAGGCTGCACCTTGAGCACTGTGTGCAGTTTTGGGTGTGGCAGGATAAGAAGGACATCGAGGTGCTGGAGAGGGTGCAGAGAAGGGCAACTAGGCTGATTAGGGATATGGAAAACAGGTCTTAAGAGGAAAGGCTGAAGGAGCTGGGCCTGTCCAGCCTGGAGAAGGGGAGGCTGAGAGGAGACCTCATTGCTCTCTACAACTACCTGAGAGGAGGTTGTGGTGAGGTATGTGTTGGCCTCTTCTCCCTGGTGACCAGCGATAGGACAAGAGGAAATGGGGTCAAGTTGTGCCGGGGGAGGTTCAGATTGGATATTAGGAAAAGTTTCTTCACAGAAAGAGTGATGAAGCATTGGAACAGGCTGCCTAGGGAGGTGGTTGAGGCAACGTCCCTGGAGGTGTTAAAAAAATGGCTAGACGTCGTGTTTCAGGAGGTGGTTTTGTGATTAGGGGTTGTAGGGCAGACAGTTGGACTGGATGATCTTGAAGGTCTTTTCCAACCTTGATGATTCTAGGATTCTATGATTTGCATGCTAAAAAAACTGTTAAAAGAAGTGTGTGGGCCTCTCTAAGACTGCTGTCATACCCTTAGTCTGGAGCAAAAGGCATCATTTCTTACCCGAGGCAGGCGAACAATATAAAACTCAGACTAGTTTTTTGGCTGCTTTCCTTCAATATTACATATTATTACTTAAGGTCTGTCCCTGAATCTAGGACATTTTTATACACCTGTAGGTAACATTTGAAATTAATGGCAGTCTTTCATTTGAGCTTAATGGGATCTGGTCTGTTTTATCAGATTTCAGTTGTGAGAGACCTGTGCATGCAAGGGAATGTTAAGATCTCTTTCTCTCTCCCTGGATGAGCTGCTCAGCACAGTCTGCTGCTGCCAGCAGACTGCTACTTCCCTTCCTGTGATGGAGGGTGGAGGCATACAGCACAGAGATAATTGATCCAACCAAGATTACAGTGTTTGCCTCTAAAATTACCATCTACCTACACTTGTCACACTGTTGTATTCTATAAATGGCAGCTGTTTCCTATATGTTTTTTATTTTAGTCTTTTTCAGAGATACTTGCTGTAGCATTTTTTCAGTATTTTCTGTTTCATGAGTTCAGGTGGCTGAAAATGCAGTTCCATCTAAGTCTAGAAGACTGAGATTTTTTTAGAAAATACTTGTGTCAACTTCCCACCTGAAGCAACCTTCCTTTCTTCCTTCCTTGGCCAGCTTTGTTTTTCGGGCCACAACACAGCTGCACTCATGTCAACGATTTGCTGCATCTCCGTAGACCACAGTTGCCTTCAAGAGGACTCCTTGGAGTCAGAGGCAGCTATTTGGGTGCATTATTTTGTGGCCATATGTATTAAGCAGGGACAGGGCTTGGCTTCATTTTGTGTCTTGCACAGCACCAAGCAAAAGAGTTGTAAACTGTGACAGCTGCGGGCGAAAAGTTCACCATCTGATCAGCTAGAAGCGCCAGCTACTTTTGTATCTGTTTTGCTCCCACTGTGATTGCAGCTTCTTCCATACCCCTTAGATCAAAACAAACCTTTTCCTTGAGTTTTAAGATGTGTTAGGAAGAACATGTGTTAGATGTAGGTTTTTAACAGAAAGACATGCTGAACGCTGGCTAGGCTGAGATTTTTATAATTATTTTTTTTTTAAGTTTTAGGTGTGAATTGCTCATATGCTGACAAACTTTGATGCTTCTATAACCTCTTCTGTGTATTGGTATTGCAAGTGGTTTAGAGGTGGATTAGGGTACTACTTCTGTTTAGCAAAGGGTGGTGGCAAGATTTGGTTGTCATGTAGTAGTGGCATGAGTTATAGGAGCTTCTGCAGTTTGTTACTGTGAAGGAGAGAGACTCTGGAAGGACATGTGCCAGGTTTCCCTGTGTATCATTCCGTGTCATTGCAACGTGGCTCAGGTGGGGTGTGCAGCAGATGGCTGTGTGGCTCCTGGATGCTGTGAGGCCTGTGAGAACTACTTGAGTCCTCACCTCCAGCTGTGCTGACCCCTTGGGCTGTCTCTGTGGTGTCTGAGAGATGGTCAGGGTTTTAGGATGGGTAACAAGCATAAGGTACATGAGAAGAATAATATGGTGATATTTTAGTGCTGCTAAATTTGAAAACACCCAACTACTGTTTATCTGCAGTGCTGAATATGTTTAAAATTGTTGGTTCACATTTTTCTGATTAGTACTTTGTGTACTAGATACAGATGAGCATGGACACACACAAACAATCTACAAATCTGTTACAGATTATCATCTATTTTTCTCTATTTTTTTTTTCCCCTTTGCTGTTGGACAAGAGTGCACCTGCACTAGCAGTGTGCACATGTGTATTTACCTAATTCTGTTGACAGTGTCTTGTTTCTGAAGGTCAGCATGTTTACATATACATTGATTGTGTGACAATGCTGAGGTTTGTTTAAGGATGATAATGACCAACCTATGTGCTGAAGATAGTTTTCCTTTGCTTTCCAAGTGGTGTAGCAATAATTGAAAACATGCTTTACTAAAGCTCTTAGAAGTTGATTAAAAAAACGTAATTTTGCTAGATTTCCTGAAATCTTCTGTGCTGATGTCAAGGAGGTTTATACTGCCAGTTTATAAATGGAGAAAATACTGACCTATAAATACTGTAGTATCGAGCAGCAGTTCAGTTGCTTCTGTACCCTTCAGACAGGCAGTCTCATTCAATGAGATTTGGAATTTAACAATGCAGATTAGCAGGGCAAACCTCTTTTAATCAGACAGACCCTCATTTTATATAGTAGGGATTAGCACAGTTAAAAGTATTCTGGAAGGTTGTTACAGCCCCCTATCTGATTAAGGCTGGGTTGCTGGTTTAGGGGATTTTACTTTGTCTCCAAGCCTTATTCTCACCCATCTGAAAGCGTATTTGCTTTACTTCTCGTGGCTGGCTACATAATAGCAGTAAGGGATTGTATTACACCTCCCAATCTATCCATATGGAGGCCTGGGCAAGAGCATAACAAACCAGTATTGCTTCAACTTGCTGTCTCCAAAGTAAGGCTAATCAGCTCTTGTTGAAAACAGCAGTTGGGAATTGCTGTATCTCTCTTATGTTTTTAACTTCTTCGTGCCAGATGCTTCAGCACACACAGTGCCAGGAAAAGATTTGCACTCCCTGTATTAGGAATGTCGCTTTTGCACAAAGACATTTCAATATTGTTTCCCCCTGATCCGGTAATGAGTTTGACGTGGTCAACTCCAAGCATCATGCTTTCTGTCCCTAGGCTGGAGTTTAACTTACTTTGTTTTTCCAGCATCTTTCACATGTTGGGACAGTTTTTCACAGGTCATTACTAAAGAACTTTAGTTATCTTTTCTGTCTCATGTCCTGTGCCTTAGTAACTTCTTAGTTTAGCTGTCATCCTTCTGGCTGAAAAGAAACAGGATAGGATTTCATCCTGCCCTGCCAATGTTGTTTTATAGTCTTTGTGAATATCTAGCCACGTACACTTCACAGGTTTTCATATAAGTAAAAATTTGGGGGCCATTCTTCAGCAATTCTCCTCTTCAAAGTAAAAACGTTCTCTCTACATGTGTGTGCTTTCCTGTGAAAGCTGATAGCATTTTACTTTAAGCATGGAAAACATAACCCTTGTGGATTTCCAGACTGCACAGTCTGATCATTGACGGAAGTATTCTTCAAAAAGCCACTGAGGATTTATTACTCCCGATTTACAGCTGGAGAAAATAGGGAGATTGTTTAGTTGGTGGCAGTACTTTCAGTCTTGTTGAGAACACAGATTTGGTTTGAGAAATGAGAGGTTCTGAGCCTTGTCCTCCTTTTTATTTGTGCACACCCTACCAAAGTCGAAATAGGCAGATTAAATCTCGTAGCTGATCAGAGATGATTTAAGGCTTTTTGGTTTGTGTTATATACCTGTCCTTTTCAGAGATGTGAGAAATAATTGCAAAATGTGTAGCTTACATTCAAGGGTTTTGCTAGACTGTGTTTCTGCAATTATGGATGTTGTGATGCAAAATACATGGTTTCTTCCACAGGATGCACTGGATATTATTGCACCAGGTTAATACTTGATATCTGTAGCAACCCATTGTCTAACTACAGGGAAATAACTTCCTTGCTCAGTGCCTCATTAGTCCATCAGTAAAATGGGAAGAATGATAACTAGTACATGTGCTATGTATTCTGAAACCTGTGAAAGACTTGAATAAATTGCAGAGGTTGTGCATGATGAGGAGGTTGTTAGTGGAGAGTTAAAATGGAAATTTGCTGTAAAACCAATTAAGTTAGTAAATGTTGACAAAGATAATTTGCACTTTAGAAAGCTAGTTGTGTTTGTATAAATATGTGTATGCACATATGGAATACATGCAACTTGAGTGTATAAACCAATGAGTGGTTTTCCCAATTTCAGGTAGTTTTAAAGCTTCAACACTTTATGCCTCAGCATACTAGTGGTGTTCACTGTCACTCTCTTTGAAAATGAGGTAACAGATTTCATTCTCTGCCTGTTTAAGCTGTCCTTGGAATTTTGACAGCTTGGAAAAATCATTTGTAGTGTAGAATATCACTTGAACAGGTTCTTCTGTGGAGTTTTAGTTTCTACAGAAGCAGAGAGGAATCAGGTTGGGCAGATGAGCATCCACCCAGTGTTATACATAACTGATGTGCTTGTCTTCTAAATCATTACTTGGCCCTCAATCCTTTTTGCTGGCCAGCGTAGGATTCATATATATTAGCTTGGATCACAGACTTGCACAGAAGTTTGTTTTTTCTCAATTTCATTTATTATTACTTACTTTTTATGCAATTGTAGCATGCACAAACCAACAAGACTTGGACCATGTTGTGGAAGACGTAAAATATAGTAAATGGCAGCATCTGCCTCTAAGAGTTTTTACCCTAAAGGAACCCCAAGATCCTGCAAACATGGTGCATTTATGTAAATTACTCTGATACCAGGCAGAAACTTAAGTCTTCTGTTGCTCTGTGTGTCATATAATTTACTACACAATTATATACTTCTACTCCATGAGAAATTTACTATATGATTCTATGCATTTAGTTTCCTTTAGAGCAAAACAAAGATATTAGATTAGGGTAAACAAGTTCTCAGCAAAAGCTTGAGAAAGAATGTAGGATTGGAGAATATCTTTAGACATGCAAAACAGTAGGAAGTTTGAAAGTCATATGTCTTCAAAGAGAAGAGTTAATTTGAGGATTGGCCCCTAGAGTGGTCATCATCCCTTATTGTAAGTTTATAACTTCTAAGACATTAAAAGTTCCTATCAGCAATGTTATTAAAAATACCTGAATCAATGAAATTTCTCTTCTTGGAGACAAGTAAAGACAGAGTACCTGAAGAAACCACAAAAGGGAGAGAAATTCAGTTAGCCTTGTAAGGAAGCTGTAACTAGAAAAATACATCCACAGAACAATAAGTTCCAAGTCAATTCAGTTATCTGCTGATTGCACGTGATTCCAGCTCTTCACTTCTCCATGTGCACTGGCTCATAGACATGTCCTTGGAAGTCTGCTAAAAAAAATTCTGGAGTGCAATATCTGGAAACAGGGAGGTCCTCTATATTTGAGGGAAAGATCATTTTATGTTGTTTACTCCAAGTTAATATTTGGTGTTGGTCTAGAAGTAAATTATATGGGGTAAAGGTTAACATTGCACAACTGAATCTCATGTATACACACAGTTTTGGCTGTATCTGTTCTGTTCTCACCAGTGCAGTTCATCATAGTTTGATCATTGTGGTTATCTCAAGATGAGAAAAAAAAACAACAACAGTGCTGTAACTCTAGCTGTTGGGTTTTGGTACGTGATGCATGAATTTCACATTTCTTCTAATTCTGTTGGACTCATGAGCATCTAATATATTAATTGGTAGACCTCCAGGTTCATGCTATAGTATGTATGCTATAGGAAGTATTTTAGAACTGCAAGTTTCAATTAATTTAAAGAAGTTCTGGATCTGGAAGTCTAGCAGAGACAAGCCCAAGCAGTGTGCATGTTAGTTTTGGAGTGATTTTTTTGGTAGAAGATTACTGTGCTACTACTTGTCTAAGTGTGTACATGATAACTTCAAAGGAAAGAAGAGTTCTTTGGAGTAAAGAGGGAAATAGTATAAATTTTGAGGGTTTAAGAACAACATAAAACTTAAACTGTGTGCTATTTTAAATAATTTGAAAAATAATGGTTTTTATGCTGACACATTTTCTAGTTTAACACTAACCCTTAAAGGCTTTTGTGCTTTGTGTGCAGGTATATGTCTCGAGTCCATGGTATGCATCCAAAAGAAACCACACGTCAGCTGAGTTTAGCAGTCAAGGATGGTCTTATTGTTGAAACCCTGACGGTGGGGTGTAAAGGGTCAAAAGCTGGTATTGAACAAGAAGGATATTGGTTGCCAGGAGATGAGATTGTGAGTATAACATCTTTGAGAAAATAAATCATGACTTCTGATATCTTAGCATGAAACTTCTTTCTATATGAAGTTACTTATAGATATTGTGTTGGTGCTTGTGAAGAGAGAAGTAATGCACTCTTAAACTTTTTTAACCTTTCTATTCCATAGAAGCTCTTTCTTCTTGAATTCTGAACTTTCTGCTGTGAAACACTGGCAAAGTCCTTTGTTCAGTCAACCCTTTTATGTAGTCTTCACTTCTACAGTTGTATAGAAAGACAATAAATATAATTGGTATTACTTGAAATCCTCAGACATCCTCAAATCCCCAAGAAAATATCTTAAAAAAAAAAAAAGAAAGAAAACAATATTTTTTATTAATCTTGCTTTAATCTGAATCTGAGGAAGGAAAAACTCTCTTTCAAAAGTACAAGAAGTTGTACATTTACATACAAATACACAAGAAAAGATGTATTTTACAGATATTCATGAACACCAGGGCACTCAGTTAGGAAGGATTCTCATAGCAAATTAATTGCAGGAATCCAGTTGTAGTCCCACTGAATGTGTAAAATAAATATTTAAATAGAGTTAAACAGGTTGAAAGTTGTACTAAGGAATGAAAAGAATGCTTTCTCTCTGTCTCCATAGCTGTGATGGAGCACATCCAGAAAGGCCCATACTCCAGGAAAAAGCTTGCACAATTGCTTTGCCTTGTTTAGAAGCCCAGTCTCTGTATTTACAAGACCACATTTTCATAATTTAAATTAAAAATAAAATTAAAAAAAATAATAAATCACTGGGCAAAGCTTTAAAATACTTTAACTAGGAACTGTTGCTTTGGAATATACATTGCATGAAATACTGGTAGAATGGACAGCATTGTCTCAGACACAGATAATAATTTAAATTTGGAGGAAAACCAAAAAAACTCTACAGGAAAATAAATTCTAAAAACCTCAGAAATATTCATTGCATTACTGCAGCCATTGATAAGATCATGAAGTTGAAACAGCAGGCTTATTTTTTGTTTTGAAGTGAGAGAAATAGAAAATGGAAACAGTTTTCATAATAGAAAGCATTAAGGTTAAAATTATGACAGTTACACTTATTTAAAGTATTGAAATAGATATTCAATGTACATTATGACACTGTTAAGATTTTCATTCTAATTTCATTAGAAACTCTCAATGGAGCTTTTAAATGGTATGTAGTTTTGGTTTTGCTATTCTCCCTGGGAGTAACCATTCCAAAATTCCAACTTAGCTCTCTTAGCTATTTCTTCTGTCAGTTTTGTCTGTATAGAGGTGATGTTAGCATGAAGTCTGAGATCTGTCGATATCACACGTTTTCAGATTCCACATGATATTCTGTTTGTTTCCTCCATTGCTAAGAAAAGAAAAAAAAAAAAAAAAAGCCTCACAAATAGTCATTTTCTTTGACAGTTGTTCAAAAAATGTTCCTGGTACTTATTAGCAACATTTGTCTAACAAAGCTTGTAAGATAACCAGCATGTAAATTCCCAGTGAGTCATTGGAATTACGTAATTATTTTATCTCAGAATGAAAAGATTTGTCTTTGACTTGACTGAAGATGCTGCTTAAGTCACATTATGAATAGCCCTTCAGTTAGAAGTATTAACTGTATTTTCAGCATGATTGCTTATCACTGAAGCGTTGTGCTGTGTCCATATGTCTGATGGCCATCAGTTGTTCAGGACACCAGTGTCCACTTGACTTAACAGTTTTATGCAAAGATAGGGATCAGCTTCTGATCCAGTCCATGTTTCAACACTACCCAGCCTCTGGCTTCTTGATCCTACTGCTGAATCAAAATGCTGCAGACGAAGCTAAACACATTGACTTGGTATAAAGTAATTCTCTCTGTTCTTCTTTTATTTAAAATAATAATAGTAATAATAATAATTAATGAGTAACAAAGTGTCATTGTCATCACTCAACAAGTATCAATTATTTGCTGTTCTCCAGCAAGTGGTGCAAAACCATGAAGTTTGGTGTGTTCTCTACATTGGACACACTGGATAGTTTGACAGAGGCTTTGTCTGCACTTGAGCAAGATGCAGTTTGTAGATTTTTGTAATTCAGTACTGCTCAGATCTGGTACTGACAACTGTTGAACCATGAGCTCAAGTTACATTTCAGTGAGGACAAACCATAGGAGTCTTTTCAGGGAACCCACTTGTAGGAGATAGAACTCTGTAAAATAGGGCTGTTGATGTTGGAACAGGGATTTCAGACTCATCAAACTCTAGCACTTGCAGACAGACCCTTGACCAAATTGCCAAACATGGTTTTACTGATACTACAGGAACTTGGAAAGCTCATAATGTGAAAGATAAAGACTTGAGAACTGATGCTTCACCTATTGGCATCAGTACAAAAACGACCTTGGCTTTTAGCTTCTTTTCTGACACCACAGTCTGAAGTCAGTAAGGACCAGCTGGTTTCAAGGAGTTAGCAAAGGGACGTATTCCAGTCATCCCTCCCCCATTTTCTACTTGAGTATTTGCTTGCTGTTTCTTTATATTCTTGAAGTTTTGGATCTAAATCTTAGCATTTAAAATCCATGTTCAAGTAAATAAATTACTGGTTTTAATGATGATCATGGAGTGATTGCTAAATGGTAACAATAATTAAAAGCATACAGATTATGAAAACACAGCTTTATTTGGAAAAGATTAATTAGATAATCTGTGGTGTTTGCTTATGTTTTTACAGACATTTTCCCCATCCAGTCAGTTGACATAATTATAGATCTATGCTGTAAGGACACAATCTCTAGTAGGGTTACTCTTAGCCTTCAGAGGAATATAAGTTATGCTACTGTTCTAATTGTTCTATCAGTATCTTAAAGCTGTGGGGGAAAAAAAAAATAATAAAATAAAAAAAGAAGCAAAATCTCATAGATTTAGAGTTCTCATGCAAAAGAACAAGCTGAGGTTAGAACACAAAACAGTTTGAAGGCATCAGGAGGAGGCCCTTCCAAAAGAGACAACTCATGTGAAAATGAATATTCTGAAAAACTGGAAAAAAGAATTAACAGATTTAAAAGAGTATAAAATTGTTCTCTTTTTCTCTCAGATATATGTGGGAGAAATATTTTTATGTAAATTACTAAATTTAAAATACGGAGTCAGTAGCCAAACGTACTATATTCCAACTGATATTTAAGGGTTGGTATCTATACAAAAACTTTGCTGCAAATATTATACCTCAAGGGCTTCTGCAGATACTCATTTTGTTTGCTCATTTGCCATCTATATAGATGTTTTGCAGATTTTCAAAATGTGTTCTCATCTTACAGAATTTCTCATCTTGCAGATGATTAATGCATTTGACACAAAATAAATGAGAGAAGAAATTATTTTCCATTGTTATCCAGGATTTTAGTTAGGAATTTTGCATTTTCACTGTTTGTCGATGCCATTATTATGCAATTCAACAAAATCTCTGCAGCTTCTTGCCTTACAAGGGAAATGACAGACCTGAAATCTGGTAATGGAAGTTTATTTTTCTCTTCTGAAAGCCTGGGTTTTATTTCTCACATATCTTATGGAACTTTGAAGTTTTGTTTATTATTGAAGTAAAATAAATTATCTCCCTACTTTTTGGGTTTAGAAAAAAATATGCAAATCAGTGTTTATACCTATGTTTTCAATGCAGTGGACAAAATAGAAAGGAAATGTAGTTCTTGAAGAAAAGAACCATTAATCTCCTTACCTATTCATTTCTATATTCAATTATGTCATGATTTCATGTGCTTTTTACCTGTGTAAAATAGTGGTCAGTCTAATCCAAATGAAAGAAATCAAGTTAAAGCACCTATGTCATAGCTTTTTTGGGGGTTAGGTACAGTTCTTAGAGTTAGTCTTCTCCTTTACATATTTTGTGGTTTTTCTACAGACAGTGTGCATGGAGCTGTTTTGAGCATTTAATGTGCTAATTCTTCTTTTCGTGATTAAAGTAATAAAACTGCACTGACCAAGAGAGAGGCAAAGAGTATTGTGCTCTTCTAAAATGGAGATGTGTCAGTAACATGGGTTCATTTTTGGCATCTGAATACAACATATCTCATAGCACTGCAGTGGTTTAAAGTTGGTTCATAGTGGCCAAATTCTCTAATGAGATGTGAAGAGTGAGGCTTTCCACTTAGTTAAGGCACTTGGAGCTCTCTCTTCACTGACAAGATGCATACAAGGTGATTATGTTTTCAAGAAGTCACTCTTTTTTCAGAGTTCTATTTTGTGATTATTTCATTGATTGCTTACAGAAAGACCCAACAACTGTAGTTAAACTGGCTATTTAAGTCTGACTTTGGGCGTTTAAAGTCATTCTCCTGTGCATTTGTCCTCTCCATATCTAAATTAATGCCAGTAATTCTCAATTTTTTCCCTCTAAAGATTTTTTGGTTTAGTGCAGAATTGGAGGTGGGGGGGGGGAGGAGTTTGCTTTCCTGTTTTCAGTAAATATTAGAAACAGAATATTAATTTTCCCAAGACATCTATGAAAACAACTTGCTAACTGATACTGGAGAATTTCTTATATTTTGTATCTAGAAAGTACTGGTGCTTGCTCAAAGTGACTCCAGATACTTTCAAGTCTCAAAACTGCCTAAATAATCCACCTCTTCCCTGTTTCTGCTTTTTCATCATTTTAACCTTTGTTGTAACCCACTGAGAGCACTGTGAGTTTTGAAGGTAATTTTGTTAACCCCAGTGACCTTAGGCACACAACCAGTGATTATTGTGATTTGATGTGTTGCAGCTGCAATTTTGCTACAATCAATCTATGAGAAAAGGAGTATTTTGGCTGTTACGTTTGTATTCATCTTAATTGCTTTAGATTGAGCAAAGGCTGAGTTTCTCACTTGCCATGCTTAATTGCTTTTGTAATTATATTGATTTTTCCATGCTAGGTCAGTATTGGTAGCCAGAAGCTGTGTTTTAAACTGGCTATGTCATCTTGAGTCTCTATAAATATAAAGATAATTGTAAAAAGCTTTGGAGTGGTCACTGTGAGGGTTTGAATCTTTACATAAAATACATAAAATACACTTTCAATTAAAAACAAAACAAACCAAAACAACAAACCAGAACAAAGAAAAACCCAAAAACCCCCACAACAAACAAAACCTTAACAACAACTTACACAGCTACCAGTTCTTGCTAGCAAGCTAGGGGCTTCTAACTGACTAGGTTGAGGAATGGTTTTAATGTGCATCCCATTCATTTCAGTTAAGAGCAGAAGGATAATATGAAACAGCAATACTGACAGCCTTTGTCATGAAAGCTCTTACAACTAGAGAACATAGAGAGGAAGAACTTGTCACACCAAATGAAGAAAAATTTCCTTCGGTGTTTAAAAAATTCTCCATTTGGCTTATCCATCCGTCTTGCCTTTAACCTGACGTCCTGTGTGAATTCACTGATCCAAAGCTAAACTTAGCCCAAGCCATGATAGTTACTATTTCTCACATACTGTAACAATTTGAGGGTTTCCTAGGCTGTAACATTCCAGAGAGATTCCTAATTATTGTCAAAGTACCAGTGTTCTTTACATTTGGTGGCTCACTGATGCAAAGAGTTAGTGAATGATCCTGTGGCAGAAAAAAAAGCTCAGACTGGCTTCCATCTCTTATTCCACACCTCAGGGAAAGTATAGGGAAACCTGGAGGGCCAGGCCACATAACGCTCTGGTCACGTGAGAGCACTCAAGGGAAAAGAGCTTCTGGAACTCTTTGAATATTTCTTTGCTTTCCATCTTTCCATTCTCTGAGGTCCCATAAGTCAGAGCTTATTTAGCCAAGAGACATCCACTGTATCAATCCACTGTATGCTAAAAGCAAAAGATTTTTCTTGAAAATTATTATCAAAATAGTATAGTACTGTAAAATTCTGCTTATCATTTCACCAAAAATAGTATCTAATGGTGTAATATCCTGCTGTGAAAATTTTGTGAAAATTCAGAAAAGCAAATATTTTCTTATTGTCAAACCAGAGCATAAACTATTTTGTCTTTGAGAAGCAAATTAGAATTCTGAACTCCCACCTCATGGATAATAAATTCTTGCTGTTATAAAGCCAAGACCCTGCTTTATCTTTGCATTAAGACTGTTAGCATGCAGCTCATGAGAATGGCCTCACTACTGTTCCAGTGGCTCTTCCTGTCTCCACATGGGTTAAGAATCATGAACTATTCTCTACATTCCTTTTACAATCTTGTTTTTCTCTTCCCATCTGTTCGGGAGTATTTATTCCCTCTCTTCTCCTTATCCTTTTTTTTCATCCCCTAAAAAAGGAGCTCACACTGTTTGGAGGATCTTCTTATTACTAAAGATAACACTGATAGAGTCCATCTTATTGCATACCTAAGAGATAAAGCTTCTTTAAACTGGTAAAACTACCTCATCAGCATCTTCAGTTGCCTCTCCCAGTTTTACCAACTTAGCTTTTAGAAATTCAGTCAATGTAATGCTTTGAGGCTTTCACTCCCTGCTCTGGAGTTGAGATATCAATGATGTTGTTCACAGATTTCCCAAAATTTATTTTTCAGATAGAAAGGATGTTTTGAAGAATTATTATTTACTTATGAATTTAAGTAAACTAGTCAAACTAGTCTGTATAAAGCTTCCATCATGGGACTTAGATTGTGCTAGTGATCTAGGTGACATACATGAGTTCATCTTGAGTTTGTTCTGAAAATATGCATCTTGGCTTTTTCCACCTCTTCT
This sequence comes from Apus apus, assembly GCF_020740795.1. Classification (NCBI taxonomy): domain Eukaryota; kingdom Metazoa; phylum Chordata; class Aves; order Apodiformes; family Apodidae; genus Apus; species Apus apus. The sequence goes on from NC_067283.1 coordinate 10,764,794, forward strand.
GTACCAACCCTGACCTAGTACTGTTGTTTTTATTAACTGTGCTTTCAAAATGCTCTGCATTTCCAGCAACCATTTTGAGTCTTTTATTGTTATGTCATGCTGGTCACTGAATGAAACTTCACTGAAGTTAATGGGCTTATTAACATTCACACTTCATTCACAATACATGCAGCCACCGTGCCTTTTTGTCACTGACAGCTGGAACAGTACCAGCCATGCCTACAGCACGGGGGGACATGGACAAGAAGCTGAAGATGTAAGCAAAGTGTGTAGGAGGTTCTGCTGTTGGTTCAGATAAAATGTTTCTCTGTGTGCGGAAACATCAACCTAGAAAAACACTGCAAAATTCCATGGAGAAGAAAAGGCCAGAAAAGCAATGTAAAAATATTTTAAGAAAGAAAAGGGGAGGGAGACCTCTTTTGTGCACAGTTCTTCTAGGAAGGAGACTTGGAACTACAAGCAAGGAGATGGTTTCTGGTCTGGCTTCATCCTCTTTCTAGGGGAACAAAATCTTCACATACATAATGTGGAAATAAAAGGCATTGCATCTAATAAATACTTCACTCCATCACTGATTTATCTCCCTGATGAAAACAGCCTACAAACCTCCTCTCGGCTCAACCTATGTAAAAAATGATGATGTTAATAGCAGAAGCAAATCCAGTTTCTGAAGAGATGAGTTACTATTAACTTTGAACTCACTTGGAACATGAAGAAAGAAAGAAAAAAAAAAGCTTTCATCTGAAACTATTTTCTGCTTCTAATATCCAGGAGGAGAATATCTGTCTCACCTCAAATAATATAAACTACTGTTACCCAAACATGATCTTCTTGGGAGGGAAGCTGAGATTTATTCTTCGCTTCAGGAACACAGCTGATAGGCTGACAAGAGTGACAGGGAGTTTAGCTGTCGTTTGAAGCTCATCACCCTGAAGTGTTCTACCAGTGCAAGGTAGGAGAGGCAATAAACATCTACCTGTCCTGGCCAGCATCCAGAGAAGACTTTGGTGGTTTCTGCCAGAAACAGAAGACTTCTCAGACAACCTAGTAATCAATTAATTAGACAAATTTAGGCTTGCAGGTTAAACTCAAGGAAGTAAAGCCAAAAGTCTCCTGAGAGGTTGTGGAATTCACTGCAGAACCTGAGTCTTCTTGCATCGCTGCAGCAGAAGAGGAAGCAGTTATCAGTGAAGAAAATTGAAATGGATTATCACAAACCTTGAAATATGTCTGTATTTAATATGCACTGCGGAGAAGGATATTTTGGTCTTTCTCCTGACTGATGGTTTTGTTTTAGAATAAAGATAGTTTAAAAAATGAGATAAATTAAAAATAATGTAGAAAACCCCCAGTTAATTGGCAAGATTATTAAAATCTTGGCCATAAGGAATCAACAAAGAAAGAAAGAAAGAAAAGTACATGAAATTAAGCAAGTTGCCTAAGTATTTGTGAGGACATAAACTGATAGTGATTCAGTTTATAGAAATCCATTTTCAAGATGAAGCCCAGGTCATCAAATTAAAGGATCTATAAAGGTAACTGATTTGCAATGGGCAGATGATCCTGCCTGTAAAAGCACACATCATTGTAGCTACCTGCTGTGCTAGTTTTCTAGAAAAGGAAGGGGAAGATACATTGAAGCAATTTTATAAAGGAATTCTATCCACTGAAGTCTTTGTGGCTTTGAAGGAGAGACCTATGCTTGTTTATTTGCTGAGTGCTTTTGATGAGCAAAACAGTAGGGAAAAAATAGATGCAAAATAGGAGGCAATGTATCTACTACATATGTATATAAAAGGAAACTACTGGGATGAAAATAAGCTTATTTTGATGCTGAATGTAATGCATTACTCTAACAGTAAATGTAAAACATGGCATGATCCATGAAACTTTATCATTGTCAAGCAATCATCCTGATAAAGTATGGATCCTGTACAGCAATGATAAAAGGGAAATACTTTATTAAACAGCTAGCTCACTGTTTATGAGCTGCAAAGATGGAGAAGTCCTCTGAGCCATCAGAGAATTAATTGTGTCTTCCCTGGTTCAGAGTCTAACCTACCATTCTGATGAAAATATAAAAATAGATTTAGTGGCCTACTGAATTCAGGTTTGTAGGAGGATTCATGTTCAGTAAGGAAGAGATAGAGCCAGGGATGTTGTGGCATGAAGAGAAGGCTGACCCATAGGGCAGGAGGAGGACTGCCCTCACAGCAAGCTAGGACCTGTGGTGAAAAACATATAGTGTCCCCACTCTATTTGAAAAGATACTGGCAATGGTGTTCCATAACACATTATGGTTTTTTGACACAGGTAGTATTTGATGCATACTAATGTCTGAGTGAAAACCAAGGCATCTGCCAGAGAGCAATGATAAGCTGTATACCTTACTAGCTGCTGTACCCATCAGGATACAGCCTGGTTAAAAAAGAGGCCAGTGTGCACATACAAGCTGTACATGCTAGTCTTGTTATGGATAAAAGAGCAATAAAACTTCAATCTGTCCAGCTCTACAGATGAACAAGCACATTCTGTAAAACTCCTCTTATTGCAGAGCAGTCACCTGTAAGTTCAACAGTATGGCAAAAGCAGTGAATAAATGGGCAAGGGGAGCTGCACAGTTTAGCAATTCCACATTTCTAAAGGGTTCTTGCAAGTGCTCTTGTCTGAGCCTATTTCAGCATGTCTTTTGTATGGGGCACAGATTCTCATATTTACACTTTGAAAGAATTATTGGTGACTGGACTAATAATTTAGGTGTGCAATAGCTGTTTACAGCAAATCTAGAAGTAAGCATTTCCTTCAGATATGGTACTGGAGGACAGGAGTGCACATAGGTAGCGTGTCCCCTCAGTGGTTCCTTATATTAATGAGTCATAAATACAGCAAAATGCCCTGCAAAGTTTTAGCAATTATCCATAATAAAGCTTATGTCTAATTGAGAAAGCTTGGATGGGAACAGATGCTGCATGAAAAAGACAGAAAGGAACTGAATTGTTAAGGATGGAGAATGTGTTTAGAAATAAATAGTTGCTGCTTTGTTTAATATAAATGGGGGTATAGGTTCCTGTGGCATACTCTTAAGTAGAGGGACCTCTTAAGTAGAGGACTCATATACCAGAGAAGAGTTATAGTATGGTAGATACACCCCTGCTAGAATGCAGTATTACCCCTTGGTATTGCAATAAAGGCTTTTTATTTACAGCAGAAAGTTTGAATTATGAAAGCTTAAGTACAGAAGATAGGAATCACTTCCCAACAGCAGATGATGATGGATGCAGGTTGCCATTTCCTTCCATTTATCTGTCTTCTTGATATGGACTGGTAGGCAACTTTGTTGGGTCTTAGTGAAGAGTTGGTGAAAGCCAACAAAGAAACCTTAACAGTAGAATCCAAGTTTTAAAAGCTTCTCTCTTAGCTGGGAAAGCTGAAAGAATGCTGATGTTAAAACTGATAGAGGTGGTGAGAAGAGAATGACAGAATCACAGAATCACAGAATCTTAGGAGTTGGAAGGGATCTCAAAAGATCATCTAGTCCAACCCCCTGCCAGAGCAGGATCACCCAGAGCACATCACACAGGAATGCATCCAGGTGGGTTTTGAATGTCTCCAGCAAAGGAGACTCCACAGCCTCTCTGGGCAGCCTGTTCCAGGACTCTGTCACTCTCACAGTAAAGAATTTTTTTCTGATATTTACATGGAACCTCCTATGCTCCAGTTTGCATCCATTGCCCCTTGTCCTGTCACTGGACATCACTGAAAAAAGCCTGGCTCCATCCTCCTGACACTCGCCCTTAACGTATTTGTAAACATTGATGAGGTCACCTCTTCTCCAAGCTAAAGAGACCCAGCTCCCTCAGCCTTGCCTCATAAGGGAGATGTCCCACTCCCCCAGTCATCTTTGTGGCTCTGCACTGAACTCTTTCAAGCAGTTCCCTGTCCTTCTTGAATTGAGGGGCACAGAACTGGACACAAGGTTACCGATGTGGCCTCACCAAGGCAGAATAGTGAGGGAAGAGAATCTCTCTTGACCTACTAACCACACCCTTTCTAATGCACCCCAGGAAGCCATTGGCCTTCTTGGCCACAAAGGCACACTGCTGGCTCATGGTCATCCTCCTGTCCACCAGGACCCCCAGGTCCCTTTTTCCTACACTGCTCTCCAGCAGCTCAGCCCCCAACCTGTACTGGTACATGGGGTTGTTCTTCCCCAGATGCAAGACTCTACACCTGCCCTTGTTGAATTTCATCAAGTTTCTCCCTTCCCAGCTCTCCAGCCTGTCCAGGTCTCTCTGAATGGCAGCACAGTCTTCTGGTGTGTCACCCACTCCTCCCAGTTTAGTGTCATCAGCAAACTTGGTGAGGGCACACTCTGTTCCCTCATCCAGGTTGTTGATGAAAATATTGAACAGCACCGGTCCCAGTACGGACCCCTGAGGGACTCACTAGTCACAGACCTCCAACTAGATTCTGTCTCATTGACCACAACTCTCTAACTTCTTCCTTTCAACCAGTTCATGATCCACCTCACCACCTGATCATCAAGACCACACTTCCTCAATTTATCTACAAGGATGCTGTGGGAGACAGTGTCAAATGCCTTACTGAAATCAAGCTAAACCACAACTACATCCTTACCATCATCTATCCACCTAGTAATTTCCTCATAGAAGGCAATGAGGTTAGTCAAACATGACTTCCCCTTGGTAAAACCATGTTGATTGCTCTTAATGACCCCCTCATCCTTGATATGCCTAGAGATAGTTCCAAGAATAAGTTGTTCCATCACCTTTCCAGGGATGGAGGTGAGGCTGACCGGTCTGTAGTTACCCGGGTCCTCCTTCTTGCCCTTTTTGTAGACTGGAGTGACATTTTCTATCCTCCAGTCCTCAGGCACCTCTCCTGTTGCCCACAACTTACCAAAGATAATGGCGAGCAGCCTAGCAAAGACCTCCACCAGCTCCCTCAGCACCCGTGGGTGCATTCCATCCAGACCCATTGATTTATGGATGTCCAGAGTGCTTAACTGATCCCTAACCCAATCCTCATCTGCCAAAGCAAACTTCCTCCTTTGTCCTGACTCCTGGGGTTTAGGGATCTGGGGCTCATGGGGAAAGCCTGCAGGAGTAAAGGCAGAGGCAAATGAGGCATTCAGTGCCTCTGCCTTCTTTGTATCCTGTGTCACCAGGGCACCCACCTCATTCAGCACTGGGACTATATTGCCTCTAGTGTTAGTTCTATCTGCTGTGCATTTGAAGAAGCCCTTTCTATTGTCCTTAACCCGACTTGCAAGATTAAGTTCCAAGGAGGCCTTAGCTTTCTTTATTGCCTCCCTACATCCTCTGACAACAGTCCTATATTCCTCCCACGTGGCCAGCCCCTCCTTCCATGATCCATAAATTCTCTTTTTCCATTTGAGTTTGCCCAGCAGTTCCTTGTTTAACCATGTGGGTCTCCTGGCTCCCGTACTTGATTTCCTACCCATTGGGATGCTCTGATCCTGAGCTTGGGAGAAGTGGTCCTTGAATGTTGACCAACTATCGTGAGCCCCTTTACCACCTAGTACCCTTTCCCATGAGACTTCCCTTAACAATTGATTGAAGAGGCCAAAGTTGGCCCTGCGGAAGTCCAGGGTTGTGGTCTTGCTAGGTATTCTGTTCCTCCCTGTTTCTGAACTCATTCACTGTGATCCTTTTCAGTTTTCTAAAGAATTGTGAAATAGTCAGTAAAAGATTATACTAAAGTTTTTGGTTGGTGATTTGAAAATGTTTTGAAATAAATGTAGTATGCAAATACTACTATTTTTAAATAGTTTATATTTTGTAAATGACTTCTTTCTGCTGGCATGGACCTTGAGCCATTTGAGATCTCACCAGTGTGACAGCCCAAAAGTGTTGTTACAATACAAAGTGGGTGAAATCTACTGTGCATCTGTTAATACTCTTCCTTTAGACTAAATGTGAAAAACTCTTTGAAGTTCTTTATCTGCTAGTCAGCCGTAGGGACTGTTAAAGCTCAGACACAACACAGGGCTGACCACGAGTTGCACACAGGTGGGTCTGAATAAAAATCTGGTCACCTGGAAGGAGACGTGTGTGCCTTAGTGTGGATGGGAGGTAGAGAGAAACACCACAGCAGCACATAGGTAAGCAGCAAAGAAACTCTTGAGAAGCACTTTAAACAGAACACCTGGGAGAAAATAAGAAAGTGCAGAGTGCTATGGGCTAAGTGCCACACAGGAAAGGCTGGGAACCATGAGCTCCATGGATGCTTGCCTTCATTTGCATCATATTGAATTTAGGACAACAGAACTGTGTGTATATTATTCATAAATAAACATGATTGTGCCAAAGAGGTAACTGACTTATAATTGTTTTTCCCATCTATGTGATGTGACCCTTTTTTTTTGTAGCTTGCTGGTTGGGTCCAAAGGATATCCATAATTTGGATGGTTTGGGGAAACTAATGCAAGAGTGTGAAACCAGCAAATCCCTGTAAAGGGGAGTTTCATGAATAGAGTTTTGCCTTTTTTTCCCCCTCCCTTTTCCTCTCTTCACCTGATAGTAGAGTGACTTAATACCGAGTATCTGGGCTACCATTAAGGGACTTGGAGAAAACAGATTAACAGGTAAGAAATGAGCTCTGTTAATGGAATATGCATTATAAAAAGGCAAAGCAGTCCTTTTACACAAAGTCTAAGAAAGGAGATGATATTGTTTTCATGTGCTATGCTTATATATAATTTACAGGAAAACAAAAATTCACTAATCGTTTCTACATTTTTTTTTTTAAAACAATAATTACAGGCTTGCTAAGGTATGGAAGTGACCTAATAGTTACAATTGTGACCTCTAAGTTATTGTTAATTTTACTGTCAGTCTGTACTTCACATCTCCTACTTAATGGTATGCTAATTGTATAGCAGGATGTCACATTCTCCAACATACAGATTCCCTATTTCAATTACAGCTAAGTAAATCTCCATTACTAATGAGTAAGCATTTCTCTTCCATGTACATTTGCATTATAATGCACATTTTCTTTATGCACCAAGTTTGTTCTTTCCTTGACAACAACTATATATTTTATTCTACTGTAAAGGCTATGACATGATGATTCATTCCTTTCTGTTGGGTTTATCTGTATTTAAATTGTCAAATGTTCTGGATAGCCTGACATTTTCTGCTCCATGTTATTTTTCTGTACTTCCAGAGTAAATTTATATGTTTGCTTTTAGACAACCTACTTAAGACAAATCACAAAAAAGTAAGCTTACATGTCGGTCATAAATTAAGCTGTGTTTTCAAAATTGTTGCATTGTTTCATTCATGTTACTGAGAAGTCTCAATGATTTATGTCAGTGCAAAGTGACCTTTATGATACAATATTTGATTTGAATCTAAAGACCAAGTGACCACAAGTGACCCCTATCACGGCAAGATCCCACTGCTTAACAAGAGCATAGCTCTTTGGCTATTAAATACAATCTCCTAAACAGACATTTGCTGCCCTGCCGAGGCATGTATCTACAAATGCAACGGGCGGCTGAGTAGCATGAAGGGGGAAGGCCTCCTCTTACTTCTGAGCTGTGCGGCTTTGCTGCCAAATCCGCTCCCTCCTGGGGGCTGTGGCCAGTCCCTGGGTGCTGCTGAACTGCTGAACTTGGGCAGCCGGTGCTGCCGGCAGAGGATTCCCTTCGTCTGCCTGCACCCTGACCCAGGAGGCTTTCCCTGCCCTGTGTCAGGAAACCAGGATATTGGCACATTGAGTCCCTTCCTCTGAGATCCTTCATTCTGCAAGGCCCCAGGAAAATGTATCAGCTTTTATACACAAATAAGGACTGTGAGTTTTACTGATAAAGTGAGAGATTAATCTTTGATAATACACAGCAAAGAAGGTGTTGCTTTGATTGTGGTGGGATCATTTCCTGTGCAGTGAATTATGTTACAGGGATCTTTCTTAGATGCCCGAATAAGTTTTACGTATCAAAGAGAGTGCATTAATTAACAATCATTAATTCTTGACAATTTTTAAGCTGGCCTGGTGGTGGGTGTGTACGTGGGGAAGAAGATGGGTGTTGGGTTCTTTTAATGGTATAAGTACATAGGATATTGCAAAGAAACAAAATCTGGTGAAAGCATTAGATAGCATTCCAGAAATGCAGGAGGAAATGTATGCAACCAGATGTTAGAAGTAACAGATTGATTTCCTGGTCACTGTGCATGAATTCTTTCTAGCCTTGTGTATATCCTGATAATCAGATGGCTTACAGTATAGATACAAAGTTTGTTTTGTTTTTATTTTGAAAGGCCTACGGTATGCAGCCTTTTTCCCAGACAGCAGCAAAAAACAAGGTGAACAATTTTTGCACTATGTGGTTTTGAATTCTGTCATATTTTCTATTACGTTTCTGTCTTCCATTAGGATAGCTTAGTTTACTCTATTAACCACCACCATCATCCATATCACTTCCAATTCTAAGTTTAGTCTACATTATGTATGTATGTAGTTTGATGATTTTTTTCTCTCTCTCGGGGGCTGGAAGTGGTTACTCACATGTTACAGTTCAAGATGTTGTTGCAATGGTTGCCCTTTAATCAGTCCTTTTCGGAGTGGCTGATGACACCTGGTGGTGTATTTTGTACATGCAGACTTAACCGTGTTTGCAGCCGGCGGAGAATTTTGACCTGTCCTACCCCGAGCACTGAAAGGCAGAGTTTGAGCTATTTAAATGACTCTCATCTCCTGCATGAAAAAAAAAATGTGTTGGGAGCACATTCCCCTCCCGTTCAAACTGATGTAAATCAAGTGAAGCAATAACGTTTCTTTGCTGTTGGAGCAAAATTAATGCTTCTGACCTTGCTATTGAGGTCAATAGGGTAGTTGTTCACAAGGGCTATGTACCTTTTTTATTTTCTTTATTAACTTTTCAAATATATTGCATAAACGAATGTTTTATATGTATTTATGCACTAAATATACTGCATTAAACTGAAAAACTGAAGAAAGTGAAGAAAACTGAGTGATTATATTGAGAAATAATGATGTTTGCAAAACTTTACGGTGTGAATACTGAAGGAAGCTGCTTCTGTTGTTTTATTTAATGTTATGGTTTCTGGCTTGAGTGTATGATTTTTCTTGCCAGCAAGTATATTTCTGTATGCTTATGAAATTCCACATATTTTTGCCAGCATATTTCCTAACAATGGAATATCTGGGATTTATCAGTAACTAGTATGACTAAAATTTAAGAATTATGGAATCCTGATTCTGTGGTGAAATTCCTCAGTAGCCAGGACCTGTTGAGGTCTTCTCAGTTTGATTTTTTACCTCCATGGACCTTTAATCAAAACCAATTATTTCTGTCACTTAATTGGCCCTTTACTGCCATCTGATTGTTTTTGTTTGTTTGTTTCATAAAGAAGGAAAGTATTGCAATTAATATGAAAGAAATATAAAGCAATACTTTATCCTGATTTTTCTCAGTCTACAGGCAAATCAAGTACATCAACAATGCAGTATCTTTAGTTGTTTCTAAAATATCACAGAGGGCTCCTGTGGTGCACTGCCACTGGACTTTGCAGAAGGGGAAAGATTTGGTGAAAACAGAATGTGTCCTTTATAGCCAAATTTGGTGGTATTATTATGCCACTCTGAGAGATTCAGATTTGGCAAGTAGAATTAATTGAGGAGAAACATTAGAAGAGTGAAGTTAACACTGTTAATCTGAACAACAAAGGAGGGCAAAGTTCTGAGTTCAAAAATAATAGGTTAAGGGTTATTTGGGGTTTTTTTCCTGCTAAACTTACTGCCCCTGCAGTCCAAAATTCATGGTATAAAAACTTCAGTGTAGGCAATCTGGGTTGAGGCTGTCCCTAAAAACTTACATTCACAGGGTCTCTGGTCAGATAAATTATGTACACAACTTGTCTGCTCTTCACCATAAGAGACTGGAAGTGCCACTTCTGTGTAGCACTTCTTACACTGCTCCACTGGAGGAGACCTCTCACACAAGGGACTTAAATGACTGTAGTTCCCAGGCACGGGAAAATGAGGATTGGATAAATGCCACTTCTGGCAGTTGGTGGGAATTACTAACCCCATCTTTACAACATGACATTAAAATAGGTTGATCAGATTTTTATCAAGATAATTTGTTAGAGCATAGTACTGATTTTTTTCAGAGATCCAAACCCATTGAAAAGTGACATTTGACGTGAAAAGGCATTGGGAGTTTTATCTGATATATGACAGCTTTTTTTGTCTTCTAAGTGTAGGGAAAAGTGTGGCATTTTAGATAACAAACATACACATTTAACGTTGGCCACTGGCAATTCTTTCTGGTTTTAGTATTATAGATGTCTAGAACAAAGTCTGCTTCCAAATTATATGCATCCTGCTCTCATTTACTTCAGCAAAGCTTGTGCACATGTTTCAAAGGTCAGAATTTGGCTGTTGGAGGTGAATTTTCAAGGAAGAGTGTATTAAAGACATCTGTGCATCAGCAGAACCACATCCTTTGTCTTCTGTAGAACATTTCAGGAATAACCTTAGTGCTATTGAGCACTGCAAGTGAAACATTTTCTATTTTTTTAATTGTATTGGGATTGCTTAGCAGAAACATTTCTTGCAGTACAAGTTTCATGTTTTCATTTATTTCTTGTAACTCAGCACTTTGATACTGAAAAGTCAGTTTTAAGAGAGTACAGCCCGGAAGGGACCGCCCTTCAGAAAATTACAGTTGAAAACATACTTTAACAACCAAAACCAGGGAAAATAGTCCAGAGAAGTAGGTATGGTCTGTTGAGGTGCACAAACTTTCATTTGTAGTCTAATACAGAGAGGTCAAAAAGTGTTTTACAGAAAGGTGGAAAACAAACTCACTTTTCATTGTGGACAGAACTCATATTTGAAATTGTTACTAATCAGACTCTTGAAAAAACTAAAACTTGGCATTCATATTCTATTGGAGTTAGTGTGTATTAAACTGATTGAGATCTTTAAACATGTAGGTTTTCCCCTGTTTTTAAATAATATACACTTTAAAAAATGTTTATAATGTCTAACTGCTGCTGGATTTCAAGACATATCAATTTTGTTCTTAGTTCCTGCAGATTTTGACAGAATATCATACCAAAATATTTTGTATTTTTTGTAGGACTGGGAAACAGAAAATCATGACTGGTATTGTTTTGAATGCCATTTGCCTGGAGAGGTGTTGATATGTGACCTGTGTTTTCGTGTGTATCATTCCAAGTGTTTGTCTGATGAGTTCAGGCTTAGAGACAGCAGTAGTCACTGGCAGTGCCCAGTTTGCAGGGTGAGTACCTATGAGATTTCATGTGCTGATTAGAGGATTGATATTCATTAATAGATTCATTAAGGTGTCCAGATGGTCTGGCCAGGTTAATAAAGAACTGAATATTGAAATGATGGTACATGCCTAGAGTGTCTATACAGAGATACCAAAATATGGTGCATGTAGCAGATGGTCATTTTTGAAAACTCCAGCAAGTTTTCCTTCTGCATTTGAAGGCACACAGTATACTGTGCAGGAATGTGTGTACGGATGTGTGCCACGTGTGGGTGCAGTATATTGTGGAAGTCTTCAACACGAGTCAACAAAGTGCTGTATAAGATGCTGCTGTTTTTACTTATCGTTTTAATGAATCATAATGTAATTTTTTGGTGTTTTGATGACTGCATTCTTAATATTTAATTGGAAACATATTTTACCTTATAAAGCCACAATCATGTTACTGATGAGGGCAGTATACATAAAAAAAAAACAACCACAGGGTGAAATCCTTCTTCTCATTTACTTCTGTGGATTCTATTGGTACAAAAGGCCAATATGGATTTCACCCATAGCATCCATATCTAGATTGCTTTTTATTTTTAAATTGCTACTTTTACAAGTGTGGTAGGGAGACAGCAAAGAGTATTTTTAATATACTTTCAAAAAATGAGCATGTATGTTGTGTACATGTCATCAGAATACTAAACATTGCAGTCAGGATGGTGCTTACTGATACCTGGCCTTGAATCAGCCAGATACATCTCCTTGTCATCTCTGCATCACCTCCCCAAAAGGAGCGCATTCCTAGGCTTCTTTAAATTGAGGGAATAATGCATATAAATGTTTAAGGTAAAATTATTGCCAGTTGCACTCAGCCTTGGATTGCTGGAGGGAGAGGAAATCCCCTTGCTAAAAGCTTAGATCAGGCTGTAGAGCAGCCGACTGACCTTCAGGTGATCTGTGCTGCAAAGCATGTAGGGGTTCAGGTGCTTTGTAGTACAGAGAGGCAGTTTTTGAAAACACATGGATTGTTTTATTTCAAAACAGCACTTTCTGACTGCTGTTACCTTAGAACCAGTTGTGAAATACCTAGTGCCTGTTGCCTCAGATTGGGACCTCTCAGAGTTTAGGGAAATAGCGAGAAAACCGAGCCTGCCTCGAGGAACTGGAATGGAATGAAAAAGTAGTGGCAGGGAAGAAAACAATTTAGAATAAGGACATGTATCTCTCCATGTTAAATTGCTACCATTTAATTTAGCTACTCAATATTCCCTATGTTAAAAACAAAAAATGACTACATACAGATTAATTGCTTTCAGATTTTTAAATAAATCTAATATTTGTTCTTGTAATAAGTTGGAGTTCTTATAAATAGTTAAAATTAGGTAAACTGGATCCAGTCTCCACTCTGGTTTACCAATAATTTTAGATGACACCTAGTGAGAGTAGGGAATATAAAAAGTTTAAGCCACTTTGTATATGAAGTGGAAATGCTGAATCATTGCATGAAATACGCACAGATACATAGGGTGGTCAGCTGTGAGAACAGTTTGGCTTTCAGCCTGGAGCCTTGAAATCCTTTATAGCAATGATATTAAACAAATGTTTATCTTGAAAAAAATCCTCTGAAACTCAGACAATGTGCACTGCCTTTGTCTTTCTGCATATTGATTCCCTTTTTGTTACACAAAGAATAAGAAGATGTTTGGTGGGCTCTTAAATACTTCCTGGCCCCCAGATCTTTGGCTTGCTCTGTACTTCAGATGATGATCAGCCTATATTTGTGAATGTTGCCATTTTGAATGCATTGGAAGCTTTTTCCACCTGTGCTGGCAGCTCCTGTTTTCCTTGTAATTAGTCCAAATCACTTCAAGCCCTAATTCTGCAAACCTGGACTAAGGAGTCTTGCACAGTCCCTGTAAGCAAAGGAGGCCTAGTTTGGCATGGGAGTTAGCATCCTTGTGTCAGGCTTCTGCTGCTTTCTTCCAACTCTCCTAGGAAATGGCTGCTCTAATTTTATATTAAACACAAGAGAAGCCTATATTCAAAAAACTATGGTAATTTGGAGAGCCCTGGCTGATGTCCAGAGGATGTAACAGAGCATAACTATCTTGAATAAGGGCAATGGGATTGACTTTGCACTATCAGCAGTAAATATGTATGTTCAAGTAATAGCTGGGACAAAGAGGTGCATACATATTTTCATACTTTATTCTTGTAACTGGACATAACACTTTTTACCTGGGGATTTCAAAGCTCTTTACAAAGGTGAAGTAAAAGTATATTTGAAACTTACTGTATTGGGAGAAATAATCTAAGAATACTTCATTGTAAAGATTGCTTCTGTAATGCTGCCAAGGTCAGCAAGCCTTTAGATTATTAATTTCACAATTGCTGGTTGTACCAGTTCAATCAACTTGTGCAGCTTTATCTTGCACGCTTGACTACTCAGAAACATTTTTTAAAGGACATTGCCAAGGATTTGTTCATAACTTTAAAATATTTTTCCTCCCATAACACTTATAACAAACAGTCCCTTGCAAAACTTGCTCTGAACTCTGTTTCCCTTCTGGTGGTTTTTCTCCACTGCATCCATAAGCAAGAGTGTCCAATTCCTGGCTCTTTTTTATTTAAAACTTGACAGTACCAATCAGAATATTTTGTACCCTACGTAATTCTCAGCAGGAATCAAGAGTCAAACAAAGTTCAATTCAAACCACATTGCAGTGATTGAAAATTTTCCCTGACTGCTGACTAATCATTGTCTTAAGTGAAATAAATTGGTATTATCAGCAAAATTCCTGGTAGACAGGTCACAAGAGAAAGATTCAATGTCAAATGAACTTGGAGATTACATTCCCCACTACTGGAATGGTCCATTCAAGACAGGGCTAGTCAACTTGATCTCTGAAGGATGCAAGAAACTTGTAGCTTTATTTTCTCCAGCTAAAGTTAATTTTCTCCAGCTGTTAATTTGCTGTCTTAAAACTACAGAAAGTATTTCAAAAATACTAATGGTTTTCTTGGGACTGGAAAATACATATATTCAAAAACCTGGATAGGAGAATACTGATCACATATTGGGGTAGCCAACTATTCTTATTTCTTTTTTAAAAAAAATAAAAATTTAAAATAATTTTGTAAAAAGGCAGAATTATGCATGGTGGCATATATTTTGTCCCAGAGAAGTAGACTTTGATAAATGAAACAAAAAGAATTATTCATATGGTTTAATTTGAGCCCTAAAATTTTTATAATTATCTGATCAGATTGATCTTCCATGCACTTGCTTTGTAAGGAATTATAGCCAATTTACCTATCATAGTGGCTGTTTTTATATTTCTTATTTTTATATATATATGAGAGTAAACTAAATTGTAGAGCTAAAGATATTAAATCTGTACTGATGGTGGGTATTCTATAAATAGGCTATTTTAGGGTACATAAAAATACACCATCATGCAGTTCACAATCGACTTTAGACATACTTTGACAAGTGAGAATGACAAACAGTAGGAAGTTAGAAGCACAGGAAGATGAAGGTTACTTAAGTGAAGTAACTCATGTACTTAGATCCGGGGGTTTTAGGTACTAACTGCCAGTCAAGAGGGTTAATGTAAAATAAAAGGAAGGAAGAATATGGCTCTGTTCTTCATGGGGTGTTCTGGTAGAAGTTTGTTAGATAACTGTATGATGCAACATATCCTATAAACAGGGTTTGGCATAATCACACCAATAATAGCCCTGGATTGGTGGCTGAAGGGAAATCCCAATATAGGACCAGTATTAGCACTGCATGGTTCAGTGCATAGAGCCCACACCTGGGGAGGTGTTAGTGCTCAGCAACTCCCTCCTACTCTCCATGCAGCTGCAGCACCCTTGAGTAAATCAGGCAGAACCAGGCACCTGCACAGAGCATATTTGATAAAGTGTATAAGAATTTGTCCATAGCAGTGTGAAAACTGGGAAGCTTCCACTTAGAGCCTCCTAGCACCTTCTCTGTGCATGTAAAGGCATATTTAATTTGTATGATGCTTCTTCTCAGAACGTGCTCAATGCACCATACAACTACAAACCAATTTGTGAACTCAGCTGTAACATTTCCAGAAGCACACAATGCCTTGAGAAGTCTAGTTTAACTGTATATAGTCTTCAAAGAGACAGGTCTTATACCAGATTCTGCTCATGCAGATGGCTTTTTGGTATGCTGCTTAGGGCATATGGCCTACTACTGGTTGCTCTGAGACCCATCCTGGGTGCCTGAATACCTTTCTTAATGCTACTGAAAACCTGAGTACCTGAGGGTTGTGAGTCTGAGAGGGCAGCAGAGCAGTACAGCATTCCACATATAGCACCAAATTCCTCTGGAAATTTAAGCCCTAAAAAAATCTGAGTGCCCATGGGTAGAGCAAGGAATTTCTAAATGGCAGTGGTGAACGTATGTCAGACTTACACATAGTTCCCCTCTGCAGATACACTCCTGGAAATTTGAATTGCTTCTGAAAATGGAACTGGTGCCTTAGAAACTTGCATCTGTCATTGAGCAGTCTTCATCTAATCCATCACTGAACTGAAATGAAGCTCTTTGATGTGTGTCTACACATGACAGTTGAGGGAGGAAGGGAAAAAATATATTCATTAATGGAAGATTACAGAGAAACCTCTTTACATGGAGAAGTTGCAGTTGGAATTCTTATAGCTAGACACTTTAGCTGGCACTAAAACCTTTAATTTCTTAAAGTTTCTCTATTTTTTTCTCTTCAAATGAAAGACTGCAGCAACAGCAGCATAGGGACCACTGTTGCCCTGGAATTTGAGAGCTACACGCTAACTCAGGGTGCAGAGGAGAGTCACTTCCATTGCAAACAGTGCTACTGCAGAAGGGAGTGTTTCTTGGCAGTACCCCTGGCTGCTGCTAACCTCATGTGGTTCATAAAGTCTTGTAGTGAATTCCTTCACTGTAAGCATGCCAGAATTGGTAAATAAGTCACACCTGCAGAATGCAATATATTGCTACCCTCTTTAACAGCTAATCAGTATTATTAATCCGGAATACTGAATAAAAAAAGCAATGTAAATCCAACCTTCAGGTACCAGCTTCTAAGAAACAGATGTGCTGCAGAGAATAAGGCATATAGGAAGTATTTTCTGCACACACAAGCAAAGTTAGGGTGCAGCCTTGGCTTTCCACCTACCAGATCTCATTGATCTTTTGCATAAAGATTGCTATTGTGAAGTATATTACTTCACTCCTACATCCCCTATGTAAACATGAATGCCTGACCAAGCCTTTCAGTTTATCATGATTCAAAGCAGAAAGGTTGCAGATTCCTTTCAACACTGGTGTGACTTAGGTATCATCCTTGGTGTGGGTTAACCTTGATAGGCAGCTAAGCACCACACAGCCACTCTCACTTCTCCCCAACTCCCAGTGGGACAGGAGAAGAGAAAAGGATGAGTGAAAGCAAGAAGACTTTTGGGTTGAGATAAAAATTGTTTAATAAGTGAAGAAGTGGAAGAAGAGAGAAAGAAAGCAAAATAAAACAAGTGATGCAAAGGCAATCACTCACCACTTTCTGTGGGTAGACCAGTGCCCAGTCAGTTCCCAAGCAAAAGATGGCTAATATCCTTAAACTCCCACCTCTCCCTTTCCATTGCTGAGCATGATGTTAGATGGCATGTAATATCTCTGTGGTTAGTTCAGGTCATCTGCCTGAAGACCTTGACACTGTGCAAACACTGTTCAGCAAGAGATAAAACATCAGTGTGTTATCAACTTGTTTTGGTCACAAATCTAAACCACAACACTGTAGGAGCTGTTATGAAAATAATTAACTACATCCCTGCCAGACCTAAATACAATCATATATTAATATATTCTACAAATAGGAAATCTTCGAGTATAAAGACCCTGATAATCTTTTGGGGCTGGATTGAATGAAGCAGTGTCCTTGAAATAAACTTGTACTTAAGCCAGGTTTGCAGTAGTGCATCTTAGTAGATCTGACTGTGGGAAAAGATACACAGCAGATCTTGCTGCTGTTACAGATTCACAAGCCCCCATCATTGTTTTAATTTAAAAAAAAAAGACCTAATTTTTATTTATACTTGCTTCTATATCACTCTGACTATTAAGGGACCTGAAAGTGGGTATATTTTCTTGAGTCAGAGCAATATAGGTAGATTTTATGGAAAACATATCCCCCATCTACTAGTGGCTCTAAGTTGACTTCTCTGTGAACACTAGAAGTCTTCAAAATGCATAATCAAGGGGTTTTTTTATTAAAAAGTTACATATTTATCCATTATAGCTTCAAAAAATTTGTGAGTGGTACCTCCTAATGGGATAATCTTTGCTGAAAACTGAATGAAGTGGTTGGATTTTAACTTGCTTGCTACAAAGAGTGAGCAACCTTGCCATAAAAAGACATTTTGCTGGCTCTTAGGCTCTGATTCCCTAAATTCATTACCTTTCAACATTTCATAGAGGAACCTGGAGATCAAATTCTACTTTAAATAAATCAATGTAGGGAACTGAAGGAAAAGTAAAGAAATTCAAGTCTGCCTGAATTGTGAAGTTAATTATATCATTTTCATTGGTGCTTAAGATGATGTTAATTGCTGACATCAATAACAATACAAAGCCAGCTATCTATCTTTTCTTATGATATGAAGGAGAAGACTGTAAACCATCTATCTTAACACAGTCTTCTACAAACTGTCTTGCCCAGCAGGGCATGAAAAATGGTTCACATGAATTCTGAAACACTTTCAAAGGATGATGAATTCAGAATCATGTCAGAAGAAGAGGTGTAGAGGACTGGTCAATGCAAGAGAATTCTATTGTGTCCTAATAAGTCTCAGTCTTTTAAAATGCTGTGTTATGTTGTATTTTGTTGATATGCAAGCATACAACACTCCATTGCCTAAAATGACAAAATGACAACAACATTTCCTAATGCAGGTAATTTCCTGCACATTTGGATTTGCATTTGCAGTAGCAATGTTAGTGCAAAACGGAACAGGTGAATTGAATTCCTGCAGCATTCACGATCTCACAACAGAAAGTGTAAAACATGAATATGCAGGTGATTCAGATATAGAGCACAGGGTCAAATTCTGTCTCATTCCAGGGTTTGGAAGGAAGGTCTGGAAACCATTAATATTACAAAATTAATGCTTAAAAGCACTGAAAGTGCTAGAAAGACCTGTTGCTGGCCCTTTGCACAATAGTGAGTTTTACCCAATAGCGGGTGTCCTGTCAGGAAAAAGCTGTAGTTGTTGTTATGCATACTGTAGTATTTCTATAGGTTCATGATTGAACTGGCATTTCAGCACAGTTTGTAATGATTCTACGCATACTGTTAATCAATCAAATAAACACATTCATTGGTAGTGATGTGTACAATTTTGATTTAAGGAGGAGGTAGTAAGTACCATCCTGAGGTGTACAGGTTGCACACTTCTTGTAGCTGGCCTGTGATTTTCAGTGTCTTCAGTGTCTTGCAGGAGGAATACAAGCAGAGGAGAAACAATTAAATCCTATCAATTTTTTTTTGGCACTAACATGTAACTTATACTCTTGCCAAGTAAACAGATAAAAGTAGTTGCTCTGTACTCAATGTGCCTGCTCCCTCTGTATGTTCAGAGTCATATATAAGTAATTCCGTAAAAAATAGCAAAATTGTAGTGATTAATGGTTCATAAGCTTTATACCTCTTTTAACTACCTGTTAGGACATGGATTCTATTTTTTCTTGTGTTTGCTAAGCAACAGCCACCTGCACAATTATGTGGATCTTGCTAAAGACCATCAAAATTTGCAGATGCAGATGTAGCTCACCCAGCTGGGTCCACACAGTTTGCATACAGTGGTGATGTGAGGCATGAGAAGGGAAGAACTTAGCTTGGTACCCAGTGCATTTGGAGGTGTGAGGAGGAATAAACATTTTTGCAAGAGATGTGAGCAGTTAGATATCACTTCAAGATAATAAAGCTGGAACCCCCATTGTTGTTTCACTGTGCTTTTGTTTTGGAGGACAACTGTAGGGAAGAGCGAGGAGGAAATAGCACTTTCCAGCTAGCTGTTGTAAGGCCTTGCAGAGCTGTGCACAGCTGATGTGACCTGGGATTGGAAAGGCTGGTTTGTAGGAGCCCACCAGGCATTTGCAGAAGCCACCTTCTCCTTAGCAGTGGATTTTCTATGTGCAGTGCTTCCCACTAGCCAGGATTGACTTGGAAGTGTGGGATAAGTCTCTATAGTAGCCTAAGATGAGGGGGAAAATCTGGATCCTGAACACTAAAACAAAGAAGTCTATGATCTGGAATCTGGATTAGATTTTTTGAAGAAAGAACCACAAAAACCAACAACTGCTGTGTTTCTCAAGCAGTAAGAAGTGGTCGGAGTTTTTACTGGCTAGAGCCTGTTTAACTTCCTCCTAGACAATGTCATTTTGCCTAGTAAGCACATAATTAGTAGATGGTACAGGATATTATTTTAAAAATAATTTCTTATTTTACTGAAAATATTAATGCCTTGCTAATAAAAAGACCATTAAATAAATTTTTAACTGCTCCCTAAAATGCCTTTCTTCATTGCTTTATTCTAATTAGACACTTTTTTACATGAGAGGTTTTGACAAAGAATTATGAACATGAGTAGAAATAAAGCCTGTAACTCTTCTGTAATTGAAGTCCTCAGCCCAGACATAATTCAAAGCAACATACACAGTTGTTGTAACGTGTTACTATTACTAATTTCCCAGAAAAGATTTTCCCTAAAAAATTGTGTGAGAGATTATTTAGTTACCTTTTCAATTAATGTTGTGATTCGGAAAAAAAATTTTATTGGTTGAATTTTGAAGTCTAGTTTAAAATAATAATATGATCCTATTTTTCTTTGACAGAGTATCAAGAAGAAAAACACAAGCAAACAAGAGATGAGCACATACCTGCGATTCATAGTCTCTCGTATGAAGGAACGGGTGAGTCTGAAACAGGGAAGCTCATCAAAGTGTTGGGTAGAACTGCAGAGGATGTGTTGGGTTTGGCCATGTGTGACTGTGCAGGGAGGAGGACTACAGAGGGTGTCATTTTATTTCCTCTGTCATAAGCAATGTGTGTATTTCAACATATACCTGCCATGTCTCATTGCTCAGATCCGTATCATTCTGGCAGGAGTAGTTTATGCCATGGGCCTGTGGCTCTTCTGGAATGGTTTGGGACACGTGTAATCTGTCAGATTTTGGACCTACAGTTTGGCCTTCTTTATTCCCCGCCTGAAATATTCCAAAATATTGGATTTTTTTAATCTCTTTTGCGTGTGTGTGTTTTAAGCAGGTTCTAAATGCAGTAACTTACGCTGTCTTATGGTCCTTTCAGGCTATAGATCTAAACAAGAAAGGGAAGGACAACAAACACCCAATGTATAGAAGGCTGGTACACTCAGCTGTTGATGTTCCCACTATACAGGAGGTAGAGTGACTTGCTTTCTAAATTCCACACTGTTCATGGTGTCTTTTAAAAGTGAAGATAAACCTTCAAGACTAAAGCACTAATTCTTTTTATTCTCCATGTTATTAGTATTTCAGTATTGTATCCAGCACTGGATATGGGAGCTTAAAATTTCAGACTTTTCCTCATAAATAGATAACCGAGTAAAACCATTTTGAGTGGTGCCTAAATATGAAACGTAGAGTATCCTCAATTCCTTTTTTACCAAGTTTTTCCTAAGAGCTATAGGTAGCTGAAATCTTCAGAGAAAGTGTCCTTTCTCTGAGTCACTGAATATGGACTTGAGTGACCACATTTGCATTTCTGCCCCAGTGTTTTTGACCATATTCCAGTTTTAGTCATTAAGGCCTTATGTAGGTGGCAACTTTATCAACATCTAGATGATTCATAAAGAACCAAAAGACAAGACTCACTTAAATGTTTTGCATTAATTGTTCCAAAAATAAAATGCCGGTAAATACATTGTCCTTTTTTTCTGAAGCAAAGGTCTGTTCATGACTCATGTAAATCAACTGCACATGACCAAAATAAGCAGCTTATCCATCTTTATTCATTGCTGCAACTGGATTGCTATGCACTGCTGTAATATATATTACCTTTTACAACCATAGATATTAAAAGCCTTTGGTTTAATATTGTTATTGAAACATATGGATAAACAATAATTCCATTGGCAGTTTTGGAGACCGACATTACTGGCTAGCTTGAAGTACTGGCAACACTGGTTGAGCCTGAAAGTAGGTCAGGCCTTCCTTTCATTATGTCATGTTCACCTGCTTCCACAGAAGGTTTTTTGGGCTTGATAACATCCTAGAAATGGATGATGTTTTGTTTGTTGACTGGAATTCTCATAGGTGGTCTTGACAGAGCACAACTGAAAATGCTACATTCCTTACTAAACATGGCTCCATGTAAGCATTTGTTACAAGCTTGGAAGACAAAAACAAACAGCCTTCATCAGAAAACACTGACTGTCAAGTGAAGATCCTGGAAGTATAAAGGCAGTGGACATTGATTTGAAACTAGCTGGTATTTTATGGTACAAAATCTTCATTTCAGGAAATTTATTTTCATTTGAAGAAATATTCTGGGCCACATCTTACAATGAAGCTACTCCAGATTTACCTTGTTATATCAAGATAATTTTTTTTAAACTTAAAAAGTTTAAAAGTCAAGTATTAAAGCACCTGGTTTACTCCTGGACATTGTATAAAGGGACCAATGAAGCCTGTGTTCAGGTACTAACAAACCATGTCAAAGAGTTGTAAATATTCCTTCTGTATGCAGGAAAACCAGTGTCTGATCTGTGTTGCATAATGTACTTCTGTGAAAGCTTCTCTGCATAAAACAGGTCCAGCATTTTAACAGTTTTTTCACAGTTCCATGCTTTCTTTTGTGTAGAAAGTAAATGAAGGAAAGTACAGGAGTTATGAGGAGTTCAAAGCAGATGCTCAGCTACTTCTACACAACACAGTCATTTTCTATGGAGGTAAAGTACTACAGTTACTGCTTGCTTTATTTGATTTATCTTTATCTGTAGGAAACTCACAAGTTCAGGATTGAACTTGCTATTAGATAATCTTAAAAGTGGATGAGGTAATTTGAGAGCCCTGAAAAATCAAAGTAAGCTGCAAGAGGACTTTGCAGAGTCTTTCTGGCCCACTTACTAGACAACTATTTTAATCCTCTCTGGCTAAACCTGTTAGTGCACTTTTGCCATCCTGTTTCTTCTGCAGCACAAGTTGTAAGTCATACTGCAGATTTCTGCCAGTACACATATGTTGCTGTAGAGTAGAACGAGGTCTGATCTCTGATGTGCTGTGTCAGCAGAAATATGTGCCATAAACACATATTTTTCTCTTGTGAGCACTATCTGCTGTCATATTGTGACAGCAAATACAGCTATATCCACAGTAGAGGTGTCCTGCTGGTGCAGTGTGTGGAGGTACAGCCGTCAGAGAAGCTGCCAGCCCCTGGGAAGGTAATGAGTGACTGAGCCTGGAGAAGAGAAGGCTCCGGAGGGACCTTGTATCAGCCTTCCAGTACTTGAAAGGGGCCTACAGGAAAGCTGGGGAAGGGTTTTTCATCAGAGAAGATAGTAATAGCACAAGGGGTAAAGGTTTTAAACTGAGAGAGGGGAGATTTAGGTGAGATATTAGGAAGAAATTGTTCACTGTAAGGGTGGTGAGGAACTGGAATAGGTTGCCCAGGGAGGTTGTTGATGCCCCATCCCTGGAGGTTTTTAAGGCCAGGTTGGATGAGGTTTTGTGCAATGTGGTCTAGTGGTAGGGTTCCCTGCTCACGGCAGGGGGTTTGGAACTTGATGATCTTGAAGGTCCCTTCCAACCTTAATGATTCTATGATTCTATAATTCTGTGATATGGTGGGACAGTCTGAAAGTGGAAAAACATGACCATCACCACATCCAGAAGCTATAGCCAGGTCCTGTAACAAGATTTTCCAGAGCCATGATTTCAGGAACGATGTGGTTCTTCCCTGCAAAAATGGCCCACGTCAGGGAAACTGGGAGGAGGGTGGGGCCAGTCTATTTGCAGCACCAGAAGATCCACCAGAAGATCATTTGTAGGGAGAGATGTGAATTTGCCAATAGAGAAATACACAGGTGTGAAGGGAAGCACACAGTGATAAATAGTCTGTGGAGCACTACTCTGAGCAGAAATTCTTGTGTGATAGTACCAGAGTTCCTGTCAACTGGTGATAGCAATTTTAGGACAATTGAAGTTTGTCATTAAGACACGAGCAGAGAAGGAAACTGGATCTGTATTGAGAGCAACCCTGTCTCCCTGCTGCTGCTGCTCAGATGTGTACATGTATTGTTCAGTAAAAAAGCTCCCAACAGTATTTATGCTTAGAATATGAAAGAGAAAACAAAGATAAACTGATGGTTAGAATTTTTTAAATGGAGGGGTTATATAAGAGACTAAATTATGTTTTGTATTCTCAAGCAAGACAATTATAGCATGAAAGTCAAGCAATGGCAGCTGCAAATCTTTGTGAGCATTGGGATCACACTGTGACCTTTTCTTTTTAATTCGTAGCGGACAGTGAGCAAGCTGACATAGCAAGGATGCTTTACAAAGACACATGTCATGAAGTAAGTAGTACCAAGCAACCAAGATGTAGACAAGATAATTTTAATTTCAGAATCTGTGAAAATTATTCTTCATTTTATAAAAATAAAAAGTATGTGAAATTTGTTTAAAATTTTCCCCTAACTTCCTAATGGTTGATTCAGAATTCCTTTTTCTTTATTTTCTTTTAGAAAATGCCAATATTCAAATTTCAGTTTTGAACATTATCTAGTAATTCATAGTTGGACTAGAAATAATTGTACTTGCTATTCTAAATTGAACCTGAGGTGAGATTCCTACCAAATCCTGTAACTGGCAGTGAAACATTTCTCAACATTCAGAGGAGACCAAAAAAATAAAGCTGTCACAATTTCTCCATTTGTACAGTTCAGTTATTTCTTTCAGAATGTACTTCAAATATTCTATGAATTAAAATTATTTGCATTTTAGCTCTGATAAATCACTAAGAATTGAACTAGTCTTTCTCCCTCTGCCTTGTCTTTCAAAAATACGAATAAAGTTTCTGCACCTTGTCTTTCATCCACTCTCAGCTCACCTCAGTTTCACACCTTCAGTTTGCACAAACAGAAGTAACTCCAGCAAATTAACAAGCAGAGATGAAAAATTTTACTACTTGAGAAGGGGATGTTACTGAAGTCACATAAATAGGAAAATTTGGGCTCATTTACCTTTTTTTTGTTTGTTTTTCAGCTGGATGAACTGCAGCTTTGCAAGAACTGTTTCTATTTGTCAAATGCACGACCTGACAATTGGTTCTGCTATCCTTGTGTATGTTGCTGACACAGATTTTTATTTGTTTGCTTTTCTCTACAAACACCTGCAGTTTTGGTGTTATTAATGCATTGAATATTCAAATTCAGTAGGTTTGTTTCAAAAACCTGTTTAGGACTGCAAGCCTAGGTATCTTACACAAGTAAAATGTTGATTGAAGTTCAAAGCATTAGCAATATAGGTTATAAAATTTGGTTATCAACCAGTTGCTACAGTGTCACAAGAAAATAAAGAACTTACAGAAATAAAACTGTTTCTGAATGAAGCTATAAACACAAGTTTAATTTTTGGGCTGCTTAAGATCTCTATTTTCAATAGACAGGTACACCATTTTCAGGCTTTATTTTTTTTTTTTACTTTCATCCATACAAAACATCTAGCAAGAAAATATGTATTGTAAGAAGATAAAAATGAAAAGACCACTAAACATAAAGAGCAACCATATTCTTAAGATGCTAGCATAGTATTACAAAAAAAATGTTTGTGGGAGATACCAAGATAATTCTTCATATCCAATAATAAATACAACATTTTTTCCAGATACCTAATCATGAGTTGGTTTGGGCAAAAATGAAAGGCTTTGGGTTTTGGCCAGCCAAAGTCATGCAGAAAGAGGACAATCAAGTTGATGTTCGTTTTTTTGGCCATCACCACCAAAGGTAATTTATTAATTCCATGTGCTGATTTTTACAAACAATAATTGAAAGGATTTCTCTCAATCTATCATGTTGTAAATCCTGGCTCAGCTAGTTGCCAACATTAGAAACACTGAATACTTTGCCATAATTGTTTCAGAAAATTTAAAGCTCAGTCTAACACTTCCAAAGTTGCCAAACCGCACAGGGATTCCCTTTCCACAATTGCCAAAGGGATAAGTTAATGCCATTTTAATTAAACAAAGCAAGTGAATGTCAACTGTTTTTTTCAAATCAGTAGCAGCCTCCTAATCCAGGCCAAGGTGAAAATGGGACAGAAATGTATTTTTACTACCAGCAGTATTATTGACTTCGTGCAATTTTCTCTTCTGAATATGCACATGGCAATTTTGTATTTTAGTAACATAATATACATCACAAATGTTTCTGTCTCACTGCTAGACCATTGACAGAGCTCCTGCTGAGAGCCAATTTGCCATTTCAGAGACTCTTTACATTGGAAACGTCACTCTTAGAGATCACCTTTTAGTTCTATCTCCTATTGTTTGTTCAGCATTGGGGGAGCATTATAGTAGTATCACTACAGTGGATGTCCTGATTTATTTATTTTTCTTTCTGTTTGATTTACATGCCTATAATGTGAGGAGATGAGACATTTGCAAAGTAATTCGTGGTTGTTGGGAAGTTGGTATCTTTTTGGTGCATCCGAAAAGGGCCTAGACAATTCAGGAGCAGCATTTTATGAGGCTTTTTAATTAAATGGCTTTTAGTGTAACTTGCACAGTATATCAGTATATAACATGTTTTCATTTGTTATATGAACTACCAAGATTTTCTAATAGGCATAAAGTGGGTAAAGGATCCTTATTTGTGTCTCAACCACAGAATTACTTACTTTGTGTCTATGTGAAATGAAAATACAGTTTATCTCATTAGTAGTTTTAGCATTAAGTTCATACAGCTTCCAACTACTTAATAAAGTAACATTACACTTGTGGGATGAGGTGCTTGCAACTTCTTAAAGTGTGCTGGTAGAAAAGGCAAAATACATTTTAGTAAAGTGCAGTTGCTTAGTCACTGTGCTGGACTTGGATGAAAGGCCAAATTCCTGGTTGATGTAGATTAGTATTGTTTCTTTCACTTCACTGAAATGGAATTTATATTGCAAGAATTGAGAATCTGTTAATTAGTTACAGTATTTACTCTGTTATGTAGAAGTGCATGGCAATTACTCTTTTTCTTTAATGTCTGGTATTGCTTGGTATAACCTTTCAAAATGTCAAGAGCTGCCCATCTAACTCTATGAGGAGTCTGAAAATATTTAAGAGAATGAAGTACATTTGGAACCAAGTCACTGGCCTGAATTCAGTCCAAAAGAGCATGACAGTCCCCACATGAGTTCAGTCCTGATAGACAGGGATCCGAACTACAAAATATCTCTATTTGAGGTGATAATTTGGTACATTCCTTGACGGGTTTAGCAAAGAGGTCGAGGGCTAAATTAGATTAACATGTGAACCTTCAGTAAAGATCTTTCTGTGTCTGACCCAGCACATTTAGCAAGAAAGCAGGTAGGAGATTTGACTGTTACTGGTGCTGGGAGAGGTTTGTGGCTTCAGCCATAGCACCCATGCCTCAGCTAACAAATGCTCATAATAACACAAATGTGTAATGATATGCAGTCCATGTTTTTTTTCATATGTGTTAAATGTACAACAATTCTGAGTAAAAAAGGAGTTGTCGGTGATCAGCTGCAGTGAAAAACTGCTTTTGAAGTCAGTTTCTTGGGTCAAGATCCTTCCTCTGTATTTAATTTTTCTGAACCTGTGTCTATTGGATATTTCAAAGGGCCTGGATCCCCTCAGAAAACATTCAGGATATCACAGTTAACATCCATCGGCTGCACGTGAAGCGCAGCATGGGGTGGAAGAAGGCCTGTGATGAGCTGGAACTGCACCAGCGTTTTCTTCGTGAAGGGAGATTCTGGAAATCAAAGAATGAGGATAAAGGGGAAGAGGAGGCAGAGTCGAGTATCTCTTCCACCAGCAATGAGCAGGTGAGTGCTGCCACAACATAGCAATCAGGGCAATTTATGAGAAGCTAAAAAATGACGTATTTTTAATTAATCTGCAATTAAATTAGCTTGTACTCTGGCTGCAGCTTTGTGGTGATAAGAAGAGGGTTCAAAGGCTTATCTTCCCTATGTTTTGTGGCTCTGTAATAGCAAGAATATAGAGTTTTCTTCTTTCCTCAGTTTTCTGGATGACCTCTGGGAGGAGGACATAATTGTCACCTACAGCACCTTGGTGCGACAGACCAAGATTTCTAAAGTTATACAGGAATGTTCAAGTTAAATGTCATGGATATCAGATAGACTGCAACACTGCCTTGTTGGACTCCCATCAAGGGACAGGCCTGTAGCTGCTCAGCCTTTTCACAGCTGGAGTATGTTCACTTTGGACTGTATTCTGCACTACAGATCCCTGAATAACAGCAACCATGACATTTGCAGCAAGTCCAACTAAAGTTAGGTGTGAATGTTGCACTTGAGGACCAAGTGATCAGCAACTGATTAAGGTCATTAAAAACAATTCTGCAAAACAAAACAAAAAACAATATGGCTTTAACAAAGGTGAAGAGGACAAAGGGCCAGGATACAAACCTTTGCATTGCCACATGGAAATTCCTTATCACAGCTGAACTTTGCTAGCCATTCATTGTCTGAGAGGGTGTTATATATTCACTATTACTGACTTGGTAGGAAGATTTTCATAGCTTGCAGGATGCTTCTCTGTATTTTTTGCAGCCTTTCCCCTGGCAACATCTTCTCATTTAAAACCTCTATCCTCTCTCTAAAGCTGTACTTAAACGATCAGTGTGTTTTGACCCTCTTCCTTTCCCCTTACGTTAAACTGGTCTGCCATCCAATTTGTAGCTGAAAACTTCAAGCTTATAGAACTGGATGTTGCTTTAAATAGATGCTCCTTATCAAAGTGGTTTAGGGTTTTTTAGCCTGGTTTGCTTAGCTAACCTTTTATAGCCCCTTTATTTTATGTCATGTATGCAGTTATGCAACAACGTATGATGAAACAGGAAAACAGTCACAAATAATATTTATGAAAGATAACAGTGGCATTTTCCCAGGTTTTCAAAAGTGTCATTTAGAGGGTTTGAAGTGTCAATTTGTGTTACTTTCTGTTCCACCCCAAATGTTCATCTTTCACTTGGTTAATGCTTATCCCTGCACTGGTTTCCCAGATCCAAGAATGTAAGAGAAGCCATCAAAATCAGTGCTCTGCAATATCCTGTCACTAACACTAGCTAGAACTGGGTGCTTCAAAGACAGGAATAAGAACTTTTCTGTAAGCTGTTGTAAGATAATACACCATCCACTTAGATACCACCCTTGTTTCTATTGCTGGAGATGGAATTTTATTTTTGAAGCTGAAGTTTTGTACCTCTTCAAGCATAAAGTTCTAATCAATTATAGCAAGTCTGGATAATCTTACTGTGTTTATATATGGATATATACACATACCTTCTTTTTATAATTATTGCTGTTTTCTGGCTTCCAACAGAATCTGCTGCCTAATTACAGGGCATGGATATCAGAATATTCCAGAAACAAGTGTTTGAATTTTTGTGTGAAATGAAGAAAATAATAGTTAAGGGTATTTTATCAAATACCCACTGAATGTTAGAACTTGTTCATGCATTTTGTTCTTTTGTGCAATCATAGTCATCAGTGATAATGTGGAAAGTTCATTGTGTGCACTTCTCATTTAAGATCTGTGTTCAGCTTTCTATTTGCTGCATTAAATAGTTGGACATAATCACAAATAAAAGGTACATTAGTCATGTTACAGTGGATGCTGCTGCCTTTAGGAGCTGTTTTTTGGAATGATTCAATATGCTTTTCATAACATTCACAGCTGAAGGTTACTCAGGAACCACGAGCAAAGAAAGGACGACGTAACCAGAGCATGGAACTCAAGAAAGAAGTGAGTAACCTCTGTTACCAGAACAAAGTACAGAAAATCTGAAATTTTAATAGACACTTTTTCAAGTTCTGCTACTTGTACTGATTTTATGGTATTAATCTTAGAAGTTCCAGCCCCATAGCTTGATCCTCCTTGCTAACAAATGTAATTGTACCTCCCTCATGCTAGTCATTGGTGTCATTGTGGTAATATTCTGTATCATTAATGGATCAACAATCAACTTACAACTTTTATATTTTTTTTTAATGACAAATTCAGGCTAGTTAGTAAGTCTATAAACAACAGAAGTTGGAAAGTCTTTTGTATGATCAACCGTATTAAGCTTATAAAACGTCATATCCACCTTTGTCTGTAGAGCTTCCTTCCTTGTTTATCCAAGTTGCTCACTAAACGAGCATGTAACTAGGGAGTGTATTATTATGCTTGTACACAAGGGGGCAGTTACTGAGACAGCCATCGATCTCCTTTATCCTAACTTTTGAGTACTTTTTCCCGGCCTTGTTTCAGCTGCATGTTGAACACTATGAGAAAGTTGCACATATGCACAGTCCTCAGAAGAGGACTCGGGATTCCATTACAGAGGAGGATCCAGGTATTTTAGCACCAGAGTTGATGTGAGTTGGCCCTGGTGCCTGAAATACAGACACTGCCACTCCTCATATCTGGGCACCTGCCTCCCCATTGTGTGATACTGCAGGAAGTGTCTTCAGCAATGGAGGCAGTGACACGCTGTTCATGCTCCCTGGGGCACAAGGTCTATTTGAGTACAAGATAGAGAGACTACAGTTTAGGATGTCTTGTCATTTTTATTGTGTTTTCTGTCAGGCAAATGCTGTAATTTGTTTCATGTATTTATGTCTTAATATTTGCTTTCTTAGCTCTGCTCACGTTTGGTCAGTGATCCAGAAGTCAATCAGAGTGACCTATTAGAGACTAATTGGTTGCAAAAGGGAATACACACTCAGCCTTTCGATTGGTGTGAACAGTGACCTATCACACAGGCAGGCACAAGATTTACTGCTGAGCAAGTCTGGTGTTACAAGGACTGTGTACTTTGTACACTGTTAAATGAGCTTTAAAAGCTAATTTAAAAAAAAACCAAAACAAGTAAAAAAACATGAAACAAAAACAACCAACCAAGTATTGTTCATCTGTGTCTTCAGACACTTCTAATCTCAGTAAGAGTTACAGGGTTATTACTTCTATCCATTCTAAAGAGTAGGAGCAATGGGTGTTAAGAGTGTAATAACACAGGCACCTAAATTCAGTACAGTACATTACAGCAACTGATTTCTTTCTTGGTAATTGTGTAATTACAGAAAGCTTCTGTGGTCATCCAAATCTAGTTGTATATTATTGGAAGCAAGACTTAGATGCTCATTAGCTTTTCATCTTCAAAGCACCTTTGAACTACTAGTCAATCTTTGCAGAAGTTCTGTGAAATCAGTGGAATATTACAGATTCCAGTGGAGCCTGCTGGGCTAGAGTAAGCCCAGAGATTACCATAACAATTCAGGCAACTTGACCACTCAGCTACGGTCTCTTCAGGGAGAATGGTATTGGGGGAAATCTATGACTCTTTAGTAATCCAAAGCCTCTGATGCTGGTTGTACTTTTTGGGAAGCAAGGCTGGTGAGTGTGGCATACTGATGCCATATGTGTGCTTCTTTCTGGAGGGCTCCTAGCTGAAGTCAGAAAAGCCTGACCAAACAACCTACCCCCTGTCATGCTGTTTGTGCTCAGGGATCCCATTGGCACTAAAGGTCTTCAACAGACATCTTTCATACTAGTTGTGCTGACATTAGTCATGTAACATTTATTCTCCAGGGTTCTATTTTGATATCTGGATTTACAAGTTTGTTCTTCCTCTGTAGGAGCCAGAACCTGAAACTGAAGCAGTAAGTTCAAGCCAGGAAATTCCCACAATGCCCCAGCCTATTGAAAAAGTTTCAGTCTCAACTCAGACCAAGAAGTTAAGTGCCTCTTCTCCAAAAATGCTGCATCGGAGCACCCAGACCAGTAATGATGGAGTGTGTCAGAACATGTGCCATGACAAATACACCAAAATCTTTAATGATTTCAAGGACAGGATGAAAGCTGATCACAAAAGAGAAACTGAGCGAGTTGTGCGAGAGGCAGTGGAAAAGGTAACCTTTGCTGAATACCACCTACACCCTGGTTTGAGAAGAGGAGGGGCGTAGATTTTTTTCACATTCTTTTCTATTTTTGTAACATCCACCCTTAAGAAAATGAATTTAAAAAGCCTTTCCAAAGAGACCACATAAAAATGGTCTTCATGATTGCTTTTTAGGCCATTTCTATACCAAAAAACATTAGTTTGAACAGAAAATTCCTGCCTTTTATATCCTTTTGTCCAGCAATCCTTCTAGCCTTTTAGCCTGATCTAGTTATCCTTTTAGCCTTTTGTCCAGTTTATGATCCAAAAACTAAACTAATTGTTCATTCATGAGTATCCATCTCCAAAGCCTTTGTCTCCATTGTCAAGTGTTTCAATGCTATTCATAAATTATTCTTATTTTGTCCATCTCCTGACCTAAACATTAAATAGATTCACTGAAATTTGTTTCAGTTTTCTTATCTAATGATAACCTGTTTACAATATGTAAACCTGAGCTGGTCAGCTTTGGCTGGAGAGGGTAAGACAATTTAGAGGATGAATTGTCTCACCTGACTTAAGTACATGGCTTAGGACAAGATTAATTTCCTTCTGGGTGAAGGACTATGGAGTAAACCTAGGATGTTTTAAGTGTTAAACCTGTAGGATTAAGGCACCAAACTTTTAGATAACTGAGCAAGGGCAAAGGAATCCCACTGACAATGAGTACTGATAGGTACCTCTTACTGAACTCAGGGATGTTCTATTTTCTATTTCCATTGTGCCCTTGCTGTAGATTTGTATGCAGTTGTAGATTCGGAAAAGAGAAAATCTTTGTTTAAGGTAAATTAATAAATTTGTAAATCAATCATTGATAAATTACACGTAGATGCCTAGCAGAATAGAAATATGAGCACATTTTTATTTGGAATGTTTCTTATGGGATGGAATTTTTTTTATATATAACTCTAAAGGAGAGAACTTTTTGTTTTCCAAATAGGAGAAATCTCTACTTATGTGACCTCCATCCACATCAATAATAGAGGTTTAAGCAGTAGAGGTTTAAAGAAGATACTTTTATTCCAACAGTTGTTCATTGAGTTGTTTTGCTGACTCTCTTATGGCAGCTGCGTACAGAGATGGAAGAAGAGAAAAGGCAGGCTGTAAATAAAGCTGTGGCCAACGCACAAGGAGAGATGGACAGAAAATGTAAGCAGGTGAAGGAGAAGTGCAAAGAGGAATTTTTAGAAGAAATTAAGAAACTAGCAGGACAGCACAAGCAGCTGATTTCCCAGACCAAGAAGAAGCAGTGGGTAAGTGTCAAAAACATATTGCAGGACAGTAAGTGCAAATGTATAATGAATACTACATGCCAGTTGAAGGTTATTTTTTTCCTTAACTGGTCTGTTGGCTATAAGGTTTGCTCCTTCATATTACTGCTTTCAAATTTTCATAACCTCCAACTTTCAACTCAAAGTTCTGATTGCTTTCCATCTTCATTGTGTAGTGTTAACAGTGCCATCTTCTTGAGTCCAATCAAATTCTACTATGAAAATATCTTTCTCTAAATGCAGTTTTACTGCATGTAAGTAATTCTGCATTATGTTCATAGTCCTTTGATCTCAAGGCCCTAGAGGGTACAGTATCTAGCTGCATCCATTTATATTCCCCTGCTAATAATGCTGGTAGTGTTACTGTTTTGGCCTTTGACAGGCTGAGAGTTGGGGTTGTTCAGCCTGGAGAAGACAAGGCTCTGGGGAGGCCTTGTAGAGGCCTTCCTATACCTGAAGGGGCTACAGGAAAGCTGGGTAGGGGCTTTTTACAAGAGTATGTAGTGATAGGACTAGGAAGAATGGCTTTAAACTAGAAGAGGGTAGATTTAGGTTAGACATTATAAAGAAATTCTTTAGTGTGAGGGTGGTGAGACACTGGCACAGGTTGCCCAGGGAAGTTGTGGATGCCCCCTCCCTGGAAGTGTTCAAGGCCAGGTTGGACGGGACTTTGAGCAACCTGGTCTAGTGGGAGGTGTCCCTGCCCATGCAGGGGGGTGGAACTAGATGATTTTTAAGGTCCCTTCCAACCCAAATAATTCTCTGAATCTATTATTTTCTTCTCCTAGCTTTTTTTTGTGGCTCTTTTATGTTTGTTTTTATTTAAGACGTGACTTTCTGAAGTATATTTCTCTCCCTTGCTCAGTCCTTAACCCCAAATCTGCAGCATTACGTACAAAAAAAGTATGCCCTTTAGAAAAGTGAAACAGCCATCTAGCT
This sequence comes from Apus apus, assembly GCF_020740795.1. Classification (NCBI taxonomy): domain Eukaryota; kingdom Metazoa; phylum Chordata; class Aves; order Apodiformes; family Apodidae; genus Apus; species Apus apus. Next base: position 10,798,532 of record NC_067283.1, read on the forward strand.
TACTGTTCTATTACATGCTGCAGGCTTTTCCCTCTTCTTGTTTTGTGCCTTCTGTTTTCAAGCCAGACGTGTGTTCTCCCACATGGCTGTACAGCATCTACTCAGACATGGCAAGTGCTGCAATGCTGTGCTGTTAGCCTGTAGCACAGGTGGGTGGAAACTGTTAGGCTGAGGAGCAGCGGGCCTGGCACACACACAAACTTTGCTGTTCCTTCGCTCCTTTTCGTAGAGCAGGGAAATGAAAGCCATCGGTTCAGGAATCACGGTGCGCTGCGGTAGCTGTCTGTAACATGCAGGAGGGGTGGGAACAAGATTTTCTGCCCGCTTCTTTTGAGCGTTGGTGGTGGCAGATGCGGCTGAGCAGCGTGCGGGTGCCTTGCCACAAGGTGGCTCAAGATCTGAGCGGTGAGGGACCCCAACCCTGCCCCTGCCACTGCCCCTGCCACTGCCCCTGCCCCTGCCCCTGTCACTGCCCCTGCCACTGCCCCTGTCACTGCCACTGCCCCTGTCACTGCCACTGCCCCCGGGCACCGCCAGCCCTTCGCCCGAAGCTCCCCTTTCTCTTGCACTCTTCAGGGCTGTTTGTTTATGTTCAGCCTCGTTAGTCCTTCTTCATGCAGATTAAGTGATGGTCCCTGTGGAAAAGTGAAATAAATACGAAGGTGAGACAATCCGTTGCTGACCATCACAGTCATGAGTTTGTTGTTTGTAAAGAGAATTGCGTCAAATGCCAGAGCTCCTGTAGAGTCTTCATTTCTGTTCTAGTAGAGATTTTACCGTGGGAGTTAAGATACTGCAGTGCTTGGGACTCTCTCAGTTAGGAAATTCCTCCCTGTCTACCTGTCTCTGCAGACCAAAGAAGTTCTTGAGGTTTTGGACTTGATCAAATTACTGTGTTTAATGAGCCACCAGCTGCTGGTGTCTGCCTGAATGCTTTTGCCTGTGGCACTTGAGAAGGAATTGAATTGTCTTTGCCCACTATAGAACTACGTCAAATTAGTTCCCTTCTGTTCTAAGTTGAGTGCACATGTGAACTGTTGCCACTGTTTAGTCGATATACAGTAACTCAATCACAGTAACTTGGTTGTAAGTCTGGCCTCAGCTGTACCTGCTTTTTGGTTTTCTTGAAGGCAAAATTTATGAAGAGACTCCCAAGACTTAACTTCCATCTGCTTCAAAGTGCCTTTAACCCTGGCACCACATCCCTGCATCTTATGGTCATATGCATAAAGCCTCTTTCCAAGCAAGACAATTAAAGATATAAAGAGCATTTGACAATCTTGCCTATTTCTGTGGCTCCAGAACTATATGTCAATCACCACCTTAAATAAAGGCATCACACAGGCAGCTGGTTTGCATGTGGTAGGAGAGGGAGGGTACAGATAAACACCTTGGCATTGAAGCTGATGGATCTGCCTGCCAACACACAGCCTCAGGCCGCTGGAGTTGGTCCAATTACTCAACTCCCCAGTGATTTTTCTTTTGGTGGTACTAATGACAGTCCCTGGCGTGTAGTATTGCTCTTGTATGCTGCTATTATAATAATGATACCTCCTTGCCAAAATCTCATGTAATTAACACACATACTAAATGAGTTTTGGTGGCTTTGCTTTTTAATTAGAAGCAGAAGCCTCTGGTTTTGCGTAATGCAGATGTCTAGGCTTGGGAATACAGCTGCTATTATTCATGCTGTATTTGTCTTTTTCTCATAAAAATCCAGTCAGGATTAAGAGATCATTTTGCTTGTGGCGTACAGGCATGTGAGAAGATCCCAGCCCTCAGGAGCCTAAAACATAGTTAAAGAACTTTAAAGTTAAAGAAAGTTAAAGATTTTTCTGTTGTGCTAACTGGTCACAGTCTCTTTGGCTTAACCCAATCTCCTTTTTATACCTCCAGAAAATTTGGATTTAATACAGATACCTCAAGTAAATAGCAAATGAAAGGAAGAAATGTAAAGGCAAGGTTAACAATCAGGAGATTATGCAGTTTGACAGCCTCCAGAGTACAAGCTAGGGTGCTGGTCTTGCCACATGTTCTGGTACCAGCTTAGATGACACTACTTTCCTTTTATAAGTGGAGATTTACATCCCACGCTTATGGCCAGCATATGTAAAGGGAAGCAAAGGATACACAGATCAGTTTTTCTCTCCTGTCTTAGCTTTTTTGATCTCTCCAAGCAAGCACATGTGAAGCTGGTCTCTGGGCTGAGGCCCATGCTGTATGTAATGGAGAGGCACAGCTGTTCCCTGCACCTTTACAGCGGATGATCCTAATGGTTCCCACAGGCTTGTGGACAGCCAGCAACATGAAAAAACAGGAAAGCAGCTCTTGAGAGGACACTTGTTTGCAGACGTTCCTACAATTAAACTTCCCTCGAGCTAAGTTATAAACAAACTGGAGATATTCCCTTCTCATGAAGCTAGGGCAGTCCCTTTATTACTGATGTAAATAAATAGCAGTTTAACCAATGTCAGTGTCGCTTTTCTGGGAACCATCTTGTAGTAGTGTGTAGGACTGTTGTGTTTCTGTTTTGTTTTAAGGTGGTTGGGCTTGTTTTCATTTTAATTCTGTTTTATTAACAATGCTGTAGCTAGGCAGGACATAACAAGTAAATTGTGTTACCCTGTGGTTTGATAACAGCCTGCACAGCCTGTGTGGTATCTCTCTGTTCACCATCATGCAGTAAGCATTCCAGACTGGATTTGTAGAGATACTCTCTGATTTTGAGCAGACCAAATTCAGAAAGACAAATCTGAGGTCATCAGGACCTGGCTTTCAAGGGCTTTGAGTATAAGTGGCTCCTTGAGCAGCAATGCCATCCTACTTTACAGGATTTTGTCAGAATGGTAGTTAATGCTTTTGCAGCAAGCCCTGAAGGGGTATAAAACCACCTGGAGACAGGGCACATCCTGTCTGGATGCCATACCTCCTTGTTGACGACCTGTAGTCTTGACCAGCATAATTATTCCCATTTTTTAGTTCCTCAGAGGCCACAGGGTTATTTTCCAGGTAGTTCTTCCAGCTACCAGTCAAGTGGGGATGTTCTGTGTGTACCAGGGTAGACATCTTCCTTGCTGCAGCACTCCTCAGAACCAAGTATTTCTGCTGAAGTCACAGGCTGTGCAAGCATCTCTATTTCAGGAGCTTTGTGCAGTCATGGCAGCCAGGACAAAGTGCAAGAGCCCATGTTGCCATCCTGTGTACAACAGGCCTTCTCTGGTTTCTGGAACATTTGAAGGAAAAGACACTTTATTACTATTCCCAGTAGCACTGACATAGCATGAGGTTTTCCTTTCACAATATTGCAGCACTGTCTGTCAGCAAAACCCACTGACAGTAGCCTCCTTGCAGACCTACCACTTGGTCATGAATTATTCTCTTCTCCAGTGATGTTACAGTTGTGACTTTTGAGATTTTCCTAGCCCAAAAATGATCTTCCCCAGCAACCACACAGCAGGTCAGGCTTGTGAAGAAACCTCAGAAATGCTGATTTTCAAGCTTGCACAGAAACTTTTCATGCCAGAAGGGCCCGTTGATTTATTGTAGCTTTTAAGACATAGATCAGGGTTCTATTAAACAAATGTAGGGAAGAAGACGGTTCCTGTACTTTGTGGCTGAAAAATGTCTGTCCACTGCCCTGGGAAATGAGTTTTCTTAAATAAGAGATTATTTTTTCAAAAGCAATCATCCAGACTCCAGAAAATATGAAAGCACTGTGCAGATTTGCTGAAGGTTGCTGCTTTACTCAGCACGTGTGAAAAATGCCCTGCTGCCTTTGGATGCCCCATGCATACATAAAAGAGAAGTATTGCTCTGCACGTGCTGGTGCATCCATGAGCAGGTGAGAACACTCGTGTGCTGGGAAGGAGGGATCCTGCCAGGGTGGTAATCTCCTCTCGTTTGTTCTCTCCAGTGCTACAACTGTGAAGAAGAGGCCATGTACCACTGCTGCTGGAACACTTCCTACTGCTCCATCAAGTGTCAGCAGGAGCACTGGCATGCTGAACACAAACGTACCTGCCGCAGAAAAAGATGAAAGAGTTATTCCTCCCCTGGAAAACCACCCCGATGATTGCTATTCTCAGACACAGCGGTTTTTGTTTCCAAGAAGCCAAAATTGTTTAGAATTTGCTTCCCATTTTGCACCAGCCTTTAAACACTTTTCGTAAAAGAAATTTTGCACAGTAATTTCAATCTTCTGTTTAATGCTCCTCCGAAATATTTTCCGCAAAATGAATTTAACATCTGTGGGAGGAGGTTACTTTAAATAATTTTAAACTAGAGGATTTGTTGCATTTTCAGCAAATTTTAAAACATTTTTAGGTTTTACAGAGATTTTAATCTTTAAAAAACAGCAGATCTCAAAATAAAAAAGTCATACAAGTTTAACAAAAGGAACATTTAAAAACTAGATCTGAATGTAAGAAGTATAGAACTGTTTCAGAAAAGAGAAGCATACTACCTTGTTGTAACATTTATTTCTTAACCTTGTTGAGCTGGTTTTGTTCAGCTTAATTTTACTGTTTAAAGGCATTATCTATTGGTTATACCAGTGGGTACATGATTGAATTTAGGGAACAGGGTTGACACAGCAGGTGCTAGTCCTGCGTATTTTTTCTTAAATATTTCCCAACTGTGTTTTATTTTCATTATTTCTTTTCAATATATAACTTTTATAACAAAATATTAGCTTTGATCTTGTAGTTTAAAATCACAGGGAACTGGGGTAATCTTTTACTGAGCTGGATCTTAGAGAAAAATGAATATTTAAATTTTGAAGTTTGCACATTTCATCTTTGTCCTAACATGAGTGCTTGTAACAAGAATAAGAAAAGCAAAAAAAAAAAAAAAGCCAACAACAACAACAAAAAAACCCAACTACCTTTATTCACACATGAAATGATGAGGCATACAAATTTCTTTACTGCACCCCCCCCTACCCCCGCTTCAGCCTCCCCAATCCAATGTCATTTGACTGCCTATGATCTGGTGTCACCTGGTCCATTGTAACTTGATAATAAAGGAGAAAAAAAGCACTTAAGTTTCACAGAAGCCGTTATGTTTGTAGTAATGGGTCATTGCCTAATAATGAGCTCCATCACTGTACTCAGAATGAAGAATAATGCATGTTAATTTTCTTGTATTAAAGATGCCGTGATTTGTAAAAAGTCTGTATTTTGCGGAATGTCTGGATTAAGAAGCATTACCAATAGGAATGGATCGATAGTTGAAAAATTATTTCTTTTTTTGTTTGTTTTATATATAGATATATGAATTGCATCCATGTTCAGAGACATTTTTTTAAATAGATGTAAAGCTGACTGAAATAGCTTTTCTTTTCAAGTGTCTCCACATTTTAGGGTTTTTTTCAAAGACTGGTCTTAGACTGAGTCGTATGCCCATTAATCATCCAGCTATTTTTTGAGAAGTTAGAGGAATAATTTGTAAATATTTATTTAGATCTTTGATATTTATTGAAAGCAATTACATGATGGAACGATGGAAGCTGAAGAATCAGGAGGAAAGCCTTTAAAAAAGTTTTCTCTAGGATTTGTCAGGGTCATTGTAAAGATGAAAATATAACTAAGACTTCTGTGAACTACCACTGAAATCCTGATCTTTTTTTACTTACAGTGGTGATATAAGTTAATTGACTAGATACTGCCAAATAATGCCCAAAATGTTGCAGAAATTAAGTGGCAAGTTGATTGGGAAAATAGTAGGAAGATGGTAACTTGTATTACCACAGCTACATTATTGCCTAATTAATGTGTAATTAACTTTTGTCGCCTCTGTGTTGTGACTGTAAAACACTTCACAACTAAAAATCAATCTTGTTCGATTACTTTACAAGTTCCAAAACTTCGATCCACCCCTATGAAAGCAAGTTATTGTGGAAATATTTTTGGTGTAAAATCATTCCAGAATATGTAATATTTAACTGATAGCTGCATGAAAGTAAGATTCGTGTTACTTTGGCTTTTTTGTCTCTGTTGACACGGTTGCACATTTCCAAGTTACTACAGCGTGAAAACTGTGTGTTTTAAAGAAAAAAAAAAGAAAAAAAAAAACAAACAAAACAAAATGAAAAAAAAAAAAGATTGTGGCCTGGTTTTGTATAAGTTTTAGGTAAAATTACAATTGATTGTTTTAGGAATCATGATTTAAAATTAATTTTTCTGCAAATCATAAAGCTATATTAAAGTGTTGAGCTTAGCCACTATGCACATTGTAATTATTCATTGTGGCTGTCCAGTTTATGATGCATTCTGGCATTTTGTAAGCTGCTCTGACTAGCAATATATAGAGTCATTTAATGTGTTAACATTGGTTAATAAATGTATTTAAAAAAACCAACAAAACACTGAAAGTGTCTGTGTTGATTTTGGCCAGTTGTGCTCACACTCTTGGGTGGCCATGCATGAGACTGCTATTTGTGTTTGTCCTCACCTAGAAAGACTTAGGCAGTGGATAGGGGAGCTGTGCCTGAACTTGTGGGGATCTTGCTCCTGACCTGAGGTGGGCTGGCAGGGCTTGAGCATTTAACATGGCTCTTGGCACCAAAAGTGACCCTTTCCAGCACGTTCTGAGCCAGCAGTCTCTGGGAGCTGCATCCCTCATGTTCTGATTTTGATGCCAGGGCCTGCCAGCAGCGTGGGCTCACAGATCCCCTTCTCCCTGTGCTTCCCCTCACCAGTAGCCCCATTCTGCCTCTTCCCTAAACTGGTCCCCACCCCTGAGCCTGTGCCCATTACATATTCATTAATAAAATAATTTTGTCAGGAGGGACTGAGGGGACTCTGAATCCAGCTCCAGCCTGGACTGTGACAGCATTTACCAACCCAGCCCTGTGCAGCAGTTGCTCTCGTTAACTCTTGAAGTCCAGACTTGCTGCCAGCAAGGTGCCCAAGGGCTGAGGGCCCACGCTAGTGCTGCTGCCCACAGGCCATGTCCCACAGCCACCCCTAGAAGAAGGGTCATTTGAGATTGAGCCACAGGCAAGACAAATTGTCCTGGAGCCCCATCATGACTTTGGGGCTGCAGGAGGGGCACTGTAGGACTTTGTTTCTCTGTGGCAATTCTAAATTTCCCTGTGGGAATTAAGACCTGGCATGACCTGGTAGTCCCAGGAAAAAAACATTTTAAATCATTTCAAAAATTGTATTTCAAATATTTAAATACCCCTCAAAAGTATTTTATTATTTCAAAAGCCACACTTTACTGTTCTTACATGAGTCGTAGCATTTTACCCAAGACTGCAAAATTTATTCATTCATCTTGATGAAAGTTGATTCAATACAAAGAACCAGCACAGCACATGTATTGCAAATGAAGCATTTATCCCGAATCAAGCCAGCAAAGCAGGATCAGGAGCAAACAGCATCTGTGTCCACCAACCCTGTGCTCCCTGTCCCAGGCCTTCTCCTTCAGTGACTGCAGCCAGCCTCCAGGACAGCACTGACCACCAGCACTCCACTAGCAGAAATTCCCAGTGGAAACACTCCCCCTCATCCCTCCCTGTGCACATTTGTTGGTTCAGGTGTCACCAGTGGGGCTGGCGGTGCTTTGGTAGCTATCACTGCTTCCCACCTCCAGCACACAATATAGGTCCTCCACAACCCTATCACACACCCTATCCTGGGCCCTCTCATCACCACCTCTGCAATGCAGAGCAGGACATTTGTCCCTGCACATCCCCAAATCTGCCACTTACCCTCCACCAGAAATGCTGGAATGAGCTGAGGCTGCTCTGAGCTGCTGCTGTTTCACCACCACAAACAAGGCTCCTAGTGCATCAGGCTTAAATGCATTATCTGGCTTTTTATTGGTGAGTTTTCCTTTTTTTATCGTTGTTATTATTGTTGCTATTAGCATTATTATTGTTGTTACTATGCAATAACAATAATAATCTTAACTCTGGCTGTTGCTTCACTTGAAGGAGGAGCAGTGGTTTCTGCCTTCTGCTTCCTTTAGGTGGAGTGAGCTGCCCAGCTCAGGGCTTCTTTGCCTTTCCATGGCTGAAGTGACTGAGTATGTGAAATATGTTTGGGATTTGTTACCAGTAGTTAGGGGCTACCCAGCGAATTTTAGCCTCACTGAGTGAGAGCACATGTGCAGCCTGTGCATATGCTTTCCAAATGCTTTCATGAATCAAACTGGGAGGGGTATCAAAGGGAGAAAGGCCCTTCCTGCATTGTTTTCATGTTAAGGAAATTCAATTGCAAGTGAAAAAGTCCTTCCTTTTGTGAGAAATGTTTCTGCATTTAAGTGGGAGATATTCATAGCTAATGTAAAAGGAGCCTTCCAAACCCCTGAAAAAAACTGTCGTTTTATCTTGATAAAACCTATTTGCACATGTCAAAAGGCTGAAAAGCCTGTTTGAGTAATGCTCTTAAAAAAAATAAATACATTTTTAAAAATTGCTGCATTGCTTAAAGTTCAAAATTGTAAAATTAGAAAAAAAGAGAGCTCAGATAAAATTAACTTTAAATGCCCCCTCCTGCTCCCCCCATCCGTGCCTGTCCCAGGACGTCTCTAGCCCAACAGCCCTGGAGCGCCCTGTGGTGAAGTGTGGAACGATGCCTTCAGGCATGGCAAACAGCGATGGAGGGGCTAAAATTAAGTATAGTGTCTGCCTTGCAGATAATTGTTACATGAAAGGGGACTAATAATTCAAGATAATACAGACGAAAGGCTGAGAAAGAGTGAGAAGAGGTCATGGTAAAAGGCAGAGTGATGTGTTTGTTTATGAAGCCCTCAGCCAGTTTCTGTTAACTCCCTGGAAGTAAAAACTGAGATGGCATAAAGCTTCAATGGAAATAGGATTTACCCCAGAGAGGTACCTAAAAATAAACTGGAGCTCTGCACAGAGAAGACACAGTGAAGCTGGTTAGTATGAAATGCTTTACTAGTGTTTGCAAAAGGACTTCTTGGGCAGAAAACAATGTTTATTAATTAAGCCAGAGCACTATTTCATTTGTAACTACTTTGTTAACAGGAAAAGTGCCGTTTGCAGCCAGGCTCTGCAGGTGGCTCTGGACTTGCTGCCATGCCAGGTCCCTGCCTCTCCTCTGATCCTGCTCCCATGGGAAGAGCACGTGGAAGCCAGCTCCATGCTGGGCCAGTGCTGAGCCACGATCCCTTTGTGCTTGGACTGGGCAATGCGATTTTGTCCCTTGTAAAGGCCTTCAAGGTGAAAAATGGCGTCATTAAAAGCAAAAAGAGAACCGGTGCCTTGTACACAGCAGCTCTCGAAGCCCTTGCCATCAGGAAAGAGGCTTTTGCCTGGTGTGGGCCACCCCCACACACCTTGGCTCATTGGGGCACCCCTCACTGTCCTCGTTAGGAGGAGCAAGCACCGTTTCCACGAGAGCTGTGTGAGTCTGGCAGACTCACACAGACACAGAGAGGTGTCCAACCCCCCGCAGTGCGGGCAGCCTGGTGCGGGCAGGGAGCTCCTCCACTGCCTGTGCTGCAGCTCAGCCCCTGCCAAGGACAAGCACTGGCTCCTGCAATAAAACCACCACCAGGAACTCCGCCATGCACGGCTGATGCACTAGAGAGGCAATTTCTTTGGGTGACAAAACATTTGCCTGAGTGACAGAGCCTTTCCCTGCATTTTCACAAGTCTGTAAAGATGATGAGTGCTGGAAAGCTTTTTGTTTTTTTCCCCTGAAGAAAGGAGAGATGTGCAACTCAGTAATGCAATTGCTTGTTATTTTTTTCCTGTGGACCCTGGAGCCAGCAGCTTAACTCTGGACTCCTGCTGTTAAGCAGTGGCCACGGCAGTGAGCAGACTGCTCCATGCTCACCAACTTGGGAGTCAGTGCTGGATGGTGAGCAGGAGCCCAGGACCACTCTCCCCTTCTCACCAGCAGCATGGACACCACATCTCTGTCCAGTATTTGGTTGGGTGCATCACTGCATTTGCAAAAACAAACAAAAAAACAAACAAACAAAAAAAGAACCAAACAAGAAAACAAAACCCCAAGACCTGTAGATTGTATTTCACTGCAGTTGGTCAGGGCAATGTTGGCTTTTGGGGTCCACACAGGAAGCAGGAGAAGCTCACACCATCAGTCTGCTGCTGAGTACCCAGTACTGGCTGCCTGCCCATAGGTGAACCCTGGCTCCTGCTTATAGTGCTACCAGCTCCTGTGGAGAAAGCTCTGAGCCACCTCAGGCTTGGCCTGGTTCAGGAGCCTCCTCTCAAAAACTACTGACTATAATAAGCATCAGCTGCTGTAGGAAAAGCCCATGCAGTTAAAGAGCAGCCAGGAATTTAAGCTTAAGAGCTGCAGGCCTGCTGGAGCTCCTCCCCAGCCCTGGCAACAACCCAGCCTGCCACCATTTTGCCATGGCAAGTGTCCTGGCAGGGCCCAGCCTGTGCCTGCAGCAAGCCCTCCTGGCCCAAGGCATGACATGGCAGCTCACTTGGCAGCACTGGGTTGAACTATGTGAAAACAGTCAATGTCATCCCCCTTCCCCCAAAATCCTGCTCGCTGCCTTTGACCAGCAGGCCACAGGGAAAGGTTAACCTTAGTGCTCTCACACCTGCCTCGGCAGTCCCCATCACTCCCTCAGGGTGAGCTCCAGCACCTGGTGGAAGTTTCTCCCAGACACAACACTCCTGCCCAAAGCTTCTCAGCTCAGCAGCAGGTTCCCAGGGCTGCACTCTCCACACAGAAGGAGCTGCAGAGATGGAACCTATTTACAGGCTTTTCTGGTAACAGCTTGTTCAGCTAACAGGCTGCACCCAGAGGGTGGTGGTAAATAGCTCTTTGTCAACCTGGCAACCTATCACAAATGGGATCCCAGTGCTGTTTAATGGTGTCTTAAGTGATCTGGCTGGTCAAGTGTACCCTGATGAAGTCTGCAGATGGCACCAAACTGAGAGGGCAGTAGACACTTCAGAAGGGTGAGCCACCCTGCAGAAATACCTGGATAGGCTAGAAGAGTGGGCCAACAAGAACCTTATGAATTTCAACAGGGACAAGTGTAAGTTCTTGCTCCTGGGAAAACATAACCCCAGAGTGCCAGGATCTATCTGGCTGGAGAGCAGCTCTTTAGAAAGGGACCCAGGGGTCCTGGTGGACAACAAGTTCAAAATGAGTGAACAATTTGCTGCAGCAGCAAAGAAAGCCAACAGGCTGCTGGGTTGCCTCAATGAGGGCATCACCAGCAGACATAAGAAGTCATCATCCCACTGTACTCAGTGCTTGTCAGGCCATGCCTGGAATGGCGATACTGTGTTCTGTTCTGGTTCTTGCTATACAAAAAAATGTGCACAGACTGGAAATGGTGCAGAGAAGGGCCACAAAGATGATCAAAGGACCGGGAAGCCTGCAGTACAAGGAAAGGCTGAGAGAACTGGTTTTTTTCAGCCTGGAAAAAAGAAGGCTAAGGGGAAACTTCATCACCATGTTCCAAGACTTAAAGAAGATGGAGACTCCTTTTTACAAGGTAAATGGTAAAAAATGTTTTAATCCATGGTTTGGTTGGCTTCATCCTGTGTTCAGAGGAGGAATGTTCTTGTGCAAAGGCACTCATAAAGAACAAGGGAAGTTCTCCTGAAGGTTTTGTTGGAGCAAACAATGCCCTGAAGGGTATTTAGGCCAAATTTCTTACACTTTACTGAACTCAAATTCTTCCCGTGATCACACCCCTCTGATCTCAAAGGTTGTGTGTGACTTCATTGGGTCTGCAGAGCAGGGCTCCTTGCCTTACTTGCCCCTCATGGGGCACACTGGGATTGGGGTTCTCCCAGCCTTTCCCCATGAACTGAGGTATGGGGTATCAGCTTGGCACCAGTGCAGTGGGGCTGATGGTGCCAAACTTCAGAGGAGCCCTCCAAAATGCTTGTGTATGTCCTAATGGGAACCATGTGGCCATGGTGAAGAAGCCATGTAACTCCTGCTACTCCTCGTGGACCCTCATTAAAATGCTCTTCCTTTGAGGGAGAGCTGATCCGTATTCAAAACCAAAGCCAAATGTGGGCTCTAGGATTATTTTTTTTAAAAGAGTATGACTTGAAGTTCAGCTCTGCACTCAGCAAGTGCTCACATGCCCTCTATGACTCTCCCTGTGGTTCAGCATTTCCAAATCAGAAGTTGGATAAATAGAACAAATATATTTTACTGAAAATTAAGTCAAACTGCCAATGAGACCAGTTGCAGCCTACATTTCTGGTTGCTTTCTCCAATGCTTACACGTTGTCACATCTCATTTGGACTGACACATTGCTTCCTCACTTTGTCCCTCTCCCACAGATGTGTTGCCTTTATTGTGCTGGAGAAGTAAGTGGTGCTGCCAGTTGTATGTCAAGTGCAATGAAAGTGCATGTTTCCACATGCACACACAGCAAAAATGCAATCACAGTGCTTTCCAAGAGAGGCTTGGAAGCCCCATTATGTGATCCACTGGAAATGGGAGCATTTAAACAATAGTTTTAATTTTAAATAATCTGTTTTTTGTTAGAAAATACTCAAAATTGAGGGATCTCTAGTAGTAATTTTATTATGGCTTAAAACAGCAGTCAAAAGCTTCTTGTTTGGTTAAAGGGCTTTGACTCAAGATGAAAAAATACTTCCATCCTTTGAATTAATAACTATAGCTGAGACCACACTTCATTTGCCTTTTTATTTTTTTTTCCCCCCCCCATTACTAAGCAAAGAGCTGTAAGAGGAGGGAGGGGAAGAACTTAAATGTTCCCCATTCAGTTTTTGCTGTCCCTACCCTCTGGACTGGCAGGGTGGGCTTTGGGTTTCCAGCACCTTCCCCTGCAGCACCCGGGCATCCTGGGCCTGCGTGTCCCCGTCACTGCCCCGGCCAACAGCCAGTCCTCCCTGAGCCTCGCGGGGTGTGTGCGTGGCTGTGACACCCTGCAAAGGCACATGAGTGCACATCCTCACCTCAGCATCCAGCTGCCTCTGGTGGGGAGGGAAGAGGACACATAAAAATAATCCTCCTGTGGATTTCAGGGAAGTATCCAAACCCAAATATTTGTGAGAGGCACCCTAGAAATTAATGACTGAGCATATGTGTCTGCAGTGCTTTTTATCTCCTCAGCCACTCATTTCCTTAGGGCAGTTGGCTCAAATTCTCATCTTCCTCTGCTCTGTGAATACTGGACATGCCACATTCCCCTCCTGACCTTGCTTTGTGGAAACACTATTTTCATCTTGCATGCAGCTGCTTGTCTTGCCCTAGTCTTCTCTCAGCAACTCCTTCCTTCACTCCTGGGTTTTCCCTGATAGAGACCTGACTTTTTTTTTTTTTTTTTTTTTTTCCCAGGTTTCCTGATCTTTTCAGATTGGGATAACCTCTGTCCTTCTCCCACATCACATCCATCCTCCTACCTCCTTACCTTCCCTTGTTTGGGTCTTATCCCAAAGCCCCTTGGCTGAGTTCAGCAGGTGGTAGTTCATCCAAGCCTTCAGAGTGAATGTGGGGCTAGGAGCAGCAGGGCTCCCAGCACCTGGAGCCCCCTGATTTGACATGGGCTCATCTAAGTGTGAAAATTAAAATGTAGACCCCTAAAATTAGGTGCCTGATAGCACTGGTTAGAAAATCTCAATTGCTTAACCCTTACCTTCACATGTACAATCTTCTCTCTTCTGGCCTTAACTGCTTTTCACCTTCCTCCTACACCAAATGCTCTTTCTAAACCTGCCCTCCATTTGTAGCTTCTTCCACTGGTGTCCTCTTCCACAGTGATGGCTCAGTACAGTTTTCTTCCCAGTGCCTCTCCCGGGCATCTCCAAACCTTTCCCACATGGTGCCACTCACACTTGGAAATCTTTCCCTGTTGTGCTTCCACTGGCTTCATCCCCTTCTTCAGACCCCTCCACTGGACACTCACTACACCTTGTATGAAACCTGTCACTGTCAATCTACCAAAGCATGAAAACAAGATCAATGTTGCACCTCTGGGATCAGCTCATTTTTTTTCCTCTTGGGTGGATCGTATGGTATATAATAGTGCCTTGACTTTGAAGAAATCTTGTCCATGCAGACCAGAAAGAAGAGTGCTCCTAGTACTGATTTGAACTGTTACAATGCAGCGTGACCTGCTCAGGGATCCAGGATCAGGATGCATGCTAAAAATGTATAGACATGAGCTGCTGCTGCTTTTTTTTAGACCAGCTTTAAGGTGAAACCTCTCAAAAGTGAACAGAAAAACCCTGGAAAGTGTGTTTATCTAAGTCATGGTGAGAGCTCTTGGGAAAGTGGGCTGCCAAACAGAGCACTCCGGATACAAAAAAAATAAACAACCAACCAACCATCCTTCTAAATTTTATCCCCAAATGAAATTATTAAATTCTACTTTCAGAATGGTTACATTCTGCCTTCTCTGCCCCTTCAAATCTCAACCAGTTTTAGGCAAAAATTCCTTCTATTAAACCAACTGAGCACAAAATTAAAAATCAGGGCTGGCTCTTACCCTGAGGACAGTGGGCTCCATCACCACTGGGATAGTCTTTCTGGGCTTCACCCCTCATTCCACTGCCTGGGCAGCTGTGGCCCCCACCCGCACCCAGCCCCGTCCCCTAAAACCACCTGCACACCCCATGCAGAAGCCCCAGCAGGGATGACTGCAAAAAGCTGTGTTGGACAAAGTTACAAGTTTCCCCAAACCCAACTCATTATTTTGTTCAGAAGGTGACTGGTGAGAATTTGCTGCTGGTCACTGTGCATGTCCTCCCTCCTCGCCTCAGATGACAATGCTGCGTAAAGTAAATTTTTGTGTTGAAAAACCACACATAAAAAGCTGCAAGGTCTTTTTATGAACTTTTTTTCCAGTTCTCATCTTGTTAGAATCAACCTGATAATGAATAAATCATATTGTTCTTATTGTGCATGAAATTATTCTTCTAACCCTACTGCAATTTTTATTTTTGCTTGAGATTCCCCACTGGCTTTTCAGAACTATAGTCACCATTTGCCAAAATTATTTTTAAAATGTGTACTTGAAAGATTCTGATCTTTTAAAAATAATCATTAGCACAAAACATCAAAACTCTGCTGTTCCTTCTGTCACCCCTAACTTGCCCTCTCCCTCCCACAATTCTGGGGTTGCACTCTGGATAATTGAGGGTCCTCTAATCTGCACCCGTGTTTTGTGATGAACAAACTGAAATCTGAGGCATTAAAGAGAGGACTTTATACCTTGAACCTCTCAGATGGGCTATCAAAGAAACGAGGACTCAGAACGTAACCTTTGAAATCACATTTGGAAAATCAAAGCTAGGGCCAAACTTCTTGGAGATACTGTTACTCAGCAGTCAGGAGTTGGGTCTGGGCTCAAGGTATTTTTGGAAAAGGCCAATGGAAATATGCAGATCATACTTCCTAGGGGTTGTTGAAGGCTTCTGAATTGATACAGAGGTTCTAGCCCCACACGTGACCAAGCAGTTACCCATAGATTTCCACGGGCAGAAAGCTCCAGCAGAGATGCAACATCTGGATCAGTAAGTGACTGATTAGCAATATGCCGGCAGCAAAACCTTGCGACAAAAGTGATAAGTGACAAATTTGAGGAGTTTTACAGTACTAATGCTTGTTATTGCTTCTCACAAAATGTTACCAAGCTTACAATAATCTTTACACTTTCAGCAAAAATGTGAACAGTATATTTGAATATATTAAAAAGAATTAAAAAAACATTTCACAAAAAACATTTGTTGCCATATGAAAGTCTTTCAGCAATAAATGCCCACACCAGTATTTAAACATTGTTAAAAGTAGAATGATTTGTACTAATAAATTATGCAACAAGAGAGGTAAACAAAATAAAATTACAGTATAGCTCTCCACGTTCCTCCACTGAGCATCTGCAGCTCTTGGAAGCTCCATTTTAGATGACTAATTAAGAAACCGGTATTTTCAGAGCAACAAAAATAAAAGCTTTTATTTGTTCATTTGAATATAAAACAGGCGTTATCACAGATGTACAAAGCGTACTGGTGGTTTAACATACAAGAAGGTTGCTGTCCTTTGCACATAAAAATTTTTGTTTGAAACTGTGATTGGCTGAGTTACATGAATTTCTCTAACCAGTCACCACACTCTATGAAATAACGCTGCTAACATTCAACTGATAAAAGGGACAGTCTTCCCTTGGGTAAAGTGTCAAGCAGGATTAAATATATATAATAAACAAGCACCATGAGGAATCTGCTCCTGTTTGATTAGTTTTGTGTTTAAATGTTCATTGTGTACCCTCTTTTTTTGTGCATGTGCATCAAGTTGATTACATGGTTTTGTCTGACTCCAAAAGCACAAGGTCACAAGACAAACATTTTATACATTCTCATGAATGGTTTATCTACAGTACAATTTCTAATACAGAACAATCCTTCTTTATTGCTCAGTCTGATGGTGCTTAAATGTTTCCTTCCTTTTGCTTGCACAACAAAACCAGAAACTCAGTTTATCGTTTCTCTTAATTCAGGATTTAACAACCATGGATGACAGGTTGCAGAAGAGAGCTGTTATTAACTGCGCTTCACAACTGCATTGCAGTTCTTTTATTCTCTACAAATGCAAAGTTGACTCTGTGAAGGTTAAAGTGATGCTTTGAACGACAGCAAGATTTGTTTTGCAGTACTGAGATCAGCGATAGCAGGACTTCACAAGTTAGTTCACACACTGCAAGTATGTTTGTAATCAATCAATATCTTGTCTGAAACCTTACAACAACTTGCCATTAGGAACAGATTTTACTCTTTTTAGGGAGCAGAAAATGAATTTGACAAAATATAGGATTGGTCTGCAGAGCATGAATAGGGCTATTCACAGGACAGTGAAGGCGGAAAGGATGGTCTGAAAGAAAACGCGACTGACGTGGCAAGATGCTCTGTACTGTACATGCAGACTAAAACGTCCCTACCTTTTAAAAAGATTTTAAACACCCAGCATCGAGACTCCCTTATACGTGATATAAACATGATTACATTTGCCCTGCAACAATCTTAGTCATGCATATCCGGTAATGAGAGCCAGCACATGAACGTCATCTGGGACAATAAGAAAAGCATTCTTGGACTGCAGCTGGTAAATCCCACTCTTGATCACAAACAGGTCAATTCAGTTACAACCACGTGACGGAAGAGGAAGGTTTTAAAAAAAGGGGGCTCGGGGTGCAGGGAAGACAACAGAACTAGGGAATCAAACCTATCTTTTCTCCAAAGGTAGTAAAATGAAGGCAGCTGTGATGCATGTTTTCCTACGCTTCTCCCGCGACGGCCTCGGCTCAGAGACCGCAGACTCCTCCGTTCTTTCAGCAGGCAGATCAGTTCCTCTGATGTTTAATGTGTTTAGGGACTAGTTAGCAGATGCACGATCTGTGCCAGATTGGTTGTAGTGACTGTACCTCCTCTCTGCTCAGGAATAAATTAAAGACCATTGAAACAATCGTTTCCTGTAAATGTAAACTGGATGCATTGGCCACCGAGCTATGTGTCCTAGCTGAGAGGCAAATTGATAACTCTGTGCAAATAACCCCAAAACTTTTCCTTATAGCAGTAAAAACACCAACTAAAACAATGAAAAAAATTGTGCAACAAAGTTCTGCAGCTAGACAACAGTGCTATTCCTCAACCTGCCTTTTCTAAGTCTAACAAGTGTATGCACATGCCAGCACGAATATTTATTGTTGCCTCCATGGCAAAGAAAAGAAAATTATTGTAGTGCATTTTTAGTCTTAAATTCATTCACTGCCTTAAAGGCAGCAATAATTCCACTTGCTGGTATCTAGAGGATTCTTTTTGACAGGGATACTTAGCAATCCAGGATTGCTTTTTTTCAAAAAATTTGTGAGTAACATTTGATTATCTACAGTGGGAGACACCATGCAAGTGACAAGTACTGCATTTTAAACTTTAAAATCTTTTGTCATTAGTGAATTTATATTTCATATATATATATTTGATGTGATACTATCCACTCAAGATAATACAACACTTTGTTTTTTATATTAGCAAACA
Source organism: Apus apus (assembly GCF_020740795.1). Lineage (NCBI taxonomy): Eukaryota > Metazoa > Chordata > Aves > Apodiformes > Apodidae > Apus > Apus apus. Next base: position 10,816,519 of record NC_067283.1, read on the forward strand.
TTTCAAGAATGTAATATTCTTGAATGTTATTTTTCTCTTTTATACTTCTAAAGAGATCAAAATAAATTAAACGTTTGTACATAATTACAGAAGAAGTAGTTAACTTATTTTATCTTTTTAGTTTAGTACAAAGATATTTGCAAGTTCATTGCCGAAATACACCTTATTTATAAATTTCTTCCATTCTAATGCTAACTGCAAAGGCTTTTTAGCCTTTGGGCTTTCAGCATCTCCAACAGAAAGCTGCAAAGTTTCTAATTGAAAGGTGCTACTTTGGGTATTCTTCTCGTACCACTACATAGTTTCCTAAGATGTGGGACCTAAAATGGCTTAAATTAGTAATGGATCTGTATTCATCAGCTTTTTATGACATATTAAAACAAATGAAGAAAACAATTATTTGTATCAGTATGTAAATTGTTTTAAAAGAATCCGTTTAGAGGGCAGAATACAAAAAAAAAGGTCTACTTCAGCTTACTTAATATAAAATACAAAGCCACATTTACTCAAAAAGCAGTATTGTCCAATAAGCAAAAAAAAAAAAAAAAAAAAAAAAAAAAAGATTAAAATGGGCTTCTCCAACACACGGAAGGGCCTTACCCCATAGTCCTTCTTTTCTAAAATTTAGTGGTAAAAGAAAACATTTCACATTTTATTTCCTGCCAATCGTGACTGCTTTGAAAAGTCATAATAGAAACAGTTCCATTCTGATCAGTGTCAGCATCTTATCTGCACACTTTTTTAGTGGACACCAAAAAACTTTATACATCTATAGTAAAGTCCATGGAAGCTTTAAGGTACTAGACTACATGTTGTAGGCCACATAGATGGGATCTAGCTGGTCTGCCAAAAATCCATCTCGTAGGTGCATACGTTGTTTCTCTCCACGGGAGTTGATAGGAATTACACCAATGTCCACAACCACCACCACCCCTACAATCAGATAGTGTTCCTCCAGAACCACGTTGGTGACCAAAGGAACCAGGTCCAAAGCTTCTTGCTCTGATCCATCCAGCTCAACTACAACAACCAATAAATTTGTCCAGGTAAACACCGCGCTGGAATAAAAGAAAAAATAATATTAGTGGTGCTGTCGGGTTTTTTTTCCCATTTCATTTTTTACCCTTTTAATTTAATCTTGTTTACTGTTTATTTCAACTCCGAGGGTTCCTTCTGTATGCTTACCACAAGAGACAACGTCTCCAAGGAGGGGCTGAAGAGCAGCCCTACTAGCTCTCACTTTAGTATTGCTGCAATATTAACTTTTGGCCTAAACTTGAGTCTAATCTTTGCCTGTCATGTAAGGAGGCAGTAGTACAAGGTGAGGTTCCCTCTGAAGCCAGAGAGCTGCCACAGCACTGCTGTGCTCATGAAGGGATGCATGAGCAATGTGTGGGTGGACGCGTCTTTGGGGTTTGTTTTGAAGAGCTGCCCAGAAGAGCAAAGGAGGTTAAAAGAGGACACAGTGAGAGAGCACCAAGGAAACACCAGAAGCATAGTCCAAGCTGAATGATCTTAGGGATAAACTCTGCCTAGGCAAGGGTGTGGAGCTCTGGGAATGTTTACATGACATACTGTGGGCTGCACAGAGGGTGGCTAGGGAGGGGGCTTCCCCCTTGCACAGTGCTGGGCTACCATGGCTGTATGCCTTCTGGACTGGGCTGTCTGCTGTCCAGGCAGGCCACAGCTCAGAACAAGAGCTGTGATTTTCCTGTATCAATTGTTTTATACAGAAATAAGCCATGTCTCCATCTGTGGTATATGGTCTGTGTTTTACTTCTGTTGGGTTTTTACATTCCTTCTTAACAGGTGAGATGGTCAAGGGAACACCATTACCACCAGTATCTCCTCTTTGTTAAACGGACTTTGTAAGACCCCAACATTTTGGTTAAGACCTTGGGCTGAAGCAGGTAAATTTTGGTTCCTGATACCAACAGTCTTTTCTGGCTAAGCATAATGCATTTATCCTTCCACATACAGAGGCTGGGATCATATGGAAGTCTGGTGTATGCTTCCCTTCACTCTCCTCCCCATGTCTCAAATGCTTCCAAAGCCTCTGAAGGAGCCTCTGAAGCTCCTGAAGGAGGACAGCAGGACTGAGGCTCCACAAAAAGCAGTCTCACTCTTCCTTGGAGATGTTTAAGAAACAGACGATGGTTATTTCTTCCTTTAGCTTACCCCACAGCATAAAATTCTATGCATGTAACTCATATACGGAACCCTGTATTTTACCCTCCTTTGCCTTATAAAATCAGGGGATAATTTCCCAGAACTGTCTTGAGCATAAGCATCTGAAAGTTAGAATACATTATGTACATAAGGCAACTTCAAAAAGAGCTCCTTATCCTAACTTGACTTGTGACAGAAGTGCACTGTTTTAGTCTATGAAGACAATTCTGAGAATCCCTGTGCTTTGGAAACTTATCTTGCTTTGCCCAAAAGTTAGCTATGAAAATGTGCTCTATGTTGATGCTTAACAGAACAGACTTTAGAAGAAAAGTACTTATTAAAAAAAATAATTTTCAGATCTTGCCAATATGCTATTTGATTGAATCATTTTTGCTTATTGATCTGGAAAACTAATGGGCAGCCCAAGTAAGGCTATGCAGGTTCCTTTTGACTTAGTACTGCTGTGAAGTGAATTTTAATTTGTAATTATGTTTTCACAGACATTCTAGTAATTTTCAGTTGATGCTGAATATTAACAAAGTGAAGTTTCAGTCTGCACAGGGGACCATCTCCAGAGAGGTCCTAGAATTTTTATGGATTGCTGTACAAACAGCTAGATTTGCATGATATATGTTGTAACACAAAAGCCTGAGGAAGTTTTATTAAAATACAAGTTAGTACCTCAAACAATGTCTTAAACCTACTGCTAGCTTGTTACTTGAGAAAGCAATCAATGGCAAGATTCAGGAGCAGGTCCCTAAGACATGGCTTAGAAGAAATTTGTCAAAACCTTCATGAAGCTTCTATTAAGTCCTAGAGCCACTGACACTCTTAAGAGAGTTTCAATTTAATTTAAAATTAATTTCATATATCATTACTCTCACTAGTGATCATTGTAAGTACAAGGAAATAATGCCATTTATGTTCCCACCAGCTGAGAAGAAGACATAATGGCCAGTATGTATCACTTATGAATACATGAATGTTCTAACCCTGATGAATAAAAAAAACCCCAACTATACAAAAAGCTAGGGACCCAGCTGCACTTTCTCAAGAAATGATGGAGTCACATCCAAGAGATGCAACACAGCCAATGCACTGGGAGCTGGGAATGGCCCCTCCTGCTGCTTACATCCCACCAAATGCTTTAGAAAATGCAAAGTTGTTGAAAGAGAGAGAAAGAGGCCCCTAACAGTTTTCTTCTCCAAATATCTTGTGTAGCTTTACCTATTTGTCAGTAAGCAGAGAGAGAAAAACACTTCTTAGCAAATTCCAGGAAGGTGTTCTGCTCCTTTTTCAAGAGTTTGAAGTTTCAATGAGTCAACAATGTGCTTTAATTAAAACACGTACATACATTATTTCTTAAGATATTTTGCAGTATTAAAAATGCTTTCAAAAATCCCTGGTGTAGTTATACATGACAGTAGAACAGACTGTGCCACTCTTTTGCTTGCTGCTTATTGAGACAAAGGAGGTCCTGAGTCAGAGGTTGTTGATTTTGTGCTAAAATTCCTTAAGAGGCAAGAATAATTTTAAATGACCTTTTAGATCTGACCCTCAATGACAGAAGGTGCACAGCAGGATTCCATGTCAGTCAACAAGTCACTGGTTGCCTCAATAGTGTTAAATGTTACAAAATGAGCATGTGTTTCTTGGAAGCTGAGGCTATTTTTACAATCTGTTGACTGGACATACCCAGTACCTTCTGTTTGCAATAGGCATCAATGCAGTTAAATCCTGACTGGATCACTATAACCAAAACAACAGCGGCCTCCAACAAGAATAGAGCTTCATCCCAGAGGCCTATGCAAAGTATATATACAAAGATTTTACTGGCTATTATTTTGTCACAGGGTGTTTCCCAAAGACAAGAGGAGGATCTCTAGGACAATCTGAAAGAGAAGCTAAGAAAAGTTAAGGACAGTCAAGACTATGACTGTAAGAAAACTCCATGAAGGTGGCTTGAGACAGCTATTAGGCAGAGGCTGGGAACTGTGAGGAAATCTGATGTTGTCACTCTGAACTACTGTGTGTCCATTTTCTGCAGGGACCACATAAAAGAAAACATCTAACTCATCAGCAATCTCTCTTCTCCAAGGAAAAAACAACCCTGAAGACTTTTAATTTTGGCCTTTGGGCAAAGGGTAGTAATAGTACAGCTGAAACTTTCTCATGTGCCTTGTACATTATCACCCAACTACTGCAAAGAGTTAAGGCACCAAGAATTATTTGAATGTACTTCTACCTTCTTGCAGAAATTTGTTGGTCTTTTTTTTTCGGTCCTCCCAGCTTACTCCAACCCTTTTTTAGTTGCCACTATCCGACTCAGGATTTCCATGATAATGGAAATAAAAGGAACCTCAAAGTGGCGTCAGTGCTCTTAGAAAAGGAACATACTTTAAGCATTTTTCACTGAAACCCATGATGACCATTTGTGCAGTGTGATATGGCTACTTCACTCACTGCCCAAGAGCTCACACTTTGAGGACACGCAAATCTCTCATAAATATGTACTGCTGAACCTGTTGATTTATGCATCTTTGGCCACCTTATAATAGACTTGTCCTTAAACAGCTTGATCTGCAAACGTTCTCTCCACTGCTGATGCTGATCTGACACATTTTCATGGAGAATTTCACAGCATCCCTGAAGTGTTCACACTCGTCTGTCTGAGGTGTGTACACGCTGTGTAATGGCTAGCTGGCACAAGACCACACCAGCAGTGATGATGCTCTAGGGAGAAGGCAACAAAGCAAAACCTCAGTTACAGTCAGCCAAGATGTGCTGGTTTGGTTTGGGTTTTTTTTGTAGCAGGCAAGGGGCCCCAAGGGTGGCTCCTGTAAGAAGCTGAAAGGCTCTCCCGGCTCCTAACCAGCCAAGGAGCTATTGGAGAGACAATGGATGTGCCTCTGTGATTAACATATGATAGAATTGATACAAGAGAGCAGAGAGCAAGCAGAAGAGCTGTGCTGGAGAGGGGAGAGTAGTGCTGGGGTGGGGATCCCGAGGCTGGGGAAGGAGGTGCCTCAGCAGAAGTTCCACTACATCCTATGACAAGATGGCAGGCAGCTGTGTCCCTGCAGCCCTTAGAGACACATGGAGAAGCATTCCCTGAAGGCACCAGGGGGCAAATGTGGACCTGCAGCCCATGGACTTGGATCTGCAGCTGTTGAGGACCCTGTGCCAGGGGAGGTGACTGTTTCTGAAGCAGCCTGTGACTCTGTGGGAAGCTTGTGCTGGAGCAGCTTGCTCCTGAAGGACTGCACCTTGTGGAAGGGACTCCTGTTGGAGAGGTTTGTGAAGGACTCTCTCCTGTGGGAAGGTCCCTGTGGGGAAGGAGGGGAGGTCTGTAGGGAATCCTTCTCCCTGAGGAGGAAGGAGCTGCAGGAAACAACAGGCTGTGAACTGACTCTAAACCTCATCCCCTGATCCCCTGTGCCATATGGCTGGTTCTTTGTTACAGGGTTAGGCCCAAACCATGACACAAGCAATTATCTGCCTTAATTTTAATAGACATTTAAGAAAAAAACAAGTTGCTCTGACTAAAGAAACCAGTCTGGTCTCCGTGCTTCATTATGAAGTTTGCTGCTCCAGGCCACAGCAGTGCAGCCAGGATTGAAAAGAAAAATGGAGTGTCACATCTTACACTTGCTAAATTGCTCTGGCTGTTGTGACAGGTTCCTTTTGGTTGAAAGGAAAAGAGCTGAACTGAGGTTAAATCAAAACAAATCCACTACCTGACTCAGTCTTCTGATGCAAGAATAATGAAAAAGCAATTTGTTCTCATGTTGGCCTTAAGAAATTATTACCTGCTGTGTGCATTTGATGATGTGATACATTGATTAAGACAATAACATTATTAACTCATTGATTTACTGCTTCAACTTCCATTGTGATCTTGATTTGATCACTGCTTGATTTATTAATAACCAATTCAAAAGTAAGATTTTGTTCACTAATAAAGTTTATTAGTGTGTTCATTTATTTGAAACATCTGTTTGCTTACTCCTGATAACACTCCTAAAGTTTGAACTCACATCAGTTTGCTTTTTCTGGTCAGAATGTAAATCTCAAACTCCAAGAAACAGCTACTGAGCTACCCAAGAGCTACTTGGCTCTCTCCAATTAGAAGGGTACTCCTTCACTTTTATACTTCACACCAAAAAAAAGAAGCATGTTAAATGATCTTAGCAGAAAACAGTCCTTCTTGATTAAATCTGTTTGTGAAAAGTTTCACCCTAAGGACATACTTACAGCCTGGTGACCATCCAGACAGGCTGTTTCCTGAATCAACTGCAATACCCAAAAAAACCCCTCAGACATTATAGATATTTCAGCTTTATATAAGGGCCCTAGTGTTACATAATCCTTACCATTCTGTGATGCTCTTGTGGGCTCTAATTACAGAGGTTTCGATATCGATCGGATGGTACCTCATCCCTCGTAACTCCATGGCTTCATCTAATGCACCCACAACATAGAGTGCATCATGGCGTTCTGGTTGTGAGGAAAAAAAGATATTAATTATTCTCTAGCCCAGCATATTAAATTACAAAAATGCTCACAAGGATAAATAAGCAAAGTAAGTCTAATTTATCCTTGAATTCCTGAAACCCCAAAGAGATTTCCGAACTCATGTGAATTTTCCAGTACTGAAGTGCAATGTAGAGCAGAAAGGAGAAGGCATAAACACTGTTCCCATTTGAAGAAGAGAATGGTGGAAGTCTTTATCCAAAGACAGTGGCATAATTTTTTCTCCAAGATGGATGCAGAAAAAACTGATTCTTTTTTTAAGGTGTCCTAAAAACGCAATAGGCTCCTTGTTTCTCTTTCTTTTGAAAGGATGGGTTTGACACTAATGGTATAGATTATGATCTAGGAGCTCTGAGATGGTCAGTAATGTTGCTGAAGGTGTATTACAAAGGTGTTTCTCAATAAACCAGATATATGTGCCATGTGCCAGATACAAATTGTTCATTCAGACAAATAGCAAGCTCTGGAGCATAATACTCTTATAGTAAAAATTTTTACTGACTAAAGAAATAAATGAGGCTGAAATGACACTTTAAAAATAGATATTAGGCTGATAATAAACAACTGCATGTTGTCCATGAAGAAATAATATTTGCTAACAGATTTAAAAGCAGATAACTGGCTCTTTTTGCATTAATTTAGATAGTTGCACAGGGGTAATGTAACAGCAATATAACCTCTACCAGTAACAAAGGGCAGAGAACTTTCTCCACTGGGAGCTAAGTGGGAGGAGAACAGCGACTTAGCAACTCTGCCAGGAGAAGATTTAAGCCATTTGGATGCTTAAATTGCAGTATCCTCAGAGAATCCTGAATTTTCTAAAGGCTGGGCTATCATTATGAAAGGAAAAAAGCCTGCACAACTGAAAGTAAATCTCCTCGAGAGGATGCTAACATGGACATGGGCAGCAGTTGTAATCCACAGTGATTACTAAAGTGCTTTCAGATTTAGTGAATTCACTCTTTGGCTGAATAACTGCTGCTCTAATTGCAGTGACACTGGGGCCCTGCGAGGGCTTCTGGAGGTGCTTGTAGCATTGCTAGAAATCATTCTGTGCCAACAGCCTCCACTGCCCTCTCAGCCAGCTGCCACTCGTGGCACTGTGCTCTGCAAAAATCACAGGAAAGTAATGTTTTCCCAGGCAGAGGCTCTGTGTGCCTGGAAGTGCTGGTTGGTTTACCTGTGAACAGGAGATTAGGAATGTCATAAAAAGAAATAACAAAATCCTGTATGTTCCCAACAGAAATCCCAACACCCCATAGCTTCTTTTGCAGGCTACTGCTTGTATTACATCTCAGTAGCCATCCCCCCAGGTTTAAATACAGGGAAATCTGAGAAATGGACAGCTTCTGTAAATAAGTGTGTAACAGAGGAATTATCAAAGAAGGTGGTTGTCACAGGAGGGACAGGGCTCAGACTCACAGGAAGGCTTTTTCTATCTGCAGAAATACATTCCTGTAGATATGACTGCAAGAACAAATGGTGGCGTTTTAAGCTACATTTCCTATTTTTCAAGCTGAAGTACTTGGCACATCAACAGTGCCAAAAAGTCACCAGTGGAGGGGATTTACAGCACCTGAGGTGTGGCAAAGAAAAACAACTGCTTCAGCAGAGAAGTCTTGCTCTCTGTTTTATTTTATGATTGTTTTAATTAACATTTTTTTGCAATTCTAAGGGTTTCACAGTCTGAACATGTTGGGTAGTGGCAGGCCAAGAGACTCATAATAACCCAATAACCCCAATTATGTGCATAGACCAAGAGAGGGAGAAAGCTCTTACCTCCATTTGCATCTGTAAGTTCTGTTCTTCTCAGGAACCCCAAATAGCCAGTTCGAGCCCAGATAGTCTGTGTGTCTCCAAAGCTGAGTCTTGAATTAAAATGATCTGATTGCAAAGATTCATCTCCATAGATGGTAAAATACCCACTGGCATTGTGAGTGCTGTGTACCCATATCTAAGTTAAAAGCAATTATACTGGTATTAATTAAAGCAGCATTCCAGAATGAAGCATTATTGAATTCTTCATGCAAGTATTTTTAGTCATAGCTAGATAATATTATAATGCCTTTTAACACTGTTTCTGAACCTGGTACTGACCCAGTTTTAGGCAGTCAGACTCCAGTTGACGCTTACTGAAGTTGGAGTGCAGATCTGAGCTGTGCCTGGTTAGAGAGGGACACTGAAGTCATGGCTGTGAGGAAACCTGCCTTGCAACATTCTGATCCCAGGTTCACCAATGACTTGCACAGCCCCTTGAATGGCTCAGCTAGCTCTGAGGTCTGCTTGGTGTGGCCATTTTCAGAAGACCCTAAAGACCACAGTATTCTTTCCACTGCCCCCCTCCCAGTGCAGTGTATTTACTCCAGCAGGGCTCCTTGTGCACCAGACAGACAGATAATTTGAAAGGGTGAGGCCAGGAACCTTCACCTATATGGAGAAGGATTCATCTCATCTAACTCAAGGCATCATGGAAATTGTTATGATATCATAGTAATGAAATCTTACAGATGAATCTCACAATTAGAATGTAGTTTTAATTATGACTAAGCAAATTCTTCATTGTGTTAATTTGATCTTTAATTGCTCATCGAAAATATTTCTCTAGAAACATAAATTGGAAAAACATATAGTCTTGCTCAACTCAGCTAATGAGAGTACTTCAGTGCACTGAAGCACAATGATTACAAAAAGAACAGCACTAGAAAACCATCTCACTGAAATTAGACTAATCAATAAACTTATTTTTTCAATTAAGTTTCCATTAGAATCAGCAAAGCACCAAGTAGAAAATACATTTTGAAAAAGCACATTTTCCCCCATTTTTTAACAAACTTGAGCTATTATTATTGTTTATCAAATCTCTTGCTAGCAATTGCAATAATGATGCCAATATCATGCTACACACTTTATCTACTATGGAGATCTATAGAAGTTAGAATTTTCTTAACCAGGCAGTTGAGAAGACATATTATAGGAAACGATTGGCATGGTTGAGGACGGTAGCTTAATCTCTGCAATTTAGTTCAGAGCATACAAAGGTTAAGTTTTCATCACTGACCTCACCAAGATGAGAATCTCCTAGGGGTCCCTTTGTTTCTGGATTAGCAATAATGATTCGTACTCCTGGGAGGATCTATTAAAAGAAAACATGAGGCAGTAAGAAAGCAGATACTGGCTTATGCAATCATATGCTGACTCTTTGTCCCCAAAAAACCTTCATGAGAAACTAGAAAAAAAACCTTAAAAAGTTAAAGTAGACTTAGAACATAAAAAATTAAAATAGTCCATAGATGTAATAAATTCTGAGATATCTGGGAAATGCTACAAAACCTTTTATCTTTGTGAAAGCTGTTCCATCATTAAAAACTGCTAAGAAATCAAATGTTCACCTATAATAGAAAAGTCCTACCAAATGTTCCAAGTCTGACTGTATGGTAGAAGAGAAAAAAAAAACAACCAAGAAAGCCGGAGGCTCCATGCAGTCTGCCCAGAATGAGGCTTGCCAATAGGTTCATGTAATGGGCATGAGCTACAGAGGTGGGCAGATGTTAAACCCTAAAATAGAAAAGGGAGCATCCTCTGACCATGAGTGTTTGCAAAGCTGTGGTTAGAAAGCTTTAGATGAGCACCCACAGCATCAAGGGCAGTCAGTGAGCAGGCAGTGCCTCAGTGCTCAGTGCAGCTCAGTCCTTTCTCCCAAAGGCAGAGCAGGAGACCTGGGTCACTGGCACGGGGCCAGGCACTGCAGCCAGGGACAGAGCTGAGAGCAGGACCCCCATCCCTGTGTGCCAGTCCTGTGTCCCCAGCCTGTCCCCACAGGGATACCACCCACCAAGGACAATCCCTCTGCAGGTGACCAGTAGCCTATGAGTACAGCGTTGGTAATCTCAGCCCAGTTCTCAGTGGAGGTGGGTCTACATCTATAAAACAGCCTTCACTAGTGGCACATTTGTTGGCTGTTTCAAGAGTGAGATGTGGAGGATGAAATACCTTATTTTTGCAACCAGAGGGAGGTACAGCTTCTGAGAGAGCAGTATTGCATCAGTTACCACCATCGTGCTATGACCTCAACAGCAAAGAAAGGTCTGCAGTCTGCACAGCTGATAAAGCCTTCCTCAACACCACATTTGTGTAAAAATGAACAGAAATGGAAACTTACTGAAAATATTTACCATAAAAGATACATTTAAGTCTTTATTCAGTACTTACTTTTCCTGACTCCATGAGAGGCAAACTATGCGGAGATCCTCTTTCGACTAAACGAACTCTGTAAAATACATGTAAAAATAATATGCATACTACACAGTTGTGTTTATTTGCTTTTCATTAACTTTTATTTCTAAAAGGAACAGTTAGCAGTCATACAGATTGATGCTATTTTTGGAACAGATGAAGTTTATATCCTGTAGAACATAATTGGATCCAAGATTTATTCTCAGTCAAGACATGGCTGGGAAAATAATGAAAAAAGATGTGAGCGTTTTCTTAAATATTAAATTCTTCAAGTGTAGTCGGTGCCTTTTATTTGTTTTTGATAGACTTTTGTAAATGGCATTCCATGCACAAATTTCTTCATAGCAAGAGGGGGCTGAAAAATTGATTTACCACCAGAAGATCATAAATGGCAAGGCACAGACACAAAAGCATGCAAGCTGAATGAGCAACCACATTCCACAAGTAGCTAACAGTTAAAGTCATATCGAAATGGCTCATAACCCAGCCTCAGCTTCAAATCTGCACTTGCAATCTTTAAATGATTGTCAGTGGACAGTGGTTGATAAACATTTTAATAACAAAAAAAAAATCATTTAATGAAAAATGTCATTACTGCTGAGGTCAAACCCTTTCTCTGAGTGAGATGCTCTGCTCCTTCCTCTTCCTTTCTTAGATAACCTATTTTCCCACCAAAGGAGCAGAAATGGAGATCTCCTTCAGTGGTATAATGATCTGGAAGGAAATTCCTCATTTAACCTTAGACAAGTACTCAGCAGATTAGACTGAAAGAGACTTTAAAGTCCTAAAGTAGCTGATGATCTCAGTCAGTAGAAGGTGATGACAACACCTTCCATTTGATAACAAAAAAAAATAGTAATTTTTGCATTGTAAGTGATTTCACTTAAAAGCTTTAACAGCCCATGAAAACCTTGAACTTTCCACTCCTGAACATTTTTCGTAATCCACTTAACGAATCTAAATCTGGACTTCTGTCAAAAGAGCTGCTCTTACTCCATTCCTCCCCTCAGCTCTCTTTTGTTTAAAAAAATCCACAAAACAACAACATAGGATGCCAAAAAAACAACAACTCTGGAAAAGGTAAAGATTAAACATCAGAAGAGAGGAAAACATGTCAAGGAGCAGATGGGTGGAGAACTGGATCCTGTTAAATGGATTATAAACTACAGTCTGTTAGGAGCAGGCACAATAGATCTTTTTTTGGACTGTTTTGAGGTCTTTTTAGAGACAGAGCACAGCAGTGCTCAGTTTGGGAAAGGAGGGATGAGACACAGAGAGACCCAGCTAGAGGTCCCTTTGGAGATGAACAAAGCTTCAACAAGTTCAGCCCCTAAACATACAGGAGATGAAAAAAAATAGATTTTTTAAAAAAATACTACTTCTTTGCTCCCAAAGTCTTCAATAAAAACTGGGACTGTTGAGGTCAAGGCAGAAACAGTGAACAGTTTTTTATCTGCAGTTCTAGGAAGTCTCTCAACCTTGATGGACCAGGCAGGGCTAAGCCTTGAGGCATTACATGTCAGTGCAAACAGTACCTCAGACTAACAGCAAGAGGTACAATCCAAATACCCAGCAATTTCAAATTGATTTTCTAAGTCATTTTCAGAGGAAAAGGATGTCAAGTGCCCTCCAAGGGTCACTGCCTGAAGCAGGCACAGGTAGGAACCTGCAGCTTCACCTGCTCTTCTGTGAGGTGCATAACAGTGCTTGTAGGACTGCCATGGAACTCCTTGACACAGCCTGTTCCTCTCATTACCACTTCTGTGTGTTACCTTTAATTTTGTATTGTCCTTGCTTTTCTCTGTATTGCTCTCTTAAACCTCTGCTGTCTTACAGGTGTATGCATGCATCATTTTCTGTTGAGCTTCCCACCAGCTGAAGAGCAGCAGGGTCACCACTGGCTTCACAGCAAAAGCAGTGAAGCAACAGCATCCATCTGTTCAAGGAGGGACCCAGACACAGAACTTTACTATAAATCACAGAATCACAGAATTACCTTGGTTGGAAAAGACCTTCAAGATCATCGAGTACAACAAGTCCTTAATTAAACCACATCCCTAAGTACTATGTCTATATAACTCTTAAATACCTCCAGGGATGGTGACTCCCTGGGCAGCCTGTTCCAATGCCTGATAACCCTTTCAGTGAAGAAATTCTTCCTAACATCCAACCTAAACCTCCTCTGGTGCAACTTGAGGCCATTACCTCCTGTCCTATCACTTGAAACTTCATTGAAAAAACCGATCCCCACCTCTTCACAATCTCCTTTCAGGCAGTTGTAGAGAACAATATGGTCTCCTCTCAGCCTCCTTTTCTCCAGGCTAAACAACCCCAGCTCCCTCAGCTGGTCCTCATAAGACATATGCTCCAAACCTTTCACCAGCTTCATTGCCCTTCTTTGGACATGCAAGATGTATATGAAAAGCTAAGTTAACTCTGTAAAGGAGGTGTCGACATAAGCCAGCCCTGCAAGCTAGATCACTGGTATTTAGGGGTATGTAGCAAAGGCTTTAAAAATAACTCTGTGCATATTGAAAAAAAAAAAAAAAGAAATATTGCAAAATCTAGTTGTTCATAAAGCCTGTATTTCTGCCTTTGATATATGTAACTTTTTCTGTTAAGATACATATTAGTATAGAAATAGAAAATGCCTTTAACTGAACTCTTCCAAACAACTAGTATCTCCAGTCTTTAGATACGTATTTGCAGACAGCTGCTCTTAGAAAAACTAGTGATCCTTTAACAGACAGAGTTGGCTAACTTATTATTTACCAGCATTTATCAAATAGACTTAGTCTTAAAAAAGAGACAACTGAAAGACCCCAGCCATATGAAGTGATAAAAAAGATGGTGTAACAAAGGTCAGGAAATACTTTATTTGAATTTAAGATTGGTTTAGAATCACAGAATGTCTGGGTTTGAAAGGGACCTTTAAAGGTCATCTAGTTCAACCCCCCTGCAATGAGCAGGAGCATCTCCAATTAGAACAAATAGCTCAGAGCCCCATCAAACCTGACCTTGAATGTCTCCAGGGATGCGGCCTCCACCACCTCTCCAGGCAACCCGTTCCAGTGATCCACCACTCTCATATTAAAGAACTTCTTCCTAATGTCCAACTTAAATCTACCCTTCTCTGCCCCTTGTCCTATTGTTACATGCCCCTGTGAACAGGTCTTCCCCAGGCTTCTTATAGGCCCCTTTCAGGTACTGGAAGGTTGCTATAAGGTCCCCCTAGAGTCTTGTCTTCTTCAGGCTGAACAGCCCCAGCTCTCTCAGCCTGTCTTCATAAGAGAGGTGCTCCAGCCCTCTGATCATTTTCATTCCCCTCTTATGGACTCGCTCCAACAGGTCCACATCCTGCTTGTGTTGGGGGCTCCAGAGCTGGACACAGTACTCCAGGTGAGGTCTCACCAGAGCAGAGTAGAGGGGCAAAAACACCTCTCTCGATCTGCTGGCCACACTTCTTTTGATGCAGCCCAGGATGCAGCTGGCCTTCTGGGCTGCAATTGCACACTGGTGGCTCATGTCCAGCATTTCATCCACTAGTAGCCCCAAGTCTTTTTCCACAGGGCTGCTCTCTTCCATGTCTTCCCCCAGCTTGTATTCGTATCTCTGGTTGCCCTGGTCCAGGTGCAGGACCCTGCACTTGCCTTGCTGAACCTCATGAGGTTCACCTGGGCCCCCTTCTTCAGCTTGTCCAGGTCCCTCTGGATGGCATCACATCCCTCTGACATATCGACCGCACCACCCAGCTTGGTGTCATCAGCAAACTTGCTGAGGGTGCTCTCAATGCCACCGTCAATATTGTTAAGACATTAAGCAACACTGGTCCCAGGACGGACCTCTGAGGGACATCACTTGTCACTATGTTCCATCTGGCCATTGAGACATTGACCACCACTCTCTGGATGCAATCATCCAGCCAATTCCTTATCCACTGAACAGCCCACCCATCAAACCTGTATCTCTTCAGCTTAGGGAGAAGGATGTTGTGGGGGACCATGTCAAAAGCCTTGCAGAAGTCCAGATAAATGGCATCCATAGGTCTTCCCTTGTCCATCTGTGCCTCATACCTTGTTCTTATTATCACTACCATATTCTTCTGGTTCCCTCCTTCACCTGTTGCCTTTAACCTTGTCTGATTATTTAGCACATAATGATCCACTCAGTTTCTAGTTCTGTTAAACCTTTCCCACTCTGTGCCTTCTGCCTCACATCACTGCAGACTCATCACAAGAGCACTGAATATGGAAACAACAGTTCCTGGAGGTTTTCTGCAAGGGCCTGGTTAGTGCTTAGAAACTTGGTCTCCCTTTTATGAAGTTTCTATGAAGTGCACAATCCATTTGAGAATATGCTGTTAAACCTCTAACAATGCTGAAATAATAAGACATTTTACCACAGAGATTTCAAACAATAGAAGTAAAACATTAGATTCTGAAGTTACTGAGCCCTATGTGCACACTTAATTTTAAGTGTGTAATAGTCTTATTAACTCTACTGGGACTAGGACTGTGAATAAATTATGGACATTAGGCAGTAATTTTAAATATGAATTTTACTCTGCCTCAGCATAAAATAATACAATTGTTCCCACTCTTCCTCAAGAGATTTCCATTTTTCCACTGAGAAACACAGACGGCAGACATGACTGGAAACTTGTTATATTTTCCTTGTCAGCATCACTATCAAGCCTGGTCTGGCAAGCAAGGTGGAAAGGCAGAGCACAGGGCCCATCAGACCCTTGAAAACCAACATCTCTGAAATACCCAGGTGATGCTCCTTACAGCCTTCTTAGGATAGTGTTAGTAAACCTTTGCCAGATTCAGAAATAATCATAGAATGGTTTGGGTTGGAAGGGACCTTTAAAGGTCTTCCAGTCCAATCCTGCTGCAATGAGCAGGGACACAGTCAACTAGATCAGGTTGCTCAGAGCCCCATCCAGCCTGACCTTGAATGTTTCCAGGAATGGGGCATCCATCACCTCCCTGGGCAACCTGTTAATCGTATCGTAATCCCAGAAAGGGCAAGTTCTGTTTCTCTGCAGCACTCCAGCTGTTCTTTGTTGGTGAAAACAATTCCTTACAAAGTGAGTACAGAGCCTTCCTGCTACTTTCTGTTGCCTTCAAGTCATGCTGGGAAGTGCACAGAAGAACATGGCAGCAGACCCAGCCTGGGCAAAAGCCTGAAAATCAAGTGGATGGGAAAAAAATGCTGTCCTTGGGCATGAAAGCTGAGAGAGAACCATGAGTGACCCAATGTAGGATAGATACCGAGTTTCTCTCCCACCAAAATGTCTCACTGGAGGGAAGAGGCAGAAGATGCTTAAGAACCACTGCACTGTTACAAAGCTATAATCAATGATGATGCACAAGGAATTAATAGGATTTACACAGTATAGTATATGACAATATAATTTTTAGAATTTCCTTCACTTGTTCCTAAGGATTAGTATTTTTTCTTATAAAAAAAATAAATCTCTAACTAAAGCTGTCCAGTTGAGAAAGCTGCCTACTTTTCATAGTTTGGCTACTGAGATTTAATAGGGAATGTAGTTACAACACCAGCATGTGCTAAGCTTCTTCTCTTGTTGCAGTTTAAAACACTGGACAGATTTCACCTCCTTTAAATCAAACACTTACTACTTCAGTAGGACTGAAATCTAACTTCAGAATGAAACCTGGCAAGCTGTAATTAACTGGCACTGTAATCACTGTGCAGCAAAGGGGATATCAAAATACAGTAACAGTGTCTTTCTGCACATCTATCTTACATGAAACTGCACATTTTATTTATGTTCCTTTTTAGATTTGAAATCTCTCCAAAATATATTCCACAGCTTGCTCGTATTTCATACCAACCAGAGAGTTTGTCAGCAGAGCTATTAACTGTTGCTTGGGGAATCTGCAGGGGCTGGAGCATGCAGAAGGGTACTAGCCAACATCACAATGCCAAAACTGGGCAAACTTTCAAAGCTGGCTGTGCTGTTGCTCTGAGAAAGATTTTGGATTCTGTGATTCTAATAGAGATAGAAAGAAGCTATTAGGTCATCCAAGTCTCTCTCCCTGCCAAAAAAAAGTGTGTTCCCTACAGTGCACTTTCTAGTGCTTTGTCTGTGTCTGATGTAGCATTTCAAAGGAAGAGGCTTCTTCCACTTCGCTTCAGAGTGTTTTTCCCAGCTGAATGTATTTCATAGTCAGGAACCTCTTCACTGCGATGCTTGGCACGAACTGCTCTTAGATTCCTCTTGTTTCTAACTAGCTCTCCATGTCCAATTCAAAAGAGATTCTCCCACTGTTTATTTTCTTTTAAAACCTAACTCAGCACAAAGAGTTTGCCTTTTACTCTAACACTTGGCCAAACTCCATATCTTGAGCTTTTTTTCCTCCCTGTATAGCCATTCCCACAAGCTGAGCCATGGTAACTGCCCTCCTCCTCCTGCTGCTGTTAGCCAGGCTTGGTCATTGAAGCACTACATCTTCCATCATCTCAAGCTCTTGTTTTCCTGTCTATCCTACCAACCCTTAATTATTATTCTTCCTCCTAACTTGAGCAGCCTGTTCTCACACGATGCCATTTTGCAGTCACGTCAGCTTGGAAGTCCAGCTTTTTGATTTGTTAAGTATTTTCAATCTGTTACTTTGTACACTAATTAATTTCAGAAGCTGATTAGCATGTTGCCACTCTTTAGAACCGTCAGCAAAAAAATGTAGAGGAAATCAGATAGATGTGATCCTGCATCCTAACATATATTGGAAGCACATTGTATATATAGAAAATACCAATATATTTCTCCTAAGTCCCTTCCTTGTCCATAGCCTTTCTGAGGTCAATGGTCTCTTGTTTGATTCCTTAAGTTTTCCTGCTGATTGCCACCTTACACTAGAAGTGGAGCTTGTGGGGGAGAAGTGGGTATTTTCCTATCCTGCAAGTTCTGGAAATTTCTATGTATTACACTGGAATGAAAAAATGAAATATGGAAAAAAGCTTTAAACTGAATCTGAAAAAAACTGCTGCTGTCAGAAAAACACGTTATTTATGCTTAGTGTTTCAGGTTTTTTTGTTTTGTTTTGAAATTTAAGTTAATTATCTCTCCAAACTGAAAATAATTAACCACCATCATCAGCAAAAATTCAAAAATTAGAGTGTTTTGAGAACTTGGAGAATTCTACCTTTTCTCTTAATTTGAAAAAGATCTGTCAAAACATACTCTTCTGTTTTCAATAAAATTGTCTTTTCTGGTGAAAAAAGACAACCACCCAATTAATTAGAAATTTTAATCACAATCTAATTGTAAGGCATTTAATGCCAGAGAGCACATGTGGTTTTGTGTTGCTATATCCACAGCACAGTGATTTCCCAGCTCTGACTCAAATGGCCAGGAAATATGGCCATCATGAAGACCTTTCAGATATGTATCACTGTCTAATGTTGGCATGATGCCTAAGGAAGACTGATGGTGGGAAACGCTGATGCAGCCTGTGCTGATTTTCTGTAGTTAAAGACAAGACAGGCACTGCAGTCAGCAGTGAGATGCTGGACTGGGGTCAGGGGTCTTTGGCACTCAAGACTTTCTGTGCATCTTCTCTTTACTAAAATAATAAAATATTTCTACAAAAACTATTCCAGAATTTACAAGTCAATGAGCTCATTCTATCAAAAATAGGAATATGGACCAACAAACATAAGCTCTGCCTTCCAAAATCATATACCAGTTCAAATAGCCAGGTCAGGAAAGCAGGACAATGGCACAGCTGAACACTTGGGCTGAAGAGAGAAACTAGATCATGAAGAAGAGATTCCCTGCATCATCCTGGTTTCCTCAGAGCAGTTTTCCTCCTATCTCATGACAAATTCAAGATAATGGATAAAAACCACTGAGGCTGAAAAAGGGAGTTTCTGGATTGAGGCAAAACTTTGCCAACAAAATGAAAAACCATTAAGTCTTCTATATGTCTGGGACATATTTTAATTCTATAATCAACAAGTTCAGTTAAAGAATTAGCGCTAAATCACTTCCTTTAATGTAAAGACTTTTCTTCACTATAAACCTAAATTACACTTCATGTCCCAAATTCCCTGAGCTAAAAAGTATACAGCTTCCAATTCTTCAGATTACTGAATAAAGAAGTGGAAGAGGTTACATGGGGATTTAAGACAGTTTAGAAAGTTGCAAAGGGATCAGACTGAGGCCTGAACTCTGGGCTAGAAAGGGAATATTCAAAGCTTCAGAGATTAAAAAAGTAATAGTGATTTATCATATAAGACCATGGGTATATGCAAAAAAACCACAGTAACAGAACCACAGAATTACTGAGGCTAGAAAAGACCTCTAAGATCAAACCCAGCCTATGACCTAATATCTCCACACAAGCTAGACCATGGCACTAAGTGCCACATCCAGTCTTTCCTTAAGCAGCTGCAGAGATGGTGATTCCACCACCCCCCTGGGCAGTCCATTCCAATGTCCAATCACCCTTTCCGTGAGGAAGTGCTTCTTAATATCCAACCTAAACCTCCCCTGGAGCAGCTTCAGGCCATGCCCTCTTGTCTTGTCACTAGCTACCTGAAAAAAGAGCCCAGCCCCCACCTGACTACAACCTCCCTTCAGATAGTTGAAGAGAGTGATAAGGTCCCCCCTGAGTGTCCTCTTCTCCAGGCTAAACAACCCCAGCTCCCTCAGCCTCTCCTCATGAGACTTTCTCTCTAGTCCCTTCACACAGAACAACAGAATTATTGAGGCCAGAAAATACCTCCAAGCCATGTTTACATCTGGTTTCAACCTTAAACTACTTTAAAATGTTCAGCTTTCATTATATGGGAAATACATTAAATACATTAAATTTGTTTATATTAACTTTGCAAACACAACATACAACTATTTCAAGTGAATGCAGTGGACTGGGACTCTGGAGAATTGGGTGTCTCTCCTAACCCTTCCTCACCTTACTGTGCCCCACAAAGGCTCGCAAGAGAAGAGGGAAAAGGGAAGATGGAAACCACTGAGGAATCTCCAGCTCTTACAGAACACCACAGTCTGTGGGCTAGGCCTGGAGAAGCTTTAAAGAAAGAAGTATGGCTTGTAGGGGAAACAAAAAGGAAGAATTTGCAATAAATCTTCTTCAGAAATGTGAGTGGCCAGCTTGTTTTATCAATTCTAAGCTTCTGTAAGGAGTGTGATTGAAAGAGAAGGACCTGTAACATCAAAGCAGCTCAGTATACTCTGCAATAGGGAATCCCTTGTTTTATTTTTTTTAACAGCATCTGGCATTCTTCAGGTATGAAAGTGTTGGTGTATTTTAATAAGCTGGAATATCAGGTTAGACATCAGGAAGAAATTCTTCACCATGAGGGCAGCAAGGCACTGGAACAGGTTGCCTAGGGAGGTTGTGGAAGCCCCCTCCCTGGAGGTGTTCAAGGCCAGGTTGGATGAGGCTTGTGCAGCCTAGTCTAGTGTGACATGTCCCTGCTCATAGCAGGGGTGTTGGAACCTGGTGATCTTTAAGGTCCCTTCCAACCTTAACCATTCTATGATTCTATGATTATTGGGAAATTCAAAACTGGTTTGTAAAAACAAAAATTGTACCATTTTCCATCTAGTTCTTTTACTCATGTTTGAAGAATCACATGCAAATCAAATCACAATCACAATTAAATGCAAACAATTACACAAATGTACACCTGCAGTACACCTACTTTCCTGGAAAACCACAGCTTTTTCTTTTCCCTTTGTCTTACTTGGTACACATGATGGCATTCTCTTTCCCCTAAGCCCTCCAGGGAAATATAACTGGAATTTCTTTATTTGTAGTTAAAGTATGCAAAATCACATCCCCTTTCAAAAAAACACATTTAAAGCCAAGTCTTACTGCCTTGTTCCACTAAAATCATAATCTTATCCCTTGAGGATGACTTTATCAAAGAAGAAACAGATCTATTTCAAAGGGGGAAATTCTTCAAGAGCTAGTAATCTTTCCTTAGAAAGCACAGAAATTGCTTTGCAGGGCTCCCATCTCCCTAGTTTAGTCTCACAGCTCAGACTGTCTGGGACAAGAGGGTGATTTCCCATCGGAATGTTACTGGATGTTTGTCCCTTTCTTTGGCTCTGCAACAGAAGATGCTTTATACCTGTAAACATCAAGCATCCTCTAAAGCTATTATAGTAGGTACATTTACAAATCTGATTATAACTCTAGATCCCCATATGTAAACAGTACAGCCCCTTAGAAAATGCTCTGAATAGTTTGCACCTCTTCAGTTTTCCTGGTCATCAGCTTTATTCCTAATAGTCAGCTTTATTCCTAAACACTGACTACCCAGTGCAGAGAGGTTGAACAAGTCTTCTGGTTTGCCCCCTGATGCAGGCAGGAATGGCAAGAAAGAACCTTCCTTCCATGCTACACAGACCTAGATTTCTCCTCTAAGATAGAATGGGAAGTGTTGATATGATGCTTATCATCCTGAATTAATTTTTCTTTCTGAGACCTTTGTTTCTTGTAGATCAGAAAAAGTGCCAATAGGGTTTTTGAGACAGTAGTGTTTGCATGGCAGAAACAAAACACAGTGCTGCTAAAAGGCTAAGGCTTGTATCTTCTCTGGAGCAAAAATATGAGAACAAGGAGTTTTGCCAGTACCATGATTTAAACTCGCTAATGAGACTCTGCAAGTAACGGGCAAAATGCCGAGGGCGTATGTTTCTACATAGACTCCACAAAATCAAACTGCACTGTAACTTACCATAATTAAACTTTAGGTTTTATTTTTAAGAACTCAACTCCTCCTCCTCTTAACTGAGTTACCTCTTCTGCTGACTTCACAGGGCTGAAAGGCTTTTCATATTTTCCATGAAAAACCTGCTTCTGTGATAAAAGGAAAAACCCCAAATAGCTAAAGCAACAGACAATCTGAAAAATAAAAAAGCATGGGCAATGTGAAATTTGGAATTAAAGCCACCCATATGGGAAGGTCCTCCAAGCCTGGGATGACTGGTATGGCACAACTGGAGGTGGTACCTGGCACAAATCAATACGCAAGACCCTACTGCACATAAACCACTGGTGGTTTTCTGAGGCCAACGACTTAGCCTTGGTCATCTCTATCATCTCAGCAGGTATAGAGCACTTCCAAACCTGAAAAAACTCTACACACTTTACCCTCTCAAGATAAAAGATGGTTGTACGTCAAAGGGAACAATAATAGTTTTAATTACCTCTTTGGACCCCACACAGAGTAAATAATTGAGAACTGGGATTTTCTGCAACCTGTGACAGGGCTCTGTAGGCTGTAACCCATCACAAGAGCTGGAAAAAGCAGTGCTCCTCAGCACATCAGGGAGTGCTCTTCAAAGTTTCTCTCGTGCTACTGTTGGCAAGTGGCTTTCAAGTATGATTAATCAATTAAAGTTTCACAAAAGGTAACAATTTTACTGTCACTTGCCATTAGCATGTCTCCTGCTGACATATCCCTCCCCCCAGCCTCTTTTCCCTACTACGTGGCCATAAAATAGTTATCCTCCATGCAGCGACTGTGCTAGAGAGCACTGCTGTGGCTACAGCTTAGATAATAATTTAGCTAAGTAGTTCTTTTGTCTGGTAAGCCTATAATAAGAGTATTTTTCAAGGTAGATGGAGTAGTAAGTGTTTGACAATTAGGAAAAAAGCTCCTGTGGCTTTGTTGCTTGGTATTACCAAAACAACGTATACACAACATGGAAGTTTCAGTACATGTGGAGGAGAAGGATAAACAATTGACAGACAGAATAAAAGGCTATTTTTCTTTTCCTGCATGAAGTCTGAAATGCTGGAAGATAATAAAATGAAGCCAAAGCCTCAACTGATTTCTTTTGACAGAGCCTGCATTTGAGACTGGGCATTTCAGACTGAGCATATAAACATTCTATAAAAATAAGTCATAAGTAACTTATCTTTGAAATGCTACAAGTGTTTTCCTCTTTTCTTGAGGAATGAGATACAGAATTTCCATCTTCCAAAACCACCTTTGTCAATGAGACAATGCCTGAGCAAGTCTGATGGGAGGTCAGAGCTCTCTGAACACCCCCAAAGTCCAAAAAAGAAAAATAAAATTTAAGGCAACATGCAAATTACTTCCTAAGAAATCAAGTTTCCTAAAGACAATTATATACAAAGGCCACTTACTTTTTAAGACAGACACTAATTTGCATCACTCCAAGATGTCAGTGACCACATAAGAAGTGAAGACACCTATTTGTGCTGCTTCACAAACTGCTTTTTCAATAAATACAAAGGGTAATCAGAGTAAAATAATTGTTCTAAAGATGGACTGGGAGTATTTCAGTGAGAGAGTCTGGATAGCACAAGGACTAAAAAATTAGTAACTTGAACCCAAAACCATCTTGGTGCTTCTAGTCTATTTGGCAATATTCTTCATCTGAACTTGGCTCCCTCTCTGATGCCAGCTGCCTCAGCATGTCTGTGCCCAAAAAATATCCAAGCAGCTCACCATCACATGTAGCTCAAAAAGAAATCTAGTAAAAAACCCATAAAAAGGTTTAATAAATTAAATTTTCAATTTCTCTAACCCTAATGAAAAAAATACACTTAACTAGACAAAATTTAATAGATAATCATTTAACACACCTATTATTTCACCAAAGGTAATATTGGAATTTAAAGACATGATGAGAAGGGTATGAGGTGTAAGGATGCCTGCACAGATGACTCTAGAGATGATATCAGATCGAGAACAGTGTTCACTAACAATAGTTGAAAGCCTTCATTCCTGCCCAATTTGGTACAAAATGTGTATGTAGTTCAATAATCAGCTTAAATACAATTTGTAGGCAAATTAAGGGCAAATTCTCTATTACAAATGCATGCAAAATGATATAAAAATCTTCATCAATACATATGTGACTTCATTAGTTGCTCTCACACCTAGAAGTCTAAGCCTTCACTCTTATCAGAGCTCATAAGCTGTCATGACCTGCTCCTGAACAAGCAGACTGGTGACATTTTTACCTGCTTTTGGAGGTAGACATAGACTGCACTGAATTTGTTTCCTTTTACTTCTTTTTTTCTTTTTAAAATAAATTCCAATATCAAAGTAGATCTTTCCTTGCCCACTTAGGGCAGGACAATGATTTTCGTAATTTTTTTTTCTTTATGGATGAGGTTTTGCTGTAGAAGAGAACATCAGGATGCAAGGGGATGTTTACCTTCCCAGGATGTGCTGGAGATTCCAACTTCAGGAGAACATCAATGATCTCCCACAGCCATCACCAGATGGATTTTTCAGCTCACTAATTAAAACTACTGAAAAAAGCCTCCATACAACATTTTAAATGTGACTCAGAAATGCAGAAAAAAAAATTCTTATGTTTAAAATTTGAGAAAAAATTCAAAGCAGTCAAAACATTTCAACATTTTTCATTGTATTTTATTTCTTATTCATACCAGCTTCGTTTCAAATTTAAGGTAATTTCAAAATTTAAACTAGCAGGTTGAAACAGGAACATTTTGAGAACAGTTTTGAATTAATCTTAAAAAACACATATATATTTTAGAATATTTGCAAATATACTGAAACATTTGAAAATCCAGCCTGGTGTCCTGAAGAAGACTTTAAAAATACCTTTGTTCTGTCTACGTGAAAGGAAGATTTATTTTGAAATACATGAGGTCTTCTCTCAGTTTGATGGAATTGGCTTCTTTTGCCAATAAATAATTTTTCTACCAAGAACTAACCTGCTGTTCAGGATGAGGTGGTTGTGAAATTTTTATCCTAATATCAGAGACGTGCTTTTTCTTGGACTTTTAAAATTTTATAAACACATGTACATATTGTTTGAGAACATCCTGGATAAAAGGAAGGCTTGGGCTTTAGGTTTATATCTTTACTGCTACAAAAGCATGTAAGAGTTATAAAAGCCAACATCTTTCAAATATATGGTGCTTTGGTATGGTGAGAAAAGGGGTCTCTCTCTTTCTTTTTTTATCTTCCAGGTACTTCTCAGCTTTTACTATACTTAGGTATCTTGTGCTTAATCACCTGAACAGCTTCCTGAGGAGAACATGAGTGATCTAAAATGATGATGGAGCGATCAGAAAACCAGCCGTTCAGACAGAGGGACAAGAATATGAATATATTTATTCTATTTCTTGTTCCTTTTCGGAGGGCAGGGGATAAAGTTGTTTTCCCAGAGGCAGAGAAGTGCAGCCAATGCTGCAACAGGGCGTCCATGCCTGAACTTCTGGTGCATCTGCCCTCCCTGCAGACGCCCGTGGGCGCACGGACAGGACCAGAGCTGCACAGGGATCCAGCCCACGGGGCCAGCCGGGCCTCACACACGCCTGTTTTTTGTCTTTTGGATCTGAGGTAACCACTCTAAACTGCACTGCACCGCAAGCATGCCAGCCTCTTGGTGCTAACTCAGGAGTCTTCTCCTGTTTTCTTACCAAGCAGCCCGGCTGGGACTTGCCTGTCTTTGCTCTCTCTTTCTTGGCCATCCTGAGGACACAAGGATTTTAGAAAATCAATGAGATGCTGAGTACAACACTACTGATGCATTGTCACCAAGAGCCAGCCTGAGCTGTATACTCTTTATTAGAATGCTACTCAGTGTCTAACGCTGTTTGAGACTGCAAAGGGTGCATGGGACAACTCACCAGTGCTAGCAAATACAACATGAGCTCTATGGAGATGCTGCTGGAGTAGATATAGCATCTAAAGCTGCTCTAGATGCTCACAGCTAGGCAATCAAGCCTTTTCCCAGTATCATAACCAATGTCAGCCACTGACCAAGTGATTGCACCCCTTGGCACAAGGTGTCTGAACCACCAAGTGAGCCCAGTCCCTGCCATTTCCCTCAGCTGACAACTATGGCTAGAGTTGCAGAGTCCCAATGGCTAAACCAGTGGGCTGATGGCTCAAAACAACACAAAGGCACTCACAGAAAGTGTCTGAGAGCCCCCAACCTGACACAAGAAGCAAACCACCCAAATCCAGTGACAGCTGGGAGGAAATAACGAGTTTGGTTGACCAACTATACCCAAATTGTGCATGGCACAGGCATTTGGATCTCCTATCAAACAATATTTTCATAAGCTGTGAAGTGTGTAAACACAAAATTACTGGATGAGCTTGAAATAGTTGTATTCAAACTGATCATTAATGTTCATAGATGTGAATAGGATTTGAATAATGTCAAAGAGATGAACTAGAGCTGCTTTTTGCAGAAACTAGAAAGTGTTACCATGCCAAAAAGGAAAATGAAGATGTTAAATCTTTCTCAAATTCTGGAAAACTTCTTCTAAAACATAAAATATGAAAAAAACCTCCCATATTAAATGTACTGTATCAATTTTTCATATTGTTGGGGGACTGGCTGAGACTGCAAAGACTCAGTGGGTTGTGACTCACAGCTACGTACAGCAATCTTTCAGTTACTGTTAAGCAATAGTGACATCCAGCTCCACTAAAATGGTTAGAAACAGCAAGTGTGAAGTGACTATGTCAAATAAAGTTGTTTTCTCCTCTAATTTATGACCCATGAATCTCACTCTGAATTCCACAGGACTGAGTAAATGAGGCATAGCTTTAATCCATCAAATTAACATCTACATTACCACAATCTGAGAAGCTAACTCTAAAGATTATCTTTCAGGTTCTACAGAACTAGTTACTGAATATAAATTAATACACTGTGAAGTGTGATCTTGATAATTATGACTACTTCTCAATGACATGCTAAGGCAAGGAAATAGGAGACCCATATGAACAATAAATCCTATCTCCTCTATATAAAAATATACACATTAATTTTTATTGTTTATTATTTTTATTAACTGTGAATGTTGTATCTTCTTTTTGTATATATTTGTTTCTATATACTTCCCTTCAAACTAATATTCTATAAATTTATCTTCAAAGAAAAAAATAATTCAAATTTATTAATTAATCTACATAATCTATGGCTACAACTTTATTTTAAATTATTCATTAGCTCTTTCTCCTGCACTTGAGTGTTGCTTACATATATCTAACCCTATCTATAGTGTTCAACTTAACTTCAACCACTTCAGAGCTCTGAGATGAGAGCAAGGACAATGATTAAATAAGTTTCACCTTATGGTATCTATTGAAAAATAAACACTCGATTTCCAATTTAGTCATGTAAGCTCCCTTCCTCATCCATACAGAAAGAAAGGTACTTTATAGGTCAATTCATCCCATGTTGGAGCATGCCTGAGCTGTGTTACGCTGGTGGTGTGCGTGCCTCTCCAGTGATTGCAGGAGCCTAAGAGACCACTTCATGCTGGATGAGAACTGTCCTGGCCACAGTGCTTGCTCTGCTCTTATTAAAGAAATGCTCCACTTCTCATTTTTTTTTTAAAACCTAAATCATTCAACTTCTCTAGCAAATCTCCTTTCAAAAGTGCAATACAGCAAATGCAAGCTCACGTAACGGTGACACCTTTTCATAAAAAAAGGCATTTGTTTTACGTGGGTTGAGTTTGAGCAGGGACTGTGTCACAGCTGCTGGTCCAGGAAGACCAAGTTTTCTATGGCTGGGTTATGCAGAGAGTAGTATCCCAAAGGGTGGATCAAGTATGAACATTATTGTAGTTAACGTTGTGTGCAAAACGAATAAAGATATGGTGAGAGAGTCAAGTATCTTAAGTATCTTGCAATTCCTTTCTTCCTCCATGTCCTACAAGAAAGTATCTGTATGTATACCTGCCTTCACTATCCAGAGGACAATTTGGGCCTGCAGTGCCCTGAGGTCTGCACCCTGCAAGCTGAGATGATCACTTTGATATAGCCAAGGTTGGGTTCCCCTAAGGGGAACAAATTCTCTGGTAAGCTTTTAAAAAAGATGAAAGGGGAAAAAAAAAAAAAGGAAAAAAACCCCTCCTATTTGAACAATGATTTTTTAAGGTTCCAGGGCTGGGTCCACTGTCAATTAAAATTTTTGTTAAAAATTTGTAAAGAGACTACCTGCTAGCCTTTTAATCAAAGTACTGGAAAACTGAAATGCATGCGCATGGGTATTTGCTAAGATTACACAGAAATTTGTAAGTTGCGCTCCAACTAGAAGTTTTCAAATACCTCCTTAATACCACTAATGGTAAATTTTAGTTCTCATTTTTTGTATAAGTATTTAACATCACAGACAGAACTAGAAAATGCCCAGCTACAGAATGTGGTTGCTCACAATAGCTAAAGTCAATAATCCATTCCATCATAGTCCCTGCAGCATGAAGAACTGCAGCAAAACTCCCGTATGGTCTCCCCACTGACTAGCAGTTGCCAAGACCAGAAGAAACACCTCCATGGACCTAAGGGGCCCAGTGGGACTCCATTTCTTAGGGACTGGCTAGGCTGCACCCCTGAACACAAGTGTCATGAAACCCTGAATGCAATAAAAGCCGGGAATCCTGTTAGTCATTGGAGAGCTGATGTCAGATGCTTCAGTTTTAACCATGGTAAAACTAATAAATCAACTAATAAAAATATCTATGTCTGCTTGCTGGTGGTACGAGTTAGCACAAATTATTTATGAGGATTACAAAGGTGTTCAGGGACCGTAATGTGTGCTGAAGTAGCTTTTTTTGCTAGAAACTCTGTTAATTGTATGTATTAGAGAAAAAGGTGGTTCTGACCTGTCGTGCCTCAGTGCCCTCATATCAACATACACTGTGGTGGGATCTGGTCCAGATGTTCCCTGTAAACAACAACATCAGCTAATCAGAACCTGAAGGCTAGGAAGAAAAAAGAGTTTCACCCTCCAAATAACCAAACGTTAGTTTCACTGCTAATTAGGCTAATCAAATGACAAGTTATATTTAAGCTATTAATCAATTGCTCAGCTTCACAGAATCAGAAAGAGTACTGGGAAACATACCTACCGCCAGGTACTTCTATCTTGGGGACTGGAAAAACAACAAGTGGCCATACTACTTGACCAAACACACATCAACAAAGGTTTGATTTGCTACAAAAGGCCAAGTAATCAGCACGTGGATACACACAAAAAAAGTTTAACACGTTTTGCCATATAAAGGAACGTGGAAATTGCTGAGGAGACAGTTCAATGGCAGAAGCACATGGTCAGGAATGTGAAGCATGGTTTACTGAAAGTCTTCCATACATGCAACAGAGAATATACTTGAAGCTAAAGATCGTAAAGGTAGCACGCATGACATGAACCAACGTGGACTGAAGGTCTTAAGAAACTTCTGTTTCTTTTCAGTTTTCCGCTGCGGCATTTAAATACTTGCTTTATGCCACAATATTTAGTTACTTGAAAAGCACTAGACTAATTTTAGTTTCGTACTGAGATGATAGTCCTTTAGCCCTTCCACCCACAGCTTTCCTGCAGTTTTGTAACCTGCTATGATTTTCCCTTATCCAAAACTTCAAACTCATCACCACTGAGTATCATGTGAATGGTCAATGCTCTAGCCTAGGGCTCATCTCTCTGCTGCACACCCCACATCACTGCTAAGCAGAAAGCTACAAGAAAAGCACAACTTCATTTTGGAACACTGGGACTTTAGAATTTTTTTCCCCCAGCAGACAAATTCACCTAACCCTGGCAATCTACAGCTGCAGGAACTCCTTTATTAGTTATGCAGAAGTTTACTATTTAAGACAGCAGACAGCATCAACTCCCAGTGATTTCTGTCCCATTTGGGATATATTATACAATTCTTCACGTTAGGAATGTCTAGAGCTAAATTTTGCATTTCTGCAATGATGACTGGCAGTTCCACAATTTGTTGAACACTAACAGTTCTGAGGGAGTTCCAAAAATAGTTGGTTTTTGTATCTAAAGGGGAAAGAGTTACCACTACCCATTGATACTTACTGTACAGATACTGATACTGACCCACCACCAGAGGAGAAAAAGAGTAATAGAGCTGCACATGCATGTTAGCCTCTTTAGCTTGTTATACACAATACAAGATACAATATCCTCTCTAGCTATTAACAACACAATTTTCAGTCTACTAGTAAACTCAGCAGTGTAACAGACTAGCGCTGAGTGGAGAACTTATTTGAAATATATGCAATGTTAAAAAAAAACAAAACAAAACCAAGGAAAAATTGTTTATATTTAAAAATTAAATGAAACCTGAATTGATTTATAAAATAATGGCAACAGGCAAGTTTGAAAACCAAAGACAATCACTATGGTATTTGTTATTTTCAGTGTGAACGAAATAGTTACAACAGACAGCTAGTATCTGATGAAACCTGCATCCAGATAAACTATACTGGACTTGCTTATAATTTCATAAAGGATCTGAAAATCCCCAAATCTCCAGACTCAATTTCTAGTCTGTCCCACTGTTGGAAGCTGATAGGTGGGTATTGAGGGAACAGGAAAATCCCCTACCTGCTCGGCCAGCTTCCCCAGCCTGTGAGGCTATAGCAGCAGGAATAGCAGGAATGAGGGAGAGAAGGAAAGAAGGTAACACAAGACAAAAATAATAATAAAAAACCGGGAATGAAGGGTTGGAGAAGAAAAAAAAAAAAAAGAGGAGAATGCAAAAAGCAGGGAGTAAAATAAAAAGAAAAACAATGTCAAATACAGGAATCTTACAAATTAACCATTATACTATTAAAGGTTAAAAAAAGTAAAAAATGAGGTGTCAACATTTTAGTAGAGCAACAGAAGAGACAGCTGTAGACTGCTAATCTTGGACAAACAGACTTAAATGGTTTTAGGACACTACAGACAACATTGTTAGTGGAAAATGTGTCTAGCATACTGGTTTGGTTTATTTGTTGGTTTTGGTGAAGAAGTCAGTAAACACGGCCCTGCTATTTTAATGCATATCCATTGAGACAGGAGTTCCAGGTCTGTCATTTCACTACTAAAAGAAGTTTGTAAATGATGTCCTCTTGAAATCAAAAGCAAGCTTTTTGGAAAAAAAAAAATAGTATGCATGATGAAAGATATTTAGACCTTATTTCATACAGATTAACCTGCTTCTAAAGCAAGATAAAATCAAGGCTTTGTGCATAACCTAATTACAAGAAGACCATAACTAAATGGAGTAACTTCAACAATTCTTCATTCTTGGTCTATTTGCCATGATAAATAGTGTAATAAGCATAAGAACAGTAAAATAAAAAGCTGATAAACACTCATCAGTTCTCCACCACAATCAATAATCCAGTGAAGAGACAAAACACCTGGGTGACTAGTTCCAAGCCACTACTGTCATGTGGAGCCTCAAACACCAGATGGCTGCAGTAGGATTTCCCTTCAACTTGTGAACATAAACAGCTCAAAGAGTGTCCCACATCCCTCTCATGAAATTTCTAAATTCCAGAAAAGTTTAAGACTACAGGAAGCTGCCACAGCAGGATCCTAAAATAGGGTTTTTTCGGATGCAGAGGAAGATGAAACACTTAAAAAACCCAGGATGGATCTGCTTATTGCACTGCTCCCCCCGAAATAGAAATATTACTGATAATCCAGGTTGAACACTGCAGTGCAACTGCAAGAAAGCAGGAGAACTGCTGAAATCCACTAGTTACATAACAGATTGTTAGTGACTACACTGCAGGTCCAGAGAGGACTTTGAGAGTACCAGAGCCTCCCACAGATTTTTACTAAGGAAGGGATTCAGAAGCAGCAGTGGAAGTCTCAGCACTGCCATTCTGCAGCCAGCTGCAGCTGAGATCCTCTGAAAGGGTTTCAAAACAAGCAGAGTCTTAGCCAAGACCAGAGTGCCTGACTCAATCTGTCTCTGCACATTTATTTTGTAAGACAGAGAGCATCTGTAATGCTGGTAACAGGAAAAAAACAACATGACTTCTGTTCTATCTGATACTAAAGACATGTTAGGTTATGTTCAAGGGAACAAAATGGGCCAAACATAATTTTCTGTCTGAAAATGGCTACATGACAAGTCACATCCCTTGGACTAAATAAATCTGCCCATGCATAGGCTGCCACCGTTAACCCATCCCTGATCTCTGCTAACCTTTGCACCATGCAGGCTTTTTTTCTCTTTGAAGACACTGCAGATCAAAACTGCATAGAGAACTGCCCCCACAAGTCAGCAGCAGGGATGACCATGTGCCAGTGCTCAGCCTGTGCCTAATTTCCACTGAACCCAAAGGCCAAGCTGCATGCTCTCTTGTGCTCCCATCCCCAGAGTTAAAAAACAGGAACTAGGAAATTAGAAGTTCTAAGAATTTAAAAATAACTGCTGTTTTGGGTTTATTTTGCTATCTAAGGACGTGGCCTGAATGTTTACTCTAAGTCTACTTCTGCTCCAGTGATGCTGAGAAATTGAATTTTTCATTTACACTTAAAAATCTCACATACGCAAGCACAGCAGCTGGAGCTGTGAAAAGAACTTCATGGCATAGCTAAGAGTAAAGGTGGGAAAGCAGAATCTGGGGGGACTCACCCAGAGATGCACTACATTGCTAAGTGTGAATCACACCTCTGATCAAGTGCATGGTCTCCAGCTGCACTCTTCACAGAGCTATCCCTGATTACATTTAATATGGAAGATCCTGAAAAAGCGTGATCTATCTTTAAGTAAAAAGAAACATTAAGTCCTAAATTTAATAAGAAAATTCCCTCTGCTAGACGTTCGGGAAGGATTCATTTCTTGTAACTTCAGCTATCAAAGAAGAAACTATGCAGTATAAGGTAGGCAGTATCTCCTGATGGTGATGAATCCCACCTCAAGATGGGCACCTGAGATGAGCTGAATTAAGCTCTTAACTGAAGTATTTCTTTGATTCTAATGACTATAGATGGATACTGGGTATCTTACTTAACCTTGTGGTCTTTCTAAAAAATGACATGAAAGAAGCAAGATGAATCCTGCTCACCTGCCCTAGCTCGGGCATATTTGTTACAATACTTTCAGGGTTAACTGAGGAAAATGAATGACTTCCAGAAGCTCTTCCTCAAGGGAAACTAAGTAGCAGGTTGAAGAAAATGAAAATATTAATTTCAAGAGTTTAAATGGCAGTGAGCTAAAATTCTAGAAGACCATCTGTGTTGTTTTAAGAAACAGGCTATTTTCCATATCTATTTTTCTCTTACTCTTGAGAATGCTAAGATGCTAGTTAATGAGAATTAAAATACACTGCATGCAATCTTTTCCTCTCAGAAATTCCTGGATCGTTATCTGTGACTATACAGCCATAAAAGGTCAGATATTAATGGTATTTAAGTGCCTAACGATGGAGAGAACAATGTCTTTTCAAAATAATACCTCTAAAAATCCACTCCAAAATTATTACATCACAAGAAGCATAGTAAATTTGCTCTAAATTTGAAAGGAAATGAATACAAATGACAATGCATTAGTCTGTCAGTGATCTTAATCCTGAATTTAAGATAATTTGGTAGATTAAGGCTCTTTTATACCAAAGGGATTACCACAATTATTTCCTTTTTAAAGTAATCTTTAATAAAAGGTCAAATTCTGATATTAAGTTTTCCTACATATATACAGAGACACATGCATAAATGTACATAAACACTTCTGGTCTCTCTCTTCTTTTTGGACAGAAGAACAACAGTAAAAGCTTTTGGGAAAACTCAGGATACCTTCCTCTTGAAACACCTGAGTCCTAAATTTGTCCAAAAATTGACAATGAAGTGAGGAAGGTATCAAAGATCTTATCCAAGCTGCATTAGAGGCAGCCCATAGAGAAGAAAGCCTGAATTGGATTTTGCTGGTAAGGATCAATATTTAAATACTGAGATATGCTTAGAAAGGTGATTCATAGATATATATTTTAGGAAGACCATAGAATAGGCTGGGTCACAGTGCTCCCTGTGGAAGATGCTGTTCTAGAAACCACATGCTGCTCTCATGGATGACACAGCTTGGAAGAAAAAAAGCAAATGCAGATGCTATTGACTCCAACATCTTTGGAAGTATTTTTATGCAGTGTGAAGACTCCAGAAATCATAACCCATTTCTGGAACATACTGGAGACAATATTAATTTCAGGAACATTACTGACGGAGGATTAAAATTCATTTTGTTCCTCAGCCTAGAAAACAGAATAGTTCACAAGCTATTCAGGAATCCCACTAGCCATAAACTTCCAGACAGTCTGGAAAGACCATTCAGTCTAATTCAGTATTCAATCTTTGGCAGTGTCTACTACCAGATGCTTCAAAGGATGCAATCCTGTATCTTAATATTCTCTATGAAAATCACTTGTTTTGTGGTGATGCTTCTAAGTAGCATCTTTAGTAACTTTCCAAACCCCTTTCAAACTTGCCAAACTACCCCTGGCTGAAATGCTTCAAAAGCCATTCCACTTGGAATAGTAACATTACCAAATATAGCCTGTTCTGAAATGGTTTTTCTTCATTCCACACTAGGCAGTATATGGCTTTCAGTTTGTCTTATGGACTGAGATGCAACATCTTAGTAAAACACAATGAAGCCTGACATTAAGCTGTATGATCAGCCAGGCTGTTAATCACCTCACTCAAGGCTCTCATTTTGTGCTGTTCTTAAATTCATAGTTATTATCATTAATAACATTCCTTTAGAGAGTTATCCACTTTTACAGTTTGCTTCAGTAACTCTTTCAAGAATTTCTGTAAAGAATGAGCTCAGAAGCAAACTTAAGCTAAGGAGTTAACACAATCAAAAGGCAGATACAAACAGTCAAGCAAAAATCCAGCCTAACACCATGCTCATTGGGAGTTCCAGTTTCTCTGAGTTTATTCAGTTTTCCTGAATGTTCGTAGTAGGTTGACCTAGAGAGCAGCTCAGCACCAACACAGCTGCTCTCTCACTTCCATCGCTGTGGGACATGGGAGAGAACAGGAAGCCCAAAAGTGAGAAAATTCATGGGTTAAGATTAAGACAGTTTAATGAGTGAAGGAAGGAGAAAAAACTACCCAAGTGATGCAAAAGCAATCACTCACTATCTTCCCAAGCAGAATGAGACACAGCCAGCCTCTGAGCAATGGCTACTTTGGAAGACCAACATCCCTCTTTTTAAATAGTGAGCATGACAGCCAATGGTAGGGGATATCCCAGGTCAGCTGGGGTCAGGTGTCCTGGCTGTGTCCCCTCCCAGCCTCTTGCTTGCCCCCAGCCTCCAGGCTGGGGCAGCAGGGTGTAGGTGCAGTGAGCAGAATGAGAAATGGGAAAAGCTTTAATGCTGTGCAGCACTGTT
This sequence comes from Apus apus, assembly GCF_020740795.1. NCBI lineage: Eukaryota > Metazoa > Chordata > Aves > Apodiformes > Apodidae > Apus > Apus apus. The sequence continues at coordinate 10,851,625 of NC_067283.1, forward strand.
CAGCAGTAGCTAAACCACTGCTGTGCTCTCAGCACTGCTTCAATCACAATTCCAAAACCCAGCTCCATTTGGGCTGCTATGAAAAAAGTTAACTCCACCCCCAGCAGACCCAGTACAATATCACTTCTGACACTGCATACTTCTAACCCGGCTTACTGCTGCTGTGTCATTCCCTGGTTTTATAATTTGTCCTGAACAAATAACTTATCTCATGAGCAGTCCAGAGATCACTATAAACTTGAAATGAAGATTTTTATTAGTGGCAAGCAAAATTCCACAGCTAATGTCTTCTTGTTGTCTACAGCATCCCTCATATCTGGTTCCTCCATGGACCAGAGCTGGAGAGGTTCAATTATTTTTCAGAAGTAGCTCCACTCCAGCTGCAGGTGTGAGCTGACGGGCTCCATCCTGATCTATCAGGAAAGTCAGACCAGTCAGCCTAGAAAGTGTGCCATCACTTCCCTCCTTCCCCTTATATGCAAAAGACATCCCACGGGTAATTCAAAATCTTTAGACACAGGAGCAAATTAGAAAACTATTGTTACAAGGTAACCAGCTTATTTCTTTCCCCCCTCTTTTCCCTTTCTATTGAGGGAAAGCTGCCAGTGTCCTCGCTGCCTGCTGTGCCCCTTCCAGCCAAGTCTTTGAGCTTGGCTGGGTTGCTGACTGGGAAAGCACACCAAGCTGCACCTGATAACTGGCCTAAACTGGTACCATCCAAATCGTGCTGCCACAGGTGGGAGTGCCTAAAGACTTCCTAGACTTTTTCTCAGTTGTTCTCTCTCCTATGTCATCACCCAGGACTCTAGATATGGAGAAAGAAATGAAGAGGCTTGTACTCTTGCAAAGAAACATTCAGTAGAAGAGATTTCAAAACCTCAGTCAGTACTTTTTGTATCAAATCCATGACAGAAATATGGGGGAAGATTCTGCTTGAGTTCATAGATGTTCCTAAACTACCAGATGCATTTTTGTCTCAAGACTATTAAGTCTTATTAGAGTAAAACTGTTTTGAATGATTCAAGTGCTGCTTTTGAAACTAGAGGAGGTTTTTTAAACTTTTATTCCTGAAGAGTATTTATGGCAGCAATTACAGAATGTCAAACTAACAAACTCTAACTCTGGAACACAGAATGACTTTTAACCCTGTTTAGTTTTGCCTTTTCATATGTTTGATAATAATAATTAAAGTCACCCTGGGCTGAAGGGATACTCTACTTGTAGTTAGAGAGACATGGCTTACCTCCCATATTCATATTCTGGTAACATGCTAAACTAGAAGGTCACTTTTAGCCAAGGTCTGATGAAAGCCAGGATTCTTTAGTGATGTTGAAAAGGGCAAGAAGTTAATGCAGGGACAACACACAGACATACTGGCCTGTGCTGAACCCATCACCTGTATTTGTCACATTTTTTGGATAAAATAAAAAAAAATATTTACATTTACAGTCAGGATAAGAATAGCAAATGCTTTATTTATAGTGTCACTGAGAAGATCACCTAAGCACTTTCCACATCTAAGCAATTATGCATGTTACATGCATTGGAAATCCAGATTTGAAATGTGGGATGTACTATGGAGAGTATAGGCAAGTTCTACTGGGGAGACAGGGACTTCAAAGAGGTTGGAGACATGGTAGGTGACCAAATGGATATGGAACTTCCCAGCCAATGCAGCTGCCAATGCACAAGGATGATTCCTGTATTATTTAAAAAGATTATTAAGTCAGAAATCATATTACATCAGAGTAGGACACTGGTAGCATAATTAAAGGAAAAATATATGAAGTTCTGACAGCAGATTTTGAAGCACAGAGAGAGATCAGGAGTCATAAAAATGATACACAGATCAGGAAAGCATGTCTTAAGATTCTTTATCTATTTATCAAAGACTAAGATGTGTATAAGAGTCATAAGAGTAATAAGATGCTTAATTCTAGATCAGAAAAATTAAAGAAAAAAAAAAGCTGAATCTAATGCCAGATAAATTTAAACCAGAAATAATGCAAAATTAATAAAAAATTGAACACCTCATAAAAAGGTAAGTTAACTTTCATCACTCTAAGTCCTGAAAGATAAAATAAAATACTGTAGATGATTCTAAAACTATGTGCTTGCTATAGTTATTATTGAGTGAAAACCTAGGGGCTACTCAGAAACTCAGATCAGATAGTGACAGGGCTCCATCTGTCCTTAAAATCATGACTCAATGAAGATTCCTGAAGAATGGAAGTTAAATCTTATATTATCCCAGGTTACATTCTTCTTATTAGTGGGTCAAAACAGAATAAAAGAGACATAGCAAAATAATTTTAAATTATAAGTGATAAAGTGTGTGTAGAAAATATCTATCCAGTTAATTAAGTAATGGTTGGAGTTTTTATAAACAGAAGGAATCAATTTTGCAACACACTAAAGTAAGCACTAGGAAACAGGGTTTTACATTACATGAATAAATACTATTTTTGGAGTACATTCTGTCATTACCCTGTGCTTTTCTGAATTATTGTGTTCATGGGCAGAATAAATGCTATGATTGCAACATGAGAGGGATGAATACTTGACAAAGTAGCAGAAATTTACGACCTGTATATGCCAGAACAGTAAGTACCACATGCATTTTCTTAATATGTCTACAACCAGGTAGCCAAAGGCAATACAATGAATGCTTGTTACTGAAAACCATTTTCTTTAAACAACTTTGAGCTTAAGGAGTGAAAAATATTACCTGTAAACATATTGCCAGGTTAACTCTACAGCCAAGTGATGTGCTGACAGCCCGTGGATGGAGACCAAGGTCTTTAAATAATTTTGAAAATGACTGAGTAAGAGCTATCCGAGGTCGTTCTTCAGCCACTACTACACACGTCCGTACACGGGAAAGGTCCAGGCCCCTCGCCTAAAAAGAAGTAAAAATGTAACAAAGGCCACAAACGGACAGATTTAATGAAAAACAGTTAGTAGTACTTAAGTGTATTATGTAGGTATTATGATTCAAGAGGAATAGCAGAATAAAGGCTAAAGTGCCAGTATAATTTCCATCTTTCCTGGAGGCCGGATGGCCGGATGACAGGCTAATAGCTGCAGAAGAGCAGACATACTTGCTTGTCAACTCAACATTAGCACATAGGAAGAGATGGGCATGCTAATTCTGAAGGGAGGGCATGCTATTTCCCAATATTAATTCAGAAAGCTAGTGAATAATAGCAAACAGGAAGCAGTGTCTAGCCTCGGAAAAACAGATTAGGAAATTATTAAGCGAGGATGGTAAGGGCTGGAGACATCATAAGTATCAGTATCCCAAGATCTAATTTATTTCAGTAGCATACTGGAAATTCTAGATGATTTCAGAAATGTAACTGGCTACCTGGCTTTAGTTCTAGGGGAAAAAAAATAGTAAGATACACACTTCTCCCCTTCCCATACAACAAGGGCAAACCAGTTAAAACAATATGGTACTTGTATGTGATTATTTAACTACAGGGGGCAAAGCCAAACTAGTGCTTCATATAATCAGGGAATTCATAAAACATAACATGCAACATAATACTCCTTGGATTTCTTGGATGTTTACACCTCTGTTTTCCAACACTTGCCTATCAACACAGGCTGCTACACAGATCAGAAAGCTTAGGTAAATAAAAGTCTTTCCTTGAAGTTTAAAAGCCTTGTGATCTGAAAGAGAATGCCTGATATTCATATATAGCCTTTGGCAAGGAATAACATGAGTTCTGTGGAAGCTGCCCTTGCCCTCTGATGATTTCCTCCTTGGTGCAGACATTTAGCACAGCTGTCATGGCAGGGAAGGCTCTCAAACACCACCGTGCAGAAGATGGCAGAACTACTCACCTTCAGAGACTCTGTTTGCGAACCAAGTCCCTTAGTACAAAGCTCCATGACCGAATAGGAACAAAAAGTGTCTCTCACTTTGTACTGACTCACAGCAAGAAGCCACAGAGCAGGATTGGTCTCCAGTTCTGAAGGAGGAATCAAAATAGACTGGTGTCCTGAATAAACACTGTAAAGACACAGGATTTGTTAAGGAATGCTAAATGCTGCTGCATGAATCATGTAATATCTTACAGTGCTTTAGTGTCCAGTACTTTAACATGAAGTTTAACCCTGTTTTTTGCTACATCTTCAGAGTCTATGAGGAATCATGAGGAATGCAGGCAGAACACACACTAATTGTACTCAAAACGCCTGTGGACTTTCCTGTTAGAATTGTACCGAAGAGAGCAAAATAGCTGTTATTAATGGTGCTCATAAACAGCATTATAATATCAACAAAAATTATATGTTGCTGACAAATAATTAAGGTTGAGTAATTATAATTTTAAGATACCTTGATTAAAAGAGTACTTGATCGCTTAATATGGAAATAACCTCTCTCCTGCTGAAGCAAGCAAGAGATTTGCAATGATTTTAAAGGGAGTAAATCTGGCCCCAACTTAACAATCCTTGTAGCTTTAAGTTTCTTTTGTGAAAGTTTCATGAACTTTTAAAAGCCAAATATACTACATCTCTTGTTTATTGAATATCCAGTGACTATAAGTCTTGAGAGAAGACAATTATCTGTGTCTCTGAAGGAAACAATTACGTCAGAGCTAATTTCTCTAGTACCCAAAATTCTTCCCAAAGAAAAAAAATATTCCCAATTTGATGTCTTTATTTCCCATGGGTCCTACATTGTTCACTCATCTCAGACACGCAGATTTACCACCAATTTTACAGTTCCCCTCACATCTTAATTTGTGATTTGCGGATACTTGAAATCAGAATGGTCATAGCATAAACCCCCTAAACACAGAAGCTCTGAGAAAAGACCTCAGAGATTTATGAAGCATACGTAGAAACTATTTTTTTACATTAAAAAAACAAAATTCCAGCTTGGTAAATTAAAGCTGAAATTTTCAAATCCAAGTGCCCAAGGTAAGACACAAAATGGAACTTTATTTTCAGGAACATGAGCATCTCTGTAACATCTGGCATCAGGAAGAAGACACACACCTTTGCAATTCTTGAAGATGGGCTGCTCACACAGCTTCCCTCCTTGGTGAGTGAGTGTCCCCACTACACCAAATCCAGACAAGAGTGCTTTCAAAGGCTGCGCAACTTAGAACAAGGTTTGTGTGACCTGGATGTCTTTTTTTGGTATGACAGAGGCACATAAGGTGTACAAGTCAAGCCACAACGGCAGTTGATAATTCAAATAGTTTAGGTCTCTGCTGGGGTAGGAGCCAGAGGATGTCATGGAATATGTATGAACTACAGTTCAAATAATTTCATGTATCATACAGTAAAAATTTTATCTTTGATTGCTTGCCATATTTAAGCCATTCTTGATGATTCACGACCAGTGACTTGCCACAGAGCGATGTGTTCTCAGATATGGTTGACATAACAACTATTGCACAGGATGGTCAAATGAAGCATTATGCTTTTATGTTGCTTTTATGGAATCAGAATAAAGTAAGACTGAACACGGAGCATGTGCTTTGTAAACATGTGAAAAGAGGTTGGCAAAGTTACCCAAGCCTGAAAGGAGTATGCCCTGAGCTCAAGTGACAGATCAAACACAGCTAGGGAGTAGTAACAGTTTTAATTGTAAATATTACTTCACTGTTTCTTTCTCAGCTAATTCTAAGCTTTTCAGAGGAGACCAAACAATCTTAGTTCTTTGCAAATTTAAGGTTAGAGCCCCACAATCAAGGTGTGTGATCTGTCTGTTAAATGAATAGTTCTTAGAACAGGAAACTGTAACCACTCAAGTGAGAAGCTGGGATGGCCTCTGATCTGTATGAAGATGGTATACAGAAATTCAGTATCAAACCCCTTCCCCTGTCCCTGAACTAAGCTAGTTGATGCAAACAGTAACAGGAGGAAAAAAAATCTGCGCAATAATAAACAAGCCACCAGGGGGTCAAATGTGGGAGAATTATTACTCAGAACCACATTAAGATCCCTAAGTGCCACTTATTCAACAGGGCAGAATATCCCAAAAGAAAAAAATGAAAAGAACAAACTTCATCCCTATACTAAAAAGTGCCCACACAAAGTCCACAGTAATGAAGAAGAAGCTGCATTGCTTTAAGAACAGAAAATTGATTCCAAGAGCACTTCACCAGGAAATAGTCTAAAATAGTAAAAGCTGTGAATACAAATCTAAACCAAAGACAGATCTTTTTCCCTTCAGCACTTATAGATAGGGCATGAACTATCTCCCCATTTTGATCAATCTACCCTGGAAAAGTAAGAAAGAGACTTTTGTTTGAGCTTAACCTCTCACCAACAGCCATACAGCAAGGCATCAGGATTTGGATGCAAAATAATCCCATCTTCTCCAGATTGAGGGAAAAAACACTCTTATTAGACAGAAATAAAAGATGTTGCTAGTACCTCTTCTGAGTTTTCTAATCCCTCAGAAATACCGAGGAGTTCAGAGTTAAACTGCAGAGCAGCAGGAAATAGCTTGCGGGAAGGAAACTTCCTGTGATGGAGAACCCCAGATGTGTGTGGCTCCTGTCTACAGTACATAAACCTATGGGAAGATGGTATCATACCTGGAAACTTGATGACCAACACAGGCTTTGCTTACTGAGCTATGGTTTAATCATCCATGCATATAATCTGATTTGCTAGAGCAGTTGGTGGAGCTAGGAGAACTAGAAAGACGTATCTCTGGGGTGAATGTGCCAGTTCCACTGCTGAAGTGGCTTATGTAGCACCTGGACACCACGACGTCACCTGTAACTTGGCTCACCTCCCTTAATCATTCTCAGAAACATTATGCAGATTTTGTGAATCACTCCAAGCAACAAAATGTTCCTGGTAGCCACATTTCCTTGCGAATTCCCAAACTTTATACTTAACCCCTGAGAAGCTGTATGTCACCAATGCTCTGGTGGAAACAAGCTGCCAAAAAAAAGATACTCCCTTTCATAGCTGGTTGAAACATTTCTATCACTTCAGTACTTTCATATCACTGTGAGATGTTAGAGGGTGTTTGCTTAGTATGGATGCCAACAATCAAGGAGAGGACCATGCACTTGAACAGACTACAGCTGGGGAAGGCTGCTGTGGAGATGCTGGATAAACTAGATATGGTCCCAAACCCATAGGAAGTTCTGTCAATGCTGCCTCTATGTAATTCTAGGTATGGTAGAGATGTTTGGAAGGTACATCAAGGTATGTGACATTCTAGATATGGTAGAGTGAATCCTGAAACTGAGGCACCAAACAGACAGTTCCATCTCAACTTGAAACACAACAGTCATCAAGATACAGTTAAACTGTCAGCTTTGCTATTTGATTACTGGAAGTAACAGAATCATGGTGAACACTGTGGCATCAGGGGAACCAGATGGGATATTAGGAAATGCTGGGGGTTTAAATATAAATATGCAGAAGCTAAAACTATCATTCTGAAATTGCAACAATATATTATATACTGGAATAGGCAAGAGAGTTTAGATATATTAATACTGGGCAGGAAATGAAGCAAGATTGTTTCTTCCACTGCTGTAGAAATGTGTTGTCACAGAAGAAACTCGGTATCCTGATGGAAGTCTTGTAACAGGAGTAGACAAAGTGCAGAACTGCAGAGACTGACAGACCTGGATATCTGTTTGTAAGTCTCCACCATTTTTAGAAAATGTAAAAGGAGTGCACTAAGAAGAAGACAAAATAGGAGAGTGGCTACAGTGCACCCCTGCATCATCTTGTCACTTTTGGGATGCACATGCAGAATGAAATGCAGTGATAGCTGAGGTGGGACATCATCTTTTAGAAATGCTGTCTTCTTTCACAGGACTGCAAAGCAATCTGGAGAAAAAAAAAAGTATTCACATGGTGGTCAAAGCCCTGGATTTTGGCACTAAGTGAAGAGCCTTGTCTGCCTGCTTTAAGCAAGGGCTGCCCAAGGACAGGAATACTCCAGTTACATACACCAGGATGTATTTTGGTGTGACGGCGCCATCTGATCCCAACACTGGTTCCACAGCCTGGCAGGCTGTTTTGGCAGCATATGGAGACACCTGGAAGGACGTCTTGGCAATTAACTCTTTCACTGAATCCAAGATTTACCCCATGTTGTGCTGACGCAGACTGACAGTGAAGTCTGAGGTTTTATTATAGTTCTAGATATTTCAGCAAGGAATAAATACTGACAAATGGCGACTGCAATTTGCAATTGCATTCTGTCAGGCTACTGACCCACCGCTGCCCTACTTCTGGTGTCCTCGGGTGATATGAGCTGCTTTCCTACCTAAGTACAGGAGGCTAGTAGGTACTGTTGAGTCCTGTAAGTACATGTATTTAGTTTCTCCACTTCTGCAGATGATATTTGGCATTTGGTGATTAGGGACAGCTATGGGAATCAGGCATTTGGTAGAGCTCAAAATAACTAAGTTGCCATGCCCTGTGAAGAGTCTGCATGCTGAGGGAACCTGCATGGGACTGAGCAAAAGCCTTCACAATCATCTGGACCAGAGCTTGTAGGATGGCTGATAGAGGCCACAGAGAAGAATGTCTGGAATTTGTCTGACCTAGGCTTCATAGAACTTGGGCTAAAATCAAATCTTGGTTCTCCTGAAGACATCCTACGTGCACAAAAAATGAGCTTTTTCAGATCATGAAAAGGACCTCTCACCACCTGCAGAGTCTGAAGATGCGCAGCTGGCATAGAGTGCACTAACAGCATGACTGCACTGGGATAGCAGGTAAGCAATCAGAGGTATCTCATAGATGTTCAACTAATGTACAGCAGAAGGGATCATTGTGTAGGGCATGCAGATTTCCCCAGAAAGGAAAAGGTCTCACTTATAAATCTTCATAGACTTCTGGTGCTGAGATTAGGTCTGGTCTTCACAACTTCCACGTCACATACTGGGAGCTGGTGAGAGTGATGCTCACCCAGCACTCTGCTTTAACTCAAGCCCTGATGCTGGTATGCCAATCAGATACCTGTAAGTCTTTGGTTAACACTGAAATGCCAGTATCTTGTCCCTGTGGTGCCTGCTGCACCTGCTGCGACCGTGCTGACTGCCCGGGCTGAGAGCTAGAAGTTAACTGGAAATTCTTCTGCCTGGCATGCCTGCCAAAGGCTTTAACCTCCCCCTTTCAGAGACATACTTCAGCAACCTCTGAGCCTCACAAGAGAATCTTTCTAACATGGCTCCAGGTTGCTCCTGGGCACTTCTGAACTGATGTGTAACTTCTCACTGGGAGTTGTGTTGTTGACTGCTCCTGAGCACAAGCAGCATCAGGAATGAGACTCATTCAGTGACTTGGTGGAATTTGGGGTGCTCAGGGCCATTTCAACACAAAGAACCTTTCATCTAAATACTTAAAGCAGGTGAGCAAGTTTTAAAAATTGGCTGTGCTCATATCCTTCACTTTCCATGTCAGAACTACCCTTTTCTGATGTGTCTTTTAGTCTTCTTTATGCAGTACTGCCTTTATTTTGCAATAAATGGCCTAGAAATTGGGTGAAAAGCTCATGCCTGCCAGGTATCTTCAAGTTAGCCTAAAAAACTTAATACTTAATGAGTCCTAGCACAATGAAGTTTTTTACAATGCAGTTCTCATGCTAATGCTGCAATTCCCTGCTTACTTCTTGCACTGTTCCACCTGTTTACTTAATAATAAACCTTGCATTCTCTTAGTCTCTTGCTGCAGAAGCTACCCAGCAGCACCACTGGGGTGCTGCTTCAGCATATGGCTATGGAACAGAGACAGCAGTAGCAGGACAGGAGAAAGCCACTTCACTGCACCTTGCCTGGAGAGCCTTCCCAGGACCATTTTATAGCATCCACAGTATTTGTTATCTGGCCACTGTGGACTGGAAAATTCAGATCTTCTGGTCCAGTCTGAGTCTTGCTGACTTGCATTATTATTACAATCTCAGTTTCTGATAATACATAGACTAGAATATCTATAATTTTAATTTAAATTATAAATGTACTTAATTTCAATTTCAGCAAGGATAGTTCTACCTTCCAGTAGTTAAAGAAGAAATGCAATATGGACTGGCCTAGCTGGGCTAAAATGGAGGGAAAATTCTCATTTTACTGCATCACTCAGCAACTATCAATCAGGTAAATCCTCACTAATGAACTGTAGAACGTTCTATTCTGCCCCTCAGTGAGCAGCATTAAGATAGGGCCATCTTAATTTCAGGAAGCATTTTTGAACACAGGGATTCACTATTGATTTTCTTTTACATTGGAGGACACCTTTAATGCTTTTTTTTGTTTAAAGAATGTAATACATTCAAAAATGTAATGTAACACAAGTCAGAATAGTAGCATCACTCTCCCGGAATGGATAAATGAGATTATTAAAGAGAAAAAAGCAATAATAATGTATTCTTTTATTAAGTCATTAATAAGAACCTGTTAAAATTAGGAATTGGGGGTTTGTGAATGCACATGGGGCACAGGAGTGCTGCCACACCCAGGGCATTCAATAACAAAGCTTCCAAGGAAACCCTGCTGGAGCGTGCAACCAGTTCACTGGGAATGTGGCAAATCCTTTTTTTGTTTTGTTTTAAAATGTATTGCTCTGCTTTGCAAGGTTTCTTTTCTTTATTATTTTATACCCTTTAGGCCATAAAATAATAAATGTTTAAAAATGAAAACTTTGCAAAACTATGCAATATGTTCCAGACTTACCAAAGGGCTGGCTGAATGCTCCAGCAGCTTTCCTAAGTAGCTTTGACCTCACAGAATGGGGTATTTTGGGGCACAGCAGTGGAGCAGGCCAGCACAACATCTAAGAACCTACAACGGGGATAAAAGGTTAGTTCTTCTTTAATTCTTTAGTCAATGCCTCCTTTAGTCTAGTTAATAAAGGGATTAAAATGTACTTGTCATTTTAACTGCACCCAGCACAGGAGGCTGCTTTGTGTTCCTGCTGGGCTCCTAAAATGAAGAGTTCCTATTTATCTCTGAAACTCCCTAGCTGATCAAAAATTGAAGATCTAAGTTAATTTCCATATACCATTAGAAGTATTAACTTAGTTAATGACAGTGGTGACAGACAAGCATAACTTTAAAGTAGAATCCTCTGAGGTAGAAACTTGGGCTGTAAAACGCTGGCGAGTATTTGGGTACGCTGAACTACAAGTAAAATGCAAAGTTGCAAAATTTAAGTTATTAGGAATATGGGTCTAGGAACTTCCAGGATGTATTTTTTTGCTACCACACCAAATACTAATTTCTAAAATAGTAATGAAATTGAAATTAAGTGTGTAAGTGGAATTAATGAAGCTGTAGCTGGTGTCAGCTTTCTCTAAATGACAGTTGCAACGCAAGCACTCTGCAGCTTTTCCGGTTTTGTAGGAACAGGAGATCAGTGGCAAAGAAGAGATTGACATAAGAGATTAACCATCATTCGTAAGATTAGACTGTTGCTGGCCTGATCTCAGTTTCTTCAACATCCTCATTTCCTTTCTCTTCTCTGAAAATAGTATAAATTTTTCTATTCCTTCCATAAGCCACAGAGGGGAAGAGCCCTTGATTGCTTTCCCCCCAAGGCTTGCTGCCTTAATCTCCTAAAAGGCTGAACACTGTCAGCACTGGGAAGGATCTAAAGGCAGTAAATTCTTCTCTGTTGCAAATATGCTTCTGGAAGAAACACACATTTCTGTATTCAGGAAAGTCATGTGCATCACAATTACTTTGGTTTTGGACAGGTCAACATGTATCTCTATTTTATGGCTCTATCAGGATTTTCCACAGAAGTTATTCTTCTGTGTTCCAGCTTTATCCCATCCCATAATACACTCCTTAGCTGAATTTTCCTATGGTGCTCTACAGTCCTTCCCTGGTCTCACTGAATGCACTATGGCAGATCTGCCTTAGCCCTGAGCAGAGCAAAGGCCTAACAGTGTTGACACCAGAGTATGCTATACCACAAATATTCAACTGACCTAAAAAAAAATCAACATTTAAAAATTTACCTTAAACAGAGTGATTTAATTAAAATCTCAACATTTCTGAAAGGTTTTCTGAAGGTTTTTGTAGCCTCAGTGTTTTTATTTTTGTGTTGGGGAAATAAAATGTTGGAAAAAAAAGGATTTTTCAAAACAATGAAATCTCTAATCCCTGTGTTAACTCTGAAATAATATAAAGGCAAGTACTGTTTACATTAAGCAAGACCTAACAAGAATGACTAAAATAATCCTGTCAATCTTTGGCCATTTTAATATTTAATGAGAAATACTTCAGAAGATCAACAAAACAGGCCAACAGCCTATTTCTAAACAATAATTGCTGAGAAAAATTTGTTGCAGTTGTTATCAAGAAATGCTTCCTCCAGGTATTTAGTAAATTGGTAAAAGGTTTATTCAGAGTATTTTTAGTGCCTTGGATTATTTTCGTTTTAGTAACTAAAACCAGCAGTACTGCTAACACTGAAGAACTTGCTATGGAGGAAGCAAAGATGTTGTACTACTGTGACTCAAAGTTACTTGCATAAAAACGTCCTCCATTAATACTCCCATAGTTCTTTCCCTTTGTCTCTGATCAACCCAGCGAAATTAAAATAAAAAAAAAAATAAATGAAATATAAACCTGCTTTTTGTGCTGAGCTGTAACTTCCCCAGAGTATAGAGACAGAATTGTTAAATTTCTAAAATTCTTATTAACAGAAAAACTGATTCACATTTCATTAGAAATGTGTTCTTGTTTTTTTTTCTGATTGCTTCACTACTGCCACAGAAGAATCCTTCTGCAAGACAACACACTTCCCTGTCTCTGCAAAAATCACATCTTTAAGTCCCACAAATGAGGAAGTCCCTGATATCTACTCCTGCTTTCAGATTAGAGAATGAAAAAGAGGACACCAGGAAACCACTTCCTTAAGGTACCATTGGTAGAGTGCTGCCTTCACCAAACAAAACCAGCTGGACTGCAGAGACAGCAGGAAGCAGAAGGTCAATGAGCAGCCGTGTCGATGCTCTGCATTTCTAAGTCCAAAGACCTACAGCCAAAGTGTATTTCTATACAGCACTCCCCATATAGCTTCCAGCAATTCCAATTGCCTATGTCAGACCCAGATGTATTGTCTGTTCTTCCCATCCTTTTATCACTGACATAATCCCGTTTGTTGTGTTACTGTACAATGGAAATGGTTATTTCAAAAGGCTGAGGGGAAACCTCACCTGCAGAGGCACCAGAGGACAAACCCAAGTCCACAGTAGGGGTCCAAGCAGATAGCGACTTCTCTGGAGGGATAAAGTTCACACTGCAGCTTAATAGAACGACAAAAGGCACTAGTGGCTGCATGAGACATCTGAAAGACAACAGCAAAGTAATTAAAATGATCAATTATGTCATTCAGAAGCTCATTCCCAAACTCTGCCACGTGCTTAAATCAGTTACAGGATAAAGAAAACAAATAAATATTGACTTTGTGCTCAGTGTAAACACAAATGTGATTTACGTCTAAGAAAACATAATTTTCCTTCAAAAGGGCATCCAAGTAACTGTGGAAGGGGATGGGACACAGAATGACTGATAAGTTTGAAGTGATTTAGGGAGAAAGCTGTGAGTGGTTTGATGATGTGCTTTGAGCTGTATTGCAAAGCTCATGATAACAAGCTGAACTTTCTGGAAGAACAAAGGGATGAAATTAAGTATTTTGTTCATCATCAGTAACCCATTTCTAAGTAGATACTTCTTATTACAATTAAAAAAAATGTTAATACACTTTTTAAATTGAAGAGGATTTTGCATGCAAAACAGTACTAAGGACCTAATCATTCAGCAATAAAGACCCCAAATAAACTTAGTGAAAGTTCTGTAAAATGTCTTAATGTTATCCAGCACCTAAGTGAGAAAAAGGCTCTTAAGATCTCTGTAGTTAAGCTCTCAGAGAAAAAAACAAACAGATAGTACAAACAATGGGTGTCCATATGGTGATCATCTGCAGTTTGCAGAGATTAATTCTACACCAGCTGACTCAAGACCAGTTTTTCATACAGGATTTAACTGAACTCTATAGGTCAAGAACTGGTGGTATTCTGTGACTTTTTACACCATGCTGGGTGAAAGCTGTTGAAAAAGTTGAGAGTAAAAGTGTATGGAATCTAATACTTCCAAAGTGATTACAAAACATTGATCAACTTTTCAGAAGCCACATAAGTTGCTTAGCCATTTTTTCACTTCAGCACCACTGAGTTACTAGTATAAGCCTTGTGGCCTCTTATGATCCTTTTATAAATTAATTAATCACTACTGATGGCCTAGTAGATGGCAACTGTTGATATAAAACTGCTGAGTCAGTGATCTGGAGGCTTTGTGACTCAGGTATCAGAAGCAAATAAAGAATTTCTTGACAGATTTATCTGGATTTTCTTTTTGTCACATTAAGAAAAGTCTTGCCATGCCTTTCACTATCTTTGAAGCTCTTCTAATACTGACTTCACTATCTTTGAAGCTCTTCAAATACTGACTTTGCACAGTTAGTAGTCATTTCTGCAAGTCTGATAAGGGGGAATCCAGATTTCATTTAATATAGATGACTGCATCTGAAACAATAATTTAAGGCTCCCTTTAGAAGAAATGAAGACTTATGAGACATTCACCCAATACAAAAATATATGTTTCAGTAAGTCAGATAAATTACACACTAAAAGTCCCTGCTTCTCTCTGTTGATTATTGAGGACCCCAATGACTAGTCCACCTCTGTAGGGACTGTTGCTATTTAAAGTTGGATGAAATGAATCTTCCAGGAGTGTCAAACGTGTGACCCTCAGCCAGCTCAGCCATTTAACCATCAGTCAACCTTAGGCTGCTCATGCCACTATGTGCTTCAAATTCTCCATCTACAAACTGGGAAAAGGATGTTTTCTTTGCTTAGAAAGTATGCTGAAAGTTCTGAAAATAGATGGATGATGCCAAAGAGTATGATGAATTCAATTCAGGCTGTGTGATACATTGGCAGAGACTGCTGAAGTAATCATAATCCTTGGATATGCAACAGATAGAAGTAAGGAAGTAATAGTTAAGAACAACAGAGTGATTTTACCTCTGCCTGCCACTTGGTGAAACCAACACTGGGATAATACCTAGGTCAGCAGCTAGGTAAAACAGCTTTAATGAATTGTGGCTAGAGGATTGGAGAAAATGGCAGACCAGAGATTTAAAGAGCTCGGGAAGTCTGAACTTATCAAACAAATCCATCTTTGTTTTTTTTTGCTGCTTACTGTACTACTGCACCAGGTGAATATACCAGAGACATCAGCAGTTCCCTTAATTGCATGGAGGGTATTGAAAACCAATGGCCAGTAGTTGAGTTGCAATAAGGAGGAAACAATTTCCTTCATACGATGGAAATTATAGATACATCAGTTGAAAAATGCTTCAAGCAGACAAGCTAGTGGGCTATCCACAGGGGTACTGAAATGAAATTGTATTCTAAAGAGCAGAAGGGCTAAACTTGCAACACACAGTACCACAGTGAGTATAGGTACAGAAGAACTAATGTTAATGGAATTAAATAATAACTGCAAGGGAGGAAGCAATTAAATTTGTTACCAAAAATCCAGAAGAATTACAAATCAGGAGCAATGTACCACCTGCCAGCCAGGCATGATGGCAGGAATGGCAGCTTTAAGAAGTCCCTACCTTTACCCCTGCTAGCATGCCAGTTGTGGAGACACTGAAGTCAAGGTAAGCAAGTGTTTCAGGGTTAGAAGGTTTGTAGATCTGTGCAGGCCGCTTCTTTGGCAAATCGTCTAGTGAAAACAGAGAGAGAAAATCTGTGTATCTTATTCCTGTGACAGAGAGAGCTCTGAGTGCTTGACAAATACCATGATAAAAGAAGACAGAGGGGTCCCCTGTCCTTAGTACTCACCTGTATCTAGTACCGGAGGCCACGTTCTGACATCCACTGCTGCTGCCGCCTCTCGCGACCGTAACAATTTACATATTAATTGTGTTGTCATTAAGCAGGCAGAGCGGCTCACCTAGGAATTTAAGAAATAAATAATAACACAATGGGTACTGATTAATTCTCCCATGAAAATGAGCAAGACCGTGATTTATTTTTCTGCCAGAACAGGACACAGGTATATTAGTCTTATGTTTTCCAATCGGGAGGTGGAAAGATGCACAAAAAATGCAGCTCACAAAGCAGACGGTGTCATGTGAGTCTTACAAATTACATTAAAATTGCACTTTGAGAATGATATTGTTATGAAACCAAAGGCATCTTAATAGCTAGAACGTGACTTCTCTAACACATTGCATCAGTTATCAACAGAGAATGCCAGTACAGAAGACTATGACCAGAACATTTCCTATGTGACCTGAATGTATCTTGGTCTATAAACAATCTTTTCACATAAACCAAAACCTAGCTTGACATTTATATGAATAATTTTACTATATGAAGTAAATTTTATATTAGCCATATATTTCCAAATCCTGTGCTAGTGATAAACCCCTGGGAACTCTTCTGATATTGGCAAAAGTAGCTCTAGACCAGAAACTATGCAAGTGGCACTAAGAAATGAAATGGTGAGTTAAGTGCAAACATCATCTGCACTGGATTTTAGATGACACATGCTGAAGATACTCTCCTTTTAGATTTGCTAATTTAAAAAATGCTTGAGTAACAAGTAAAAGAATACTTCTTACTGATTATAAAAATTAATATATTTAAGGATCTCTCCAGAAAAACATAAATATGAACACTGCTAATCACTGAAGACAGTACAGAGGAAAAGCAGAAGAGGCAGCATCATTCTTCTTTTCGTTGAACTTTGAGAATCTCTGCAGATATACCAAAGATAATTTATTTTTTAAGGAATCTGAGACATTTCATTGCACATTGAATTTCCATTGTTTAACATAAATAAATCAATACAGCAATCTCATGGAGGCCAACTGTATAGGTCAAATTTATAGAGTACATGAGGAAATTAGGAGCATACAAGCACTTAGCAAAGCTCTACTTCTTCTAACCCTATCACTTCCCTGTATGAATAATCTAAATATTCCAAGCTGAAAGTGAAGACAAGTAAAGCCACTGCAGAATCCCTCAATCCAATCATGTTGTGACAAGGCAAGGTAATTCTTACATAGCTCATCTTAATCTATGAAAATCTTTATTTGAAACACAGTGAAGCCATAAAAAAAATCAAAGGAATTTCAAGAGTTGGTGGTTACTGGCCCTCTCAGGAATTATATTATATTGAAAATGGGGAAGTTCCTTAAAATACAGAATGTCCATGCCTGGTATGAAGGAGAAAGAAGACATCGTAGCTACCGGTTAGCAACTGCTTGACACTGGGCTCAATAGAATCATAGAATCATAGAATCCTAGGGGTTGGAAGGGACCTCGAAAGATCATCTAGTCCAACCCCCCTGCCAGAGCAGGGTCACCTAGAGTACATCACACAGGAAGGCGTCCAGGCGGGTTTTGAATGTCTCCAGCGAAGGAGACTCCACAACCTCTCTGGGCAGCCTGTTCCAGTGCTCTGTCACTCTTACAGTAAAAAAATTTTTCCTGATATTCATCTTAAACCTCCTATGCTCCAACTTGTATCCATTACCCCTTGTCCTATCACTGGTCTTCACTGAAAAAAGCTTAACTCCATCGTCTTGACACTCACCCTTTACATATTTGTAAACATTGATGAGGTCCCCCCTCAGTCTCCTTTTCTCCAAACTAAAGAGACCCAGCTCCCTCAGCCTTTCCTCATAAGGGAGATGTTCCACTCCCTTAATCATCCTTGTGGCTCTGCGCTGGACTCTTTCAAGCACTTCCCTGTCCTTCTTGAACTGAGGGGCCCAGAACTGGACACAATATTCCAGATGTGGCCTCACCAATGCAGAATAGAGGGGGAGGAGAACCTCTCTTGACCTACTAACCACACCCTTTCTAATACACCCCAGGATGCCATTGGCCTTCTTGGCCACAAGGGCACATTGCTGGCTCATGGTCATCCTCCTGTCTACCAGGACCCCCAGGTCCCTTTCACCTACACTGCTCTCCAGCAGGTCAGCCCCCAACCTGTACTGGTGCATGGCGTTTTTCTTCCCCAAATGCAAAACTCTACACTTGCTCTTGTTAAACTTCATCAGGTTTTTCCCCGCCCAAGTCTCCAGCCTATCTAAGTCTCTCTGAATGGCAGCACAGCCTTCTGGTGTGTCAGCCACTCCTCCCAGCTTGGTGTCATCAGCAAACTTGCTGAGGGTACATTCTGTGCCCTCATCCAGGTCGTTGATGAAGATATTGAACAACACCGGTCCCAGTACCGACCCCTGAGGGACTCCACTAGTCACAGGCCTTCAACTAGATTCTGCCCCATTGACTACAACTCTCTGACTTCTTCCTTTCAACCAGTTCTTGATCCACCTCACTGCCTGATCATCAAACCCATACTTGATCAACTTATCTACAAGGATGCTGTGGGAGACGGTGTCAAATGCTTTACTGAAATCAAGATAGACCACATCTACCGCTCTACCATCATCTATCCACCTAGTAATTTCCACATAGAAGGCTATGAGGTTAGTCAAACATGACTTACCCTTGGTAAAACCATGTTGACTGCTCTTGATGACCCCCATCTCCTTGATATGCCTAGAGATAGTGCCAAGGACAAGTTGTTCCATTACCTTTCCAGGGATGGAGGTGAGGCTGACCGGTCTATAGTTACCCGGGTCCTCCTTCTTGCCCTTCTTGTAGACTGGAGTGACGTTTGCTATCCTCCAGTCCTCAGGCACCTCTCCTGTTACCCATGACTTACCGAAGATGATGGAGAGTGGACTAGCAATGACCTCCGCCAGCTCCCTCAGCACCCTTGGATGCATTTCATCCGGACCCATCGATTTATGGATGTCCAGATTATGCAACTGATCCCTAACCCAATCCTCATCTACTATGTCCTCACCTATCTTGACTACTTCTGGGGTTATATGAATCTGGGGCTCATGGGAAAAGCCTGCAGGAGTAAAGACAGAGGCAAAGAAGGCATTCAGCACCTCTGCCTTCATCATATCCTCTGTCACCAGGGCACCCACCTCATTCAGCAGTGGGCCTATATTGCCTCTGGTATTAGCTTTGTTGGCTATGTATTTGAAAAAGCCCTTTCTACTGTCCTTAACCCGACTTGCAAGGTTAAGTTCCAAGGAGGCCTTAGCTTTCCTAGTTGCCTCCCTACATTCCCTGACAACATTCCTATATTCCTCCCAAGTGACCAGTCCCTCCTTCCATGATCTATAGATTTTCCTCTTCCACTTGAGTTTCCCCAGCAGTTCCTTTTTTAACCACGCTGGTCTCCTAGCTCCCTTACTAGATTTTCTACCCATTGGGACACACTGATGCTGTGCTTGCAAGAAGTGGTCCTTGAATATTGTCCAGCTATCTTGAGCCCCTTTACCTTCTAGCACTCTGTCCCATGGGACTTCCCTTAACAATTGGTTGAGGAGGCCGAAGTTTGCTCTGTAGAAGTCCAGGGTTCTGGTCCTGCTGGAAATTCTGTTCCTCCCACACAGGATCCTGAACTCCACCATCTCATGGTCGCTGCAGCCAAGGTTGCCATTGACCACCACTGCTTCAATAAGGCCCTCCTTGTTGGTGAGCACAAGATCCAGCAGCGCTCCTCTTCTAGTCGGCTCATCCACCATTTGCATTAAGAAGTTGTCATCAGTGCATTGGAGGAACCTCCTAGACTGTGAAAGGCTGGCTGTATAAGTCTTCCAGCAGATATCGGGATAGTTAAAATCTCCCATGAGGACCAAGGACTGCAGTTGTGAGGCTGCTTTCAGCTGCCTGTAGAAAGCCTCATCAACTTCCTCATCTTGATCAGGAGGTCTGTAGTAGACCCCCACAACTGTGTCACCCATACTACCCTGTCCTTTAATTCTTACCCACAGAATTTCAACTCGCCCCTCATCAGCCCCTGTACAAAACTCAATACATTCTAGTTGCTCTCTCACATAAAGAGCAACTCCACCACCTCGCTTCACCGACCGATCTTTCCTAAAAAGCACATAGCCATCCATGGCCACATTCCAGTCGTGTGAGCTGTCCCACCATGTCTCTGTTATTGCTACCAGATCATAACCCTTAGACCGCACACAGACCTCTAACTCTTCCTGTTTATTCCCCATGCTGCGTGCATTGGTGTACAGGCATTTCAGGAAGCAAGTAGAGCACATCGGTGGGACTAAATCCTCCTTAGCCCATCCTCCTACAGGCCCTGGTATGTTCCTCTTGGGCTTGTCCCTAACAGACCCAGTTTTCTCCCCTTCCCCCTTCACATCTAGTTTAAAGCTCTCTCAATGAGCCCTGCTAAGTCCTGCCCCAAAAGCCTTTTCCCCCTCTGGGACAAGTGCATCCCACCCGCCACCACCAGGCCAGGTGTCTCATAGAGCAGCCCATGATCAAAAAAGCCAAAGCCCTGCCTTTGGCACCAGTCTCTTAGCCATTCGTTCATCATTAAACTCTTCCTGCTTATCTCTCCACCCATTCTTGCAGGAGGTATGGAGGCAAACACGACTTGTGCTCCAGACCCCCTAACTAGCCGTCCCAGGGCCCTGAAGTCTCTCTTCATTGCCCTTACATTTCTTGTAGTAATTTCGTCACTGCCAACCTGAAAAATCAGCAGTGGGTAGTAATCAGATGGATTTACCATACTAGAGAGTTTCCTTTTAACATCTCTAATGCGAGCCCCAGGGAGGCAGCAGACCTCCCTGTGGGATGGGTCAGGTCTACAGATGGGCCCCTCTGTTCGCCTCAGAAGGGAGTCACCCACCACAACTACCCTCCTTTCCTTCTTAGTTGAAGAAGTCCTAAGTCGTGGAGCTGAGCGACAAGTCATAGGCAGTTCACTAGACAAATCTGTCACTCCAGCTTCATTTTCCTTTCCCTGAAGTTCCAAGACCTCGTACCTATTCTTCAAGGGCAATTCGGAGGATGGACGGAGTTGGGAGGGTTTTTTCTTGCCTCTCCGAGGACGGACCTCCCTCCATTCCTCCATGTTCCTAAAGTTCTCTCCTTCTGTCTGAGAACAGGAGGGGAGGGGATCCATCACTTGTTCTAGCATCTCTTCCTCCTGCCCTTGCCTCAGGGTTTGACTCCACCAATCTATTTCATTCTCACATTCTCTGATAATTCTCAGTCTTTCAACCTCCTCTGTCAGTCTAACCACCTGCCTGAGGAGATCATCGATTTGCTCGCACCTCACACACGCGGTGCCACTGGCTCCCTCTGGCACCAGTGCCAGGCTCAGGCACTCGCTGCAGCCAGAGACCTGCACGGCTGCGTGCCTGCTCAGAACCTCCATCTGAGTTCCCATATCCTTCTTCAATACAGTTTTAGGGCGTGTTGCCACCATGCTAGAGAAATTTACTGGTGTTCTCTGCTTCCTGCCTCCACTCACTCCGCTCTCCCCCTGCCCTCGCGCTACTTCACTTCCTGTGATGGCCGCTGCCGCTCTGCGCTCTCACCGCTGCCGCGTGCTCTGAGGAGCTGCCGAGATGGCCGCTTTTAAACCTTGCCGCGGTTCTCAGCCACACCCCCTGCCACGTCAGCCTTCCTGCTCCTCTCAGGATTCCCGCTCAGACTCGGGTCTCCTCGCTCTGCTCCGGCTTCGCCGTCTCCGGGAAGCCCGGTCTCTTCTCTAATCCTCAGTAATTAAAGGAGCAGCTCTCACCGCTGCCGCTCTGCGCTCTCACCGCTGCCGCGTGCGTGTTCAGTTACATTTTACTACTACCAGTTCATCACCAAAATACAATTATGTAGGACAAATTTTGCTTAGAAGTCATTCTTACTGACTTCAAAAGGTGCTGTGTAGACATACAGAATGACAGAGCAGGCTTTGACCCCATCACACCAGGAAATCTGTATGATTGCATCGGCAATGAAGGAACAGTCTCAGTATTTTTATTTCTACAAGGTAATCCCTCCCCAAAATGAAATAAAATCTTGTGTAAAACAGAGTTGAAAAGCTTTTAAAACAAGTTGGCATTGATATGGCTAATAAATTTCAACATTTTATTTAAAGTTAGTCTATTGGAGGGACAATAATTACAAGCCAGCTTAGAGCTGTCCTAGTTTTTCATCATGAAACCAAACAGATCTAGTTTGGCCATTAAACATCAAAGGAAAAACAAACCAGCACATTTTACATCACTTCTATAACTTCAACAACTGAAGTTTAAAAACTGTGAGTGCCAAAACAATAAATAATGAGAATGCTGAAGATGACAGAACAGTTTCTCATACCTCTACTGATAACTTCATGCTTTTTCAGAGACTCAGAATTCCACTCAATAGATTAGAAACTGCCAGATGCAACCACTTTGTTTCCCTCAGTAACACACACAAAGCAGTTACTATGTGCAACAGGGACTAAAGATGATTAGATAAAGCCAAGATCCAAAAGAAAGCACTGAATGACAAAGTCTGAGTAACACTTCTCTGGATGAAACATAATACCAACCAATGTCTTCACAACAGAAATTTGAAATTGCTTGCAAAACAAGTACAGAGCTGAGCACAAATCCCATCAGGTCACTAAGCTTTGTCTCAGTAATAAGTGTCGCAGTGCCATGAGAGGAATCCCACCATTCTGGGCATATAGCTAAATACAAGAAGTGCTTAAAAAATATTTCTTGAAAGGAGTAGCATAACTGTGGCAAAATATGACAGTGGAAGTTGGAAGGTTGTGTGCTGTCAAATGGTGTTGACTTTGCAACACGCTGGAGTCCTGAATCTTTGGAAGGAATGCAACACTTCGACCTACACCACGGCTCACTTCAGTTACTGTTCCTAAAGACTACACTGACCCATCACCCATGTAATCTTTCTGTGCACTTTCAGGTGTCTGCTTACCTCCACAATCATCTTCACTGTAGGTAACGTGGTAGCTATATTCTGGGGATGTGGAGGTCGAACTGTTATTGGCACACAGCCTGCGTACAGGCATCCATAAAATGCGGCAATCAGGTCTATTCCTGCATGAAGAACAAAACAAAGATCCTCCCCTGAAAATCAAATCATTTAATCACAGACACTTATGGCAGCATAAATATTACTTGGAACTCAACTCAGAAGGTTAAATGAGCGACTAAGCCCTTTAACAGACTTCTTTTTCAGCCCCTTGTCAGTATTTGTTCAGCTTCACTGATTCCTTTCAATCATACTGCTCTTCTGAACATGAGAAACCAACAGAGACACATAAAGCTGCAGCCAGAAATCATCATTTAGGCGAACTCCACTTTTATGATCAGGAAGTAACCTGTTAAAAAAGACTGATTTCTACAAAGAAATTATCTTCCTAAATTTACATTTATAGACATATGAGAGCCTAAATGTGGGATGCCCTAGCAAAGGATGAGGTGCTGTGATGCCTGTTCCTATCAGCTGCAGGAAGAACATCTGGAGGTTTCATTAAATACCATCTTTTTCATGACATTTTTAAGCTCAGATATGCAACTTTGACTTACCTACCTGAAACTTTACAATTAAAAAAAAAAAAAGTAATTATTTTGAAGTCCTGCTTCTAACTTAGAATCAGGTGTTGTTCTAAATAAATACTGACTGCAGAGGACAGACTGTGGTCAGCACACTCCAGGCTATCTAAAGGCTGAATACACAACAGCAGAAGGAGCCTTTGAATACTGTTGTTTGATAGCTCCCTGGTGCTGTCCATAGGCTGTGATGAGACAATAATGGGGGCTTTTATTCTTTCAGTGGAAAAGGATATGCAGTACTGGTAGGTTATTGTTTCTTCAGTAAAATGTTTTATTCATGAGAAGTCAAATACAGAAGATAAAAGCTTAAGTTTCAAATAGTAGTCTTCTTTTGTGGAAAAGATTTTGCCATATTAACCATTGAGATGTTACTCCTACAAACTACAAAGATTTAACCAGTACCTTGCAGCCCTTACAAACCAAATACCACAATACACACCTTAAATCAGACTGTTTATTTCACCAACACACATGAAATGCTAAGGATAAAAGAGCAGCACTAGATCAGAAATAATTTCAAGCAAATGTCAAACATGGTACCAGTTAACACAAACTTAAAAGCCCTTATGTCAAAGGATAAAAATCCAAGCCACAGAGAGCTGCCTAGGTTAAAGATCTGTATAGAAAACAGTTCTTATAATTTGGTATTTATTGATATATGCTTTTTATTCATCATATTTCTATTCTAAAAAAGCATGGATTACTTTCTAGGTATTGCTGCTTTGCCCTCATGAAACACAGCACTTCCAAGAGGGAATTCAACATGTGAATCTAAGAAAACTCAGCAGATGTGGGCTCCTAAAATAGTGTATTTCCAGCAAATTAAAAGAAAAGCAGTAATTCAATTTGACTGCTTGTAAGACACAGATTTTAAAAACACAGCTTAATCTTAATCTGAACCCAAAGAAATAACATTTACGCACATATGCAAAGAGAAATGATTTTCAGTATGTTTGACTAAGCTGAAAGAAATGTACCTAAGGCAAATATTTTGTGTTCTGCCAATTAGCATAGTTTAAAGGTTGGTAACCCCACCAATGCAGCACAGTTCTAAAAGATCTTGATAAACTTTTGGGACTACCAAGGTGCTGAACACAGGAGTTCTTTACCTGGTGGGTAAACCAAAGCCACATGATCTCCATCTTGTAAATGTCCCCTTTCCATCAACATGACAGCTATCTTCTCAGCTCGTTTATGTAGCTGGACACATGTTAGTGAGTTGGCTATTGTTCCCTGCACAGAAAGAAAGATGAATGTCACAGTAGAAAATGCAATGTGCTGAAACTCAATTTTCGTCTGCACCTTAGAAGTTACGGGATGTGTTACAACCACAGTATGTCATGCAACCAACTTAAATACGGAAACCTTCAGCCTTATGACAAACTGTAGCTGAAAGGAAAAAAGATGTTTGCAAAGCAGAGGGACATTCTCTGTTCCTTTCTCTGGACCTTCAGCCCTCAACAGTGTTTTTGATCCAACCCAGAGAGTACAGTAGTATGCTAATACCCTGTCCGTGTAACCTACACTTCCCTTCCTGCTACAGCCAGGAAAGTGCCTTTATGATCTCTGCAGCAATCTGGAGAATCTGTGGAGAGCAATCCTAAAAATTGCAATTCATTGTCTGCACACTGGAGTGAAGCCAAATGGCACAGCAGAAATACATTAAAAGACAAGAGACATAAGACACAGGAGAAAACAATACTTTGTGACAGGGAAAAGAATTAGTCTGGAACACAAGCTAAGCACATGCATATGAATGAAACAGAGAAGAAAGGCTGTTATTGAATTTGGGAAACTCTGGGCAGCATAAAAAAAAGGGCAAGAGACAATATGCTACAGACTTTGGGTTTTTGAAGCACTTCAATTAGTGCTAACCCAAAATTATCAAATAAATACAGTGTTTTAAATTTGATGAGTGTTATAGTGCTTGCATTTCCTAACTATATATATATATATGTGTATATATGCACACAAGCAAATACACAGTTAGAGGAATATATCTATCTGTATCAGGAAATTCACTATCACAGCTGATACTTCAGAAGAGAAGTCTAAAAATAAACATGAAGGACAGATTGATTGAGCCTAGAGCTGGTGTGGCCAGGTTTGGGCTGAGATAAAGGGACAGGGCAGTATGGGAAGTGCTGCACCTCTGCCTGTGCATCTGTTCTGTGGAAAAAGAGGATTTCAGTCTCTAGTACTGCCATGATATACCTAGCACCTATCACAAGTACTAAGTTCACTTTAAAACAGGGCATCTGAAAAAAAATGGGAGAAAAAAGGTAAGAATATGTACATACATACACACACACACACACAAGAAGAATAATATATAAAAAATGCAATGCAATGCCATTAAAAATATTGTATCACTACCCTTATTAAGAGAAAAAAAAAGGAAGGTCTACTATTTTAAGGAAATATTTTTAACACTGTTTTAACAAGGTAGTGAATAATAAGCATCTGGCTTGATTGCTGGTTTCTATGCACCATCACCATCCCACACACCACTGCAGTATTTATTGATCATGAGCCTGAGAGAGCAGAAAACAGCTGATAAAGGTCTAGCACTGGAAGTAGTGACATGTTACCAGGCATCACCTGGCACTTACAAACTTTACTATAAACTGTCAACAAGGAGGACAACCTAACTGAAAACAAAAAGGACAAAGTCAGGGCTTAGCACTCCTCTTCACTGTCTTCAGCAACCACACTTATTGAAGTCCACTTCAGGAAATTTTAATGAGTCTTCCGAGCAATGTAGAGATCATTTCACTAAAATTTCTTTAAAGACATAGCAGCTATATGGATGATGGACCAAAGATGGATTCCATCTGTCCAGCCCTAAGTATGGCCAAAGTGATCCAAGGTCTGGATGCCCCTGTCACTGTAGACCTGTCAGTAGGAATGTGCTTAAACTCATTGTTCCTTCTTTTAAGAAATTGCCTGTTTGCACAGTCATGGAAAGAAGTACCCTTTACACGGCTCATACATCAGAAGCACAAGCTTCTGACACAGAAAGGGAACTGTTGCAAAGCATATAAATTTGTGCAACACTTGTTTACATTTAAGATTTCTGGCACTTGCTGCACATGAACCAGTGGAAATACAGTGTTTATATGAAGTGCAGGGAAGGAGAATTCTGCTGCTGGACAAGAATCACTGGCAGGCACCAGGCAACTATTCCCTTCAGGACTTTTACATGAGGTGTCTTGCAATGTAAAGGTGTTGCAATCCTTCATGACACACACTAGAAACAATGTACTGTGCTAATTTTGAAATATTCCAAATTCTCAAAAAGCTTGTGTTACAGGAAAACACTAATCTCAGTGGACTTCTATTAGTCATTCATTGCAAGATGCCTGGATGTTTTAGAACAAAGTGTACAGACAATGTGCAAGGAAGATAAAAAGGGAAAAGTTACACACAGAATAAAATTCAAGATGGGTAATAAAACTTGCCCAGGCTAAACCCCAACAAACCCATTACTCCTTTCCATAAAACATCAAATGTCTCCATGAAGCACCATATCTCTCAAACAAACTTCATATGGTAAGATACTCCACGCTGAGAGTTGTGCAGAAACTGTATTTAAAAATTCAACTACTTTTCACTTCTATGGAATGTTAAATTATTTTGTTTATCCTTGTTTTGCACATTGTGTTCTTCTCTCCTAGTGTCTGAACCGTTTTGCCAGCATGGGAAGTCTGGCTTTATTTAGAGCTCAAAAACAAACAGCCTGTGTGGAGAAGATGGGACAGAACATATCACTGTCTCTTTGCTCCCAACTTACAGGACAGAACGATGCACTATTTGAATGGTATAATATTGAATCTATAAACAGCAATCCTTCCCAAGTTTTCTACTTTGCCACAGACAACTACATTACTATTTCACCATTATCTGTCAAGTTGAAAATATTCACATAATATTAGCTATTTATCTGAATGTTAAAAAGGTCATTTAATGACTTATTTGTAGCCTAAAACCAAACTTTAGTACCAGCACTGTAATATGGGCTGGGGAACTGTATCCTGTAAACACAGAAAGTGGTCACTTAACAGAGGTTCAAAAATTACTGGAGGTTTAAGAACCCATCCAAGTCCTGTAGGAACCACATGGGTTGAAACAATACCAGCTACTCCAGATGGCCCAGGGCAACAGCAGGCCCCTCCTCTCCTGGAGACCCTTACACACTCCCTGTTTCACAGCTTTAACAGATTTGTCTAGATTCACTGCGGTGGCATGGCTTAAAATCAGAATTTAGATCTCTGTAGTGGTCTTGGGAATTACTGGTTTGTCATCTACAATCATCTAGGAAGTCTGTAATCATCAACTCTTAGTAAAGCCAAGTTCTTTATCACATGACATAATCATTTTGATAAGCAATGAAATGCTGTGCCAGGCTGGTACCCCATACAGGCTACACAGAGAGATTCATTAGTGATCCTTTGCTAATCTGGTTGGGTTCTGGACATTCCTCTTCTCTTCACCTCCTATTCCCATTCTTATACCTCCCCCAGATGGTCCAGTCTCAAAACCAACAACCGTTTTTTTATGTAGGGAAAACGCTTTGGTTTTGCCAAGCCTGTGCTTTTCAAATTGGAAATCAAGATGGTGAGCAGTATACTAGTCTAGTCTTTGCTGTAGGAACAATCAGTATTGAAACAGATTTGCTGTGTCAGCTCACCACCAACTGGGGTGGAAAAAGAAACGGAAAACTGGTGGAAAAAGAAATGAGAAATGTGTAAGGAGCACTGTTTGATACAAAAGCAACCTATATTTTGACAACTGGCAGTGGTTATTCTCTTTTCCTTTCTGCCTCAGTGAACATTAAATATAACAGCTGAGTACTAATGGGAAAGGAAACAGAAAGGTTGCCTCCAGCCACAGCAGAAGCAGGTTCAGCTGCGGTACCAGTGAGCCATTTCCCACACCACAGCTGGTCAGAGTAAAGGCCTGAGCTTCTTACCCTGCAGTTGAGTAGAGTGTAAAGCACATGATCAGGGGTGGTCTGAGCTCTCCACTGCAACACTTCTGAGAGGAAAAGGAACTAAAAGCAAGCAGAGTAAAAGTCATGACACTAAAACAACTTCTTGGCTATAAAAAGCAGGGAACTATTTTTGCTAGTTTAGCTGTCTTTCTTATTTATATGCTACGTTTTACATCAATATCCAGGAGCACTAAACATGAATTAATTCTTCCATCATCACACAGATTTACAGCAAGGTGCTTTTGCATGGTGGCAGTGCCTCTCTGGGTGTGAAGCCACTGCTAGGTGTATGATACATTACTACATATACTTTCAAAGCAATAAAACAGTTCTTAGTGATCTCTCTGAATTTAAGCTCAACTCTAATTCTTTAGCTTGCTCTCTTTTTCTTACCATAAATATATAGATTACACAGCTTAGAAATTACTAACTTAATTACTCACATAAGCACCCAAAAGAGCTGATTACAGGATCAAAATAACAACAAATAAGGTCAGGACCATATCTGCAAACAAAAATCCCTGGACTCCACTTGAACTAGTAAGAAAAATATAATAGAGGGTGATTTCTGGTAGAAGCCCCATTAACACTTTCACCATGTTTGTCCTCTTGTTCCACATAAGCTAATAAAAAAATTCCATACAAATGAAATGCAGTGATGCCCCCCTCATGTCAATTTTATATTTATCTATTAGGGCGGTTCTATAATATTTTAGCTTGAATTAAAAAAATCCATGAACAGAGTCTGCAATAATAATATAGTAATAACAATAGTAATAATAATAATTATAATGATGATAATACTAATAATCATAATAATAATTGTAAGTGTCTTGATGCTAACTAGCTAACTATAAGTCGTATTAGAAAAGTTTAGCTTACCTTTCTGGCTTGGTCATTATCTTCTATTTGCCCCAAATCTCTGCCACTGGCCTGTGCAATTCTTTTTCCAGAGACCAAGTTCCCCACCATCACAGAGGCAGGGCCAATTTCTAGAATAAAGCAGAAATGTCCTAAGTGCAATAAAAATCCTCTGCTTGTGGATGAAAATATTTGTTATTTCTTCTGCATTACATGGTATTTTCCTCATTGCTATCCACAACACCAAACCTTGAGCAGCTCTCTGTTGACACAACTTTGATGGACCAGAAGCTTTGGAAGATATGTAGGCCTAGATTCATCCTCTCTAAACATAGTAAACTGAGGAGTCCATTTAGCACGGGCTCTCTACAGCCAGAGACACATCTTGTCTGCCTTGATATGAGGAATCTTTGGAAAATTCAGCTCCTAATTTAGGCTCATCCATTCAAGTGCCTAAAACCAGATTACATGTCTCCAGGCTTCAGGGACAATGTTCCTATTTCTCTCTTCTGTTCCCCAGGCAAAGAAACATCTGTATTAGCAATTCTGTAATGCTATAGACATGAAGTGACCAGGACTAGGAACACAGATGGTGCATGTGATAAAATATATGCAGGTCCCTTAGCACAACATAGAGACTGAAGAAAAATCACTTTAGAAGAAAGGAAGATGTCACTGCTGACAATGCTCCATGATGTGGATTTCATTGATATTTTGTTGCTGCCATTAAGGAAAAATATCTGTCTTAGAGGTACCGTTTATGCTCATGTTAACATTTGGTTTCTTCTTCTCCAGCATGGATTACTGATCAACTGCAATTGATACCAGTCTGTAATGTCCAGGCTTTGTCTCAGTGGTGGTACGTGGTTTAAGTGTCAAAATACGAGCTGAGTAATTAACCAGATAATGTACAACATCCTCTGGGTATGTCACAACTGCGCAAAACGGGAGAGTGCGACGCTGCATCTCTTTGGTTTCTGTGTTCTTGGCATTGCTTTTACCATAGTGATATATAACGTATACATAATGTATCTGTAAGTATCTAGGCTGCACTGATCCCAATTCAGTGATTACTTTGCAAAGCAGCAACAAGGAAATACCAAAGTCAGCACTGTAGTTAAAGGCTTCATTGCTTTTGTTTAGTTAGTGGAAGTCACTGTTTATCTTCTTACTGAAACTACGATTTTGATTCTGAAACGTTTGTCCAAAGGTTTCAAATGAAGAAACAAGTGGAGGGTTTTGATAAACTTGCCCTGAATCAGTGATGGACAATCCCCATATTTGAGATCCAGCAAGTAAAAACACTTAACATTTACAAGCTGATTTTCAAAGTGGAAAGTAACCAACACTTCACCTAAATCAGGTCTTATGCCTGAGGCTACAGATCCAGAAAGGTAAAAACCTTTATCCTTAATCTTGGGTTTAATCTATTCATGACCTGTTTTAAAGTACTTGCTCTTCTTGTCAACACTGTTCATTAACGTCAAGAGTGCTCTTCCTCTCTATTTCTACTTTACAAACTGAGGCTTCAAATAAGCTAACATTTTATCTTTCTCTGTTTCAGTCTCCGTCCATCCTCTTTAAACATAACTGAACAGGAATTTACAAAGAACTCCAGGTGTGATCTCAGAAGTGCCTTACAGAGTGATAAAAGGCCTTCACTGTTACTGAACTTAGGTTTCTAGGCCGTTTTTCCTTGCACTTTTTGTGAAGGTTCTTCTAGCTTCTGCCAAAACCAACGGTGTCCTTAACACACCTGGAGTATTTACAAGAAGAGCTGACTGAGCTGATCCTCATCTGCATTAACAGTTACTTGATTTTGCTCTATACAGAACCATGAAAACATAGCATTAAGTTGTGGTCCCTTTGCCTTCACTCATCTTACCTGGTTGTTTTTGCCTTGGTTTAGGCAGGTTTGTTACACACGTGTGGGGACACATTAGCACATTACAAGGATGCAGTGATCCTTCCAAGAAGAGCTGTTTAGTTTCTGACAGGTGTATTCCTCCCAGTGGTGTCTTGGGAAGCGTGTTTGCTGGTACGAGTGCTAAGCAGTAGACTCCCACTTGATGAATACTGTCAATAGCCTAAAAAAACCCAGGAAGTTGATTTTAATAAGCAGATGTTGTTCTGAATTACTGCACAAAACAACCCTAATAATTAACTGGCAATGGAAAGACACTTCAGCAGTGTCAATGATAAGGAGGTTCTTTTCAGTGGGAACAGGTGAACAGAAATGTAACACTGATGTTATTAGACTCAATCCAGAAGATAAAAAAGAAAACAAAAACCTGGTGATAAATACACAGAAATCTATTAAGAAATGATACCCAGGCATCCTGTAGACACGTGCTAGTAGCACGTATCCTGGTGATTTATTACTAAGATGGGATTTTAACTGGTGCACTTCTCAGAATTAGAGTTCAAATGATTCCTACAAACATAATGACCAGACCATCCTGCAGAGCAAAGAATTTCAAAAGCTGCTCGTGTATCAGCACATACCTATTGATAAGTTAAAAATAACCAACTTCTAACACAATAAATACTTCACTCCCTGATTATTTTGTAGAAGTAGGCAGGAATGGAAATTGTTACAACATAAGGGAAAACTATGAAACTATCCACTTGAGAAAAAACAACACTGTTGAATAAAAATCTGAAAAATAAGCATCTCTGAATCTTACAATAATTTTCATTGTCTGACAAGTGGAGTAAACTGCATCACTGTCAAAAAATCTGTGAAGCACAGTATCTGTGCAATTTATTTAGTTAAACATGAATATCCATGCACCTAGGATTTTCATTCCATACACATTTTAACTGTGTTTTTTCCTTACATCGGTAACAAAAATTGTAGCAAGTTAGAAAAACAACTTCAGACATCCAAGCAGACTGAGGGAAACTACTTAGAGACAGCATTTCTAATGAGTAGCTAAATGTTCAAAAACATAATTTACTTAAATTGAATTTTAATTTTTAACAGTGAGAAAAGTGAAGGCATACATCTGTTGCCTTGAAGATACAATCTGAAATCAAATAATCATTTACAGTTATGTACTTAAGTGTAGACCAATAAATTACTGATTATTTCTACAGAGACTCTAAGTAATATTTTGCTTTTGGCTTATGGTTGCTTAATTTTTTTTCTATTTACTTGATGGCAAAATTGCACAAGAAATAATAAAGCAGTTATTCATTTCACAAATATTGCAATTTTAGCAGGGGTAGTACTGGAAGACCTTCTACATATTCCTGGTCTAGATACATCTGACCTGAAAGATCAGAAATATACATGACTGCCAACACACAATGTCTCATGTTTCTGGCAGAAAACATCATAGCCTCCTAATCACAACAGTATTTCCAGGTTCTGAAAAGCAATGATAAATCATGGGATCCTCACCTGACATCAGCTTGAAGGAAAACTATTATGGGGCAAGTAACCACTCTCATTCAAACATACAACTGTGTGGCTGGGAGACATGGTGAATGGAATGTGAAACTTGGCTAGGGTGCAATGAGGGGTGTTACATATAATGACTCCCCATTCACTTCTGAAACGTCTCCTTTGATAGGTACCTCTGCAGCACAATACTTGATAAAACGTCACAGGTCATTCAAACTTGTCATCTTTCACACTTTGGAATTTGGCACTGAAGCAGGGAATGACTTTGTTTCATAAGGGTGAGCCCTAAAGAACTGAGCTGTGGAATACCAGTCAATTTTAATACTTCAGTCATTTATGCTTTTGATGAGATGGCATGGTTTTTGGAATTACTCTGTCCAGCCAGAAGTAAAAAGAGTATCCAAAATCTTTATCCTTCTTCTGTCACTAAAAAAACATACTCCCCCACTACTCTCAGGACACTATCCCCAGGCTGACCACTCGCTCCCAACCATGTCTCTGCCAAACCCCACAGATGCAGTCCAACATAGTCCCAAATGTATGGCAGCTCTACTGTACATTAGTCTGCTGCTGAGGAGCATGAAAGGCCAGGGAGCAACTCCAAGTCCTGCAATTTGATGCAGCTCAACTCTAGTGAAGAGATGCAGAAACACAGCAGAGGCAGGCAGTGTAGGGCATGGCTGGCACAGGGCAGCATACACAGCATGACAGAGGAGTTTCACAAGTAACATCAGAAATGAGTAGTGATTTGGTAGTTTGTTATCATGGATGTCATTGAGAGTCATGACACAAGTGTGATATTGTTATGTTGCTCATCACTAGCAGATGATTCAGATACAAATGGTTACCACTTCCTGACATCTGTAATTAAAACTCTGATTGGGAAGGAGGTACAAAGCATCCCACACATTCCTGGCTTCTGTCCTCCATCTCCACTCTCAGCTGAAGTGGAACCAGAAACTTCTGGTTCACATAATGACACACGCCAGGGCTGCAGACTTCACACATGGGCAATGAAAGCAGCCACACATATGTGCACATTGATTCATGGCCAACCATTCTCAGATACTGCTGTGACTTGATCATACTCAGAATAAAAGGACTGACTTTTGGCCAGAGGAACTTGACACAGGACTCCCACAGTATTCAGAACTGAATTCTACTGGCTACGATGGTGTAAGAAATGTTTTCTGTGAAAGTCACAAAAATGCTCAGCTGACAAAATAGAAGAAATGAAAGTCCAGAGTTTCATTTTTTTTTCTCTAGGAGTTTGCTATTTGATAAAAATTATTGAAGCATGGGCAATCCAAAAGCCATTCTTTCTGCAATAGCTGCCCTAGGTCCTACTAGGTGCTTCAAAGACTATCTGTTTGATGGACAAGCCAGAGGTTCTAGCTTTTCTCAGTCATAGTTTAGATCTCCTGTGAATATGAGATGCCTCTAGCTCTATGAAATGGAGCTATCTTTTAATCAAAAAAGCAGATGAACCTGTCTTGAGATGGATGAAAGCTTATTTGTTCAGCATCTTCAAGGATACAGTAGACAGATTCCCTTTCTTAGTGAGTAAAAAGCAAAAATGAATAAAAGCATCGTCTCTAAATGTGCAGGATCTTCTTCTTTGGCTCTTGATTAAAGCAAAAAAAAAAAAAAAAAGATGGTTGCAATGTATTTACCAGAGTAGAGTCATTGAGGAAGGACAGAAAGTAAGGTAGGAAAGGGAAATGCAAGTAGCATATGACAAGCTACAGACAGAGCTGAGACCTCTTGATAGATAGATACCTAGATATGAGTTGATGATCAGTCCCTTCCTTTTATTTCAGTGGATGGAAACTGGCATTTTTAGGCTGTGCTTCATTCAGTTAATTTTAGCTATCAACATGGTGCACTAGTAATACATCATTCTCTCCCAGTGATTAAAGGAGTATCTGGAGATCTAGCTCAGACACCTGTATCTACTTTTGATGAGGTCAACTCTGTGTCAGTGTCAACAACCACTGACAAACAACTGTAAAAGGCATTAAAAGTATATAACACATTCATTCATTACCCTTATGACTATATCCTTATAAACCATATGCTACTCTCTCCTTGCTACTACTTCAACTCATCCCTGTTTTCTTACAGCACTTTGATTAGGAAAAACATCAATCTGAAT
Organism: Apus apus; assembly: GCF_020740795.1. Lineage (NCBI taxonomy): Eukaryota > Metazoa > Chordata > Aves > Apodiformes > Apodidae > Apus > Apus apus. The sequence continues at coordinate 10,886,539 of NC_067283.1, forward strand.
TCTTCATTGAGAAGAATCTAATTTTGTGCATTGGGTGCAAGTGCAACTGAAGGTGGACTTACTCAAAGAAAAATGTCAGTTACTTTGGGGGCCTGAAAGATCAATAAAAAGAACATAAAGCAGGAAAAAACATAGCTTCCAAACATTCATAAAGAGCATTACCTGGAGAACTCTACTCATCCATTGAAAACTGTCTTCCTCTGTGGAATCTGGCCTTTGCTCAGCAACAATAACTATCCTTTCATCATGCAGCACGCTCACTGAAAACACTGCTATTCTATAGAAGATAAAGAGAAAAGAATATTTAGTGCCAGGACAGATGGGAAAATCTGTCTTTTAAGCTAATCTTCCATAACTATGATTTTGTTATTTATTACTCTGACAACTGTTGAATCAATTAGTCCTATACTTATAGGGAAAAAGCAACAAGAACCAGTTTGGGTAACTTCTGGAGAAGAAATGCAGGGCTTAGTTCTAGCATAATGTCACAGGAGGGCTGGAGAAGTGAACCTTCTTGGAACAAGAAAGCACTAAATTTGGGTCACACCAAGGTTGTTGTTAAGCTGTTATATAACAACCAGCACAAGCACCTTCTTTGGCCCCATCTTAGATGAAAGAAACTGCAACATCGTTTTGTGAGAGGTCTGCCATGTGATGAAGTGTATGTGCATGTTACTGCATTAGGCTCTGCAGAAGTTTTAGATGATTCTTCCTCAGTTTCAGCACTTCAGGGGGGCCACACAGGGAAACACTGTCGTGTTCAAGAACTTCATCATTAGGCATATTGGAAATGTTCAACTCAGACAGATAGGATCCTGCTGAGTCAACACCTTCAGAATTAACCAGCAGTTCAACTGGGAATTTTAATATTTAGCTTGGAATCTTGGTATCTGAAGTCTGCCTCAACACTGTCTTAGGCTTCCCTCTGCTCTCTCCTGTTCTAGAACATGAACAGAAATGGAGGGAACCACAGTGCAGAATATGCACTGCCTTCTGAAAGTGTTTTGTGTTACTGACACCTGTTCTAAGCAAAATAATGATTTCTACATATTATAAGAAAGGATCAAACCTTCCCCTGTAGACAAATTTCATTGGTTCCACAGCCAGTGCTGTTGCTACTATGTCATCAGCATTATGTCTTCTTCCACTGACAACCATCAAACCATCCATTTTGCCAATAACAAAGACAAGTCCACCTGGCCCTATAAAGCCTAGTAGTCCAGTCCTTATAAAAGGATATTCAGTGATAGGGCCACCAGAACTGGTCATAGGAAACACCTGTAAGACAGAGAAACAGCTCTTCAATTCTATACACAGAGATAATGCTGCAAAATATTTCAGGTGTGCTCTCAGATAGCTCTTCTAGAATGAAATAAATAGGTGGCTTGTGATGCTCTTTACTCTTCAGTGACCATAAAGGGAGTGTCAGAAAACTCCTAGGCTAGTGTGTGTAATTTTCAGTACCTGAGCTCCCGCAAGTTCAGCCCCATTCTGTTTACCATACACATTTTCTGTAACCATGGCTCTGTAAATCATTTACGGCATTAAAAACAAAAGCATAAGTCAACATAAAAAGTATTGAATAAAAAAAAATGCTGTGCAGAGTGCAGCTAACCTGAGGTGCTCTGTATAGGTTACTGAGGGACCAAAGTGTAAACATTTCCATAGAGGTTCTCTTCAGAACCTCACGCTCATTTCCAGCACAGTATAGAGTGATAAGCAGGCTAGAAGTGAAGCTATTTTAAGGTACTGTACATAAATTACTCTTGCAGCTGACCACATTTTTATCTAAGGTCAATTAAGTCCTCCTGTTATCTGTGAGAATGCTTTCTGTAGCTTGTCTAAAATTGAAAATACAGCTCTATGCCTTTCTAAATACTGGAACACCAGGAGTATACATGAATTCCACAGGACAGATTTCTCTGATTTTTTCTAGGCTAACTAGCACAGTGTTAACCTTTTGGCACATAAGCCACTGTGAGCTGCATTCTGACACAAGCACACCTGAAATAGTCTAAAGGCAGGTTATTTAAGACAATGGCAAATGGAAGACTGTGGCTATATAGTGTCCTTCAAGGCTCATCTAAAAAGAATGGTCAAATTTTGCTGCCAGATGCCCATGGCTGACTCTTACTGAACAGATTTAATGCTTATGCATCCTCAGGCATAATTCATTTCAGGAACACAAAACTCTCTAATACCTGCAACATGAATTATACAGTAAAACAAAAAATGAGGCCCACTTGGAGAGGGCTCCTATGAATATGCTTAACTTTAAAAATGAGTGGTCCTGCTCACTCAATGGCAACAGGAATAGGTCTAAGTCAGTCTAAATATTGCTGTTTAACTGCAGAACCAGTTATGAATTATGAGTTTATAAATACAGCAAGCACTATGAAACAATTGTAACTGCCTTGGTACCCTGTAATATGTGAAATCCATGATTATCATTCACTCTGGGCAATGCCAGTTCTACTCATAGCACAGTAACCAGCTATCAACATATTTCAGATGACAATAGCATAGCACAGGAGCTGCAAACTACTAGAAAACAGATTCCACAAAGCAAAAAGACTTTGACCTAAGGAAATTCAAACAAAAGCAGGTGGGGACTAATTGGGAAAAGGTATCTTTCTTTGCTATTCAGATACCTCCTGAAAACTACATCTGTCAGGACTCTGTATAAATTAAAGGCTTTAATACTGGCTGCATTGTGGAAATGTTGGAAACTGCTTTTTAAAGATACCCAACAGCCTTCCTACTGTTTGCAACAATCAAATTCTGCATGTAGCTAGCTCATGCACTTACACATTATTACCTTTTGAACTTTGTCTTTCTTCCTGCTTTTCTTCTGATTGTTTCAGCCCCTCATATCTTCTTTCAAAATTAAAGTAAAAGCTTTTGAGAGCCACAACTAAACCCACATAAAGATCTCCTAGTGCACTTAATGAAATGGGCTTCATTGCAGATTACCTGGCTGGATTACAGGTCTCAAGTCACAAGCATTGATTATTACTCCTATTCTGATATTATGAGTATCAATATTTTATGTCAAATATTATCTCAAAATAGACAAAGTTAAAAAGGAAGGATTTTATACAACGTTTTTTGGTCAGCTTACCTCAAAAGTATTTTTAGTCATACCAGAGAGTCCATAATATGATGTACCCGTTGCAATAGCACATACACAAAGTTCTCCTATTTCATCTGTTTTACAGAGCTGAGGAATTCCATCTGGCTTCACTGAACACATTATAGCTACAGGGAGAGCAAAGGACTTAAAAAAATACTGTAAAAAGAAACTACAGAATAACATAAATGCTATAGGAAAGACGTCATGTTGGAGCTGACAAAACCAAATAAATTATATGTACACTAATGTCTAACAGTTTCTCAAACACTGAAGTATTCAACATTATCAAATGTTATTTATATAATACATAATATTTATACAAAGAATGCAAAGATATACACATAAACTCAAGTCTTCACAATTATAACAAAACCTAATTTGTCTTGCTCTCTAAAATGTTGGTTGATCTGCAATACTGCTGTGAAACGTGACTTCACCTCACATAGTGAGTAACACCATATGGAAGATCAAGTTATTTTAGCAGGCAGCGCAGTTGTTTTACTAAGAATCTATCAGAGCTCAGACTCCCTCTCACCAGTCTTACAGGACTGCAGAGACAGCAGGAGTTAAACAGGAGGGACTAGAAATCACTGGTCTGAGGAAGAAGTGCTGTTGTATGAGAATATGAATCAGGTATGCTGCTTTAGCTACAATCCCTGGAGTTGGAGTTCTGCATGTGTAGATTTTGCAGTTGGAAAGAGGATATGATGAAGAAGGGAGAGCAGAAATTAATCAGCGTGTCTTTTAAGTACAACTGTGAAGAATCCTGAATGACCTTTCTCTCTGAGGATAAACAGGAGTGTGTACTTTCATTAAAACAATGAGAATATACTATGAAGCCCAAGATAGCACATCTATAATAATATTTTGTATGATAACTATTACAAAACAACTGATCTTATCTTGCTTTATTTTAAGTTATTGAACTGAAATTCTGTAAGATGTATAATTATGTTTTATTTCTCTGGTGCAAAGCAGACATTCTCTTATGGAAAGCTACAATCTTATCCTTTTCTAGTCTCTATAACATCTCATGTAGAATCTAGCTGTCTTATGAAAACTATTATCTTCATCTTTAGAAGAACCGGTTTCAGTTTGAATTTATCAACACAATCTGTTCATTCATACCTCCTCATTCTACTAAGTGGGTAATAGCACAAGACTTTTGGAAAGACATTTTGCAAGCCTTCAAATAGCAATTTTGTTGATTCTTAGCACAGTTTATGAAAACATTAACTACTGAGTCTCATCTGGGTCAGGCTTAAGGATATTTATATCCAACATATTTATTTTCTGTACCAAGATCTTACATTTAAGGAATGGATGTTCTGATGTGGTGACAGGTTGTTCAAAGCACACTGCTTATGTGAGTAAAGACAGCGACCAAGGAAACAGACAGAAGAAATCTTGGGATTTCCAAATCATGAAGTTTTACAAGGTAATACTTTTGGACTAAGATGTTTTCAAGTACATGTAAGCCCAACGCTTGCTGTGTAGCAGCAAAGTGTACCCACCTATGACCTTCTACAACTAACTGCTTAAACTGATGAATCATACTAAGTTTCAAAGTTCCTTACCTCCTGGCATCACTAAGCCAACATCCTGGACAGTCAGAACAGAAAGCTTTTCTTCAGAGTCCACTCGAATCACTCCGTAAGTGAGACCATGCATGGACAGAACTCCTCTGCCTGGTGGCTGATTGCTGTCATCTGTTGGCCTGCAACCATGGGTTATAGCATCAGGGCACCATCAGGCAGGTGTAAGCACTTACTTACTGCAAATACTCCTCTATTTGAGAGTTTGAAATTTCACCTTCTTTTTTCCCCTACTAGACCTGACAGAATCCTGTTTTTCAGTAATTTCTGAGTAATTATGTCTGTCAGCTCTCCCATTCAGTAGCCATCCACATACATGGGGCTGCAGAGATGAAAGTAACACCCAACATTTACCCAAAACAGGTTGTATTTAATTTTTAGATAATTTATAAATATAAATATTGTTTGATTATACAAGTAAAGGCCTTTTACCTTGCTTTAAAAATAGTGAAAGGCAGTGTGGATGATACGGAGGGAAACTGCACTCAATATTTGGAATTGATCAGTAAATAACTTCATAAACTCTCTGTGTTACCTCCTTTGGGGCAACTAGGAAACCAAATTTACCTGCCTAAGAATCTAACTCTAGCACACTGGTACCAAAGCCAAGATTAGAATACATGTATGCTGTGCTTAAATCACAGATGCAACATCCCACTCCCAATACTTAACCATTTAAATTTACTAAACAGAAGAAATTAACACTGTAACAGATTCACTGCAAAGTATTTGTGGAAGCTGCCATCTTTATTTTAGTATGTATAACTGAATTCTTCCTATTCTAATTTACCCCACAACAATTAAAACAAATTACACCTTCATCAGTCATGGTCAAAATGTTGTGGATGCAGGCTCTTTGTAATGCCTCAGCTTGCTCACACTCGCTGCCAACATGCTGCACAATTCCCCAGCATCAGCACAAGCTGTCTGTCAGCTTGTTTCAATGTGAAACTGCCTGTTCTACCAGTGGATACAACAATACCTATGTAGAGTGTGGCTTGAGCAAACGAGTGTTGACATATGCGAGTTATTAAGTGAAGGGAATATGACAGGGCTTTTCATGTCTGGAAAGGTTCTCCTACTGTCCTGCATTTTAAAATGCAAAACCAGAAGCCAACGTGATACTGATTTGACTGTGCATAATGCATCCGTGTAGAGCAGCCAGACTCCAGCTATTCTCAGGATGGATAAAGCAGCCAACATTTAGTTCAAGATTCTACATTTTTCCTAGATACTCCACCATCACATAACTATGTTTTAACTGATAATATCCTTTTATCTGACATTTCTCCTCTACTGTGCTTGAAACACTAGATGGGTCTCAGCCAGTCATGCTCACGTAAGCCATGCAGCGATCGGCGCTATAAATTTCAATTAATAGGTTTTATGAGGCATATACTTCAAGTGACATTGTCAACAAAGAAGAATGTGGGCACACTTGGAAATGTATTAGAGCATAACAAATGGTGTTAGTAAACAAGCAGCTGTGATAAATAACGTTCCCATCATGTAAAAGGAACTTTCAGTGACATTATTGATCAACTTCCTCTCTCCTTGCTCCCAAAACATACATTTTCCTGCTCACAAGAAGAAAGGTCTCCTGCAGGCACACACAGCTCCTCACAACCTTCTAGGAGTAGAGGCCACGTAGACTTTTATAATGTAATCTCTCACATTACTTAACACATCCAAGGACTGCTAAAAAGAAGAGCGGGCGCAGCTTTGGAACACACTGGCTGTGTCCAGGACAGGGGTGCCAGGAAAGAGAGCTGGAGGCATGAGGCCTGCTAAGATCATGCTGGGGGACTTGTCCATAAAGCTACACTTGCTATGGCCTGGGGTGACACGAAAAGTTTGCTGGGGTTATCAAAAAGCATGTGCGGAAAGAAGGAGTGGGTGCCAAGGACATAGGGTCCACAGGACAGACATTCCAGAGCTGCTATTTCAGTGTACCTCTGGTACCCTGGCTGTCTGAGGTGGATCCTTCAATGAGACACCAGTTCACCATACTCAAGTCTCCTTTTGCTGGCAAGTAACTATCTGACATCAAAAGGGAATACAGTCAGAGGACCAGGACAGAGGAGTGAGGTGGGAAGCTAAGCACCTGACAGCACCTATATATCCTTTTAGAAAGTATCTTTTCAGCAACAGTCTTACTATATATGGTATCTAATTTTGTCCTGTGCATGATATCTACATGGGAACAACCCTAAAATAAGTATCTGCCAAGTAGAAGCAAAGAAATTACTTGGAAAGAAGATGAGAGATAAATAACCCCATTCCAATGCATTTATAATTTATTTTAAAGTTCACATTTTTAATTTTCTTTACACAATCAATACTTCTAATACTGGATTTGGAATTCTGCAAGACTACTTACTAGACAAAGATAAATCTTTTAATTAAGGCAGGATCAACTGAATGAAGGTGTAATTCCACCTCCTACATACACTAAGTAAAATTAGCTTAAACCACCAGACAAATCTACCCCTTTAGTTTCCTTATCCATGAAAGAGGGACAATGTGCATCTACTTCAAAGCTGATTTGTTCATACTGAGTAGAGGATTTTGATGAACAGTTACTAAGATACAATCCTATCACTATTTTTTGCCAATCATTTAAATGGGAAAAAAACTGTTCTTAAACTTTTGCACTCCCTTAAGCAAATGGGTTCAGACTGATAGGCAATAAACCAAAGACGAATATCATTAAAAATTATATGCATGACATATTCCTTTAAATATCAGACTTCATGATTCAGCTCTAAGGCTAAAGCATCTATTAGTCTATTATGGACCGACTTTTTCTAAACTATGAGGTTATTTTAACCAAGAACTGGTTTTGTTACTCTCCCTTGTTGGAAGATCAGTAAAAATACACGACAGATTTTGAAAGAGTTGGAGCATTAACAGGGAGCTCTCTGGATCTGTGCTCTGCAGGGACTCATTTTAATGTATACTTCAGCTGTAACTCTTTGGAACTTGTATGATAATGACTTTACTGCCAGTGGAGATGGCTTGAATAAAATGAAAAATACTAAAGCTCCCAAGTTCAGCTGGTATTATCCTACCATTAAATAGACTTCAAAAGAGGTAGATACATGTTCAGTAACATTCACTCTAGTAAGAACTGCTCTGTAATTACACAGTGAGGCACTGAAGATAAAAATGCTTTTTTTTCCCCTATTATCCACTATTTTATGTGCTAATAATTTTTTTTAATGTAAGCTCTCAAAGCTAGGTCATTTGAAAATTAATCTCTAGTGCTTCAGATGGCTATAAGCATAGAGTTTAAGTCTAGAAAAGGCACACCAGCCTTGGCATGTTGTGATGCATTGAGTTCTCCCAGTTTGTGACTTGTAATCTGGGGCAGATTTTCCAGACTACCAGAGGAAATGAAAACCCTCTCCCATTAATCATTGCTTGTCACAAGCGACGTCTGCTGTCCATCCACCTCCTCTCTGCATTTGCAAGCAAGAGTGAAGGTCTGTACAACCTACAGCAGGGAAACCCACTGCAAAGGAAAAACATCTGTGTATAAAGCTGAGAACAGGCTGGTGGAGCTGAATGAAGGGCTCTCTGAAATCCTGTGGTTCACAGAAAGACAACTAACCTGGACAGGGTATGTCCCTGCTGGATTGCTTTCAGATGTGTTAAGCTAATAACGAGGTGGCTGAAAGTCAACCATGCTCTTGGCCTCACATCTTTCTTCCTGGGATGCTATGTTGGAAAGCTAATTGAAAATCTAGTTACATTTTGCTTTGATGATGTATTTTAAACTTTGTGGCAGGAAATACTTTACTTAATGCTATGAAAGCACTTTACACTTTTGTCCTGCATGTTTTACCATGGGAAACAATTATAAATGGCTACAGGAATATGAACTTAAAAACAAAGTGCTTACTGTTCAAGGAACAACTTTTTGAAAACTCTGCCAAAACCGACAGCAATTACACCATTTACTGTGTGATCCAACACTTGTGACAGGTGACTGCTGCACACTGACATTCATGTACATAAGGCTTCATAGTTTTATTAGAATTTATACATTTTATTTCCAGCCACAAAGCTCCCAGACTCAAAGGACATTTCCAGATGATTACTGAGAGTCTATGAATAGCTAAAAAGCACCATTCAGCCAAAATCAGCCTGCACAATTCTCTTAAAACAGACTACTTTAAACCATGCTGTTCCTCAACAGCAATTCCACTTAAGTTCCCACATTTTAATTAACTTTGTGCTTATGGTATCATTCTTCCACTTCTTTTAACGGAATTACTTTTTGCATTTTAGTCTATTTCATTTAAAATCAGGTAAAATTACAGAAATGGGAGCTATATTATAAAACACTGAAGTTAAATTGTTACTGCTCAAATTCTTTGTGTATGTCTTCTTTGGACATAAAATGAAAACTCAGATTGTCATTTAGAAGGATGTAGATTCATACTTGAATAGATTTTTCATCTCAAATTACTACATATATTCTACAGTGGATCCATTTCCCCTGGTATCACACAGTACCTTCGAATAGCCACAGTGAGAGCTTCTGGTGAACTAGCACAGGGACAAATGACCTCCTGTCTTAGACCTTTACTTTGGAAGACATTGAGAAATGCATCACAGGAAGAAATAGACCCTGTGGTAAAGAAAGAAAAAAAAAAATACAAACAGAGGAGAAAAATAATCTGCTTTCTGAAGTGATGCTATTCAAACTGCAAACTTACTATTGAATATGTAGTCTTTTCAGGAGAAAAAAAAAGCAAACGGACCCATGTCCACGGGGAAAGAAGTCATAGCTGCTACAACCACATGTATGTATTTGCAGTTGTGTATGCATACAGAGAATAAAGACTTAATTTTTGGGCAGTCCTTTCACTAAGCTTACATAGAAAAGCCGTTACTTGCTAGATTCACAGTATGAAATTTATTAGTTGTTTTTTTTAGAGTGAGGCAAGTTGAAGACTTCATTCAGAAATTCAAAGCAGACTACTACAAACAAGAACACTTATACATTGGTATCTTAAATAATATAGAGAAACAGTTTGTGCTATTAATTGTCATGAAGTGTTCCAGATGTAGTTCTCTAGAATAGTGTATTCCCCTAAAATTCTCAGTTATTTCTGCATCTGAGCACCATCATTAAGAAGAAATATTCTGATACTTTCTATATCTTAAGGTTATTTACTTCAGTCTTTATATATGACTGTCATGTTAAACTAAACTGGATTTACTGCAACTCACATTATGTGGAATATCAAGATTGCTTCAGGATTAGCTAAAGATATTTATAAAAATAGAAAATTAATTACTGTTTCCATAAATATATAGCTTGCAGTAGACAAAGCTGACACTTTGCAAAAGTTTTAGCTAAGGTGACTGAAGATTGAAGCTTTAAAGGCAAGATAGAAAACAGTTCCTCCTCTACTGGACCACAGAAGCAGAGCTTACATGGGTTTGCACCATCAGCCACAATCAGCATCCGCAGTGAGGAAAGGTTGATGTCTCTCTGATCTCGATGTGCCACCAATGCCCAGTGCATGTCTCTGGATTTTACACAGGCAACTTTTGCTGCAATAAGAATGGGAGGATTACTAATACAGTTTGTACTTCTGATTTTGACTATCAAGCACACTTCTGTAAATTCTTGTTCCTTACCTTTGTATTGACAAACTTTTTGTATCCATGACAGTGGATTCACTTTCATTAAGGAGTATGGAATACTTATAACATGCATCATGTTCATGACACTCTGAAATAAAATCAAATAAATGGGTTTTATACAACAATCGTGGTAATTATTAATATGGTTTTATGGGCAGAGGCATTTATGAATATCACACTATGCTTGTTTTATTGTCAATGGTGGAATTTATTTTCTCTTATCTAGCTATCTACATTAAGATGAAATGGTCCCCTCCCTTCTAATGCTTTAATTAAGGATTAAGAATTTAGACTAATCAGATCATAACTTTGAAGAGGTACTGAAAAAATGAAACAGATTTTCTTTCTATTTCTGCTCTAAGTTATTCATTTTAAATAGAAAAAAAAAAAAGATTTAACAATGTCTGCATGTTTGCTGTGTAGGTTAATATTAACCCCAAGCCTGTTAAACCTCAGTATGTAGGAAAACTCTTTACTTAAAAGGACAAATAACAGCAATATCGGTGTTAAGACAACTATCTCTGCGAAGACTGAAAAACTACTAGTGGTGATGGGGCACAAGTTATTTAAAAAACATTAGACAGAGAAATTGGAGTCACAGATTAAGCAGAGATCAATGTATTTTAACAGAAAGTAAATTAAACAGGTTTTAGTCCTTCACCAGATGGGCTAATTCCAGTATTTTCAACAAGGTCATGAAAAGTTGCAGGAAGTTTAGAAAAAGCAGCAGAAACCAAGGACAGATTCAAAATTGATCTCTCAGTTTGAGGCAGTCAATTGCTTTAGTGATTTCTCAGCATTACTACTAAACAAAGAGCCTGTAAATGAACTGCTGCTTCACCTCTGTTACCATTTGGAAACATCTTCTGAAGGAAACACATCTCATAGCAGCTCAGGTTAAATACAGTATTTGTTTTGGAAAACTAAGGCTTAAGAAAGGTTAAGAGTCCCAGTGGATTAGTCATCTCAACATATGTAGAACTACAAAAGATAGTTCTTCTTTCAGCCTGGCACAAGTGTAGGTACACAAAAAGCATTTACAGGAAGTCATGAAAAAACAAAGTTTGTACCAAGATTAACAGCAAAGAAAAGCATAGAAAAGCTTTATGAGGTGTTTGCTTTCAACTTCAGTGATGAAGATGGCTTTTTAACAGGACATACTTATGGGCGTTAAGCCTAATGGATGGTTTCTGCTTCTGAAGTTCTATTGCTGCCCTTTGGTATTAGGAACAGTGTAACTGCATGGCAAAAGTGTATCAGATCCCTGGGAATCATAGCACTTAGGGCATGGACATCCTGGGACCCCAAAGAGTGACCCTTCAAAACTTGGTATCCGTTCTTAAAACGATCAGTGAATAGTATGTACTTTGTCATTGACTGCAGCAGCACCTTGAGAAGGAATCCTTTAAAACATGTCAATTGCCTCCCAGGTCAATGGAGGAAGACATTCAAACAGCAATTAGACAATTAATGCAATTTAAAGTATCAGAAATGCTTTAATGTTAGCAAAACCATCAATTGATTAAGAGTTTTGATAGAGAAGCTAGTCAGGGGCAATATAGCTATGCCATCGGATCATATCCTTACAGAGGCAAGTACTAATTTAATTTGTTTCTGCTCTGAAGCCTGATCTCAAAATTACACATCACTAAGATCAGAATAATATGGTAAGAACAGGGCCAGAGTAATTACATGAAAGATAAAAATACATTGGCATTTTTACTGTGCTCATTATGGATAAGTGCACTAGCAAAAGACCACGGATTTAAGTCACATTTTTTTTCTTTCAAAACAGAAAAATCTGTATTAGAAGATACTGTTGGACATCCCAATTTTTGGAAGTAATAAGCATATTAGGTTAGTTTATTTTCAAATACTCCCACAAGAAAAAATAAAAATACTTACTGTAAGAATCCCATGCCACAAACCAACATCCTTCTTGAAATCTAATACATTCACAATTGTTTCAGCTGTCCAACAAAAACAAAACAGTTTATTTTTTAGAACATGGCACTGACCCAAGGCAAACCCACTCAAAGGAAGGAAGCTTCAGTATAACATGACTGATGACCTCAAAGCTTAACTTTCAGAGCAAGTCTCCACTGCAGGATTTGTATTGGCTAAGACATTATTTGTGGCTCTCTCAAGGATATTTTAAATGTGTACATATTTTCTGAAACCAATGAAAAAAAAAATCAGGTTTTTAAATATAGAAACATTTGACACAGAAGTATGTAAAACACAAGAAAGGAGTCTGATGAGAAGCAAATTACAAATCACACTTGTTAAGGATGAAGCAAGGGAAGTGTACTCCATACCTTCTGTGTATCCACATGCCTGGGTCAGAGCTTGGCAGTGCGTCAGCAGTGCAATCCTTGTCACAGTCACCCCAAGAACACTTCCATCTTTACATGTTTTGTACTAAAAATAAATAAGCAGGGAAAGTAAATGTGCAATAGTTGCTCTATTTCCATTATTTAATAGCTATGTTTAAAGTGTTTCCTATGTAGGTGAATGATGGACACATCTAGTGACTCTATTTTAAGAGGGCAGCAGTACTGAGGAGCTTGGGAGGCATTTTTTTGTTAAAAGACACTTTTTCAGATAGGCTTTCTCTTTTTGACTGAAGATTCCCAGGCTTGATATCAGAAATCCATCTCCTGTTTCAATACAGGCATTATGGAAAAATAATTTTAACAATTCCGATCACATTAATGACTAAAGAACTTGCTAGATTTAGCAGAGAATAACCTAGTTCAGTCTGCTGAGTGTTCACATTAGATTTTATAGGTCAACCAACAAGCCTGAGATTCTCCCTTCTGTGTCTTACAAGGCATGGGATAAGAGCTGACTGCAGAATCCTTGCTGAGTGCTGTTACAATAATCTATATGTCTATAATTTGAAAGACACAAGCTCTTTGATTAGGAGAATATGAAAGAGTAATGAGAAAACAGCATAAAAGAAGAGGTGGGAGATCACTGCTGATGATTGCAGTAATTTTTGCAACTTCATGCAAGAGTCTGAAAACTATCAGTGGCAATTAAAGTAGATTAAACATTTATCTTTCTCCATGATGAACATAACCAGCAAGATGGGAAATGGAGGCATAACTGCTTCTGTAGCAGCAGTGCTCTGACAGCATGAAGATAGGAAGTAGCTTTGCTCCATTCACTGGAACTTATTCCCTTTGAATAAACACTTAAATTCAATACTACTATCACTGAATTTAAGGCAGTTGAGTCTATGCAAAAGTGGGAAAAAAAGAATGGGAAAAAAAATATAGAAACTAATTAAACTTATCAGCACTGCTGATTTTCCCTTCCTGATGCTAGTCTTTGGTGTGGGGTGTGACTCACAAAGCAGTGACAGGCAAGCATTTGAACAAGAAATTCCTTCTCTTTCAAAGGGTTTGAAGGTTGTGATATGGGAACTGAAGCTTCACTGTGAAACTTGCTGTCTACCCATCTCAAGGCTAGCAGGCAAACCCACCCTGTGAACAAGACTGAGATTGGTCAAGGCAAGTTTAATATAATATTGTGTCAGCCACACAGATGACATAAAAACATTAAAGTCAGAAACCTCCAAAATGCAATTTAACATTTCATTAACTTTTCTGAAATCAATATCCAGTGTAATTTATTAGAAAATATTACTTATTAACAGGCTAAACCAGGATGTTCCTTGCTTCTATGACTAGTGAATGAATAATGATGTTTACCTAAGTCAGAAGTGCCACAAGCAGTGATTCGAGGAGAAGATGCATCTTCATTGACTCACCTCAATGTAAGCTGTGTCGTTGTTTGCATCCTTGATGTGTGGGAACCAGTCACGAGGTGGCTTGGAGAGGTGTTTAGACTCCGTGACAAACCACAGCAGTTTTGGCCAGCCTGAGGTACAAAGACAAGTCAGCTTTTGTAGAGTTTCTGCTGGATAAGACATGACAAAACTCTTCTCTGACAGAGTTCTGTTTTGTTTTTTTTCCAAAAGTCTGTGTCACCACTGCCTAAACATTGTTTCTTTTAACTCTCAGCATAGCATGAGAAGATTTTGCAGAACTGCTTTCTTAACATGGCTACAGTGGCCTTCTCAGACAATCCCTGAAGAAATACCTGGGCAGTCTAAGCTGTTATTGACCAGATAGTTTACCACCACTCTCCTGTCAGAGGTTCCTGTCCCTACCACTTAGCTATAGGACTGAATCGTAGGAATGCTTCTCATCTACTGCAGTCCACAGTCTGTTGGTTTAATTTTGCTTGTGGCCACAGATCATCTCAAGATTATCTCAGCAGCTCAGCTGAGCCAGCGGTGAACCCAGTCAGGAGCACTCATACTGCTGGGCAACCATGAGGCAGGAGCAGCCATCTCCACCAGCCAGACACCAACACACAGTGAGGGCAACCATGTGCCAGCTGCCACAGCTGCTCCTGTGGTCTGTTTCATCATCATGGCCCTGATCATCACCCACAACTAAACAAGTGCAATGACTGTTATTGCAGTAAATGATAATCCATGATATCCACAAGGGAAGATCAGCTTACCTTTGAACTGTGGTATCTCCCCTGTGGGGCTTTTAGGCAGTCCTTTATGGCATGCATCGCTAGTCAAGGCCACAGTAACTCCACAGCTTCCAAGCAAAAAGCCTATTTGTTGACTTCCTGCATCCTAAGAGATGACAAAATAAAAGCAACACAGAGAACTGATTAGAAGTAATCAAGGACTGAAAACCTTATTGTCCTTTGGCACATTATGTTGAGAGGAAAACAGCCTGTTTCCTTTAAGCAGTGTAGCTGATAAGCAAAACTCATTTGTACATTGACAAAAAATTCCACAACCCAGACATCCTCTTGTCTGTAACATAAATCATAATGAGAAGTGAAGCCATCAGATGGTGTCTGATACCACATCCCTTCAGAAATGATGAGGAAGGGCTGATCTGCCAGAAAGTTGTACTATCTAGAGGGACTGCTGGAGAAATGGGCTGTCAGGAATCTCATTAAGTTCAACAAAAGCACATGCAAAGTCCTGCACCTGGGGAGGAAGAAGCTCTAGTACCAGCAAGGGATGACTGGCTGGAAAGCAGCTTTGTAGCAAAGGATGTGAGGGTCCTGGTGGACACCAAGTTGAATGTGAGCCAGCAATGTGCTCTTGCATGAAGAATGCAAGGGGCATCTCGGGCTGTGTTAGGCAAAGTACTGCCAGCAGGTTGAGGGAGGTGACCCTTCCCCTCTATTCAGCACTAGAGATCTCTTGCATGTGCTGGGTCCAGTTCAGGACTTCCAAGTACAAGACATGGAGCTACTGGTGAGAGTCCAGCAAAGAGTCACTAGTATAATTAAGGGAGGTAATTCCTATGAGGAAAGACTGAGGGAGCTGGGACTGCTTAGCCTCAAGAAGAAAAGTCCTAGGGGGAGATCCCATCACTGTGTACAAATGTCTGAAGTGAGGGTGTAAAGACCAAGCCAAGCTCTTTCCAGTGGTGCCCAATGACAGGACCAGAGGCAATGGGTACAAACTGAAGAGATAAGGTTCCCTCTGAACATCAGGAAACACCTTCTTACTGTGAGGGTGATTGACATAGGTTGCCCAGAGAGGTTGTGGTGTCTCCATCCTTGGAGATGTTCCCAAAACACCTGGACATAGTCTTGGGCAACCTGTTCTGGGTGGCCCTGCTTGAGCATGGAAGCTGGACCAGATGACATTCAGAGGTCTGTGCTAACCTCAAATATTCTGTGATGATTCTAGAAATAATACAGGTTATAGATGCTTCCACTTGGAGAAAGGTTTCAAGCCTTAAGATGGTATGATGGATATACAGTGGTGACAGTATCACTATTTATGCTGATCTAACCTGATTTGTCAATAACCATTTCATTGAGTAGTTGCAGACCCATTTCAGGAGCACTAAAGATAGTCAAGTGCACATTAGAGAAAGCACATTACATTTTACTTTCATCAAGGGGTTACAGGCAATGAGGCTAAAAAGTCATGTAATGATTTTCAAGTCTAGGCCGTAGCTGCTCTTTAAGACATGTTGTGCTTCTACAGCATTATGTCTGCTTTATGTATAGTGTCTTGTCATGATTCTTTCATGAACTTTACATCTATTCACTAGGCTCTTCAACAGATAAAAGCCCTGGATGTAAATGCACACAGAAGCATTAACCCTTTATTCACAGAATGATTGTATGGAAAATAGCCCACAGAGTCTTAAGAGATCAAATTAAAACATCTTTTAAATCAACCATAAGGCAACTTAACCATGGAAGCAACCAGAAATACAGAACAGTTGCCTTAATCTATTGATTTATTCAAAGCAAAAACTGTATGATGGAAAGAAAGAAAGTCCCAAAGCCTATCTGACTAATTTTTAATGCAATTTTTATGTAGCCAAATAAAGCCATCTAAAATGGGGAAACAATGAGACTGGAAAAATAAAAGCTTAATTATTTTTCATACCACCTCAAAATATATATATGGCACCAATTATCAGAACTTTGATAGCTGAGCAAAAAAGGTGGGACAGTAAACTGATCTGACAAGACTACACTATGCAACTCCTTCCATTGAGAATTACTGCATTTGCTTTTGCTTAATATAACCACAAAACTTATAAACCCAGGAAAAATTGACAAGGTTCTTTTTCAGGAAAGCCTTAAAAATAAACCTTATGAGACATCTTTTCCAATAAAAACACAGACAAGGTGAGTACCCTTTGAATAACAGAGAATAATACTGCTGCATCCATGAATAAAATTTGGAGAGCGTGTTGTCGACCCCATCATACCTCCAGCATGGGGGTTTCCAGCACAAAAAAGGCTTTGTCAAGCATTACTGTCTTCACTGACTTGTGTTAG
Organism: Apus apus; assembly: GCF_020740795.1. Lineage (NCBI taxonomy): Eukaryota > Metazoa > Chordata > Aves > Apodiformes > Apodidae > Apus > Apus apus. Next base: position 10,903,783 of record NC_067283.1, read on the forward strand.
CTGGTGCACATACATGTTGTCAAACCCCTGGGACAAGTGCTTAGCCAGCTCAGATCCTGGTTCCACATTAGGATGAGACCTTGTGTCTCTGCTCTTGGATTCTGCTCAGCATAAGGAAATGTGAGTGCCTGAACAGTGCAGGAGAAATTACTCTCCTTGGAGGTCCCTCAGAAGTAGTGGCAGGAAGATGAGGGCTGGAGTGCTTCATGAAGAACATCACTCCTTGGGCAAGACATAGCCTGTGGGATCCGATACTCTATCATGTATAAAGGGAAGTCACCAGTTTCTTAAAATATCAGATCCAGTCAACCACTGCACAAAATTTCCCATTGAATTAAATCTAATTGTTACCATTGTATGTATATGTATGAACCTCTAGCGACCAATTAAACAAAATTACACATAAATTTCATAACTGAATGCAGCAACTGCATCACTCCCAATCTTAAATTAAAAAAAGCCAACAAGTTGTAATTGTATGTCCTATAAAAGACTGCTAGCAGTGTTTCACTGCTGTACCAAAAAAATGCTGATTCTCAAGCCTTCAGATTCCATTTAATGCAGGACTTTATATAATCAGAAACAAACCTAATAAATTCCATGGAGAAATGTAACATAAGTAAACCAGCAGAGAGTGTGGAACTTAGAGCATCAGCATATCATGGCCCTAGGTGGTGTACCAGTTAAGAAATGATGTGCCAAGCTTGTCATAGCAAAACAACAAGGAAAATGAAACTTGAATTAACAGTTTGAGCTTTTTAGATAACGCAAGAAAGAATTACTAGGGCTCCACTTAGTGCCATATCAACCAGTTTAGAGCATGTCCACATAAATATTAATTCCCTTTGTAGTAGCTCACACAATAGCAGAGAAAATAATGTATAGATGACTTAATACAATCGACTCACGTCTCAGTTTCTAACAGACTGTTTTATATCAGGACAGCCCCATCATGGATAGCATTAAAATCTTTACTCCATTCTTTCCTGTTCAGATAATTATTTCTTTTGATAGGACAGAACAGCTGAACAATTATGTGACACAACTCTACCACAGGAGATCCCTTGCCCCCACGCAGGTCTTCCTGTGATACCTGCTGCCTCACAAAAGCAGTTGTTTCTAACTACTCAAGTAGTGTTGAGCTACTGAACTGACAGCCAGGAGGTGGAAGATCTGAAGCCATCTCAAGTTGAGAGCCTTATACATGCCACAGCAACATCACAACCTTACCTACACTGCCACGCATCTAAACATGGCACTCTTCTGCTCCTCATGTCTCAGCATGAGAGGGCCAGAGCAGTGAGGACTTTGGGTAAAAGTTCTAAGTTTGAAAAATGAGGCTTGAGTTGAAAATGCAGCTATTTGCATGAAGCAGTCAAAAAGCTTCCATGTGGGCCAGGAAAAAGACTACTGACTTTAAAAGGATTGATTATTTCAGATTTCAGAGACAAGCTATTGGCATCCCTTTTGAGTAATGTAAAATGAATGTCTGCAATGCTGAAAACTGCTCTGTAAGCAGAAAAAATTGAAACCAAGTCATCTGCTGCTGAAAAATCATCCTCCTCCCCTACGTGAAATAATTCTACTGCCCTTCAATGGAATAGATTTTCAGGACACACTGTTTTGTCAGCAGTGTTATTTGCTATTTCATTAATTTATGCTAATCTGCTACTTTGCTAACATCCTACTTGCCAGAAACACTTTATTTTGCTGAATTTTGTGAGGATAGAAAAAACCTCAGGGAGCCAGGGGAGACCAGGTGAAACAACTCAACCAACACAGTCCCAACCGCAGATGGGGAGAGACTTGCCAGTGATGCTCATTGTTAAATCCTCCATAATTCACAGTTTGAAATGACACATAATGCAGGTGGAAGGCAAAAGATAGTACTGTAGCAAGAGGTTTGAGACCAATTGCTGACTTTGGAACTATCATTTTACGTTTCTTGAAGGCACAGCACTTGCTGAGGTACAAAAAATCAGGTCTGCATAGCTACACACCTAGAGAGATCAATCTTTCAGATGAAGCGAGCTGGAAATCCTCTCTGCTGTAGGTAGCCATTCAAGGTTCTCTAAAGGCTTTTATTAAAAGTTCCCTAAAGGTTTTCACCAGTACCTGGAGGCAGATTGTCTTCTTCCTGCTGCAGAGAGTGATAATTCATTGTCAAGATAAAAAAAATCCCACGTGTGGTTGCATTTCAGCATGCTGTTAATGTCATTTTTATAAGGCTTTGTGAGAGTATCTGTGTGAAGGAAAACAATTATGATCCTTTGTCTGTGAGTGAGAGCGCATGTCCTTATCTAATAAGGAAGGAAGGAAGAGACAGCCTGTGCAAAGGTTGGCCTGATAAAGGTTAATCCTGTCCACTTGCAAATCCCAGACTGCTTTCAAAATGAGAATTATGTGGCAAAGCATCGCAAGCTGAACTAATCTTGTTTTCTGTTACAATGCTCATTTTGAGCTCCATTTGCCCCAATCCTAACAAAAATTTGCTGGTAAAAAACAAATAGGGCAATCATCAGATGCAAAGGCCAAGCATCAACCATTCTGAACCAAAACTGAAAAGGCATCAAGGAAACCCTCTATTTTTAAAAACACAGATATCAAAGACCATAATAAACATTAAACATAGAGCAGATGCAATCTTCATAACTAGCTTTAAGATGAAGAAATCATCTGTCTCCTCAGACAGAGCTTTGGTATCAGGCTGTAATTTGCATGTGAAATCTGCATCTACGAGGAGTTTTAATGTCTGAAAGCCTTAAATGAAAGCAAGACAACGAAAATGGTTATTTTTGGCAGGGGACACTGCATGGAATGTGATATGCTCTCTAGGAAACTACTATTTCCTAAATTCGAAAACATAACAAGAGAATGTAGACTTTAAAGGATCTGAGATTCACTGTGACCAACTGAGCAAAGACCTCAGTGCCCAGCTGCTGAAGTGTATGAAGAGGGAAGGATGGGCACAGGGTTACAGGGGTCCAGCTGGGTGCATCAGGGGCATGTGAGGGGCTGAGGGCACTTGCATTCTTTGGGGGGACTGGAAGACTATGTCAGTGTAAAGAAAACATATAATATTTTATGTCTATTTTAAATCCAGTGAAGAGATGCATTCTCAAAAGATGTTCAAAAGTATGTAGAGCTCAAGTGTTTCTAGCACACGACAGCCCAAGGATGACTAAAGCTCATAGGAAACAAAGCTAATTTTATCTCAGTCCTTGAAACATGAGGAAAGGTGTCAAAGTGTATTTCCTTTGGAATACAATTCTGCCTTCAAATGGAAGACAAGACCGGCACAATTTATCTGTCTTTAAAGAGATACAGAATCAAACAATCATAGAACCATTCAGGTTGAAAAAGACCCTTGGGATCACTGAGTCCAACCATCATCCCTACTCTACAAAGTTCTCCCCTAAACCATATCCACCAACACCACATCCAAACGACCCTTAAACACATCCAGGGATGGCGACTCCACCACCGCCCTGGGCAGCCTATTCTAGTGACTGACCACTCTTTCTATTCTTTCCTAATATCCATTCTAAATCTACCCTGTTGCAGCTTGAAGCCATTCCCCCTTGTTCTATCACTAACTACCTGTGAGAAGAGACCAGCACCAACCTCTCTACAATGACTTTTCAGGTAGTTGTAGAAGCTGATGGGGTCTCCCCTCAGCCTCCTCTTTCTCAAACTAAACATTCCCATCTCCTTCAAATGTTCTTCATAGGATTTATTCTCTGGGCCCTTCACCAGCTTCGTTGCCCTCCTCTGTATTCAGTCCAGCACCTCGACATCTCTCTTGAATTGAGTGAGGTTCCCAAAACTGGACACAATACTCCAGGTGTGGTCTCACTAGTGCTGAGTACAGGGGGACAATCACCTCTCTACTTCTGCTGGTCACACTATTTCTAACACAAGCCAGGATGCCATTGGCTTTCTTGGCCACCTGGGCACACTGCTGGCTCATGTTCAGCCCCTTGTCAATGAGAACCCCATGGTCCTTCTCTGCTGGGCAGCTCTCCAGCCACACTTCCCCAGGCCTGTATCTCTCTGGCCACTGTTAAAAAAAGTTTTAATAACCTAACTTTTCAGGATTTAACTCCTGAAAACAGTTTTTACCCTGTATGAAACATCCTTTAAAAAAACCTCAGGTGTCCTGGAGAGGGTATCTGCAGATTTCCCATGACAATACACAGGTACATTCTTCCAATCTCACTGTCAGAGCCAGCTTCTGGAAGAGCACAGGAATGCTTGCTGGAAGCACACACAGTGTTACACCTAACAGGCTAGGAAAGTGTTTTGACTGAGAAATACATGATTACATGTTTTCATGTCATACCCTGCTACAAATACTCACCACCCATGAAAAGGAGGCCATAAAGATCTACGTGGGATTGTTTTGTTCGTATGTTCACGGCATGTAATTGAGCACAACTATGAATGTGCTTGGAGGACAAAAATGTTACTTTAAGATTAAAACTGATTAGCTCCCCTGACTGTATCAGAATAATAATAATACTTTTCACGACACTCATCAAAAAAACATTAACCTACAAAATCTAAAGAAAAAGAAATCAAAAGCATATTTTCCAATCTTTTCATAAGGGAAATAATAAATTGCTGTTTGAACTAGAGCCTGACACGTTGAAAATCCCGCATCATCTACTTTGATGGCACCTTCTATATGATACATAGTTTGCAATTCACATCATATCACATATACAATGAAACAATCTGTAATACTACAGCTTCAGACAAGATTAACAAAAGCAGCAGCTGTGAATAAAGATATGTCATATAGAAGACACTATTTGCTAATGTTTGGGAAACACAAAATATTTGGAAAGAGGGACATCATTCTTAAAGAACATAGACCATAATCCAAGGGATGAAGATTAGTTTTAAAAATTTTGGGGAGTGTTCATTATATAGGTATTTCAGTGATATTAATGCAGATAAAAAAGGAAAAATTAAACATGCTGTTTATCCTTCCAGAATAAAGAGTTAGTTTTGATGTACTTAAGAAAAAAACTGGGATTTCTTAGTTTTACTTCTGATTTCCAAAGTCTAAAGAGCTGATGTGAACACCAATTTCCAGGTTTTTGCTGAACGCCAGGAAGTGTTCTAGGACAAAAACCCTAAATGGGAGAATGCTGTGTGGTTGCTGGGTATTCAGTCAGTCCATTCCAGATGCCATGTTAGACAGGTCTCCCCAAGTCCTTAAGTGAAATAAAACTAACTCTAGGTATTCTGTCAACACAAAGGAGCAAGGAGAGATGGACTCTCACGTAAAAATGACCTGGCAAAAAACTGCCAAAATCTTAAAAACATGACAGTTATGCTACAAAGAAAAGTGATGTACCCAAAAACTATGGGCTGGTGAAGCAAAAGCCTTGACTTCCACATGGATATGGATGTCTGCAGAGTAATATGTAAGTCAAAAGTCTATCTGGCTGCAAATATTACTGCTCAATTTTTAACTTGCCAGGCACAAAACATTTGCACAGAGCTGTGAAAAAACTCATCATTCTGAAAATGCAGAAAAGTATTAAAATTGATAATGCAAATTTTTAATGTTAAAAATGTGATCATAATATAACTCCCTGAAATAGCTCATACTGTATCAGCTTGTTATTCTCTAAGTCTGTATTAGCCTGTGATATAATTGTTGGTGTCTCTGTTAGTTCACATCTCTGTCTTCTAAAAAGCAAACCAAAAAATGTCCACTGCCAGAATGTATTGAAGCATGTCAGAAAGAGAGTAAATAATGAGAGAGCATAAAAGAACAGTCTAGGCCATTGTGTAATGACATGAATGACATCTTCCCATGGATGCCAGAAGCAATCCACTGCCATTTGACCAAGCAGAGGTATTCCTCCTGGGACTACTCAGACCATGATTTTAATCTCATTGTTTCCACTCCAGTTCTCATTCCATATAAACAAATGCAAAAATATTTGCAATAGCATATGCTGTGAGATTGCAAAGTTTTATTTATATCCTGTTGTTTTTTTAACTGTACAGCTGACATCTCTGCAATTGTTTTATTAATTTGATTTTTAAACATTATGGAATGATCCTGGCAACAGTTCAACTGTTTAAATCTGCAGATACTCCTCTATATAAATATATACATATGCATGTGTATATGTGTATGTGTATATGTGTATGTGTATATGTGTAAGTGTATATGTATATATCCATACATACACACATAATATTAAAAAAATAAACATCCAAGAGTATTTACTTGGACAGCTGTATTTTATAGTTTACTGGATGGATGTAGCATTAGAAGTTCAAAAATAAATAAAATTTACACCTATTCATGCACTTGAGAATGTCATTAAACCTTGGAAAATAGTAACAGGGAAAGATATTACATTTTTTTATCCCTGAAAGCCATGTTGCTCCTTTCTGTTGTAGAATCAAAGTAGACTTACCCATCTGGGCACCCTGTATGATCTTAAAATGTGTATAATCTGCTCACCTTTTTTGTTGATGCATTTAAAATCTCTTATTTATATTGAAATAATGAACCACATTATGCACCTGCCTCAGACTATCTCAAGGTGCTGTACTCATACGCAAAAGCAAATTCACTGTACTTCTGTTAAAATCATTATCCTCATTCTAGTCATGTCCATATCTCAGTGCTCTCAAATACAACATTTCACAAATAGAATAGCATAACTCTACTCCCCAAGGCAGGTAGACTAGTTGAGGTCCCATTTCTCTCCTTGCATAGCCTTTCTTGCTCACCTGCACCTCCAGTTTTGGCCAGCTAATCTGGGGCACCTCCTGTCTCCACCTTCCCTTGGTTCCCCGCTTCCTTCTGCTCAGCTACCATGGCATGTGCTCAGCTGGATCATGGTCTTTTGCTGTCTGATCCACTCCCTACCCCCCATCTCTGTCTACTTCTTCACCAGTTCAGCAAAGAAACACTTTCTCCAGCTACCACCACTTCTCTACCTGCTAGCTTCTGGTTTCACCACAGCAAGGGCTCACCACAGATATGGCCAGGGCACATGTGAACATCATGGAGAAAGAATGAGATCAAGTCAGCTTCTCAAGAGATGAGGAAGGTTCAAACACGTTCATTTAGGAAGGCATCTTCAGATATTTTTAGATGTTAAATTGCTATGTGAGATGTATAAACCTCAAAGACTTTATGAACGCTCAGAAAATTGTTTTTCATTTTCATTTTTCATTCGAGCTCCTGCCCCAGGGTGCTGTGACACCAGGGCATTCCAAAGAAAAGCCCTTGACAATTGAAAATGAGAACAAGACATTTCCCCAACCCTTTCTTTGGAAACACTCATGGCTCCAGTCAATGTTTTCAATAATAATTTTCTTTTAAAAAGAAAGCTTGTAAGGATTAAAGTACACACCTTGTGTGGACAGTTCCAGGGCAAATAATTAAAGCAAGGAATTATTAATGCTAGTTAATATAGAAGGGATTATATAAGGGGATATCTGGGAGATCCTTATGACTGGCATTTGGCCAGCCAGCCATGGTAAAATTCTGTGATATGGCAAAAGGAATATGCAACCGATAAATAAATTTTGCTGTATTTACAGCCTTCAAGGCATAAATCCTCAGGAAAAAAAATGCAAGTTCAGCACCATCAGTGTAAGCTTCCCAGCTGTGGCTCATCCACATCACTGAACCTTCTCCCTTCATTGCCCTCTGGTTGGAATTGCTCTGTCTACTAACACCACCCTGGGATACATGGCTAAATCTCTGAACCAACACTGGATGTGAAAGGCTTTTAATTAGAAATGGTCAGTTTTTTCTACAAATATATGTTCTGCAGCAACGATTCCTAAACTTAAATTGTTCAAGTGCCACCCTTGGCAGAGACAGCCATGGTGACAGAACCTTCAGAATACATGTCCACATATAGACATGGGAGAAGACATTTCCTAACCGCTTTGAAGTATCATACACAGCACTAGTGGCATTGTAACATAGCTTGGGTTGCAGGGACAGGTGAGTAATCAGCAGTTGTTGCCAATGATACTTTGTCAGTGGCCAACACCAAAATGCTTTGAGAGGCTACAAAGATAACCCATCTAGGATTGGCAGAGCTGTTTTCTTGGAAAATTTTCCTCTCCTTTCCCAGATGGACCTGCATTTGCTGAAATTGCAAGCACATAATCAGATTTTCCATCACAGAAAATAAGGAACTATATATAACTCACCACACGGCACTATCTTTGTATCCTTAGATTCAGAGGTAGCTAACCACAAGAATATACTTGAAAGCTATGTTAAGTCGTGATTTGTTCTGACCGTTTAAAAACGAAGTGTAGAGAAGAAATTCAGCTCCCTACCTTTCTTGTAAGCGGCACTTCAATAGGAACGGGGACAACTTCCGCAAGCAGGCAGCCATAAAATGCTACCATGAAAGCAGCAGGATCGTTGTTAGGAAATACAAGTGTTACCTGAAACAAAGATACATGTGTTAAAATTGGTTTATCCCAGTTCTCAGATAATGGTAATTAGAGTTTCCATGCTTCCTTTTGGAGACAGACAATTACCAAAACATTTCTATGATAACTATTCAAATACCTAAAGACAGATGAATGAGGAATCAGGAGGAGTTTATTCTGTTAGATTATTACTTTTGTGAACATTTTTCCTTATGATGTTGTTAAGTATTTTCATGCTGCATTGTTTCCTACATTGACAATACCTTTCATCTGGTTCTCAATTTACTGATTGCTTTACAGATGTTAAATAACCATGTAAGTGGAATTAATACAATTTTACATACTAATCTAATAATTGGCTTGAAGTTACCAGAAACAAAGTGGATCTGTGACCAATTCAGATTACCCAGACTTACTATGCCATTAGGTCAATCATTAACACATTATGTTTTGTCTCCCTATGTTTTGCCTCATACAACAGCTTCATTTTAGGATCGGACTGTTGTCCAAGTGTAGAAGTTTCTGGGTATTTACTGAACACAAACAGCTGGTATCTAGAGAAGCAGACGACACATCCAGAGCTGGCCATACAGCATGTCAACCTAGGCCTTGATTTGTTAAACTTCACAGCTTTAGGGCTAGGGAACTATTTAGATAAAAGAATGCCAAGAAAAGATAAAAGATCATAGTAAATCATGTGTATGCTCACTGAATGCCCTTCCACCCCAACATGCTGAACTGTGCAGGTAACTTCAGCTGACTTCTGTGAGTATGACAGACAAGGTCTTAGATCCTCACAGAGGCAAAGGGGAAGGAGAGGTGAGTGTGCACAACCTCTGTAAGGATCCAGCAATTTGGAGAATCCATTACTCTCCTTGCAAGGGCAGGGAACACTACTGCTCTCACCTACTGGTGAATTACCTCAGTGGCTAGATCCTGCCTACAGTTTTGTTTGGGTTCGGTCAGATGCACATTCTCAGTTCATGTCTTACACAGCTGTGATGCAGCTGGTAACTATCCAGCACGGTCAGCTGAAGTGGCATGCAAAAGTCATGGAGATTGACTTCAAACCTAATTCCTTTGGGTTTGCACACAGGATCAGGGTGTATTATTACACCACCTTAAAATTTGCTGAAACTATTTAGTAACTCTTGAGTTTTGACTGATTTGACATCCATAGGAGTTCTGTGTTTCAATCTCTTGAAGTAAAATCATGATTTCAAATAAGCTCCAAGATTCAGTTACTGGAAATCAGAAGTGTTTCCAGTTATTTCATATGACTTCAAAGATAGTCACCTCCCATAGATGAACTTGATTTTTTCAAACTATAAAAAATCTAACCAACCTTGCCTGAGTCTAAAATATCTCTGGTTTTAAGCTGAAGCGTGTAACTTCAGAACTGTTTAGAGATACTTCAGAGAAAATACACTGCTACTTTGTCTGTACGTTTGCACGTGCAACAATCCAACTGCTGCAGACGGCTGTGCAGAGCTTACTGTATGTATTCTTCATGCACACCCCATAAATAGCCTCGGGGGAAATGGAAAGGATTTTGCTAGGTGCACTGAGATGGCAGAGTTTGCTGAGCCCAGCAAACATCTGAAAGATGTTGAAAGACCCCAAAAGATGCTTTGAGGATTGTTGGTCTTTGTGTTGGTCTTTGTTTACATACACACAGTGAAGGTTTGGCTGGGAATCTTTGCAAAGGAGCTGACAGAGGTGAAAAAAATCTCACTGAAGTCCAGTGGGAATGAGGCATTAACTTCCCCTCCAAAAACCATTCATCACTAACAGACCTGTACCAAATAAATAAATAATGTGTGTAAAAGCAAAAAGGGATAATGCTGAAGGATAAAAAAATACAGACTTTATATTACCAGATGCGAATCTGGTTATCTAGTAGATCTTTCAGAGGGCATGCTTAATTTCCAGGCAGCTGTCTGGGGTGACTCAAGGTTAAATTTCTGAAGTAACTAGAACAGGCAAATGCAGTTTGTCATTTGCTTCTATAATACCAGAAACAGGGAATCAAATGCAGACACATTCATCTTTTTTTTTTTTTGGCTCAGGCAAAGAACCTAAGGAGCGTTGTAATTGTAGTAATGAAAAATAGAGACTATATAGGTAGAAGATGCTTTTAAAGGGGAAAAGGCCTTTCTGAATTTTATAAAACATGAACATAAGGAAACAATTATGCTCTCATTTAGAAAAGACCAAAAATATATGTCTTTATTCCATTTAGTATTTAAAAAGGACCTGTTACTGTTGTCGCACAAAACACATTACCTAGAACAAAAAAGCTATCTTCAAAGAGGTCAGAAAGCTTTTATGTTATTACAACAGGGGGATAACAGCCAGAATAACATCCTAGAACATCAGAAGTACACTAAGACCTCATCTTTTAAGATGCAGTTGCTTCTATGGAATGATTATGCTTCTGTTACATGGGGATACCAGGCAAGACGTTTTTACAATGCAAAGCGTATGCTTTCAGCACTCAGCAATAAACATGTTTCACTGTAATCTAGGTGGACTTACTTTAGAAGAGCTGCAATTTGTTCTTTATATATCCTGTACTAGCTAAACTTCCAGCTTTCAGCCTGAATTATCCACAAATCCTTTCTTAATGCTAGAAGATGCCAGTGGCTGCTGTAGTAAATGAATATGAAGATGGGCATTTAACACACAATAGACAGGGAGAGATTGCATGCTTTCATTTTTGAGAAGCCCTAAGAAATGTGTAATGGAAACAGACAGAGTTCTCATGTGTGGCACAAGGTGACCAAAGGAACCCACAGACTAAGAATTGCTATCAGACCCTGGGGGAGGAGAACTTAATCCCATCCTCACAACTCTAAGCACTAAGGCAGGACTAAAATTTGCATTTCTGACAAATTTGTTCTGGAATCTCCATTCCAGGGCTCAAAAGCCAACCATGAATGGGATCTGTGGAAATTTCTATACACACTCTGGCAGAGAAAAGTGGTAGTGGGCTCGGCCAGCCTTAACAGTGGAAGTGGTAGGTTTGTAAGCACATCAGTAGCAAAGCCACAGGATGTTCTTGTCTTCATTTAACAACTTGAAGTGCCACCTCAGTAACCCTTGCCCTCTGTGGACTTTATCCACTCACCTGGATTCAGCCTCTAGCAGTAGTTGCATTAGAGTCAGGATCCAGGAATGGAAATATTCTCCATCTTACCAGTCCGTGTAATTTATTTATTTAACTGGCTGCCAAAATGTAATTATTTTGCTTATCTTTGTCCTCCACAATGCTTCTCTTGTTTCTACCCTCTCAACAACTACTAAGTCAATAGTAAGTTTTTTACCCACAGGACACGGCCAGGCTCCATAAGCAAGATTTTGCTAAACAGACTGCTGCTCTATATCCAAAAATCGTTTTCCATGGAATTGTTCATTGTTGATGTTGCCACAGCTTCAATTTACTATTCATCAAGTACCACCCCCCAAGTTATTTATTATGCAGTTCAAAACATTTGTCTGAATGATCAGTCTTTTTCTGAGTAAATGGCAGATTTCACACTCCCCCCGCAACGTTTCACTTAATTAATTTCCTCTGAGCACCCCAAATACCTAATTTTCTATTTGTCAATGTAGCATCTGAATTAGTAATTCTGAAAATATTAAGATACTCACCCTGTCTCCAGGTCGTACCATTGGTTCTTGTTTTGTGCCTAATTTATGTAGTATATTGTAAGCAACCTTCATACTTCTGGTCCAAAGTTTGCCTATCAACATAAAATTTGTGAAATTAAATTAAAAATTCTTCTTATGTTCAGCAAGATTATTAAAGAGAAAGAAAACCTAAGCATTGAAAAAAGTAGTAGAAATATTTATACTAGTTTTTCAACTAAATATCACACCACTACTGGGACTAATAGATATATTTAAATACTTATCAGAAGCTTTTTTTAAGCTTCTTTTTCAAGAGAGCAGTATTTTTAAGAAGGAAAAAAAAAAAAAAGGAAGAATAGTTCTCATGGCATAAGTTTCTTACTTTGGAGAAAATTAGATCTTGAGTCCAGAAGTTAACCACTAGAAGTGGCTAGATCATCACTTTCAGCCATCATCACAACACCCTTCCAGTGCATTTTGGCACAGCTTGACCTCCAAGGGTGTTACTCAGGTTTCATGATGGCACTTCTCTCACCACAAGCCACCAACGGAAAAAGGAACGAGTCCCAAGAAGCAGAGACAAGGAAAAAGCAACGAACAGAAAACACCCCACAGCCAAAGGGGCACACTGAAGCAGCAGGGACCCTCTGATCCTTAGAACATCCATACGTGTTTCACATATCCATACATATCCATATCCTGTGTTTCACTTTAAATTCTGGGCCTTCTTTCATTTAACTTGTTTTTTTCTTCTCACCTGCTTCCATATCATCCCTTCCCTCATTTTAATTTCATTTGCCTCAGGTACCATTCCTTTTAAACACCTTTGTTCTTCCTTGCTTCATCTCTCCATCTCCGTGCTTAGCTATTCCTTACTAAGAACTCACCCTGACATTCTTTAAAGAAAAAAATATCTCATCAAGACCTTGTTGGCCACTTTACATCCTTTTCATTAATTCTTAAGTGATTGGCATCTTCCAACTATGCAAATTCTTTCAGATTCCTTTGTTTAGGGACCTTGTTACTTCCATTTGAACAATACTGAGCAGAACAGCCCTTGTTCTTGGCTGGCCCCCTAGGTACTGTCTTCAAGCAGTATTCAGTCTGACAGTAACAAATATTTGATTCAGGCCCACCAATAACTTCAATGATAACAGGTTGTGACAAGGGATTACCTATGGGGTTCAGCAGTTCAGACTCCCAAACATGCAGTATTGGTATCTATAACTAAGCCTAGGAACTGTTAAAAAGTTCCTCCACATCCTGGTTATAAAATGAAATCCTACTGAGTTATTTTTAAGTGCAAATCTGATGTAAATATAATGTTCAATGAGAAGGCCAGATTTTCTTTCTTTCCTGTTAAGAAAAATTGGAAGAGTCACTTGCTGTTTACTGAGAAAATACTAAATCCAATTACTTCTTATGAAAATGGTAATATTTTATTATCAAACTGTTTTGCAAAGTTTTTAATGTATTTAAAATTATTCCAGTATTTGCATGCTAAATTGTCTAGATTCTCAGAAATAAACATGACTCAATTCTGTTCCACTGGAAACTCAGCATGGATACTGGAGTGTGTCTGCAGGATTAACCCTCACAGCACCATGGCAGAACTACCTGCATTTGATGGAAAGAAAATCTTTAACAGTATCCCTGCTGCTACAGTCAGCACTTGAACTTGACAAATGAGCAGGATAAAAAAATAAGGATGCCTTAAGAAAGCAAATATTCTTCCTTTTAAAGAAAGTTTAAAGAAACGTTCCAGTTCCAGGGGCAACAAACTGAAAAGAGCAATTAGTAATGATACAGAAAATTGGAGAATGGAAATCAAAAGCATGGCAAAAATTCTGAATTCCAAGAAAGAACCATCTTTACACAAAACACTTTCAGGCTTGAAATGAACATTAAATTTTTAATTCCTTCCCTGAGAGACAAAAGGGGCTGCTGTGAAAAGTTCTGTTTAAGCTATAGAGATTAAATCTTTTAAAAGTCTTAAATTTGCATTTGTGACATTCACACTAATTTTCATCTATCAAATGTGCCATCTTACAATATTTTCTTTAACATCTGAGGACTGTTCCTACTAAAGTATTTAGACATATTATTTCAGCTGTAACCAGGTGTGCAGTACAACCACCTCCACTTAAGTGATCTGAGTAAATACAGAAACTAGGTTCTCTCGAAGACTATGTAAGGGGTACTTTTAAATAAATTTTAAAATAATTTAAATATATTTTGTCATAAAGCTCTTATTTCAGCTTCTGAAATGCAAAGCCTATAAGGCTGCCTCTCTAATCCCTTATCTTTCTGTTTAAATGCACTTTGAAAAACACAACAAGTTCCTGAAATATTTTTCAACAGTCAGAAAAGACTTTAATTTCATGTCACCACAGCCCTTTCCTGCTCTATTTACTGGTGCAATACCAAACCATGTTAGCTAGCCGAGCTAACTGCATGTGTATATGGGTATGAAACCGCAGAAAACTGGAAGAAGCGAGTTTGCATTCAGCTGGGAAGCAGCTGGAATACACGGTCTCTTCTGTGGCCCTTAAAGGCTCCATAACTTTTCTCCGGCCCCTGCAGGCTCTGTCTGCCCCCAGCTGCTGCTGTCTCGGCTCCAGAGGGCAGCAGCCCGGGGCAGGCAGAGTCTGCTGGACACCCTCACAAACAGGCAGAGCAGAGTCCATGCAGATCTTGAACTGGATGTTGTTCAACAGGAAGCCCTTAATTTTTCTTCCAGGGTATATAGCTGCATTCAAAAAAATAATAAAAAAAGGGGCTACAAAGGGAGCAGTAATCCAAAAGCTGGAGCCAGGAATGTGTGAATCATCAGGCCAGATCTGCAGCTGTTGGATGGGGCACAAGCTTCTGAACAGAAGTGGACTGAACCATGTGTTTGTTTAAACACCTTGGCTGTTTGGCACCCCCAGCATCACGAAGGAACACAAAGGACTCGATGACTGCAGGATAAAAGTCCTCAGGAACGGAGGATGTTATAAAGAAGGAAATCTTTGAAGTGTTTCCTTCCTTGGTTTTGCCTAGGTTGCAATTCAGCGTAATTCTTCTTTTGCAAACTTGAGAGATTACACGTCGCTGGGAAAAAGCGGATTGCTGGAACCTCTCCCACAAATCCCAACGGTGCGACCTTGCCACGACCTCCATACGGTGCCACATCTGCCCAGCGGGAGCGGGAGGCCTTGGCTAGGAGGCCAGCTGTGCTTCATCCAAGGCCTTCCCTCTGAGACAGGGCTTAGCACCATCCCTGTGCTGGTTACACTGTCTTCATTACACAGGCTGCAACAGAAGTTTGGCTGTTTGGGACCCCTGAGGATATGCCCACTGTCCTCAGCCAGAGTGCCTTGAAGAACCGGTCCTCCTCAGATAAACACACTGCCATTAATCTTCTAGTAAGTTGGCCTGAAGACAGGAGGGCTGATGTAGGAAACTCAAGCAAGAGTTTCACTTAGTAGTGAGCGGTCGAGCCCGTGTTTCAGCTCAGTGCCAGAGCTCCTTTCTTCCAGCCAGAAGGCAGAGCAGGTGTCACTGAGGGCAGGAACCTCGAGCAGCACTGCTGCTTCCCCCCCATCTCCTCAGGTAAAGACCAGACCCTGAGACCTCTTCTTCACCTTCCTGCCCATCTCCCCGCTGCAGTGAGGTCTTTCCAAACACCACTCACCAGGGACCGGAGTTGTCCCTGCCAGGCTCTGATCTGCTCACCAGCCAAACATGAGCTACTTTCTTGCATGTAAAAATTAAGAATTGTTAAGTCATCTACAGAGGTAAGTCGCTAGCGAGAGCTCTGAGTGTCCCATGGTGTTTCAGGCACAAGGGTAGCCTCCAGAAGGGGCCTGGGCTCTGCATGCCCTGTGCTGTGTCTTCCAGTTGCACACACCCACTGTGGGTAGCACAAGGCAGTAGATATTTAAGCACCTGAATTACGCCTCAATTTTCAGGTCACAAAACTATTTCCCAAACAGACTGCTAGGTGTCCACAGAAGAGCTTCCCAAGTTGATTTTGGGAAACAAAAACCCAACAGCACCAGGTTAATGCACACTTTGCTGTTACTACAACTTATTCTTACTTCCTATCAAGCTGCTAATTGCTGTGCTGCTTTCCAGCATCTTGTATAACTTCACAGGATGGTAAGAAACTAAGCTTTTCTCTGCATCTGTCATTGCTTAACTTATAATTGCTTAATCATTTCCTGAAATACATCTTTTTCTAAAGATGATCGTATCTTCCTTAGCCTCTTCTGCTGCTTGCCCAGAATACTGCTGCCAGACTTGCACGCCCTAGCAATATGTTTATGCAGGGAGGCCTTTAATGCTCTTCACACTTTTACAACCTAAGCTGAGCATTCCCGTTGCCCAGCAAGTACCAACAAGTACTGCTATGCCTCTGAACATCAGCCATATCAAGCAGACATCACATATACAGATATTTCTTGGTAGGACAGAACGGAAAACAGCATCTTGCTTTCTGGCAGCTGTGGCAAACACTGTTAGCACCTGTGTCGGGCAAGTCCCTGTTTTTTTGCTTCTGGAATTTTGACTTAGTTGAATAGCAGCAACTTCACATCAGCAACCACATATTTTGCATTTCACTTGTATTCAGTCTTGTTCTTTTTTAAAGTTTATTCAGAGGGCAGTATCTTTTACCAACTAAAATCTAGCAAGCCTGCATGAGTTAATAGCCAGTCCTATCTGGTTAAGCAACACATTATGAGGGCAAAGGAAACCACTAAGTCTTAAAAACCACACAAAAAGGGAACACTTAACACAAATTAGATGCTTTCCACATGACACTGAAGTAAATCAATTTCCTCTTCCTTTTCAATTCTGTAAAAGGATTATAAGTTTGTGTTGAATGTAAAGAAGGTTATAAGAGAAAAGCTGTATCAGGAAGAACACTCAGAGAGAATACAAACCACAAAATTTATTTATCATCTTCAGGATGTTTTTCAGAACCACACAGCACTAACTCAGCAAAGCCAAACCAGTGGCTGCTTACCAATCTCCGTGCACAGGAATTGCCAGACTGCCAAACTTTAACTGCAAACAATTTTGTCAAATATTCATTTTCTCAATATCACAGTATGACATTTCTTATACAAAATAGAAACAAGACTGTTTCTTAAACCTGGTGTAAATGGCAAACTCCCTAATGCTATGCAGGGGAAGGGGCACTTTATCTGCTTTGCAAAGTCACAGTTGTGCTGCTCTGTTAATCTACCCTGAGCAGCAAAAGAAGCCGTTGTCATTTGGAAGAAAAAATCCAAAGAAAAATAACAAAAAAGTTCTGTTACAGAGAATACGAGACTCCAAATATACTCAGAATAGAGGTAAACTTGCTATTACAGTGCTTGATACTCCAGTCTTAATCACAGATTGTAACACAGATTTTTAAAAGTAATTTTATGTCTTTTTAAATAAAGAAATAAAGTTTTAAAGTATTAAACAATCATAACGTTGTTATCTACCTAGGGCCTGAACCATGACTATCCATACCTCTGCAGGCACTGAGTTATTTCAGAGATAAGGCCAGTCTGGTAATGCAGCTACGTGGTTAAAAGAGTCTTGATTCCTTCTCTCTGCGCCCAATAACTGTGAAATCCCTGGACTAGGAGCTTCTTGCAGCAGGAGGATGTGAGTGGCTGTTGTGCACACCAGCTGCAGCCCAGCTTGGGCTTGGCTGTTTTTGAGCTTGGCTGGTTTTGGGCTGTTGTTAAGTTTCAGCCATCTCAGGGCATCTTCAGTATAACGTATTATCATCTCTGCCTAGGTAGTGTGACTTTGGCCTCAAAATATTTACAGTTGTGTTGATGATTTTACAGGCAGTTAATTTGAAAAAAAAAAAAAGACATTTTTCAGGCATTTATTTCACCACAGAACCCAACTGGACAAAGAAAATATTCTTCTCTAACCAGAGAACCTTTGCTTTTTTTTCCTAGCCTTGCTCTCTTCAGTGAGCCTCAGATGTGCAAAACAATAATCAGAGCTACTGAAAATGGTTCTAAAAAAATCAGATTACAGAAAATGTTAGATAAAGGAAAGGAGATGCTTTGAATAAGATGTAGTTAAGTAATACCTATTTTGTTGTTTTTAATAATTGTTACAAGGAACGTCAAAACTTGCTCATTCCCAAATTACTTCCATCTTTTTACCTTTTCCCCAGCTTTTCAAGAAAGAAAAACTAAAATAAAAATAATTTTAAATAAGAGTAACCGTGATAGCAGAAGTACTATATAGGATTTAATTGTCCTTTATTCATGTTTCTCCTCTAAGAAATCACTAAGCACTTCATTATTAATAGCAACAATACCAAAACCAGATGCCTGACTACTCTGATCAACTTTGTTTGAGCCAGAAATCATCTTTCTTTTCCTCAAAGCACATATTAGTTCAGACTTCTATAAAATCCGATAAAGATGGCTTTCCTTCTCATATCTCAGACATTTCAATTTATGCATATTCAGTGATTTGATTTACAAAGGGATTGTGAGTAACGTAAGATGTTCTCCACTTAATAAAGTTCCCAGAGGAACAAAATATTTGAGAAATAAGTGATATTCATAGTGTTTCATTCACTAGAAAGATTTTAAGAGTTTGGAGAACATTAAATAAAGATTACAACTGCAGCACTGAGAAGAACTTCAAGAACTGAGACAAGCCACTTCAAAAACTTGCTCAAAAAAAAAGATCAAGTGTACAAGAAATGCAGCTATTCATTTCTTCTATCTAGAGTAATCTGAGACACATGGAGGAAAACTGTCATAACATGCTATGAAGACAAAAAGTTCAAAAAGCATGCTGAAAAAGACACAGGAGACCTAAGGCATTACAAATTAGATGAATCCTTGCAGAGGAACAGGAAGACAGAGATGATTTTAAGCAACAGCTTAAAGAATAATATCTTTAAACTAGCTCCCCTTATGGCACAACAGCACATCAGGATCATTCAGCAGTGAAACCCACACTAACTCTTTCATATCCACATCAGTCACCATTAGGTAGGGAAATTCATTCCACTAAATCACCAGGTTGTTGTATCACACCAATCTATCACTGTCTGCCACAGCATGTCATAGCTTGGCCATCAGTCTGACCACTCTCAGATGTGACTGGTCAGGACAGCAACAAAGCTGTGAGGAAAGCTTTGGAGAAGGAATTTTGTGTACTCTCAGAGAGCTTCTTTTCAACATGTGATTCCACCAAGGGGAAGTATGAAAGAATCCTGAAGAGATGCAACATGCCCACACTGAATGTTTTAGGTGAGAGAGAGCCTGTTGAAGAATCAAGACTGAGGTGAAAGATGGGATGAGATTTCACCATGTAAATGCAGCAAAAAGTCTGCATTTGAAGATCTGATCCCAAAATAACCTGCTAGGTTTTGACATGGGATGGTTGTACAAAACTACAGAAATGTCTGGGTCATGTATGATACTCAAGTTTCAGCCCCAGTGATGGGCAGGATGGCAATACTGTCTACAATGATCCAGAAAGGAGGAGATGTATATATTTGGTGTTAAGGAAATAAGTACTTAGATGGGCTATGACCTAGCTGACACCTACAGAGATATCCCTGGAATCCAGTTTGGAAAGATGGAAAGAAGTCTGAAATAAGCAGGCAAACCTGTGATTCACCCATGCAGAAACATGAAACTGGAGAAGATGCTGTGTATCAAAAAAGTAGGGATCAAAAAACACCATGTAGGAGCCTGGTCCTAACCAGAAAGTTGGAGGATCAATGAAGAGGATTTCCATGAAGACATAAGAGGCTGAGATGAGACTGAAGCAGAAATAGAAAACAGATGTAAAATATTCGAGAAGAGGTGTGAGTGACCACGTTGGTAACATGTCAAAGACAAAACCTCTAGAAATTCAGAATTATTCCTACAACTCTTGAGTATTTCTCAAAATAGTAAATATATTTAAAAATCCTGGTGATCACGTTTCCATAAATTGCAGAAGAACCTGAAAATAATGGTGAGGTACAAACTCAGAAGCTACTGGAAGTCCTCTCTGCTGGTATTTTAAAGTTTTGGTCACCTGATCATAGTATGAACACAGGAAACGAAGTGTTACATTAATACCATGTGGTAGGATTGTGGGTTAAGCTCATCTTTTAAAAATTTATTACCACCAGGGCCAGTGGAACTACACATAGGGATAAAAAATCATGAGTAGGAGTGTCTTTGCTAAGTTCAAGGCTTAATGTTTATGAATGTTCAACTGTAAAAAATGCCATGTCCACATTTGCTAGAAAATATTACAGACACAAAAGGTGGAATATTTACATCAAAATAATTCCTAAAGTCACCAATAAAACAGCAGGTGGCTGTAATGTTAATGATATTTCAAAAGCAGTTGTCATCTAAGTAAAGAAAACTGGTATGGCACAGGGAATAGACATTTCCTATGAAGAAGAATGTCAGTTTGAAATCTAGTTAGCAGAGAAGCATCCAGTCACTCTCTTATGAAATGATGTGGTTTGTAATTTTTAATCTATAAAATGAAGGAAAAAAATTGATTTTTTCTGACCTCAAGAACCTACTGAAAGGCAACAGCAAAAATTATATATTAGAGTGCTGCCAAATGAAAACAATGAAATAATGACTTTTAGTCCCATTTTTTTCAGGACTTAAGACAATTCAGAAGAGGGGTTTGGAAAGAGTTAGCTTAGGACAGAGAAGCATGCTTGGTGACCCTCAGGTTGATATGCTCAGACTATAATCCTTCAGGGGAAGCAGAACATATGCTCAGACTCCCTGGACAGAGTCCCACATTCAGCAAAATGGTCTGATTCTCACTAATGTCTTCATTTCCTTTCCTGTCCAATGAATTTAGGTCATTCAGTTTCCGCAAACATGTAATTTCAAACTTTAAAATTCTTCTCTAGTTCCAAGTAAATGTCCTTAAGGAACAAAAACATTGATCTATGGTGAATCATATGTTTGTCCCCTAATTTAAGTAACTTCTTAACCCTAAGTTACCTGAAGGGAAAATGTTTCATGCATGACCGTCAGTTGCAAAGATTCTGTTATGCTGTAAAAGCCTTTAGCTCTATTTGCAATGCCAAACTTGTGGCAGATAGCTTTTCAGCCAGGGACCACCACTCAGTCCCAGCCCCAAATGGAAAGAAGCATTCAGCACTGACCAAAACTAACACACCTCTATGTCACAGCACTTAAAACATTCTCTGCACAGAACCCTAAGCCACTGAGAAGGAAGAAATAAAAAAGCAAAATCATTTTTATATCCATATCAATAACATATGGAAATCTTCCAACTTGCTTTCAAAGTCTGACAGTTATCCATTGTAATTCCTTATAACATTTCCCAAATGTCCTTTGAATGTATCAAAACTAGAAGCTATATGGAAGTTGGTTGTCAAGAGATATCCTTACATTTATTTTTATTTGGCCTTTCTTGGTTGCAATAGATTGTCAGGCTGTACACATTGAACTCAACATACCAAAGATAACCCTGAAATACATCCTGCCAAGTCTATTTCAATGGGGCACATTTGCTAGCTGTACAACTACATATCAGGATGAATAATTAAAATCCCACTTACTACAAAGGCAGCAGAACATGGGAAAAAATCCTATTTTAATTTATTTAGGAAGCTGGTGAATTTTGTATACCAGGTTCTGCTTTTGCAGAACAAAGCCTGGGGAATATCCAAGGGCAACAGACTTAGATGTTAATCTTTAGGAAAATCTGCCCTAGGATGTGTTTCTATTTAAAAGGTGGCTTTAATTTACAATCTGTGATTCCATGGGTGTACTCAGCTCTTTTCCTCTTTGTGAAACAAATTATGCCATAACATCTCATCAATTCATGCTCAGAAACCAACAGCTTCAGAACTGTCTTACTCTACTCAGAAATGGAACAGATGCATCATTAGAGTGCTTTTTTCACTGTATATACTTACTGTACACACAGACACTATACAACATGCAAGACCACAAGGAGTTTGAAGAGTGCTCACCGTAAGTAAGAATATACAGTGGTTTTCCATTAGTATCCATAGTGGTTAGGCAAGGAGCTTTTGGAGAGATCGTCCCCCATCGCTGCAAAGCTGCTTCCAGAGAAGGTGGCCAATTTGTAACCACACCTAACTGTTCCCCACGCATGGCCAACATCTGAGCTCCTTCTGGCTTTGGCTGGTTTGGATCTGGCTGTTGAACTTATGATTATGAAAAGATACATAGTTACCATATAAATTCTATACCTTGTGTACACCTGTGTAACCAAGAGAATAAGATACCTTTGCAAAATATCCTGAAAATAACATGTTAGAAGGTATTGAGAAGCAACAGAAAAATGTAACAGAATAATTAACTTTTAACTTAAACAGAGAAGAAGCAAATGAAACACCTCAGGAATGCATGTGCTTATCCTTATACCAGCTCTACAAGCAGGGAAAGAAACTGCTGAGAAAAGCATGCATATATTTATCTTTTAAATAACAAACCTTTCTTTATTCCTAAAGAGAGATGGAGAATATTTTTTCCTGGTAAAAATGTAGCAATGAGATGAACTCCAGAACTACTGAAAAAATGTACTTCAACAAGTCATCAGTACTGGATTGATTTAAATAACGTTCTGTTATGGTGTTTTGTTATAAACTACTATCAAGACTATTTAAATCTCCTGGCAAATCTTAATTCTCAAAGCACAGGCCTCCTTTAAAAAAAAAAAAAAAGAATCCATTTATTGACTTTATTTCTATCTTGCATTTAGTACATTTTTTCAATGGTTTTCTTTTATACAAAGGGTGTGTAAAACATTTAATGTGCTCCCTCGCTGACAGGTTTTCTCATATTGGTGTTTAAAAGCAATGGCTGTAACTCAGAGATGAATGTTCTTAGAGCAAATGTTGTTTCTTTCTAAGGAGAGCTATGAGCTGAGCAAACAAGAGGGACTTTTAACTCTGACAAAATATCCACTCTCGCTACAAGCAGATTCCACTGAATACTGATGCTTTTTGGTACTTGCCAGTACAGGGAAGATTTACTTAGCTGTCTAGAAAGTCAGTGTGCGAAACAAACATTTTACAGAGTTTTAATAAGAGAACCCCCAACCTTTTGAAAAACAGTCATTTTACCTTCTAACAATTCCTCAAAGTCATCTACAAAGAACTCTCGTAACGGTGGTCGTTTGGGCCGTTTTAGTGTATTGACCAGCTGCTGAATCTTTGCTGACACTCTGCTGCTCACTGGTACTCCTGTAGGACAGGGATCAATGGAGACATCAGTTGACTTCTACACAGAACGCTGCCAGATGTTAAGTGGGGTAAGAAAAAGTCTAGGACTGCAAGGACTACAGTTTCATGCCATACCATGACTCAAGTATTCAATATTAAGACATTAAGATAATTCAGCAAAAGGGAACAATGATGCCTAGTTTAAATAAAAACAATACAGCAATGTCATGGTGAGCTTGCAAAATTAGAGGGGAAACAGCACACAGACTGAGGGAGAGAAGCACAGTGAAAAAAAACCCTCCCCATAGCAAATGTCAGTAATCTTTGAGAACTCTTCTAGGTTGCACTGGCAATGGTCAGTGAGAAGAGAGGCACTGGCTCTCCCCATGGTCACTGGGCAGATCAACACTGTCTGACTAGACCACAGCTTGACAAGGCATGTGGGTCACAGTCTCTGTTCCATCATTTATTCTAGGCTGCTCTTTACATCATATTGGACTTCTGTCCTGTATCCACCTTAAATATAGTTCATGTCTTTCTATTACTTCAGTATGACCCTGTATTCTCTGACCACCCCTACTGCCAACCCCACCAGCAGACTCCAAAGGGAGGGTACTTGCCCATACAGCCCTTTGAAAAATACAATTCTGAAAAGGAGAATGGGGCAAGGGGCACTTTTATAATATAATCCTATGAATCAGCTCCCTCTTCCTGTTCCCTAGTCAAGTGCAAAGCCTCTGCAAAGTTCATGTCATCTGCTCCTGAACTAATGACCTTCTGTCATTGCATTGCAGGAATTTCAACTTCCTACCCTTCTATAAGGTTGGCTCCAAAACTTGTAGTAAATGGCTTTTAGAGCTGAAGCTGCAAAGTTTAGATGCAAAAAACTTGGTCAACAATTCCACACCTGAAACATTGTTTAAAAAGCTTTAGAAAAGAGGAACAGTAAATAAGAAAGGGTTTACAAATAACTGTTTGTTGTGTGGGTTTTTTTAAAAAAAGAAAATATCAGAAAATAAAACTTCAAATGCATCACTTCTCAAGTTGTAGCCATCCTAGCACGTTTTCTTTGCCATTTAAAAACAGACTAGCTGTAACCAGGAGGCATGATAAAAGCAGATCTAAAGATCCATTACCTTTTTTTTTTTTTTTTTTTGCCAAACAATTTCTATAGGGAATCAGCTCTGCTGATTGAGAACTATGCATCCATGGCCGTCTCATTTCTACCATTTAGGACTGGAAAGATGCTGCAACTTACACATGTTTATAAGTGAAAAGTGCCCAGAAGAAACAAAGAGCAGACGCAGACAGTAACCACAACAAACGTTATGATAGTTGGAAACAGTTTTGCTTTGTGACCTACCATCACCAGTCTCCATAAGTTCAGCATTTCCATACTTCGGTGCCACCCGTGCTGTTGATCCTTGTGGTCTTTCTACTTGCATTGAGTGTTCTGAGGTGTAAGTGGTAACATCTGGAGGGGCAGAATGATTTTCTGTGAAAAATAAGTTGAAAGGTTTGACCATGTACCTCTTGTGTTGAAGGGCAGTAAAGCAAAGTGAGATCAAAGGATGTAATTTCACTTTTTTTCCCCAACATCTGAAAGGACATTAAAAGTTAATGCACCAAATGAATGCATAGCACTATTACGTACAGCATGATTTTAATAAATAAAGTTTCCACTGATTAAAACAGGGGCTGTCTATATGCAATCATATAAACAATAGGATAAAAACTATACAGCTAGGTTGTGGGTTCTCCAGTGACATTTAATTTTATACCAAATTAAAACTTGTGAACTGCCTCAAAAGGAAAAGAACCAGATAAATACACATCTGATAGATTACTGCTTTGTTTTTTCTAAACAAAAGCAACAGTCTGTTGTCAATCACTTGCACTGCCAGTCCATATCCCTTTCATAACCTTCAAATTTTGATTATGCCACTTTTAGTTAAGAAAGGAATTTGTTTGTACACTAGGAAAAAAATCAATCATAGCAGGGTTGGAATCCAGGGGAAAGAAATCAAATTTAAAGAACATGAACTTTACATTCTGCCTGGACACTTGCCTGTCTACTATTTTTAGACAAAGCTATTTCAATTCCTCCACATAACAAAGACTTGCCTTCCAGAAGGCAAACACAATTTGATCTGACTCATGCCAGCATTGCTAAAGAATTCCACAGAGCTAATCCTTCTCTTACGTAGCCTGGTAGCTCAGCATGCTATCAGTTTGTTTTCCCATGTTTTCAAGTCTGAGTCTCTATTATCTACGTATTTGTGCTATTTTTATGTGTTGTCTCATAATTTTTTTACCAGTTTTTATCAGCATTAGAGTAGGTGGAGATAAATACTACTAGCAAATAACTACTTCTCTCTCTCTCAGTTGACATATAGATAATCCCCAGCAGCCTCTGTGATACAAAAGAAGGCAGGTCGTCATTCTGCTGCTACTGAAGTGGAGAGGAATGTACTCCATGCTACAATAGGGTAAGACTTTAAAAATGCAAAAATTCTGCAAAAACTTAATCTTGTTACAAGCCTAATTTCAAGATGTTCTTTTTCTTAAATCCATCCTATAAGCATTATGCTGCTGTAACTCTACTATAACACCCACTTGTACAGTAAATTTCACCTCAAAATGTAATTATAAAGCATTTTCATGAGTATTCAACTTTGGATCATTGTAGTTCTTGTGCAGTCAATCCCAAATTCATGCATCATCAACACAGAAAACTAATTTTATGGCTACACACAGTAACAGGATGCTCTATTAAATGCCTCTTTTACACACTTCTCATTTGAAGTTTGCATTTGACGGACAATCAAAATGAAAAATTAAGATTTGATATTAATGTCTGTAGTTGTTATTTAATGCTTATATTTATTAACATCATAAGGACTCAAACTTATCAATCCACCACAATATCTGGTTGAGAAAAACATGAGATAGCTTTTATTGTGTTACTCAAAAACATCTTCTATCCCACACATGTCCACTTGAACCTTTTGAGACTGATCATGTCCATTGTTAAAATTTTACTGAAACAAACACCTTATATTGTGCAGTAAGTGACCGACTGAAGTACAATAGATTGGACAATGAAGCTTATGCTATTAATTGTTTGAATAATAATCTTCATGTTAGCTGTCTTGTCATTATCACCTATTTTAGAATCAGAACAACTTTTGCCCTTTCTTGCTAAGTGGCAAGAACTTTTTATAGATCATGACTGAATCACCCAATAACTCTGTCAGAAGATAAAAATGCTGATGTTTATCTTTTTATCTTTTGCTTACAATGCAGTTTTGCTATGCAAATAGGAGAGCAGACCATGACTAAGAAAATAATTGTACTTAGTCAGCTATTAGTAACATGAAGACGTATTATCACAGTTAGCTATAATTGTTTACATCTTTCCAGTGAAGTATTTCCATCTTTCAGACTTCACCGGGCAAAGTGAATTGGAGTTAAAGTATCTCCTTTCAGGTTTTAGCACCAAGATGAAATATTTTTTTTAATACGTGGGAGAGAAGATACGTGATCCAAAGCACCACAGAGCAGAGATGATCTTCAGATCTTCACACTTGAAACCAAATACTTATTTGTAACACATGGTAAAATAACATGAGAAAGAAGCTTCCTTTTGAACAAGTAGTATTAGCACTTGAAATTGCCTAAAAGAAAGTCTCTTCCAAAAGTGGTCACCACTGGCTGGCCAAGGAGTGGATTTTAGCACCCTGGCTGCCCATCTGCCATTTCCATTCCATTAAGAAGCACTCTTATCTATCAGAAGAGGTACTTCAAGGTTTGTCTTGCTGTGTTCCTTTATCGTATCTGCTTAACAGATGTCCTGTCATGGCAATATCTACAGCTGTAGGTTTCATCCAACAGATTTACAAATCCTCAGTTGGTTCCCTTCTCAGAGTCAGGCTTTGAGAAATAAAAGTCACACAGACTAAAATTTGGTCTAAATTACTTCTAAAGAAGAAGCTAATTCTTATGTTATGTGGAATGTACTCGTTTTTGTATAGAACAGTCACTTCAGGCTTAGACTATGGATGGGATGTGTCTAGAGCTGCTTGGTCTTATGTCAGGTAACTTGAAACACTGTTTGAGGTTTAGCTAAGAATAATGATCCTGACACATCTGTTGAATAAAAAGTTGAAACTGTGACAGCTGCATGACTTCAAAGCATTTCCTCCATCAAACATATATATTTGCGTCACCTCCTCATCCCATCTCTTTCAGTATTCTTGCATTAGTAGATCACAGACAAAACAGCTGTTTCCAGTTAAGATTCTCTTCATTTCTTCCACTGGAGTGATATAATTTATGCCACTTCATGAAAATCAGAAAGAACCAACAATGCAGAGCACATTCATGCAGGGGTAAGAGTGTGTGCATTAACAGAGCCTCCTGTTTGAGGAGAAGCAGAAGAGGTGCAGGAATACTTACAGTGGAGGTTTGGAAACACACAAAAGCACCACGTATTTAAAAAGTCTCTGGGAACTCAAAAAGCATTTCTGCAATACTAAACATGAAGAAAATGTAGCTTTTTCATCCAAACAAGCTGGCTCTTCTAGTTATCAGGGAAGGGAAATCCAGAGTCAGAGTTGTAGCTTTTTCCATCAGCTGGATTTCTCCTGTACTGATGGCCAGAAAGAATTTTAAACTAGTCTTCTGCATTGTAAGTTAACATTCCCCCTCAGAACACTTCAGAATTTTAAGGTTGTTAGAAAATTACCAGTGATGCCTTATGGCACATTTTTTTAATTTGCTTTATTAGAAATCTATTTAGTCTTTAATTTGGGTAGAGGCCTTTGATTTTCAAACAGAAACATATTAAAAACATGTGAAAGAAACAATACATGCACCTACATGATCAAAATTTTGTAGTAAGATTTTAACTATATACATTTATAACCATAAGTAAGCGCTGTGTGATTTTCATGACATGAACTGTCTGAGCTTTGGGATGTACTTTCTCTACTTGATTTTTATATATGTATATATCTGAAAAATATGATACAGATAAATGAAAGCTAAAAGACCTTAGAAATATATACACTGCTGACCCAAAGATGGGTCAGAAATTTTAGGTATTTTTTACGTATTTCACTGCTTTGACCTCTAAGCTCCAGAATTACCCAATGCAATTGTGAAATGTATGCCAAAACAGAGATTTTCCCTGTAGTTTAGTAGAAACACCTGAGTGTTTTGAAACTGAGAATAAATATTTAAAGGATATCTATCCTAAACTGGAACTTTGGCCATAGTAGAGCAGCAGCAGCAGCCAAATTAAATGAACAGTATAATATTAAAAACATGTAACAGCTTATGCAAATTATCAAAATTATCCACAAAGCTGAATTCTGATTATATTAGAGGCAAATATTTTTATTAAATCCCTTCTAAGGACTGTATTACAGTACTTTAACTGGAAAAATCTCCCTTTGATTCTGTGATGCACTCTGGAGTTCAAACCCTAGCGGATATCAGAATGGAGGACTCTTTTTTATTATCATTAAAGGTCTTTCCTCTTGCCCCTTAAATTTGTATTTATCAAAATTGGCATCTTCAGAGTATGGCAGTATGACCTTACATATTTACAGAGGATTTCTCTCTTGCAGGCTGATCTGTCTCTGGAGAGCAACTCTCTGGACCAAATAAACATCAAGCCTTGGGAAAATATGTTCTCTGTGATCAAGAACAAATTGTGACCAGTTGTTGAAGAGCTTCAGAGGACAGGATTATTCTTCTCTCTCACCTTCTCTCCTACCAGAGGGGATTATTCATTTACAATCACTGGCACACTGCCTCTGAAAGAGCAATGCTATCTGTGACAACATTTCAAACCTCTTAGAATACATTTAAATGCAGAATCCACCTCCTCAGATTGAAAAGAAACAAAAGAGCCATTTCATTTCAAATTCTCACAGAAAGCAGCTCACCTATAAAGAAACACATCTTCCAGTTATCATCTGTGCAGCTTCTCTTACATTTCCAATTATCCTAGCAACAACGACTGATAGTAACCTTAAGATCACAGTCTCAGTCCATCAGCAGATATCACTCATACTTTGTTACATTGCTACATCACAACTGCTGTCCAACTAGAGATGTAATTTAATGCACCTTATTGTCAGAATGAATAAAAATATGTACACACTGAGGTAAGCTTAACTGCTTCCTTCAAATAAGGGAGCAAGGCAAAACAAAATAAGTAAAAGAAGTAGTGTTTTTCCTCTTCTGCAGAATACTGCCATCTTAGTTTAGCTCTATATTATCTATCACAAACTCAGTGATTATAAAAGACTGTGCCAGATTTAAAATTACTGAAATGTCACATTATAAAGAAGCTATATTTAAAGACACAGTAAGACTCTGTGTGAGTAATGCAACCTTTAAGAGTTTAGATAAATTTAATTCTCTATGCTATAATTTCCTCTAGGATTTCAAGATGAAGTCACAGAAAATAACCAAATGCAATGATTAATGTGTTCAGAAGTGTATGTGTTTCTAAAACAAGGTTCTAAGCTATTAATTTAGCATTAATTTAAGAATACAATAGAAATTCTTCCCCTGACAGCAATTCAGCAATTCCAGAACATGGTAAGAGGATTGCCTGTCTGAAAATACAGGTGTTGCATCAAGCTATACTGAGAGCAAAAAACCCAGGGATATTGGATTAAGTTTTCCAGCACATAAAATCAGGAACTTTTCAGATGCTTTCATGTATCTCACTACATATACTTGAAAAGGAATGATCCACTGAGGAACAGTCACACAAAACTGCACTTCATATGTATAGTAGGACAGTAGCAAGGTTGCTTTATCTGTTCCAGCACGGGTTCCACCAGATTTTCAGTGAGACAATCCAAAATACACAGCCCTAGTAAGAATCCATTCAAAACAGATGCCTCATATGATAAACAAGAGTTACTGGGCAATGAAGGGAAAACAAGCCTTGCTTTCCATGTGCCTAATCAAATAGCTTCCTCATTTTCTTGAAGATGAATGTCAATGGCACAATATTCAGAAATAATTAATGTCTGTGAAGCTTAGCCCTAACGGAAAGAAAGCTTTGACTTCCTAGGATCTTTCCAAAGGATACAAACAAGCTACTAACATTAATAACAACAGACCTCTTCTCTGAAGCTATACAGTAGACTTTCCCAAGGAGTACCATAGGTAGATACCCCAACCCATGTATTCTAGATTCAATTAAGTGCAGGAAAAGTATGACCGTTATCAGAATTATCAAAAATCACTCAAACGATGTAATTAAAGCAGTGCAGCACTAGAGGAAATGCACGTGCAAGCAATTCCTAATGCTGCATGCACTGATTCTGCTTACTGATGGAGCCTACAGAGATGTTTTAATGTTAAGCAGTGGAAGTCATGCAACTGTACATTTTAAGGTATTTGAGAGCTAACAGCTAGACCCTGTTTGCCTCTGTATAAGTTTACCCCAATATAAACAGCTGCTTTCATAGGATCATCTCTCCATATAATATATGTCAATAGAAAAAAGGAAAGAAGAAAACGCACAGGAAAGACTTTTATAAAACTCCATATAGAAGCACCATCTGAATTTGAGAGACAAAATTCATGTTAAACTGGACACAATCGAAATGTCCATATACTAACCTATATGTGTTTGAGCCATAACATCAGCCAGTCTGTGTGCAGCTCCACTGCCTCCACTTTGTGTTGAGGAGGAGGAAGTGGTTGATGTGGTAGAGCCATGGATCGCTTGACTGATCCAATGTTCCATATTTATACTTCCCTGGCTTGAGGTGGGAGTTCCCTGGGAGTCGCCCTGTACGGAGCCTTCATCTTCTGAACCAGAAGAAGTATCTAGCAATTAAAAACAGCTTGTTAAGTTGTAGTGCCTTTGGATTTTCTTAATAGAATCAAGGCATGTTAATATTAAAATCTAAAGATAACTGCTATTAAGAAAAACTGATTAAGGTAGGCAAACATAATAAGAAAAGTGTAATACTGAAAGCCCTGAGACAAAGGCAATTGATAAAAATCCACCAAGAGAGTTTTTCCTGCTCTAAGGTCATGGCTTGTGTATTATTGTACCAAAATAAGGATAATAAAGGACTCTTCCTTTACAATATGGTTTGAGAATCTTCTGAAGATCTCTAACCATGTATTAACAACACAGAATATCCAAACTACCTTCCCAAGCTCACTACACAAAGTCTGTGAAAAACTTTCCCAGTTGTCGAAAGCCAACTCTTCAGTGAGAAGTGCAGTCCCAGCTGGATTCAGCAAGTATGAGAATGCATGTGGGGTATTTTCACAGGTAGCAGGTAGATGAGAAGATAAACGTGAAAAGGAATGGCACAACTAATCATAAAGACAACATTCCACTGTAGTGTTAGGGACTAGAAATTTGAAAATACAGAAAATACATTTTGGCCATAGTTAGGTCCTCATGACACCAATGGACCAATGCAAGTTGAGGTACTGCAATGGGCAAAGCAATCATGTCAACTGCTCCTGCTGACTTTCCAACCATTCTGTTCACCTTCTCTTCAAACATACCTCAATGTTATGCCTGATGTGCTTCAAATTACATTTCCATTACTATCTATGCAGGCAGATTGTTAGCTCATAGCAGCACAGGGAACTATTTAAAAAATTCTCATACAATACACAGAGATGCTCACCTGGAGGTGTGTAGGCATCCATTGATGTCTGGACCACCAATGAACGCCGTTTTGAGGGCATAGGGACTGCCATTTTCCTTTCTTTATGTTTAGCGAGGGCTGCCTGAACTGCTTCTGTGTGGACATCTGGAAGGAAAGAGAGATTTCAAGCCATTATTCAGAAAGAAATGAGCTGTTTGTGCATCGGGTGCACCTGAGCACAGGTTGGTTTGCAGGCCAGCTGGGCTGGCAACGCATACCCAACAATGAAAGGCCAGGAACACTCTGGATCTCAGAGGGACTGTGTGAGTTCTCCTCCCTGCAGAAAAAAGCAGCAATAGTGACCAATGCCATACCAACAAAAAAGCCCTTTGAGCTGTACCACATTCCCTGATCAGAGTTGCAGTGTTTGAAAAGAAGGAAATCCAGTTCCCCAGAGCAAGTCCCTGTTTCACCAAAAGCTGTTACTTCAGCAACCATGACTGTTTCCAATGAAAGCGTGGCATGTTAACATTGCCCTTGTTTTAAATGAATGAGGTTTCCAATTCACACAAAAGCCACACAGACTAAGTGAAAAGGAACACTGGCTTGAAGGATAAGAGGTATATGAAATGTTGCAACATAAATGGCAGCAGGGCCCCCATTCCCAAATCCTGCTCCTGTCTCCTTCCCTTAGCTTTATTCGCAGAAAAGTATTACCTAGGGTCGGCCTGAGGAGGAATGAAAAGAACAAGCACGAGGCCCTGTGCTTTTCCTGAGCACAGGCCTTGTGCTCCACAGGCGTGTGCTACATGCAGCTCACACCAGACTGCTCCAATGCATCCAACAGATCCCTTCTCCATTGGGACATCCTCACTGAAGAGCTTCTCTACCTTTACTTGTACATATAGTTGTCTGCCTCCCCAAGGCAGAAAGAAAAAAGACCATTTATCATGCCTAAAAGACACCAGCAATATGTTTTGATTAATTACTTTTTTTGTGCAAATCTTTTAATTGCTACTGTGACTACAAATTGAAACAAGTCTCCTTTAGTTTGCTACCTTGCACAGTTTGTCTGAATGTTTCTATGGTTTGGGGACAAGATATACATGAGGAGACTATATGCAAAACACAGGGTAGCCAAGAAAAGTCACTTATGGTTAAAGAAGTTGCCACACACTGACCATGTACTGGAAGCACATCAGAAGTTGTCTTTTAACCAGTCCCTATTAGTCAGCTGTAGAAAATGCAGCAAGTTATGTGCAGTATTTAGCTGTTCCCATTTCTAATGTAGGAGCATAATAAAGCAGGTTTAATCCAGAATGATCCCACTTCTCTCCTGCGACGTTTGTCTGAAGACCACCCCTGTAAGCTGGTTTGGCAGCACACCACCTGTTTCCCACTCCTGTGTTGAGGGGGTGGCAGCTCTGAACAGGCAATGTACCCCAAGAAAAGCAACAGGAAAGGGAAGAGTATATTTATATATATATCCAACTTTAATCAAAGAGCTGTTGGCTGGATCACATCCGTATAAGGAACTTGTTTTAAGTAACAACTAGGAAGGATGACTAGAAGCATTAGATGGCAACACCTTGCTGATAAGCCACTACATCTCATTTTTAATAATAGTAGGAAATACTATTCTGCCAGGCTTCAAGCAACTCTCAGTGGAAAGACTGCAGGAGTAAGTCTATGAAAAAGAATGTGTTTAGCTGCTTTTGTGAGTTGTGTTTTGTTTCAAATCATGAAGATGAGAATGTCAGTGAAAGCAAAGCAAGCAAAAAGCAAAGCTGGAAAGGCATACTCAAAATACAAAAGAGCCATGGGGCTGACAGACCAAAACAGAGGAAGATGGCAATGCTAATATCAGTTTTATAGTAGAAGGTTCAAAGTCTTATAATTAAACCCTGATGAAATGTTTATGTGAAAAGTATTAGGCTAAGGAAATAAACAATGTAACTCTCTACCTAACAGCATGTCCCCAGGATAAATTCCTACCTGCTCACTCCATACCAATGCCAAAAATGTACAGGGCTGAACACGCTCACTGACAGTTCGTATTTCTTATGCAACAAGCAGGGAAAACTTTTGGTTTTCCTTCAAAGGATAGCAATTACATATCAAGCACTAAAAAGTGAGCTTTCCCTTCTAAAACATTCTAAAACCTCACAGCAATTTTGGGAAAAGAATAATTTTTTCTCATCAGGACAGGAAGAATTATTTGTGTATTACTGTATTTAGGATTCTATTTGACTCCAAGTATTAGGAGGGAGATGAGGTGTACCTCAAATTATTCAAAAGTTTTTTAAAGGAGGACAGCTGACAGAAAATTACTAGTAAAATGCTTAGTGACAGCTGGACACTGGATCATAACTTGTGATTTAAAAAAAAATATAAATTTAATGTAAGAATGTAAGCTCAACAGCTTGATTAAAAAGTACTCTGAAGGGTTTTAATTTTCAAACGAGTCCATGGGAGTCCAGGAATTAAATTGTTTTCTCAATAAAGCACGACTGATAATGTTCATTTGTAATGGGTTACTGTGGAATAAACCAAGGTATATCTTACTATAAAACCCACAAAACATTAAAAAAAAAAGCCCACAGGAAAGCAAAAACAATGGAAAAGATAAGAAATTCTGAATAAACAAGAAGGAAGCTGACTGGAGAGAAGGCACTCACACCTGCTCTCAGCTCAGCCTGCAAGGACAATTATTCTAAAGGCTTTACTCAGACTATGGAGGGTACCCTGGACACATCCCTAGAAAAGGCTGAGGACAGACAGTTCAGAGATGGTCCAGGGACTATCAGCAAGAGCTTACAGGCTTTTAGGGGAGAGGAAAAAAAGGCAGCAGAAACTATCAAGCTTGGATAAAAAAACCTTTTCACATCGTTCTCTCCCTGGAATAAAACTCTTGGCTAAATGAAATGTCTCTAAGCATATAAAGAAAGGCTGAGGATTGGGTAAAGAATAAGTACCAGCCTATACAATTTGTATGGTTGTCTTTTTGAATGAAAGCCTGTTGAAGATGCTCTTCAACCTATTTTGACAGTCTTGTATAGAGTTGGACGTGTTAAAGTAATGAACAGCATTTTAGCCATCCACACTTATACACTAAGTCCCAAAGTACTGAGAAATCAGAGAAGGGAGGGAAAATCAGGCTGATACCTTAGGAATACTAGAAAACAACTCATGCATTATTACACCATTGATTCTGTAACCACAGCAAGACAGAAAGAGTAAGTAGGTTTGTTCCCACCAAATATCAGCTACAGGTATGCATTTTCAGTACAAATGCTTTGCTTTTCTCTAGGCTTTAGCTTTGCTTTTCTGATCTACAAGTCAACTTTGCTGATGTATCACAAGGAATGTTAAACAAAATACAACTAATCATCTGTTTTCATAGTTTTATGAAGCATGGATTTAAACCTGAATTGAAACGTACATTCCTCACCAGGTGGTGATCCTGGTGATTTGCTTCTCATAAATTTGAGCAGAAGTGTGGTAGCTTTTTGCCTTTATCTTGGTGAAATATGGGCTATGGTGTCCATCCTCTTCCATTGCTTGCCCACATTCTGTCTCTATTAGCTACTGAAGAAACCAAGGAGACTTGCAATAGGAACTTACACATTAGTAACTGGAAACTCCTTGTTCACTAAAAAAAGGAAACCACATTTGTGATACCTACTGGGACAAAGTATAATGAGTGTAAGAAGACATATCAAAGTTCCCTCAGGACACGAAACCCCTTTTTCCCTTGAATCCCATCAGTACAAAGCAGTTTGTATTCTCCACATATCACACAGAGAATCAGCAGAGAACATCACATTAGAATTTCAAACCATCTCTGGCAGGATGACACCCCTTGTCTTGAAGGTCTGACAAAATTGTCTGAACTGTCTTCTCAATATACCCTGCCACACTCCAGGCTAACTGAATTAATCATATTGTGCCTCAGCATTGCTTTAAAAAAGATTTCTTGTTTAATTTTCCAGAAAAAAAAAAAGTTAAACTATGATGATTTTACCCAGAAAAGCCACACAGTAAGGAGCTTTCATTAAAAAAAAAAAAATCAACAAAAAATCAACAAAAACCCCACCTCTCCTCTCTTTCCTCGTAGTGTGACATGCTACAATGTCTCCCCTACTACAAACTTCTGATAGAGTTCGAAGCATATACCTTCATGTGGTTGCACTCAAGCCTTCTGAAAAATCCTGGGTCTAAGTGCAAAGAAAATGCTTTTAGGAGAAATGTTCTTTCATGTAGAAGTCTGTGACATTTTAACTACACTGTTAAAGCTGATAAAATGACTTCTGGTCCTGACCCTTCAAAGCCCTCCTACAGGTAACAAAATCTTTATATTCTTCCCCCCTGACTTTTCCACAAGAAAGTCTCAATGGAAAATCTAGAGCATACAGTAAAGTATCACCACCCTCTATCTACAGTAGTTGGAACCAACGTGCAGTTCCTTATCTGCTGCTGTCCTCCACTGAATTAAATTTTTGAGTTTGTACTCATGGAATCAAGAAATGGGAAAAAAAAAAAAAAAAAGTGCAACACATTTGGGTAAGCTAATGGCTTAACTTGTGCATTCTTTTCTCTGTTGCATTAAAGCATTTCTATTTCTTTATTGTCTCCCTTTACTTTGTATCATATAGAGGGCAAGCATACTTTCGGGAGAAATACAAAGGGAGTGGAACTGTCAAACAAGGATGTGGTAGACAAAAAGTTTCCCTTCAAAGAGCTAATGATCTATTAAAGAGATGAAGTCTCACAACAAAGGGCAGAGAAATTAAAACTGGCATAGAGGTTGAGCTCCATAGGCTCACACTCCCAAAGTGATGTCCCATGGCTTCGGTCACAGTGCTCCATAATCAGAAACTCTTATCTTCTGCAAATGGAGATAAATTCCTTGCTCCATCAGCAGGACAAATTGCCCAGCGCCCCCGGGAGGAGCTTTGCATAGCATAGCACAGTCACTCTTTTCATCTGGTTTATCTTGTAACGTGGCACAACATTGTGCTCCTTGTTTAACTGAAAAGGCTTAGGAAAAAAACCCGACCCACTAACATACATTACTCCAAAGCACCAGCTTGACGTGGACACTGTGTTCTCCATAGTTTTTCCCAGCTTTATCCCTCAATGTGATCTAATGGCTGCATGTTCCAACACATCAGTGCATTTGATTGCCAATGGAAAAGGCAGCAAGCCCACCTCTCCTTCTGTGGAACAATGTGACATCCCACCTCTGCTGGCATGCAGCTCCCACAGGATCCCACTGGCACAACAAACCAGCAGGAGACTGGAGTCAGTGGCTGGCACACAGCCATGCCAGAGGGATGAGCCTGTGCTCAGAGACTGCTCATTTTAAACGGATGGCAATGTGGGAGGGAGCAACCTAGTCTCAAGAGGGAGAACTGGGTGAAAGATGCTACGGAGAGAACTGTATTAACTGCTGACAGGTGGGCAGCGTTCAAAGGTTTAATCAGAACACCCAGAAATACAGAACCAAACACTGTTAATTACAGATTGCTCATGCTGTTTACCCCTTTTTCAAAATGTTCTTTAACCACCTATTCCTTACATTTTTGATGACCTGGGACCTAACTGGAGGGGTGGCACGACAACTATTTTTTTTAATCAGTAATTGGGGTTGGCACACAGAAAGACAGTCTGGGCAGGAGTTTTAGTCTGATTGGTATTTGCACTCTTCTGAAGTGTGCATCCTCGTTTGGCATGGAGCACGATGCTGACTCGCCCTTTCCCTTACACTCAGTGAATGCCTCATTCCTTACTTGGGCCAGATACAATGTCCTTGAAAGCTCTGAACTGTAACTGAGACATCTGAAATATGCATCGTATTCCTAGTCCTCCCACAGAATTTTGCAGCTTTTAGCAGGAGAATTACTTTGCTCCTTTTTGTCCAGCTCTTTTTAAAAACACAAAAACCTATTTAAGAACTTAAAAGTTGCATTCCTCTTTGATGTGGAGGGGTTGTTAATTTTTTTTCCCTATATGAGTTTAACATGCCTCAGTGGCTTCCTTTATTCAGTATTAGCTGCATTTCCTACATAGGCCCATCAAACACTCAACATACTGTAAAAGTAAAGTGCTGTCTTCTCATGGATCAGGGGTATGGGTGTTAGTTCTGCATGCATCAAAAAACAGGGTGCTCTTCCCACAGTAAACATCAGCTACATTAAAAATTTCCACATTATAAAACTGTTCCTTGCACCCCTTGCATAAAACGCCTCAGCACACAAAAGAAAAACAGCATCTTCTTTTTGCACTTAAATCAGACCTTGCAGTTGCGTGTCAAGTAGTTCTCTTGCATCTAATTTATCACGCTGTCCTGTTTCTTTTTAAGACAAGAAATTAGATTTGCTGTAGAAAGTAGTCATGCATTGCTAGAATAGAACAGCAGAATCCTGTTTCTACCTATACTGCAGATAAAATGTATTATTTTTCTTGTCTCTGCTTGAGTTTTCATTTTCTCAGTGTTCATAAAACCTTGATAACTAATCACCAGCTGTTTAAGAAACACAAATATGGAAAAACAAGCTGTTTCCTAATTTTTGCTGTACAGATGCAGAATTATCTAACAGAGTCCCTACCACCTTCTGCAGTGTGTTTTTCCAGTTCTGAAGTAACAGTACTTCCATTCCTCCCTTCAGGGGACTTACCCCTGGAAGAATAAAGCTGCTGGGAGACATACCTAGATGTGATTGAATTAATCAATTTCATCCGTTTGTTGCTTTTTGTCTCATGTAATCCCTCTCCCCAGAGCTATTTTTGGGGTTTTGGATTTACCCTTTGAAAACAATCTTTCTTCCTTTGCTTTAGCAGCCAATTCCTGATAATGACAGGACTGGGAACAGGACGGCCCAAGGACTCTGAGAAGGTTTAGCAACCTTGCTTTTTATGTGATAGTCCACAATCACAAATGACTTGCTTGCAGAATGGCAGATTATTAAGATCAAGAAGGTTAATGCTCTACACTAATGAGTTGAGAATGCCAAACAATTTGTAATAAGAGGTTATTTATATACATATAATACATATTTATGTCTTAATTACACTGCAGTTAAGGATGGGCCCTCAAGTCAGATATCTAACAAATAAGTAAAACCACAAATAAATCTCTGTCTCAAGGAAGCCAGAATCAGAGATGGTATAAAGGAAAACAGCTGGAAGAACAGACAGAGAAGCAGCCTGCAGGAGGCATTAGGAGCAAGGGCAGTTCTTGCTGCATCAACACATAGTGC
The DNA here is from genome assembly GCF_020740795.1 of Apus apus. Taxonomy (NCBI): domain Eukaryota; kingdom Metazoa; phylum Chordata; class Aves; order Apodiformes; family Apodidae; genus Apus; species Apus apus. The sequence continues at coordinate 10,942,977 of NC_067283.1, forward strand.
AGCTGAAGAATCCTAACAGCTTTTGAGTCAGGGAGTTACAGGGAGGCAACTGATACTAAGGAAAAACAGCACTATCAAACCAGCACTGTTAAAGGTGAATTTTGGCTGAAAATTCTAGACAAGGCAATGCTAAGTATAGCAATAGTATGCTAATTATACAGAAGAAAGGTTGGCAATTGCTGCCTTACAGGAAACTAGTAGTTGAAAGCATCAAAGTCTAGGAGTTTAATCAGACCTTTGTTGTAGCTGCCATGGAAACGAAGGATATACTGAGAATTCATTTCCTAATACGTGGCCTGTAAATACTCTGAGTAGAGATAATTTGGTAGCTACATCTATTGGAAATGCAATCAGGACATACTAAATAGGGTGAGACAAGGTAAATGTGGTATAATCAGAACGGATTACAGTTAGACTTTGTCTTTTCATTGTCCTGGGCTGACAGCACTGACTTATTTCCAGGCAGATACAGGGCAAGTGATTTCATAAAAAATTGCTGTGTTCATCCAACACAGATCAGTCCTCGGAAAATCATCTCACCCTTGGGAACGTAAAACTGAGTCCATATAATACAAATCTTTGCTGTGGATGAAGCTATAAGGAAGCAGTTTCAGAACACTTCCACAATCTCTCAGGGTATTAAGATAGGAAAAGACATAGCCTGGACAGTGTGACACCTAATTTCTCTCCAGCTGCAAGCAGGTGTGCTATTAATTCTGAAATATGGCATGCACAACAAACAGTGAATACTCGACTGAATGCAAGAACATCTGGGCTAAGACAATACTAATTTATACAAGGGATGTGGAGGTTACTAACAGAAATAAACTTTTGCTTCCATTAAAAAAAAAAAAGTGTGTAAGTATCAGTCTTTTGGATGTTTAAACGATCTATACTGGGCCTCTGGCTTTACTGGGAACTGGGGATACATGGATACGCAGGGGAAAGTTCTGCTGACTTTTCATTAATTTGGGGGCCAGATTTTGTTGACCTGCATGATTTTTGACTGTAAAGTCAGCATTTTACAAAAACATCTGCACTCCCATGAACATGCCACTGAAAAAGGGCTGGATCTTAGAGGATGCTGCAGCCAACAAACTCCACTGTTGCAGGAAACCACAGTGAGTGCACTATGCAAAAGGCTGTGCTGCACTGTCATTCCAACACTGCTGAGTACCACCCAGGAACCTTCTATCCACCTCCTGGTGCACACATAAAGAAGCTAGAAGCTTTGCATGTTCTCATGTGTTCAGAAAGTATGGTGGTGATGTCCCAATTTGAATGGTAGTGGCAATAATCTGTACCTCTGGGTGGAAGGTAAAAGCTGAACAGGCAGTTGGGAAAGCTGTCTGGGCAAGCTGGGAAACACAGGAATGGAAAAAGAGGACATCAAAACAAAAGACTGAACTCTTTATGACTCCACTGCTGGTTTTGCTGAAAGGCATAGTTTTTGCTTTACTTTGGATTCTTCAGTATTATAATAAAGTTGATTTAAAAATCTTTTCCTCTAAACTCTGAGATTTAAAACTATATTAACTCTACCCATAAGTGAAACAAAAAAGCAACATGCAGACCTCCTGCTAATAATTTCCACCCCTCCATTTATTTATTATCTCATTCGTAATGCAATCTGGAAGTCAGCTTCACATAGTGACTTCATCTCAGGCCCCCTTATTATGCTAACTGAAGTAAATCAGCTTTCTATTTGTTTCTCTCTGGAGATCCTTGAGTAATTTTCCTCAAGAGTTCGGCAATTATCCTTACAAATTTTCTGCTGGGTCAAAAGTAAGGATGTGGTCATATAAATTTTTTGCTGTGATTGGGTTGTAGCTTGAAATTAAGCTTGTAAGTAAGTTAAATCAAATAGGAGATCAAATCATTTCCAAGTGTCTCTACAATGAGGTTAATTAACTCGGATTAACTCTTCCAAGTAATCCTTGCTCATCTGAAGGGTTAACAAATTCTTTGTTTTATGATGAGCCCCTTTAAAGCTTACATGCAGTCCTATCTCAATCCATTCATCATGTTTTTCTTTCTCCTTATTCTTTGGAGAAATGCTAAATGATAAGCGTTCATTAAAAATGATTGCTCAAATCTTCCCATTCCATCCTTTCCTCTACCATGCACTACAACTCTTATGTTACCACAGAGCAATTCTTTTTCTTTGTCAGTTTTGGCAAGATTGCAGAATGAGATCTCGAATGTCCTTTCAAAAATGCAAAATATAAGCTCCCCATATATTTTAAAATCACCATGAGATAAGCTGCAAACACACTAAATGAGGGCAACCTTTGTTACACTTCATACACACAGTTATCTCATGGTAAATGAGAACAATAATGTGGAAAGGCACATCCTGAGGCTCCTAGAGCAGAACAGCTCAGCTACCTAGGGTCTGGTGCCAACTCCTCCTCTGGGGTTGGGGTCTACAGGGCACATTCTTTCATGGCTAGTTCCATTATTTCAAATGTCCCTCAAATCTAGCCTGGGATAATTTGTTCATTATTTCATGCTCTGTATAAGCTGTTCAGTCTTTTTCCTGTTGAACCACAGTGTGGGAAAGGTGGCTAAGGAATTTGAGCTGGGAGAGTTGTAGTTAGGATGCGTTTGTTTTGGCAGTATCACCAAAAATCTCCTATATTAATATGTCTTTTAAAAGAAGTGCTGAGTGTGCTTGGAAAACGACCTGTTCTCTGCAGTGGTGGGATCTCTGAGGCAGGGGTTGGCAGTCCTCCAAGACTGGTGTACCAGACTGATTTTTTGCTTTCTCTTCTTAAGAAGTTAAATGTATAGGAAAAACATCAGCAAGAGTGGGAGAAGGGAGGTACTCCCTGCCGAGAGTCTGGGTACACAACCACCTTCCTGCAGCACCCTTCCTCCGTGCTACCAGCTGAGATGCTGATTCCACATAAGGTATTTCTCAGAACACTCCATTTCTCAGCTCCCAGCTCTAAGCTCATCCACTGCTGTGCCTTTTCAAATCTGTCCACACAGTCCACATAGCACATGTGCCCTCATTGGCTGGTCTTTCCTCTAAGACACCATGAACCCTCAGACACAGAGGCAGTGCAATTCCACCAACACTCCTACCTCCCACATCATCTCTGACATCTGGAAAACTCAGTTTTTAGAGCTCTCTTGTCTCATTTTTCTTTAGCATTACACTTGCTCCAGGCAGTGCAGAATACTGGTCATCTTCAAGGCCTCTTAGAGACCTCATGAGAAACAAGAGGCTTAATAGACTTGGCTCAATTCATCTGTCACATCCCCATCTCATCAGAGGAGAATTCTACAGCAGAAATCCCAGAGTCAAGAGTCACTATCTCATTCCTAACACATGCATGTCCATTTGAACATATGACGCAATGTTAATTTTTTTTGTTTGTTTTAATTTTTACTGGTGTGTACTTCTTGTGTATTTACATGACTTTTTTGGTTTGGTTTTGTTTTTTTTAAAGTAAAGGCCAGGGCCTGGCACATGAGAGGGTGCTCTGCTTTTCAGCATTGGGATGGAGAGCTGAAGCTTTTTGTTTTGGATAACCTAAAGGCCACAGGGGTGTCCCTCTGGAAAAATAAAGTTGTTAAGGAACTGACATTTCATTTCTCCATGTGTTGAACACCCAACTAAGGGATGATAACACACTTGTTCTCTGGAGAGCGGTTAGTACAGGTGCTGAAGGTGTCTAAAGGAGATTTGCTCTCTAAACCCCGCAGGTCATGACTGGCTGAGAAAAGCAGATCTGGGGGAGATTTATCGGGATGAAGAAAACAATTTCTTCTCATGAGGATCTGCCCAGTTTACCCATGGGGTATTTCGTTAGGAACTGCCACAGCAGCAGATGCTGCTGTACCGTGCTGCAGCCTTTACGTGGCAGCAGAGCCCAGCTCTGCTTCAGGCCACCAGAAGAGCCAGTCACAGGCAAGGGGCCAAACTCCCAGCAGTATTACTTCAGGGATACACTATGGAGAAGTTACAGATCACTATTTAACGCACGAAATCAGTAAGACCATTCCTCCAAAAGCATGACAGCCTATATGATGGTATTTTAAATAATGGTGGCAGAAGCTTCAGGTACTTCTACAAGGGTTTTGAATGTCAGCAGGAGCAGAATGTAGCCAATGATAACCTGGGAGCAAACCTGTCCCTAGTGACTGTATGGAAGACAAGTAGGGCCAACATCCTCCAAAAATCTCAGTACTCAACTGAGTTCGTTTAGACAGTATGATAAGACTGAAAGTTAAGCCGTTCAGGTTACCTTCTTATTTACTCTACCATATAATTCCTTTCTCCTCACCTCAACACACCATACCAAATCCACAGATTTACAGCTTCCCAAGGTACCTGAGAAACCTAGTTTCTGAACTGCACTAAAGAAATAAAGCTGTATGTCCAACTGCAGCTACATCTACATGAACATCACTAACTTTGTGCTCAGGTCTGTGCCTGATTTTGCAGTCACATCACTTGAGCCAGATCAACCCAGATGCTGATATCCATTCTGCATGCGGAAGTGAAGTGCAAGCCAGTTTTCCTTTGACTGGGTTTTCTTGCCTGAAAAGCCAATGGCCAGAAAAAAAACTTGGCAAAAGTTACTGATCCAGCCCACCACAACATTTGGCTTCAGTGTCACCTTGAGCCCCCAGATAATATTCTAGTACAGGCACTGGGCTGAGGATTGGCAGCTGCTAAGAGAAAAGCACTGCCATGATCTACATCTGGCAAACCTTTCCAAATACTGTTTCTAAGTGAGTAAATACTATGAGAACTTCTATATTCAGTATTAAACAAAAAATACTTTTGAACTAATACCAGTTAAACTAGCTGCCACATTTGTATAAAGTAAATAATATATCTTAACCCTGCAGTGATTCAGTTACTACTCTTACAGAATTATTTATATCCTTGGACATCTGAAAAATGATCAAACAACCTGACATTTTGAAACATAATGATTTCATGATCCCTTCCTGTATAAAAAGAAGCAGCCAGGAAACTTTAAACCTTTTGGTTTTAAAGAATTAGACTAAATTCCAATGTAGCCTGAATTCTTAAATCAAATTATCTTAAACCACAAAATGTACCAAGAACATTTAGGAAAAAAAATTAGGTTCCATAAACTCAGAATAAATTTTCTTTAGAATATAAAAGTACTATAAACCAGGTTTCCAGAATTACAGTGCTGAAAAAATATGTTACAATTAATAATAACAACAACAACAACAACAACAACAACAATAATAATAATAATAATAATAATAATAATAATAATAATAATAATAATAATAATAATGACTGAATTGAGAAAATAGGCAGGGATTTAAAATGTCACAGTCTGACATTTTCCATAATAAAGAAGCATAAGTTGAAGGTGATATTAGTGGCAGCAATGATTTTGAGTCTTCAAATAGAGTTCATTAAACAATCTTTGCTGACATCTAAATTTATGTAGAAAGCAAAGGCATGGAAGGAGAGTTGGATGACTTTCAGGACATTAGACTTCCAATTAGGAAAACCTTACCAAGAAGAAACAGAAAAGGTCTTTGATCAGAGTTGAAGTAGAGCATTTGTTTGCACATGTTAATTGAAATAAATTGTGCAAAAAAGTCTAAAGAAGGGAAATGTTTTCCTAGAAGTGAATTACTTAATGGTTAAAGACTGCACATTCATTCTGTTTTGGGCCTTTTCCAAGAAGATGTGCCAAACATGACAACAAGCACTGAAACTGGGTAACAGCTAAGATCTAATAATCACAATATGATTAGAGCAGATATGCTGAAGCATTAAGCACAGCAAAACAACAAGTAAACCTGAGGCTTCTACCTGAAGCAAATCTGAATCTTAAGACAAGATAAACAGAGAGGAAATCTGACTTCCAAGTTTGTAACCCTGTAGTAAAAGAGAGTATGAGTCATAAGACCAAGGAAGAAACAGACCTGATCCCACAGGGCAATGTATAGAAGGGGAAAACCTAATTCAGGACAGAAACATTGTCCTGTATATTAGCAAAGCTCTGCTGAAACTAAATTTGAAGAAGATGATCTGGTAACTTTTCAACATTGAAGTGGAAGTTTACATTTACCTGCACAGACATTTGCTATATACAGTTTTCTCCTGAGTGAGTGAAGATGCGGTAGCTGTTCAAACCAATCTGCTGGAGAGCTTGGGGACTGGCTGAGGAGTCCTGCTATTCAACAATCAAGGTAGGAAGCCAAAGCCCTGCCATAAACCCACAAAATACTGTCAAGGTTTCCAGTTTTAACACCAAGGACATTTTCAGAGCAGTAACAGAGATCTGAATTTATAGTAGGCCTGACTCCTGCACTTACAACAAGCAACGTGTTGCACTCAATTCCTTACTTTTCCTCTCAGCAACAAAGTTTGTGTCTATTATTTATATATATAATTACACCACCTTGCCCCATTCCTAATGCAGGACCTGATGTATCACTTCACTGAACAAACACCTTCCTTTCGAGGCAGCAGGCAGTGACTTAAACCAAACATCAACTCAGAGCTCTCCTGAGGTACTGGAAGGGGCACACAGAGAAGATGTGTGTGATGTCTCCTCTTGTCCAACCCCAAACTGATTCAACATCTTAGTTTACAAATGGCAAGCACAGCTTGAGCACATGACTTTCAACGCACAGTCAAATAAATATTTTTAACAGAACTGCTCTGGAGAGTCACAGCTTGGAGGTTTGAGGACCACGGGTACTCACAAAGTAGACCATTTCAGGAAAAGTATTTTCATCTGTTTAAAAACAGAGTAGAAATCAGACAATTTTTAGTGTACTGTGGGAGAAGCTTCTAGGAGCTTATATATCAAGGAATTACTATGCAGATCCCACAATCATTATTCAATGGAAAACTGGCAGCAGCTACAGTGTGAACCCAAGGTTTCTGAGGGGAGAGGGGAGTTTTTCAAATTAATCAGAAGGGTCTGGACATACATGAACTTTCTCTGCCAAAATTTATCATTTCATTTTCCCTTAAATGGGACTCACAAGCTCTTTGACTAATGAAATAAATGAGAGATATGTTACAAAAAGTTTAATAAGGAGTTGTCTGTAAGTTTCCAGTTGTTTCAGCACAATGAGTCTGAGTGTGTCCAGCAAGACGCATCTTTCAAACACAATCCAGGACATCCACAGTTGGCTCCTCGACAGCCTCCACAACCATGAGTCCCTGGCTCCTGACTCTCAGCTCACAAGGGTCTCTCTGCCATGGCAGTTGATGGGTCCTACTGTCTATAGATCTATATTCTGCTGCTGCAAGGGAGGCAGCTGTAGAGAAACCAGCTGTGGCCTCTGACCGCCAAGGGTGCTTAAGCTGCAGCAGTCCCTATAGCAGGTGAAACAGCACACCTACCCTCATCCAGTTAAAGTGTAGTACACACAGTTTATGCCTTCAAAGGTAAGAGTAAAGAAGATTAAGAGTTCACTTGTCCCTCAGTTTTAAACCAACCACTTCCTTCACTTTGTTATATGTGGAGCAGCATAATGAAGAGACTTCGATACCATTCATTTGGAAATTAGATTTTACCCTTTTGTTCAGCTCTGAAATTAATTTTACCGTCCTTAATCACTGCTTCTACTTAGGGCATACTGATGTTCCTAACTAGCTACACTTCAAATTAAGTATTTTTCTTACGGTTTACCAACTAGAATCAGTACCAAGAAATCCAGCTGTGTCACAGTACCATAGGCTGTGATCAGCAGGAACCTTTGGAGATCATCCACTCCAACTCCCTGCTCAAAGCAGGGTCACCTAGAGCAGACTGCTTGGAGCCATTCCTCTGGCCTGTCATCCCTCTGAATGAGCTTACAACTGGTGTTATCAGTCATTCCATCCAATTTGGTATCATCTGCAAACGTGTGAAGGGTGCACTCTGTCTCACCAGCAAGGTCACTACCAAAACTATTAAGAAGTACTGGAGCCAGTATTTACCCCTAGAGTACTTCACTAGAGACTGGTGTCCAGCTGGACTTTGTGCTGCTGATCAAAACTCTCTGAGCTCAGCACTTCAGCCCATTTTCAGTCCACTTCACTGTCTGCTTATGTAAAACATATTCCAATAACTTGTTAATGAGGATGAGAGGCAAAAAAAGCCTTACCAAAGTCAAGGCACACATCCCCTGCTCTTCCCTCAATGCCTAAAGCAGTCATGTCACTGTAGAAGGCTATTAGGTTGATCAAACATGGATTGACCAAGATACTAAGAGGACTTCATAAATCCATGCCGATCGCTCCCAGTCACCCCCTTGTCCTTCATATATTTAAAAACAGTTTCCAGGACTATCTGCTCCACCATCTTCTCAGAGATTGAGATGAGGCCGACTGGCCTGTCATTTCCCAGATCCTACTTCTTGTCATTCTTGGAAGACAGGAATGAACCTTGCTTTCTTCCAGTCCTCAGGAACCTCCCCTGACTGCCACAACGTTTCAAAGAATTGCGAGTGGCCTCACAATGACATTGGCCAATGATGCATCCCATCACATCCCACAGACTTGTACATCTTCTGTTTGTTCAGATATTCCCTGTCTTGATCCTCCTTCACAGACGGGAGGTTTTCACTGCTCAGGGTTTTCCCACTGGTTTCAGGGGCCTTGGATTAAAGAATACAAGTCTCACCAGTAGAGAACAAGGCGAAGAAGACATTAAGCATTTTAGCCTTTTCCATGCCCTTTGCCACCCTGTTCCCTGCCCCATTCAGCCCTGGGACCACATTTGCCCTAGTCTTCCTTTTGCTGCTGATTTGCCTATAGAAGCTCTTCTTGTTGCCCATTGCATTTGTTACCAGATTCAATTCCAGATGTGCTGTGGCTTTGTAACTCGACCTGTGTGTGCTTGGATAGTGCCCCTGTATTTGTACATTTCCCATGTATAGCTACTACATCAATTTAAAACAAAATTATTTTTAGAAAAGCAAAGAACAGAATCAGCCATTTCAAATTTTCTTCCCAATTCTGCAGTTTTCAGTTGAACTCACCCGATCTATAGCGCTCATCCCGTGACCCTGAGGACCTGCGACGGTGGTATCGAGAGGAAGAGGACGGAGTAACAGGAGTTCGACGTTCTTGTGGTAATGCCTGGTCCACCCCTGCATTAAGAAAAGAAAATAAAATAAACCCAGTTCATTCTGATTGAATTCCAGAAGCTTAATAGTGAGGAGTTCTGCCTTCTCTAGAAATAGAAAATGAACACTCAGTGGCTAAACCACGTCACGTCAACCTGTAACACAGTACTTGCCCCTGGCCAGCTTTTCTGATGTGAAGTTTTTTTCCTGCTTCTCTCTGAAACTACCTTTTTCCAGGATCACGGACTACGTAAGAAGAGCATACAGAAAATAAGCTTGGTGGCTTGGTGATGGTTTTTATTTTTCCCCAAACAAGTGATCTGCCATAAAGAAGTACTCAGGAAATATTTTAATGTGCTAGTAGAGGTGGACATCATTGCAATGGATCTTGACGCTTTCCTGCAAACTGGTTAAGAACAGTTCCTAAAGACTTAGCCAGTGTCTATTATCTAAAACCTGACGCAGTTGGGTAGCATCAGCTGGCAACAACACAATGCTCACCTGTGGAAATTAGACACTCTCTGAGAAGGGAACCATATTAACATCTATAGGCATTTTCAACCACCAAGGGCCAGAAACTAAAAATAACTGCACCAAACCATGCTGTTCCAGCAAAAGAATAAAAATATAAGTCTTATTGTAGATATCTGCAGCATCTCAGCATGCTGGGCCTAAACATCCAGTATTTAAGATTCAAACCTTGTATTCATCCCTTTTTCATAATGAACTTGCTTTCCAAAAAAAAAAAAAAAACCCACAAAAAAAAAACAAACCAAACCAACACAACAAAAAACCCACAAAAAACCCCAACAAAAACAAAAACAAAAAAACCCCCACCACGTTATTTTCTTGAAGGCTTCTTCAACAACAGTAGTGATATAACAGCAGCACTCCATATAAACACTTCTGGAAATGAAAGTTTCTTGACCACTTCCAAAGAAGAGTGAATTACTCAAGCAGGAAAATTCAAACAAAGAATAGGCAAAGAAAGCTAACCTGCATCTATAATTGCAGTGTTATGTTACTCTGGTGTCTTCCAGAGAAGAACCTGAGCAGGCAAGCCCAGTAAGCCATGCATTCCACTTACGAGTTAATAAAGCACAGAGCCTTAGGTGCTGTGGTGCACAGGGGCCAAACCCCAGGAATACCTAAAGAAATAAAATTAATTCTTTCCTATTATTTTTTGCCTTTAAAAAGTAGTTACACACTGCGTGTAACTGTAAAGGCCAGAAGTCAAACTGCCTTCTTCCACTTATGGCCAACAGTAGGAAAGATCTGTTAAAATTATTTAATTAAATTATTAATAACTAAGTATTCAAATGAATGACAAATAAATAGAAATTCGATTCAATAAAACAATTCTTGGGAATCTGTTAATATTTTTTCCATTAAAAACCAATATTTTACAATGTCCAATACTATTTCTGAACTATTCAATGCCTGCTTATTGGAGAGGTAGAAGTGTTTATGTTTGTGGAAACAAAATGTAGAATATAAACCAACTGAAAATGCTATATGGACTTCAATCAGTCTCAGTTATGTTTTAAAGGATTCTTTAAAAAGCATCTTTTAAGAAAAGTTGTACACTTGCTTCTACTGAACTCAAAGTACAGCTTCTCTCTTAAAATCTCCAGAACTTCAGCAAGTCTGCTTTGATTTTGTGGAGAAGCAGCTCATTGGCTGAAAAACACACTTGGAGTAAAATCTCACAGGTGCCTAAAGACAGAGCCAATCCACAAACCTTCTACTCAGACTGTGATTAATAATTCATACTCTTAAATTAAACAAAATGTCTTCATTTAACTGCTCTATCTCCTCACTACAGTAGTACAGTGTAATTTCACTCATCCTCAAGCCTTCATATTCTTTAAAGCAGGTGAACCTAACTTCTGAAGCACTGAAATATCCAGAGGAAATATTTTCTCCTCATTTGTGTATTTAGAGTTTTTCCTTCTTTATTGGGTCACCCTGAGAACCAGCAATAAGAAGTTAACAATAAAATCAATTTTGATGGAAATCTTTAAAAGAACTAAGTTTCAGTCAATGTGAGATGCCAATGACCATTATTCATCTCAGTCCCTACCCATATTGTCACAAATTAAATACTTTCTAGTACATAGATTTACAAATATCTTAAAAAAAACACATCTACAACCCATGTATCTGCAATTGCTGCTGTGTGACACAGGTTTTGTGAAGAAAGCATTACCATGATTTCCCATGGCAAATGACTTGCGTAGGCCAACAGAGTGTGGAGAGCCACACAAATCCTTCCAACAACAAAACCTCACGCAAGGGGCTTTACAAACACTGAAAGGAAAATAAATTGTGATGAAAAGCATCAGTTTCATACGTGCACAGCTGCTGTAGGAGGGAGACCTTTCAGGCAGACCTGAAAGCAGTTGGATGAAACACATTCAAGCCTCTGGTTTCCTTCTCCTGGCAGCATGACTATGAGGCACCTCTAGTGTCTCAGTCCCTTCTTCTGCAGCTGTGGGCAGTGCATAAAGCTCTATTTCCAGGTATAAAAAAGACAGTGCATGTAACGTAACCTCGAACACTGACCTTGCCATTGCAGAAGACAGCAGGAGGCCCGGCTGGTCAGGCAGCACTGCCATCCAAGGCATCTCTGACACTGCAAAGGGCTCTTCCCTTCTCCAGTTTGCTATGGAAATTACATAGCTTCTTGTTCTTACTACAGATAGAAAAATCTTTCCTAATCTTAAAATTGATACACTTAACTAGTTTATTTCCCTCCTACTTTGTATATCTGTTTGCTTTTTTAAGTACATCTGTTCTGACACAATAGGTAACATGGAGCTTCTTCATACAGTCAGCAAAGAGACAGCCCCAACATGCTGCACTAGTAATCATGTAAAGTCATAACAAACTGAACAGGAATATCAAAATACCTTCTGCTTTTATGAGGTCTGGGGATCATCTGATGGCTTGAGTTCTGACTTTCCCATTAATACAGGAAACAGTGAATAAACCTCTACCCAAATACAGAGCAGGACATGTGAACTTGGCTCAACAATAGGACCGATCTACATGAGGAAGTTAATTCTGCACTAAAATAGGGAGGAAAGTCTCTCCAACAGCTATCTGTGCCGAGACCTCTCTGTGTACTAAGTTCCTTTAAGGTGAGAAAACACAAAGCATCACCCCACTTTGGGGAGACAGGAAGGAAGCTGATGACAGTTCCTTACTGAAGGGGCTAGAGAAGGAATTAGCTGGCACGGCCTGGACTCACACTTTTGCTTCCCAAGCACCTGCTCCCTTGCACAGCACCAACTATGGTGTGAGACAAAGCACACACCAGCAGAAGCCTACACGCTGCCATCCCTGAGCGATGGGTGGGAGTAGGAGCCACACAGAATAATGAGTACCATGAAATCAGTGAAGTGCTACCATAAATAGCAAAGCCGTGTTAACAGCAGAATTGTTCACCTCCATGAAGGCTCCAGCAATATAGTGCAGTAACAAGCATTTTTTATTTTTTTTTCCCACTTCTGAACATAACTAAATCCAAAAAATTGATAGCTTTCACAGCCAGCACACAGGGTCTGTGAGTTAAGTGCTAATGCTTGCTCAAGTGCAGCTTCACCCAGATGCATTTGTGAAGCGGTGGCACGATGGGCTGCGAGAATTCATACTTGGATCGATTCCTAAATTTAAGGAGGTGGCAGAACAATGGATGGCTTTCATAAAAGAAAGGACAGTGTCACACCGGTGCCCTGCATGCAGACACAAACTCAGGCACTGTGAAACTGATATGGTTCTTACTAATGCCACAGTCCACCCAGCCTTACAGCTAAAGCAGGACTTTAAAAGGCAGGCATAATTATTGCTAATGATTAGAAGTCATTAAGAATTTCCTTCATGAAGAACTAAACCACAGTTATTCTGTATAAAAGGCTGAGAAATCAGTGTTACATGTTCATCATGTTGCACACAAGCATTACCAGGTGCATTGGAGCAAAAAGACATATTCTTAACACAAGCATTAATTCATTTACCTAATACTACTAAATCTGGGATTCAGCTTGCAGATTAAGACACCTATATTTAGGTGTCTACAAGAAGGTGCTTAAACTAAGCTTACATTTTGAAAAACAGAGACCTAGACCAGGACTCAGAAGTGTGAATGAAGGTGTCCAGTGTCTTCAGATGTTGTAGCCTATGATACTTGGTCTGGCAAGAATGGTCTATGTCCCCTTTAAATCCTGTTCTAGATGTGTTTGCTCTGTGCACGTCTCCGATACTGTAGGAAATCCTGAAAGTATTAGACGCCTATCTTCAGGTAACTCCATGAGCCCAGTGGTCCTGAAAGAGCTACGCAGGTTATCAGTGAAGATATCTGCTTTGGAATAAGCTGAAAAGCTCCCTGGGTTTCATCAATCGAATTAACTACGTCTCCTCATGTAAGAATGGGAGCTTAAATACCAGGTTCACAGGCAGACAACTTAATGCACGTATATTGATGTACAAATCCTAATCTGGAGCTGGATACTGCTTTGACTGTATTTAGCTAAAAATGCAAGAGCCTCAATAAAGCTACTTAAGCAATACTATTGCAAGCTGGATAGTTTTACTTTTAAGTCCATGGACGGCACAAAACTGTTAGCTGGGAGCAGGCTTCACCTCCTTCCTTCCCCCCCCCCCTTGCCCCTTCACCCAATTCACCTCTTTGTTCCCCTCTTTTTAATTACTTCTTTCTGTAGCTAAATTGCAGTGTTGTACTGATAATGTGGCAATAATTGCATTGCCCTCTCCAACAGTGGACAATTGTTCTCTTAAAGACAGCTGACAAGTTGCTTTGATGTATTTCCTATTCCTATGTCTGTGTCAAATTTCTGAATTTAAAAATATATAAAAACTCAAATATCTAATTGACAAGAAATAGAAGGCATTCTTAGACACAGGCTACATTTACTATTCTAAAACTAACTTATAATGTGTGACCCCAGGAGAGCTGTAGGGTAAACCCAGCAACTCCAGGGCTAGTGGGAAGGAAGGCAAACAGTGTTTGAATGTAGTTATAAGAAACAGTATTTACCCTCCGTTCAATGTATTTCTGGAGCTTCTATGCAATGGCTGGTAGTTCAGCTGTAGAAGCAAAGGCAGGTGGTGAACACACTGTGTATTTTGTAAACATGTTAGAGGTCACACCACCCCCACGGAACTTGTTACTTAGGCTGGCCTTTCACTCTTCCTATTAAATGTACATCTAAGGAATTAATTCAGTGGATAAGCCCAAATGTGGCACTCCCAACCAAAGACATCCGGGAAAGTGGAGCCACATTCTGCTAGATAAATATGGAGAAAATGGAATTTCTGATTAGGTATGTTTAATTAACAATCTTCCCATCACAGGTGAGCTTTCACTCTTACTCCTGCACTTGCTTCTGATATTAAATAATGCACATATTTCAAATTTATTTTCTTTCATTATTACAATCTCTATCTTGCCTTCTAGCATTTCCTTGCAAGTGTTAAGCCTTCAGTTCAAGCTTAGCATGGCTAATGGTGGCTTCTTTTTTCTCCCCATTACCTCAGCAATAGTGGACATCACAGTAAAGCTGCAATTCATGTGATCTCTGATTTCCATTCTTCTCTAGATAGTCCCACAGCATCAGTGTAATGTTTGAAGGCTTTGGGAGAGTACGTAGCAAAAATCCATCTGTCCACATGCAGTGGTCAACTTACACTGCCAGCAGTTTAGCATCCTTTTCAACAAAAGAAATTTGCCACAGACCTGTCTGTTGGACAGTGTTGTGAATTCCAGCAGTTTTCATTTTGACAGTGGCACCCAGTTCTTCACATGCCCACACTGGCTCCAACTCCTCTGCTCCAGCACAGGCAAACTTTGTTTGAAGGCCCTTAATGGTATCTCCCCTTTTTACTCCCCATTGCTCACTTCTGACTGAGCCATCTTTTCTCACCCATTTGTCAGATTTTTAGAAAAACAGTTTCATGTTTCCTCTTATGCTCTTATGTTTCACAGACGCTCTCCATGAACAGATACTTCATTGAAATCCTTCTAATTCTTTGAAAAACACCTTGAGTCTGATGTGTACTAAAAATATCTGCCCCCCAAACCCCACCATGCTGAATATTGAAACCACTACACACATCACTATTTGACTTAATCATATACTTATTTCTTCCCTTACACCATTTTTTTGCCTTACTATTAGGGTGTGAAGTCTTTGAAGAAAGATACCTTTTGCTCTGTGGTTGACCAAGGTTTGGTATTACGAGCTCTTATCGCAGAATAGGAAACAGAGGTGCCATCATAAAACACAGTGTGTTAAACAATAAACGGGCCTCACACAGTATGGCAAAAGCCAGGCAGTAACCATTATGCTCTAGGTGATGGCATCAAGGATTAGCTCTCAGGTGCTTTTAGAACCTCCCCTTTTAAGCAAGCTAAGCTCTGCAAGACATCCACCAGTTCAAACCAACATTACGTTTTACAAAGACTTTCTAAGCATTCATCTACATACCCTAGTTTCTCATCTGTGAAACATCTGTTCCACTGTTTTCAAAAAAGTGTCCATGAGTTGTGCAGTACATGTTTTTCAAAGAGATCCACGTTCTCAACCTACATATATGTACTTTGAAATGCCCCATCATGGTTATCCCTTGATAAGAACTTTAAAAATTAGGAAGGCAGATGTGATAGGAATACTCATTATTAAAAGAGTAGGAGGGTTTGTTTTTTTTAATTCCAGAATCAAGCTTTGTTTAAACATTTCCTTGCAATCTTTGCAATCTAAATAATGTCTGTGGAAGAGAAAATGACACTTTAATCGCCAGGCTTACTTTGAGTGCCCAAAAGGCTAGCAGCAGGAATAACTGAAAGCAAATGCATGCACACATACAGATAGAAAAGTATGCAAATGTATGCACACATTACAGATAGATATATACGTGTCGTGTTAATAATAGAGGGTATGGAAATTGCTTCCTACTATTCTACAGAAAATTGTGTCTTCACAAGGTAAAGGGTTTTCTGTACAAATGTATTATCTCTGTACTGTGTAGCTTGAAATCTCCCCATGCTAGTGCTATGAGGCTCCAGCAGCAGGAGTTGCAGTGATTTGTCTCCAGGCCTTGGAAAGGAACAGCAGGTGCCTTTAAACAGTGCATCTCACAGGTTTATTAGCCATAATAAATAAAGCACTGGTGATTGGTCTACAGGGTTACACTACAAATAGAGCTACACTGGTGGTACCAATGATGGGAAATTACAAAAAGTAATCTAGTGTAGACACAGCATTTGATTAAGAGAAAATGAACCACCCATGTCTAAGCCGTTAGAAGCAAAGCTTAATTGATAACAATGTTGGCTCTGTTCTGTGAATGAATAATCAAATTTCCTGGCAAAAGACTGGAAGCAAATTGGGAAAAAACACAGTTTATGGGGATGCAGGTAATTTAGTTATTTTTCTTCTAGGAAGGATTTCTCTTAATAGCACGCATGCAGCTGTCCACATGTTATCTTACCCAGAACTGACTGATCTAATCAAGACAATCTTTAGAAAGATATTCTGAAATAAATGCCTGTTTAAGTGGTTATTCTTTCAGCTCTTGGCTGCTAGGGCTCCTCTACAGAGGCAGTAAGAGAAAGGTCACAGCACAAGAGAGATTGAGACATACATGCAGATATAAAGGTCCAGATTCACTATTATTTTTAGACGTCTGACATATGGGAATGCTAAGAAAAGTACTCTGTGCACAGAACATCTCCAGCTACAAACTGACATCCTGAGAAAACGTTTTGAGGAAACAAAGCTGTACTTTTGTCTCCCTAAGTTAAGGGCCATAAGGATTTAATGGGAAAGAAAAAGGTGGCTCCCTCATCCCTTCTCCCATTAACACTGCCAAATGCAGCATATCCGTTCTGGATTTCTGGATCTTCGACAGCCTGGCTGGAACAATACAAATGTCCTTTGCATATGTGCAGGCTGTGCAGCATCTGGATGTGTCAAACCTATTGCACATGCCCTGCAGAGTCAACTTGCAGATGTGTAGCAGATCCAGCATGTCCCCCATGTATCAGACTCAATGCACATTTGCTGTACACCATATGTGACAATATCCTCTCTGGGATTGTCCTGTCAAAAATAAGGAGCCTAAGAGTGAACTACATCACCTGGTGAAGTATCAGCCACATGGGTCCCCAGCTTCCCCTTTCAGGTTAGGATTATAACCATTCCTGAAAAGCAACAGCTTTTCCTTTCCAAAAGGACAGTATCCTAACAAGCACAACAAAAAGACCTTTAGTATATATGTATATATATGTGTGTGTGTTTGTGTTTATACGTGCATATAGCCAGCCCTTCTATTGCCTAGGTCTAGACTTTTACATGGTTTTATATCATTAGTTCCCACCCTGTAGGAGCATGGGCAAGCACACAGGCAAGACTGCAATGCCCTACATGTGTCTACATGGGTGGCAAGAGAAAATCTGGTGTCTCGAGGGGCTGTGAATCCTGTGCAACCTTGCTACAATCCAGAGAGCAGAAACAGACTGCCAGCCACCAGCCACAGGTCCCTGCAGTGGGCAGGATGGATATCTGCTGAAAGGCACAGCCGTGCAGGTGTGGCTGGGGTCACGCCTTGCCTGTCCACACTGCAGCCACATAGCCCTGCCAAATGTTCTTCCTCCACCAGCCTGATGCCTGCTCTTAAAAGTTCATCTGTTTCTGAATAGTTTGGAGTTGAGTGGAGCTCAGGCAGAGCTCTCGACTTGCAAATAGCACAGAATAGGGGTGCTTAAATTTTTACAGTTTCCTCTGGATTCTGGGGGGCTTGGACCCGTAAAGAGCTCTGTGAAAAGGCACTGCCAGAACAGGAATTAGAAACACATGCCTTCCTGGGTTTCACCAACCTGTTCTACAAAAACTCCCTGTTCTGGTTTGGTTTGGTGGGCTTTTTGGTAGCAGGGGAAGGGCCCCAGGATTGGCTCCAGTAAGAAGCTGAGAAGCTCCCCCTGCTTCCAAAACCAGCCAAGGAGCCATTAGAGAGAAAATAGGTGCACCTCAGTGATTAACATATGAAAGAACAGCTATGAGAGTGGTGCTGGTGGTTGGTGAGGAAGAAGGGGAAGAAGGTGCCCAGCAGAAGTTTCCCTGCAACCCATGGCGAGATGGCAGCTGTTCCCCCTGCACTTGTGGAGGAATGTGTTGGAACATTCCCTGAAGGTGCCAGGAGGGGTGAACTCGGCCAGTGGACTTGGATTTTGTGGCCTGTGAACTCTGATTGTGCAGGTTTGGAAGACCCTGATGCCAGGGGAGTTGCTGTTCCTGAAGGAGCCCGTTGACTCTGTGGGAAGCCCACGCCGGAGCAGCTCTGGACCTCGTGGGAAGGACTCATGAAGGAGAGGTTCATGGAGGACTCTTTCCCATGGGAGGGACACCGTGGAGAAGCAGGGAAGGACTGTAAGGAGTCCTTCGTCCTGAGGAGGATGGCGTGGCAAGAACCACCAGCCTGTGAACTGACTCTAAACTCCATCCCCTGTCCCCCTGTGCCACTGGGGGGAAGGAGGGAGAGAAACTGGGAACAAAGTAATTTGGGCCCAGGAAAAAGGGAGGGGTGGGGTAACATATGCAAGCCCTGCTCTTTGTGTTGTCTGTGTCCTGTGTGTGTTTGATTAGTGTGAAATTAATTTTTTTTTTTTCCCCAAGTTGAGTCTGTTTTGCTCAGGACCTTAATCGGTGAAGAACTCCTCTTATTCTTTGTCTCAATCCAGGACCTTTGTCCTTTGCATACCAGTGTGTGTGGGGGGGGGAGAGTTGAGTGAGCGGCCATGGGGCTGCTCCTTTGTTGTTGTGTTGGGCATCCAAAACCACGACACTCCTCCAAAGCAGCCATGGAATGGAAGCTAGAGGGCCATTTATGTGTTCAAACGTTACTGAAAAGGAGTATTCCCTCTCTCTTCCCATCACTTCATTCAGGCACAAGTCGGTAGCAGCCTTCCCGATGTCCTTTTGTGGTCCAGCCTTGTCACTGACAGTTCCTAGTCTATCTTATCGATAGAGATGTCTACCAGAGGCTTCCAGATGAGGCACAGTTATAGACAGATATGGACTGGAAAAGATACATTCATTGTGCTCACCAAAACGAAAATAAAAGAGAGGCCGGTTTCCTGCCGTGCTGGCTGCTCTCTCTCTAGCGGCCGCTTCCCGGATGTCACAGACACCAATGTTGGCAGTGCGGAGCATTCTTCTGGCAGCTCCTTCACTGTGTTGCAGTCTACACCGTACCGCGGCAGCTCCATTCGCTGCTGTAACAAGTTGAAAAAAACTAATTAATTCATGTTTAGTTTTTTTACATTTGTTACAGCAACGGGTGGAGCTGCTGCCCCCATGCAGTAGAGCACACACGCACACACACGCACAGACACCACGGGACGCTCACGGAGCCAACGCGGGTCAATGTTCCACTCTGCCAACATGGGCGTTAGGAATGTTAGCAAAGGTGCAGCAAGAGGACTGTATGTCCCAACACAAGGGAACTGCCTTTGGATTTCCTGTCCTTTGTTGAATGCAGTCACAGAATGCAAATCCCTGCCCTTCCCCAATGCCTCCAATCCCAGCAAAAGAGCCATGTCCATTTCTACACGGTTTTAAAGTATCTCTAAAACATCTATTACCTTTTTATAGCAAGATCCAAGACCACCAAAACTTATAAATGCTTGCAGTTCCCCATCAAAACACATTACAACAAAGAAACAAATGACTAATCGGTGATGTATGTATCTGTTACGAACAGAGGCTTCAAAAAGGCAGCATCTGTTTTGTTATTCTATTTCTGCTTGGAAGGGATTCATATCTCCCTTTCTAGTGAGCAGAGACCTCAAATATACAGATAAGTCTTATAAGTAGAATATATAATTGAACTGTTTCAAGTTTTGTCCAAAAGGTAACACAACAAAACAAACAAAAAGTACAAAGACAGGAAAGACCCAAGCACAAATAATACCAGTTTCTGGAGAAAGATACATTTCTACAGTAGAAGCAGTGTCTTCCACTATAATAAAATAATTCATTTAGCCATCAGCTAAATGATTGAGTCTGATGTACATACAAGAAAACAATGGACAGTATTTCAATACTTTTCTTCTTCATCCTACTATATTCTTCCTTCACTCATCCGTATCCCACATTCCCAGTACAGGATTTTCTGGGAAGTGGTAGAGCAGAAAACATTCACTCCATTTCTTCTCATCTTTCAAACAGCCCTAAATCAGCTACTTGCTCAGTCATGGCCTTTTCATGGCCATGAAGTTCAGCTACTTGCTCTTCATGGCCAATGAATGGACCCCATATAGGACTGGCTTACGGAGATCCCTCTGCTCCTCCTTACACTGGAAAACATTAATATCACAACAGAGACCTTGAAAGATAAGGTGGGATAAGGAGGGTTCTCCACCTTCTCTTTTTTATCATTACATGCATGATGAATCCCCAGCAGTTTCAGCCACAGATACAGCATGAGCAGAACAGTATGAGCTTCCTGGAGAAAGAGGTGTACTTTCTTGTGCAAAGGAAAAATGGCACAACTAGTTGTATAAATAAATCCTGGAACCAACTGCACTGCTGTAGTGAGGATAACTGTGACTCAACAGTCTCTTTGTAACTCAGCAAATTGAGGTAGGTCTCATGAGAACATACTGTGAAGACTATTGTATGTCTGATAGTCTGGTCAGACCAATAAATACCCAGAAATTTAATAACTGCACCTCTGGCATTGTAATGCAGTTGTTATTTCTTTGTTTCATTCTCTAATGGTTCCCAAGGGTCAGGAAGTGTCACAGACACCCTAGAATCACTTCAGAAAATTGAGGTGTCTGTCACACTGATCTCTTTCATGGAGAAGGCCAAGTTAAAGCCAAAGGCACAAACCCACCATTTTGCTACAGAGCTAGCTAATACATATACACCTGAAGAAGACTGAACAAGCTAGTGCCTCCAGACATCAGCAGTTTAAAAAGAAAACCATCAACTCCACCATAAAGGCAGGATTTTTTAAAAGAAAGAGGAAACTAATACCCAGCCTTGTAACAAAACAGGGCTCAGAGGACAGCTGAGCCCAAAAGGAACCTCCATAAGGTGACTGAGATGCCATGAGTGTGTGGGGCACGCTCCTCCGAGGTGAACACAAATTGGAGCCCCACACCAATACCTACAACTACATATTCAGCTCCACGATCCTGTGCCTCAGAAGAGTGAAAGAACTCTGAAGAGTTCTTACATACAAACAGGAATAATTTCAATGAAGCAATACATTATTAAACTTAGTCTGAAGATACTTTTACACCTTTTAGGCAAGTACATGCAACCCACTCCTCAACACTGAGACGAGGTATCTATGAAAGATCAGTAGCCCACGTGTTCTAGGACAAGCTGAACTCTACGGATGTTGCTGGCCTCTCTACTATCTTCAAAAGGGAGATTTGGACAGGTAACCCAGAAAGGGAGGAATGTATAATGCTCCAAGGTTCTCTTCCACTCTTGTCTATACCTCTGTTCAGAAAGCCTTACTTGGCTGAGGTCTTACTGAGTCAGGACATCACGTTTTCCTCTGTATTTTTGCATTACTTCTAACAAACAATGCCTCTCTAATGAGCCTAGGCTGATTTCGTTTTCCAGACATGACTGCCAAACCCACAGCAACGTATGTAAAAAATGTACACACACATCAAAGCAGACATATATATAAAAATATACATAAAGTGGATGGAATAAGCTTTTTCTGCATAACAATAGCTTTGTTTCTGCCATATATGATTTCTTCAGAGATGCAGATTTTTACTGTGGCAACTATCAGCATGCTTCACATCTTCCTATATCGTAAGCACAGATTCACGTACCGGGAGGCTGTGGCAGGTAGGCCCCAATTAATTTTGATCTCTTCTTCTCATATCCCTTCTGTGTGATGTCACCTGCCAAAAAAAGAAAAGGAAAATCAACAAGATGTGGATAAAGACAGTGTCTAGATGCTTAATGGCAGCACCATCAGCTAAGCCATCAAGGCACTGTTTGTCTGTCTTGACAATTATAATGAACAAATGAAAAGCACAGTATGATTATTCCACCCAGAAGAAACTCATTTATGCCAGAGCCATTCTGACAAGTAAACACCCAGCCCTGATTTGTTCCAGCACTGGAGTCCAGCGGCACAGAGTTTTAAAACCATTTTGAGATGCTGTCACACAAGCTTTCAAAAGCTTCAATGACCTTCATTAGGTTAATAAACAATGGATTATACCAAGTGCGTGGGCCTATGGTGGCTGGCAAAACACATCACTGATTAGCATTTTTTATCATTAATGGGATTTTTCTAATCAAGCATGTAAAGCACAAAAAACTTGAAACTGCTGCTGTATGATTTCTGCAATATAAATGTTTCAGCTGATTTCTAAGCAGTACTGAAAAGAACAAAACCAAAACAAATCTACCACAGATCCATGGTAAATAGTAGCATTAAGACTGTCTGACTTTCCAATTAATTCTAAAAAAAAATTTGGAGACAAATATTTGAATTTCATAAATTTAATTAATATGACCCTTCATATACAGTGTCTGCAGTTTTCCTCAGGTAACTTTTAAAGGATAAAAATAATTTTTTCATGTAAAAGTTTCCTAAAAGAAAGTGATGGGTAACTAGATATGTAGAACAAAACGTATACTTTTAGCCTTATCAGAGTTCAGGAGAAGGTTGGTACTGAAGCTGCAATACAGTCCTGACTCTGGAGCTCTACATCTAACTTTAATGGTTAAAGTACTTTTACAAATAGAATTCAAATATCCAGATTCTTCTTTCCAAATGTGTGAGCACAGATGCATGCACACATATATATGTCCTAAATTCAATACAAGCTACTTCAGATACTAAGAAGAGTGACAGGTTTCTCAACTACAAGATTTTTGAAATAACACCACATTCCCTTCAATAAGCTTATCTGCTACTTTGAGACTCATCATGCAGTTAAGAGTTTAGTTGCCACACTGGGCTGAGGCCTTAGGAGGGCAGAATCCACAAAAACCAGTCAAGCTGTGGAAGCAATGTTCAGCTAGATACAGAAATGTGTGCCTGTTCATGTTCTTCTATCCCTGTGTTCAATCTTCACCTAAGGAGACCAGGTGGCAAGAGGACTGCATATTCATTTCAATTCCAGCCACACTGGTAAATGGATGCTAGATTAGCACCCATATATAGACAGAGCTTCCTGTAGGTTGGACTGAAATCACTAACTACACAAAAACACCTTAAAATGTTATTCCTCAATGAAAGATCTTTTCTTGGTGATGGTTCCAATAAGCAATAAGGAGGCAAAATTCTCCAAGTCTCTCTGCCAGTGTCCTGAGCCAACCTCTTGCCCCTGATTAAAAAACAGTGCTTAAAATAACATCTCTCCCCTTTGCTACCATATCTCAAACTGCTCTACAAAAGAAGTCAGCTAAAATATCTGTGGTTTTTAAATTGGGAAAGTGAATGAAGCACTTCAAATTATAACCATCCCATATTTATCCACAGAAGAAGCAGCAGACTTGGCAAGACGAGCTAAGCTTTTACAGTTCAAACCTACTGATTCTTCAAGTACATTTCTTCTCATTTTGAAGAAACTCAGTTTTTTAAACACATTAGTAAGACCTTTTGTCTATCTCCTTTATTCCTGCACAGATTAATGCAATAATTTTACAAGTACCATGTGAGGAACAAGCCCCTTTTCTATTAGGTCCCCCTAGCTTATGCTCTTCCACAGCACAATACCGAGTTTAGGACTGGCTTTTGAACAAGAACTGTACTTCCTTGCCATGAGAATACAGGATTGATGCTACCTTTCCTTTTTTAATTAGCCCTTATCTTAAAAAGTCAGCAGACTCTCATGACTTCACTGCATCTTTCAAAGTCCACTTTGAAAGACAGAAGGGAAAAGGGTCTCAAACTGACTTTTAAGCAGACAGCACATGTTGGTTTTTCTATTTACTACATCAAACTCCTCAAAGCCCCTGCCAATTTAGACCTCCTTGTTGCACTCTCTAGCCTTCTTCTCATGACACCTTCGCCTACTTTTGTGTGGCATTTCTGAGCCATGTTGCAAAGCTGCACAGAACAGCTCTGGGGGACAAACCCATATAAGCAGGGGACAAGGCAGGCAGTGGCTTAAAGGCAAAAGGCCAGGCCATGGATGGAAGGACAATGAAAAGACTTCAGCACCACCATCACATATCAGGCAGCGGAAAGGTGGCACCTCCGATTAACAGCTCCCTGCAGCACTCTGCACTGTCTGTCTGTCTCCTTCCTTGGCTCTTGCCCCATCCTCTGTCCCAGCTCTGCTCCCAAACACCCTGCCTGGCTCTGCTACTTCCCACAGCTGGACCCCAAGCTCTCCTCCTCCTCCTCACTCCCTTCATCCTGGGCTGCATTCACTTCACTGCATTAAAAGTTTACAGCCTCCTATTTGCATCAGTATTCTCCAGTTGTTTTTTTCTCTGGATGTGTTGCTCTTTTCCTCCTCACATCTATTGCTGATTTGACAGGTTTGCACCATGGGAGGGCCACAGATGTCTACCCTGGAAAGTGCAGCATCCGGAGGTCAGAGGAGAAGGGCAAAACACAAGCCTGAGAGATCAGAACCCACCAACAGCAACCAACACTGAAAAGGTGGCAGATTTTACCCTGATTTTTTCCCCATCCATATTTAAAGTTGAATGTCAAGGAATGCTAATCCTCTTTCTACAAAGCAAGTTCACTTATTTCATATCTTCCATGGTCCTCTGGGGCACATGAAGGAAAATTTCATTTTGCAATGAAAGGGACAGCACAAATGAAAGACCATTCAACCCTCCAAGGAAGAAGCTTGCCTGGTGGAGTGAGTACAGGATCAGCACTCTGGCACTCTGTTATCCTACTCCCATCTCTTTATTTGTGATTTGTGCCCCTGTTTCTGCAACTTCCAGAGCTGCAGATGGCAATGCTCTCCTACACTGGCGCTCACAGACAGCAAGTATTTTGTAGCTATATTTAGCAAAGCCATGCTGTAGTGTAAGTTCACTCAACTATGCTCACTGCAACTGCTACTGTTTGCATTATACCCACCATTTCCTTTGAAAATTTACTGTATTTTTCTCTTTCCTTCAACAGTGTTGGATTTCTGCCTCTTTAAAAAGATGATGGGGCAAAGTCGGGGGAGGCGGGTGAGAGCAGCATAACCACAGCACACACACTTATCACAAGGGAGGCAGGAACTCCAGATAAGTGATAAGAGAGCCTCCTGGGATACCCCACATTGTGCAAGACATTTTGAGGAGAAAGAAATGCCAGCAATTACAGAAGTCATTCCCATTATCCTATCCCCTTTCCTGGCCCCTCCTCGAGTCAGCTCCAGCCAATTTATATGTCATGACCTATACTGATCGTGGAATAACACTTTAAAATGAAAAGAATAAAAAGGCACATTTTAGGTAATCAGCAAAGTATAGACTTTTCAGCATTCTGTTGAGGGGAAGGTTATTAAATGTGGAAATACTTCCACATGAAAAATATTTGTACAATACCACCCTTCTTTAAAGCATTTAGATTTCAAAAGCTGCAAGTGGTGAAACACTGGTACCACAGACAAATAAGGTGCTGTGCTGCTTTCATGAAAATAAAAAACACTTAAAGGCAATATAGTATAAAAGTTTCCCTTTCAACTGAAATACAGATTAGCTGATTTAGTATCACTTCCTGAACACAAACATGTCCAGTCATGATGGGCTGCTACCATGATATATGAAAGAATTTCCTCAAGCAATTGCATTATACAGGGGAAAACAGAACCCAACAACTAAACCAAACCCAAGAGAAGACAAATACCACCAAATCCTTCCTTTTTTTCTGGAAGATGCCATTAACTCTTACTGATCTCAGTCTTTCAGGACACAGCACAGGTGAAAGGCTAATGATAAAACCAGGGACTACAACCAGTTTGTTTAGTGCCATGAAAACTCAGTTTCATGTTCAGAGATCTCAAAGCCTGACAAATGCTGCTGGTTTTCACTACACATGCATGTTTCAAAATGAAATTTCAGACTGGGACTTTTAATTAGTTTAAGGCACTTAAGGAAAAATCCACCATGGCAAATAATGCAATCAATAACTCCTCTCAAACACAGGCTAACAGAGAGCTTGCCAGTGAGTGCCTTTCCTTTGCCCCTAATTTTCTGCCCTCTAAAGATTCAATTTTCTGTATGACTTGTTTATTGCTGATGACTCAAATTCAGTGTCAGCATCTTGGCAAGAGGGATTTGAATGAAACAAAGCTCCTCATAAAGAGAACTGTGACTCATTTACTTCTCCCACTCATGATGCAGAAAATCTCCCTGTCTGGTCTCCCAAAAATATGCCAAAAGATAAAGGATTCCATTTTGGATGGTGCAAGTACAGAGATATCAAAACTTCACAAACATATCTCATGTCACATGTACATGAACACAAAAATATATATATCAGCAGCTATTTTCTTTTCCAACATCTTTTAAAAAAGATGTTTAACCTCATTGGCAGCTTAGAGAACTACTCAGAACTATGACAAAGAAACAAATGGTAAACTGTGGTATTGGGCAGAAAAATTAATGGGATGCCACACTTTCCCTGCAAACAGCGTCAGAAATTACAGTGCTGCTCAAGTGCCTTTAGGGGGGTCATGCTGTAGCTTAAAGGTTTCAGTGATAATTTTACCCACTATCACCAAATTCTTTTTTTTTCCCAAGGATACATTTCGGTTTTGTATGTTGCAAGCAAAGCAGAAAATGGCTGAATTTCAATGATAGATAAGAAAGAGTGTTCCATGTGTACTTTACATCTTATAATGTTTCCTAAAGTGGCTTCTAACTCAGGAAAAAAACCATTTAAACAGATTATGCTATTAACAGATAAGATAAGCAACATTAGCACTACTAAAATGAGAGATAGAAGGTCTTTTCAAAGTATTCCTGTTAAAAATAAATCCTTGCTTCCCATCCTTTCAATAGACAAATTAAGTAGCTGTTGCATAACCTGCAAGTTTTTAGTTTTAATGCAATAGTAATTTTTTTTAAAGTATCATAGTATCCTAGTATCATTCTGGTTGGAAAGAACCTTCAAGATCAAGCACAACCACTACCCTAAGTCTGTCATGTCCACCACTAAAACCTGTCCCCTGGCACCACATCTGTCTTTATAGATGTCTCCAGGGATGGTGGCTCAACCACCTCATCTAACAGCCTGGACCAAAAAAGTGAGTAGTAAATTATTTTACATAGAAGACATTTTTTAGTATCTACACCTTGAATCCCAGAAGACCCCCTTAATGAGTTGCCCCACTTACTTCCTGGTCCCAAAGTCTCCAGCACATTTTTGCAATACCCAAAATACATCTGGGCTTCAAAAGAAAAAAGAAAGAAAAAAAAAAAACACAAACTGTTCAAAAAAGAACCCCAAAACACTTAATTGAAGGCAAGGAAAACAATCCTGGGGATGCTCTGAGTCAGACTATCTGCCCTTGGGCTGCACTGTGCACCAGGGGCACTGCCAGAGGGGTGGCCACAGGCCAGGAGCCACCGTGCTGCCCAACACCCTGCTCCTCTGGAGCCGGGAACTGTGTGGTCCTCGGGCATCCCAGAGCTCCCCTAGAACTGAGAACTTGTGAGGCACTACTTTTATGGCCTGGATTATTGTAAAGTAAACAGAGGCTGGTTGAACAGTGAAGGTTTCCATTCTCACTGTCAAGAGTTTATTTCATTATTTAAAGCTTTAACGAACGCTTTATATAATGAAAGCAATCCTTGCCATTTTTGGAATTTTATGGCTGTTAGGACCCTTCATAATGTTGTTTTCCTTCCTTTATTGCTTTATAAGGCTTATAGGGCACCCTTGAAGTGTATATCCTTTTTGCAGCTGCTGGAAGCTCATCTTTCAACTCTCCACTCACTTCCCTGTTGCCTATGAGGCATTTGCCTCTTCTACTTATTCTCCCAGTCTCTAACACAAACTGTGCAGAGTCAGATCTTGCTGAAGATAAAAATAAAACACAATTCTGAAAAGTATGCCTAAGGAAACATCCCTGATGAATGTCATTTAAGAGACAGGCTTTAGATTTCAACTTAGAAATATTCCCTAAAGAAAGATAATTACAGCAGTAATTCCACTTATCATTGCTTAGAATGTACAGTTCAGAGTAAATCAGATATTTCCATAAAGAGTGCACTGCACTGGGTACTGCACAAATTTGTGTTTCCATTTTTTCCCAACCCAGAAAACATCTTTGAAAAAAGAACTGAGAGGCAAAGGAGGGATCTTGAAGGAAAACATAAAACGGAAGTACAAAACAAAATAAAAAATAAACTATCTGAACCAGTCTATAAGCCATCCTCCTCTGGGCAGAAAAACATAGCCAAGCTTTCCAAAAAGAAAAAGACCTGAAATATCTCAGTAAAATAACGAAACTGATTAATAGGGAAATTTCTTATTTTGCCACTGCTCTAAGAAGCAGTCTATGAAAACAACTCACCTGCTTGTGACCTTGTATTTTTGAACTAGGTATTTTTTCACTACTTTAGCCATTACTAGGGTTAAGCAAACCCTAAGCAACTCTAAATGGGTTAATTACTAGGGTTAAACAAAAAACTATACAGGGGTTAATCTTCTTAGAAGATAATGGAAATCTTCTAAAAAGAAACAAATTGCTAAATCGATAATGTGTAATTTTGCTTTCAGTAATTTGATGCACCACAATATGTAACTGCAGAGCTCTTTACAAATTTCAATCCGGAACATAACCTCCTATTTTCATATGCTGGAAAAAAATAAAAGAACAGCTTTTTTTATATTGCAACTTTCTTCCTTTTGACTTGTGTTCACCATAAAGCTTTTGTGTTTGAGATTAGCTATGCCAGTCAATAATAGAAGTGTTTCAGCAGTACCTAAAAGCATTTATTTTACCCTAATGCAGGTTAACAACATTACATTGATTTGAAAAATAGGTATTTAGAGCTGTTGCATTACAGTATTAGAATACCAAAATGCCCAAATCTCTTCCCACAGGTTTTGTAAAAATAGAACCTCTTCTGGGCAAAAAAAAACCCAAATCCTTCATGCAAATGCAAATTTCCACATACTTTGACAGCTGGATGCAAATGCTGGAAAGCCTGGATTTCTCAACTACCACTGAGGAAACTGCAGTAGGGATACTCCTTTTCAAACAAATAGAAAACCACTAATGGTTGCAGAAAAATACTGAGGAGTTGTAAGCAGTTGTGAGCAGGGACTTGAACTGCCATAATGACCATGCTGAGTGACCATAACATCTTTAAAAATGCATCACTTGTGATATCATTGAGCACATTAATCTGGCCCACCATTGTAGTACACCATGTTTTGTTACATGACACTAGGATTTTGAACAACTAAAGAAAAAAGCCATCATTTATCAAGGAAACACAAGTGTCTTTGATGACAATATTCACATTTTTCTGTTGAAATGACAGCACTTACTTTTCTTAAATCCAGTTAGTAAGTTATTTTCAACTACTTCTTTCAATTCAACTCCTTAATCACAAACTCCATCTCCATTGTCCAAGAACCATAAACATCTATTGCTTATGATATACCCACCATCTGCTTTCCCATTCCCAAGAGTTGAGACACAATTCTATCATAAACTCATTGTCTCCAAGTGTGATTTGAACTATGCTACATGATGCTCTAGAAATTCTCCATACACCTACAAGTTCTAATAAGCAACTCTGCCAACAACCTAGCCCACACTCCCGTTGTCTCAGTTCCAGTCACCAAGTTCTGGTGCTTTGTCAGTCAGCAGTAATTCCGGATCTTTTTTGGGGTTTCCAAACAAGAATAAAATAACTTCAAATTCTTTCAGATAAAATCTAAATCATACAAACATACTCATTTTAAAAGCATGCAAAAGGGAATGACCACCTCAGCCACCCAGTCCAATGTCCTCCTATGTAAGAAGAGCCAATTGAAGTGAACATCATTCCTCTGAGTGATGAGTGCTCTAATAACAACATTAAGCAGTCCCAACAACTCTGTCCAAGCAGATTTCTAGCTATTTTGTGCAAAACTAAACCACTTTATTCAGTGTTCCCTTCTTAGAATGCTGTCTGAAATATGGTTATCTATAGATTTACAGAAGAGGTGAGAGCTGCTTTAAATCTCCTCTGGAGGAGAAAGGGAATTTAGATTCACATGTTAAAAAAGATGCATTAAATGAAGGTAACTTCTTCAGTTGTATTTTGTGAGACAGGGCTGGAGATGGTCCAAAGCACAGAATAAGTCACCTGAATTTCCAAAGCCCACAACTCTTTCTGGAGTACTTCTTCTTGGCTTTCTATTACATCTTTGCTAAGATAGCTGTGATGGACCGTACCGCTGTTTTACATGGGAACATAGGTTTTGCTAAGCAGAATAGTGCTTAAAACTTAGACACAGCAAGAGTTAGCATTCTGGTGCATTTTATGGATCTAATCAACATTCTCTGAATCTTATCCCACAGTCCAAATAATCCAAAATAGGTGAAAAATTGTGCTACTCTTCCTCTATCTCTCATGTGCTTGAGAAGTAATCCTGATATTACTGCGAGACACATAAAACACCACAATCTGTATCTGAACTGTAATACCATCACACACACATATTGATGCTGTCTTTCCAAGGAAATCGATTAATAATTTTGTGCCTCAGTACCTCAATTTAGCACAACATTAGACACCAGCTCTGAAACAGATCATCTGAGTTACTCCTTCAGTCCCACTGCTGGTTGGTGGCAAACTGCTGACCAGTTTGACAGAACACAGAGGCTGCATGAGGAATAAACAGAGCAACCTGAAAGTGGTGCCTTGACTGAAGAAGTGCTGTGGAGGGAAGGACTATGTTTTTGCTCATAAACCTCAGTGCTCACTTTCACTTGATAAAAAACTGACCTCCCATTTTAGTAACTTTAGCCTTCAGGAGGTGTTAAAAGGTGTCAGACAGGTACATGGCAACTTCTGGGTCACTGAGGCTAGTTCCATGTAGTTCAGGAGAGCATGACAAACTCTTTCAGAAAATAATTTAGTTCCAGATGGAGATAAATTCAGCTGGGCTACTTTTTTTTTAATTCCATGCCATTATAGCATCCTCTTTCTTTGCCATTTTTTCCACTGATCTGCATCTTTTCAACATGAAATAATTATTTTTCATTTAATCCTGTACCACAGGCTTTTCTGGCCTCTACGTAGACAAACTCCATTTGTCTAAAAAAGGTGAGCTACCATAACAAAGCAAGAGATCAGGCCAGTCTTGTACAACCTATCTTGTCAAAGATAACTGAGGTTGTATTTATCAAGTTATCCATTGACCTACCTGCATATCACTAAATTTTCTCCAACATGTATGTGAAGTATTCCATTCCTTTAAAGTTAGACGTGCTGCTCAGATCACCTTTTCTTTCCTTCCTACTCATCACTACTTGTAAATTTTGAAATGGCACTTATTGTTTGAAAATTACAAATTATTACCACTGAATTTTCTCCCACCAGTATTTTTCAGTATTTCAGCACTGATATAATCTAACTGCCTACTTCAGGAAACTGAGTATTTCTTCTGTTGTTATTAATATATAATAACTATTCAAACTGTTTCTAAAAGGATAAAGGCATCCTAAACTGCACAGTTCCTGGAAGTATTTCTTTTCCTACTAACCTGAGATAACTAAATATTCACTGCAATTAATTTGCAATTCAAAGAAAAAACAATTCAGATTTTTAACCAAATCTGGGCCTCAAAACTAAGGAAGATGTATGCAGAACAAACTGATAAATCTCCAGTTATAAATATTAGAATATGACTGTCCTGGTAATGCAAAATAAATTAATTATGTCTCTAGTCTCAAGAAAATAATAATAAAAAATCCTTATTTTACAGCCTGCAAAAGCAGTTTAGGGAATATTTTAAAGCACAATTTGTTGACAATTTATTTGATTCAACAGCAAGACATGATAATACAAACAGCTATTTAAAGGCATCCGCAGTAAGTGAACTGCAATACCAGTTTATAAGGTGCCCAGATCACTTCATCTTTTCTGTGTAAAAAAACTACATTTGAAAACTGTTGTTAGCATAATTTCTGCATGAACTGAAGTACTGAAATTCCACTCTTAAAAGAATAACCTAGAATGTATTAATGTAATTTTCCCACTTTGTTCCAGAAGGACCTCAAAAGGCAAGATAAATTAACATCATCTGGTTACTCAACCTGATTCCAAGTGTGTTACTAAAAGAACAGAAAAGCCCAAAAGCAGCTCACTGTTCTCCTGTTACGTGGGCAAAGTGTTTATGAAGCACTCAAAATATGCATCCTTCTACTCAAGGACTTCTGTTACCCAAAGGCTGACTCAGATCCTACCCTCTTAAGCCTGCAAAACAACTCAAAAGGAATAATAGCTACATACCTTCAATTACCTCAAGACATAATCAATGCCCCTGTTCTCCACAGTTTTCACAATATTTGACAATTCCATTTTTTCCCTGCTGTAGCACCTTTGAAGGCTCCTAAAGGTCTGCAACATTATTATAGACTTAATGTGACAGCTCATACTGATGTTAGCACACAGCAGCTGTTCTCACAGAGGGCATTACCCTCCAGTGCCTGTGAAATACAGCACTTGGAAATCTGCAAGTTTCTGCTAGGTTCAAGGCACACACTTCTCTGCAACTGGAAAATCAGATCTCCATACTCACTCCATACTCTCATCCTTCTTATTTTTCTCTATTTCCACCTTAGAACTACTCTTGATCAAGAAGCAGAAATTTACTGCAGTAAGCCAGGCGTGCAAGCATCTTATTTTCTTCCTCAGTTCTGAGTTCATTATTTATGTCATATGTTAATGAGGCTGTCTGTGATTTCTGTGCTTTTCCTTCAGATTTCAAAAATAATAAAATATTTCAAACCCAAAAGAATCCACTGCTTTCACATCTTTATTACATTCTATCAAGCTATGTAGAGTTCATTTTTTTTAAAAAGATTAAATAAAATCAATCACAGCTACACTTAATAAAATAAAAGCAAGCAAACTTTTACTGAGTAATGTTCACTCTCATCTGTACTAGAAGCCAAAACTAGCAATGCCTTTCTAACAGGCAGGCATTAGCAAAGATCACTTCCCATTATGATAAAGTTCAGCACCTAAGTCTGGCTTTCACAGAAAGGGATGGTGCTTTGGAAGGAGAAGTTTTTTAAAAAGCCTGTTAATTAATGTCTGTATAATGTGTCAAAAGAGATACTGTTCTGCTCTCGTTTTTTAATTCTCATGAGCTGACAGGTAGCTAATTACTATCACAAATGTTTCTTAATTCACTAGTTTGCTGGAATTCCCATTGTGGCTTACTTAATTTTGGGAATCAGTAGGTAAATCGGCAAACATGTGAGCCCGAGGACTGAAGGAACACCATAACATACCTTACAAAAGCCATCAGTCCACTAGTTTTTACAGTTACAATATAGATATATTTTTAAAATGCCAATAAAGATTAGTTAACTTGCAGAAAAGCAACAAGAGACTTCATTTAATACTCTGCTATTAAGTCCTAACTTGGAAATAGGACTAGCAGAGCCTGAGAAGGTAGCCATTTTTTAAGATATCAAGAATGCAAGAATTAAAGTAGGATTTACAATGTCATGTAAATATACATAAAACATTGACTTTTCAGCATAATTCAGATTGCACATACATGTAGATTGTTTTGGACAGAAATGCATGTGACTATCAGGCTTCCAACTAGTACACTGAGATCCAAGATCCTCAGTCCTGATCCATACGCCTAGCATGGGTGGACAACTAACAACTTTAAACCTGACAAACTCAAGCATGAAGCACCAGCTGAAGTTTTAAAGATTATATATATATGTGTGTGTGTGTGTGTATATATACACATAATTTTTTTTAGAAATACCAAGGCTGGAAAAGACCTCTACAATCATCAATTCCAGCCTATGACCTAATACCACCACATCAGCTAGACCATGGCACTAAGAGTCAGAAACAGAGGAACGGTCACACTGGATCCCTTCCAATGCTTTTTCATGTCTTCAGCACTCACAGTTACTTAGTGGACAGAGAAAGGTATAAAGTTTGAAACAGAAAAAGTAAATAAACTACCCTGCCTCTTCTCAGTGTCATTTGATCAAAAGCCGTGAGAGACTCAGCTAAGCCTCAGAGCACGAAACTGCAATAACCTTCTGGGATTCACTGCCACAGCTCAGAGTACCTTTTGCTGCACAAATAAAACCAGAATCCCATTTTGAATCTTGCTGAAGCCTTGGCCTCAGTAACTTTCAATGAAGAGCTAATTCCACAATGTAATTACACTCAGTGTGAATTTGCCAACTTTTAAAGTTCATTAAGTATCCTCCTACCCTCTTGCTGTTAAAAGTCCATGACATATCTTCTCTGCAGCATTCATTATTTGACCCGCTTTTGTCAGTTCTTCCTCATTTGCCTCCTTGTAAGGTAATTATTTCCAGATTTTCAACACACTTTAGATTTTTTCCATGCCATTTCTCATTTTCATCTTGCTCTCACAGCAACAGGCCTGTTTCTCCACAGGTAAGTCAAGGCAGTGGGCAATGCTGAGAGAAGCACTCAGCACAGTGCTCCAGCCCAGGGTTTCCCAGTGCTCCCAGTCCATGTCTCCCAGCAATTATCCCTGTGCAGCACTGCCCACTTACCCCAACTACCAACACCCATGTTCATGTCTCTCTTCTGACCTGTTTCCATTTAAAAAACTCTAAATACAAATCTTTATCCCGGACTGAGTTTTTACAACATATTATCAGATTCCAAAAGCAGAGATTAACTATATTTAACTGAGAAAACTGGACAGATCTGATTTTATAGTAAGGTTAAGACACAAGCAGCCCAAGGCCAGAGATTTAAAAGAAAAATAAAAACTATTCATCCTGACACACAGATCCCACACAGATCATGTTTGGAGTACTTCATGCATCCAAATGAAAACAAAACTTCTCCTTGAAATTTTGTAATATCCTATTCACTATTGAATTGTATATTACATATACTTCTGTATTAATAAAAGCTTTCCTTACAATGCTTGCAATTTTGGTGTCATCAATCACGTTGTCATTAGGACTGAGTTTTTCTGTTAGTTGTTGGGTTTTTTCTGGTTTATACTTCCCCCTCTGTTTTCCTTGGCTGCCTAGTTCTGACTTTGAAAGACTGATGTAAAAAAGACTTTTTCTGTAGGACGGGACAACTTCTTTGGTTCTCTTCAGTCAAACTTTAAGCTACCTCAAGATGCTCTCCAGATTGAAACAGAGTGGTTTGAACATCCACTTCAGTCAAAGTTCATCTCATTTGATAATATAGAAAACAGAAGAATAAGAGGGTTGAAGAGATTGTGAAGAGAAAGACATACTTTGGCTTCCTGAAAGTTATCTATACATATAAAGAAAATGCATGCAATACAAGGAACTGAAACTAGAGAGACTTGAGAGCTGAAAGTAGAGAGAGCAATGGTAGCAGTTCAGATGGATCAACAGCATGTCTTGTCCCCAGTGGCTATTAATTTATGTCTTATTTAAGAAGTTGGAAGACACAATCCCAGAAAAGTTTAGACTTTGAACACAAAATAATGCAACCAAGGTGGTTTATTTTGACATGCCTACTTCCATACAGGAATTCTGCACAAATGCAGGATTACTGTAAAAAACTCAAATGCAAGTGTTGTCTCAGTGAACACCAGTGTGAAATTAGTATCCATCTCAGTAAACCGGAGGAATAAATCTCTGAAATCTCTGAAGTCCTTCATTTTTCAAATTGCATTTGCACTGGTATTTATCTTATGTAAAGGTTTCTGAGACTCCTTTTGCACAAAAATACGCTGTAATATAAAATCAGTAACTCTTTGACTCGTAAATGCTGACAGGCCTTGAAATAGGAGAGGATACTAAAGCTGCAACCAGGGCTGCAGGCATACCAGGGAAATCTGGCTGATGTCTTAAAAAATTTGGGTAAATTCAGGAGTGGCTCTGTAGGCAACTTTACCTACCAATGGGCCTCTGCTCCTAATAGCTGACTAAAAGAAGAAGCACAAACAATAAGGATACCAGGCTATATTTTAAGTATATATATATATATACACACACACACACACTACCATGTTTTTATTAGCTGAAGTTCCCATCTGCCAAAAAAGCTTCTGTCAAGCTAACAGCTCCAAGGAACTTACACTGAAATGTCTTTCTGTTAAATTATATAATTTACAGAACTAAGACTCTGACTTCTTTCACTCAAGATATCATCATGGTTTAGTGCTGACCTGTTCTGTAGTTTCAGGTGTGCTGTCAGAGTCATATTAGGTTACACAGAGAATGGAAGAACACTTTTCTCTGCAGCTCCTAGGTACCACTGTAATATAAATAATGCATAATAACAAAGAGTACATTTGTACATCCACTATGAAAATCATTTGCTCCAAGTTTTCTAAATCGGTCAATGTATACATCTTTACTCTTTAATCTCTGCAAGCTCTATACCAAACAGCTCCTTTAAAAATCACAAGTTTTTGCAAAGTCAGGCACTTCCTAATGGCTTATTCCAGAAGTTACACTCTGCATACATATGTATGAAGAAATTACCGAAAAAAAAGCAGCTCAGCTTATTTGTCTTTTTGGTCACCTAATCAAAAAGGTGATTGGATTCATTTTTACCACATCAGTGAAGTCACTGGAGAAGAATAACACTTTTTTTTTTCATGTGACAGATGAATGACCTTCACCATGGAGTTAATGAAATGAAAGTTAAGCCCATGTGTCTTACAGGTCCACCAAGGCCATGGTTCACTTCTACTTGTGTCTGTAGGGAATACCACCCACATATACTGCAGTAGCACTCACGTTCTTCGACTCTTAGAGTATATATATAATATCAAGAGGCCCATTTTCTTTCTGCTGTAAGCAGAGGAGACGAGAGGACACCAGCCAGTGAAAGAGGTGAGATAAGCAGGATTCTTACTAAACACAATTAGGAGATAACAGCAAGGTATCCTTCATTTTCCAGGGAAATCACTGCTCTAATGCAACCGAAGTATTTAACACTACATGTGAAGATGACACACAGCATCATAGATCTGTCCCAAGCCTCACTACTGCTTTCCATGCTCCCAAACATTGTTTGATACTTTCCCTGTCATTTTATGAATTTTCTTTCCTGCAAGAATCACCAGAGTGCACCCACAACTTTACAGAGTCGTCTCTTCTTGACCTTATCTCATGGTCCCACAGAAAATGGCACTGCTTACTTTTATCTCAAAATTTGCCAAGTCACTGCCGGAGCCTGTGACGTTATTACTACAGACTACACAGGAGATGGACTTCCATATCCAAGCCCACAGGCAGACACTACTTTCAACCATGAGCTTTCCACAAGAAGCTGAACCTCCATGACCTGACGGCCCTGTGACCCTTTTCCCCTTCCATCTGTCCCCCTAAAGCAGGAACTTTGGCAGATCTCTCTCCTCATGCAGTGACTGCAGGGCATGGCTAGTGAATCTTCAGAGATGGATTCACCAGGTACCACTCCCATGCAGTGTTTGCACAGCTCCCAGCAAATCTCCTAACTGGTAAATCCCATAAAGTTCCTCAAGTAAGTGGGCTTCTTATGTGGCTACCTCACCAGTGCAGGACTAACAGGATCTGATAAAACTGAGGCTACAGCCTCCTGCGAAGGTATGGGCTGCATTGGCTATCTAATAACAGTGAAAAGTAATATAATAATGGAAAATACATGAGAGAGTCCATTACCTATTTATTTTATAAAATCATAGATTGTTTCTAATTAATGGAAAAAAGTTAAAAAAAAAAAAAAAGAAAGTTACAGTTACCAGACATCGAAAAAATCTAAAATATAGAGCCATAGTAAAATAAAAATGGAACAAAACTACCTCATGTTCTAGGACAGTGAGGAAAGGGGGGACAGGAGGAACCTAGAAGTAACCTTGGGACCCAAATGGCATTTAAACCACCTACAGCTTCTCCTTTTAACCTCTTAACTGTTCTTTTTCCCTATGGGCAGAGACAACCTTTAGTCTACTCCTTCTGCACCCCAGGCGCTGCTGAGCTGGCCAACCTGAAAGACACCAAGAGCAGAACTCTGCTGCTGCTCCCTTCTTAAACTTAAAAGGAAGACACAGGATGAAGTCTTGGTTCTGGCTGAAAAAAAATCAGCTGTATGAGTAGACAGTTCAGAGGAGTGATGGAGATGGATTGCAGATCTCTTAACGCCAGCAAACAATCCTTCTCCTATTTTGTTCATGAAAATTCAAGATGTTGCAAAGCTTCAATAACAATGTGATATCGGACAACATGGAGGCCAGCTGTGTTCTCTGTTACACAAACTTAATTTAGCATTACATTTCCTCTTTTTTTCAGGTACAGTCTCTGCTTCTTGCAAGCAGCAATCACAGTACTGACTCCAAAAATGCCTCTGAAAGCTCAGCTGTGTACTGCTGTGTAGTTACTTGCATTTATAATTTGCTCTCACAGAAATAAATACTAATGTGCTTGAAAAATGTGATTTGATTATGTGATGTGAAGGAGTTTTCCTGTGTAAATCTCTCTATACAATTTATATGGTATTCTTTCTAAAAACTAGAAACTACTGTGCATTCTAGTTCCAGTTCCAGAAGGATTTACATTCCAAACTTTAGCACGACATGACACAAGGGAACTGCTCTAACTTCCCTGCTTGACTTACTAACTGATGTCTTTTCTCCAGCTTCCACTCAGCGCTCAAGATGGATGCAAAAAGAGACTTACTAAACATGAAATAAATTAAATGAAACACTAGATAGTGAAAAGACATTTCTACGCACTTCACAAACGCATGTAAGAAAATCTTGGTCATAGGTACAGAAGGCTTTGACATGTTACTCATCATGATTTTATCTCATAAGAAAAACAAGGAAGATGATTTATCCCCAAACTCCTACTTCTCTGGCACCCAACCATAAGCAAAACGGAGGCAAATCACCATTTTACATAAATCTTCCTTCAACAGCTCCAGAGAAAGAGCAGGGCAATTCAGAAGAAATAGGAATTTACAAATGTGGAGAACAGTCCACAACAAATATTAATAAAAAATTTAAAATCTACCTCTTTAAACTAGGGAACTACACTACAAATAATCATAGGTAAATATTCACTTCAGAAAGCAAGACTACAGAAAGACAATTTTACAGAAGCAATGGTATCTGAGATTCTGCCTTCCTAAAGCAACTAATACAGAAAGTATTTCACTTTTTTGCATCTACACACATAGGTCCTGCTAAGTGGCACCAGCAATGGAGTTTTAATGGAACTGTTTCTCAAAGCACATACCACCCACATATTGCAAAAGCTGTAGAAAGTATAGACTCAACACATCCATCTACCCATCTATTGTTTAAATGAGGTGTTTGATATGCAACAGCTCTTGTCTCCTTCGGTTTGAGGCCAGAATGCAGGATCATTTTCATTGCTCTCCTATATGAGAGTGCCAATATCCCATTTAAATAGTTCCATCTGAAGTAGTGAGTGGTTATCAACATCACGGCATCATATCCTCCAAATAACTATTTTAGGACATGAGGAAATAGTGTGACTTGCCAAAAGTCATGTAGGCAGTCCACGGATGGCAGTGAAGAGAACTGAATATAGATCTCTAGCTGGTGTGCTACCCATCCTACTAAATTATCTGTTTAAAAAAAGAAGATTCCTAAGAACATGATATTTTCTTTCCTTTCTGATGATTAAATGGATCCTGTGTTCCCTCCTTCTTGCTTTCATAGGTCACCAGGCTATGCAAACAGCCTGTTTCATGTGAGCAAAAGAGACAGCTTAGAAAACACATGTTGAATTTGGATGGACTGAGGTTGCACATGTTTTTTTAAGTATAGAGGCTGAGAATTGCTTGGGTCCTACTGATTTTCTTTCTGACCTAGATGTTGTTTGTTTTTTTTAACATCTGACAATGCTTTTCTATAGTCCTGGCAGGGCTGGTTGTATATCATTACTAGCTTACTCATGTTTTTGTTGGAAAAAGGTATAGGATGAAAAGCTAATTCATTAATGATAGAGATTCACAACTCTGAAGAAAGGAAGAAAGCATCTGTCCCAAGAGGCTGCATTCAAATGTCTCCTCTGTAGAGAATAATGTTAAATACTGAGCTGTGGTAAACATCACAATCTGGCAAAAGAGCATGAAAACAACATGAAAAATAATTTTTACTCATCTCTTTTATTGTACCTACTGCAATTCAAGAAGAGAAAAATGTGTGAATTACTAGGATTCAGCCTATGAAATATAATTAGAAAGAAGCAAAAAGCAAACAGATAGTAAGAACCATTAGGAAAGAATGGGTAACCTCGTCACCACAACATCATACAGATTTGTGGTGACTCTCATCCTGCAGTGTCCCTAGAGGTAGTCATCTCATCTTAGAGAGGATGCATTAGCGAGACAACAACACTGAAGGTGAACAGACCTACCAAAACATTTCTGCGTACTGAAAACCTACAAAGACAAGTTTCCTCCAGCATATATGACAGATGAATAGCAGATATATGGTGATACAAAGGTTTCCCATTTAACCAAACAGGAGAAATGGGTACTTCAAGGAAATTATCAAGCAGCAGATTTAAAAGAAATTTAAGTGCTTTCTACATAATACATAACTTTCATATGGAACTGATTGCTCTAGCATGTTCTGTAGGACAACAGTAAGATTAACTGCAAAAAGGTGGTCCAGACCTATGCTGGACCAGGAATAATTTTTTTTCCTAATCACCCATAACTGGTGGGTGATCGAGCCGAGACACGTCACTGACAAGATTAATTATTTCAGCAATGAAGGACAGATGTTATGGTGGAGTTCTCAGATCTCCTGGCTCCTCTCCTCTACTGAACCTGATTTCAGCCATAGGCACAGTGCAGAGGCTGCTATTTGCACTGGCTAATCTTCTTAAAATGGATAAAGATCAACTGCCATTGACTAGAGAGTCTCATCAAGAAGCCTGTAGCCCCTCTCAGATACCAGCTGAATCACTGCTAAGTGGATCTCAGGTATAGTGCAAGACAAGGTTGTCACCAGGGGCCTCCTCTATCATCTCCCTTATCACTGTGTGTGAGGTCAATGGTGAAAAGAAATCAGTCACAGACATCAAAGTGCCAGGTCTGAGTTAAGGAGCAGGAACAAAGAGCAGCATGTCTTCTTCCAAATTTTCTCCACTGGGGAGTAATTTTTCCCCTTCCCTTGGAGATTAATTCAAGCTTTCAGTCTTCCAAGAAATTGAAAGCTGGAAGGATATGTGGCTATTCACGTAATGTTGGGCACAGTCGTTTCATTAGGCAAAAAGACAAATCATGTGTATTAGGCCCAGGAATTCCTGCTACGTTTTTACGGTTTGCATCTAGAATTATAGAATCATAGAATCATTAAGGTTGGAAGGGACCTTCAAGATGATCAAGTTCCAGCCCCCCCTGCCATGAGCAGGGAACCCTACCACTAGATCAGGTAGCACAAAACCTCATCCAACCTGGCCTTAAAAACCTCCAAGGATGGGGCATCAACAACTTCCCTGGGCAACCCATTCCAGTTCCTCACCACCCTTACAGTGAACAATTTCTTCCTAATATCTAACCTAAATCTCCCTTCTCTCAGTTTAAAAACATTACCCCTTGTCCTATCACTATTTTCTCTGATGAAAAGCCCCTCCCCAGCTTCCCTGTAGGCCCCTTTCAAGTACTGGAAGGCTGCTACAGGGTCTCCCCAGAGCCTTCTCTTCTCTAGGCTGAACCGTCCTAATTTTCTCAGCCTGTCTTCACAGCAGAGGTGCTCCAGCCCTTTGATCACCTTGGTGCCCCTCTCTGGACCCTCTCCCACAGGTCTATATCTTTCTTGTGCAAAGGCCACCAGAACAGTATTCCAGGTGAGGTCTCACCAGAGCAGAGTAGAAGGGCAGAATCCCTTTCCTGGCCCTGCTGGCCACACTTCTTTTGATGCAGCCCAAGATGCAGCTGCTCTTAGGGCTCCAGCGCACACTGGCAGCTCATGTTGAGCTTCTCATCTACTACCACCCCCAGGTCCTTCTCCTCAGGGCTGCTTTCCAGCCATTCTTCCCCCAGCCTGTATTTGTGCCTGGGGTTGTGCCAACCCAGGTGCAGGACCCTGCACTTGGCCTTGTTGAACTTCATGAGGCTGGCACTGGCCCACTTCTCCAGCCTGTCAGAGGCCCTCTGGAAGGCATCCCTTCCCTCTTGGGTGTCAACCACACCACAAAGCTTGGTATCATCAGCAAATTTGCTGAGGATACACTCGATCTCATTGTCCATGTCTCCAACAAAGATGTTAAACAACAGTGGTCCCAGTACTGACTCCTGAGGGACACCACTCGTCACCTGCCTCCATTTGGACATTGAGCCATTGACCACAACTCTCTGGGTGCAGCCATCCAGCCAATCTCTTATCCACTGAGTGGTCCATCTGTCAAATCTATGACTTGTCAGTTTGGAGACCAGGATGCATGTAAAGCAGTTGATGCATGCAAAGCACTATCATGGGTATTTTTGGCAAACGAAGAATATAAATTAAAGTACATATTAAACACACACTATATCTGCAATCTAAACTAACATATATGTTCATTTTATATAAGAACATATTCCTGAAGTTGCAGGATACTAATTCAAAAGACAAGCAATTCAAAGCTTCCTTGGTTGACGCTGCAGGTAATGAGATTTTTTTTCCCCTGACATGTTGCTTTTCATCTTACTTCATAACTAAATAATTTAGTGTATTTTTAAATATATATATAAACATTCTAAACAGTAAGCTGTGTATGACCTACTTATTTTGTGTTTCCAATTTAAAAATAGACACTCCAGGAAAAAATATTTCCTATGCAATTGTCAACAGAATGAAGTCAATTTAGTCCATGAAACAAAGACTTGTGAAGGTGAGACACATGCACCAGTAAACACGAGAAATCTTTTGAACTGCAGCACTAATTCTGAGAAATGAGTTTCCAATGAAAAAAACATTTCCCATGTGATTCTTATCGGTCGCTGAAGCACATGACAGCTTCAGCTGGTGTCAGTGTGGCGGCTGTGACAGGTCACCCTGCAAAGGTTGTTAAATGTGCAATTTGTATATAACTGCCTTGATTGTAGGTATTTGCATATATACAAAACACAGGCTGATGTAAAGACTTCATCAGCATGAAATGGAGGTAGTTGCATTCTCCATGCATGACCAAAGCTGTGAGGACTTCAATGTAGGAGGTGGCTTTAAGACTTCGACAACCTCTGCTGAGTGCACAAAAAGGCCGATGGGACAGTAAAGGAAGCTGGATCAGCTGCAGTTTCTATTACTGCTACATATTTACTCTATCTATGCCTCTCTTCACTCCCACTAAAAAAAATAATAAAAAAAATTTTAAAAATCAAACAGCTGAGTCAATTACAAAGAATTTAAAGGCTGTCAGAAAATGGTCCAAGTACTTAAATTTTAAGAGGCTTCTAAAAAGCCTTTTGAAGTCTACAGGGGAAGCCTCCAGAATCTCCATGGCAGTGTCCCTGAAAGCATGCCTGTTGAACACAGAGCGTGACCACTCTGGGGGAAACACCACCCAAGGAACTGGTCAGAAGGTCAGGAAAAGAAAGAAGGAGAAAAAAAAGTGGTTAAATGCAGTGGGTAGCCAGTCTGGAAGTCTCCCTCTCCCTTCCTGCTTAGCTGGACAATGGCTTAGCATAAATGGTAGCCACACCACCTCTGAAATGTTCACACTTGGGACCACCGGTACAGGTAGCCTCACGTCTGGCCAAGGCATCCCATGAGCAAACATCCTCACTGTTTTAAAAAACAAAAGAGCAGGGAAAGTCTTTTTCTCCTGTATAATTTTTGCTTAAAGCAAAAAACCCAGAAAACCTGGATGAATTTATATCATTTTTTGGAGCAGGCAACATTGAGGAAGGTAAAATTTTCTTATGTAGGTGTATGGAGCCCTGCAATGTGTGCAGTGGAGCTTCTTGAGTACCACTGATTTAGAATAAAGCACTACAAGGAAAGGCAATCCTTCCCTTGTTGCTTTATACAATCCACTGACACAGCTTTTTCATCTTCTCAAGATCCACAAGCCTTCACACCTGCACGCAAACGTACTACACTCTTGAATATTAAGCACGAGTTCAAGTGTCTCTGCATCTAGTTTCCTGTGCCAGAGCCCACATTAAAACTGTGTGAGATGCTGAGGGCAGAACTACTCAAAAAAGGGAAACAGTTTAATATAACCTGATGGCATTACACAGCATAGTTCAGAGTAAGCATGTTTAGGAAGCTTAGATGTGTGGTCACTGTTGTCTAAGACTGGAACTATGAGAACTAAAAGGAGTTAGAAATGCAGTGGAGCTGGTTTCACTGGTATTATAGTACTTAATAAACAATTACATCTCCTTCCTGCATGTAGGATAGAAGGTGTT
Organism: Apus apus; assembly: GCF_020740795.1. NCBI lineage: Eukaryota > Metazoa > Chordata > Aves > Apodiformes > Apodidae > Apus > Apus apus. The sequence goes on from NC_067283.1 coordinate 10,987,625, forward strand.
GGGTAAACAATTTTTTTCTGCATTATAGAACTTAAAAATTGTACACCTCACAAACTTGATATCCATGGGATTTGGAATATTTCTATAATATATAAATTGGTTTGATATTGTTTGCCAACTCCTTTTACATTTTTCTTGAAAACATAAAATACAAGCCACACAGGAATGTGTAACTGAAGTAAAATGAAACTACAACTACTGCCAAATTCAAGAGTTTGCTTTTGAAAAATGAAGACAGAAACCTAAAAGCCCAGTCCTGGGTTTTCTTGCTAAGAAAGTGAGTGATTTTCCAGGCTGCACTGCATTTAAGATTTTAACAAAAATATGCTAGAAAGCAATAAGAAAGTTAGTCAGAAACACAAAAGTTTTTAAGTAGGAAAGCTTTAAGACATTACAGAAGTATTCATCTAGAAGGTTTAAAATGGAGAGCACGCATTTATGAGACATTGAAGCATAATTCCACCCTACACTCCAGAAACAAAATTATAAAGTATTTCCAAAATGTCCCACAACTAACGTCAACCAGGAAACAAAAGGTGAAACCATACAAAAGGATATCCTATCCTTGGATCTCTGGATCAAAAAAAAGTGAGGAGTTATTATAAAAAGACATTTGGATAAGTAAGTAATTAAAATAAATGTTGAATATAAACTTTTCAGTTCATTGTTTCAGAAATGTGAAGTCAAATGACGCTTCAGAAATTCTTTGACCTTTGACCTCCCCTATTTCTGTGCAAGACAAAAATAGAAGCTTATGGTTTTCACAGTTGTTTTGGAAACATTATTTTGCCCATGCATTTTTGCCTTTTTAGTGCAATGCAATAAAAATAATCTCTTATCTTACAGAAAAAGGGTGTAAAAGTATTTCAGATAGTCACTAACCCTTCTTAGAAGCTCTTCACTACAATAAAATATTAAAATGTGAATACATGATGCAGTTTTACATGGTGAAGAACTGCACATCTATCAGCAACTTCTGCAGTCAGAGATGAGCATGGAGTCAAAAATGAAGCCCAAGAATTTTGGAAAGAGAAAAATCAACTAGTACATGCCGAAATTAAAAAATAAGTTTGTGTGGTGTGCATGTGCCTCCACATCTAAAGCTCTCAAATTGCTTCAATGAATGTTCAGAAACTGTAATTTCACTTTTCCCCATCAAGCACTGCACCCAGAGCAGGTCACTCCTTCCCAGTGACAACCAGGTTTCTCAAAAGCCCGCCCCCGGAGCCTGACACAAAGGCTTTCAAGCAAACCAGGCAAATATCACAGAATCACAGAATTGTTTTAGTTAGAAAACACCTTTAAGACTATCATGCACACTGATCATGTTTTTTCTGAATACTTGTGCAAGCAAATGTGGTTCGTCTGCTGGAAATATAAATGAAGTAAGAAGCTCAGTGCATTCAGGCTCCAGCAGAGGCTGCAGAACAGGAGTCTCCAGCGGTGCTGGCAGCCCGGTGTGTGCAGGGTCAGGGCTGAGCTTCAGCACGGGGCTGCTGTGGTGCCAGCTGGCAGGCTCTGGCACGCCTGGGGGACGGGTGAGATGACAGCACGAAACAGAGCTCACTCCCACCAGGCATCAGCAATGAGGCACCCGGTTTCACTCCTTAAGCACAACCCAGCACTCCTACCTGCGTTGTGACTTGTTCAGGGTACCCAACACATACACAAAAATCCTTCCTTATCGAGTTTCAACATAGCCCTCATGTTCCAGCCTTTCAAACTTGGGGAAGAAGATCAGCAACACACAGACACATACAAATAATCCTGCTGTTGGGCCAGGGAGGACTGCAGGAGCCCAAGAACCAAGAGCTTTGTGGCAACAGGTGGCCAGCTGGCTCCAGCAGCGCAGTTCCTGCTCCTGCTGTTGTTTGCCATTCCAGCAGAACCAGGAAAGAGCAGGCAAGAATTTACTGTCCTTATCATGGAAATTTCCCTCAAGTACCTTTTACCATAGGGTAACAATTGGGTCCTATGCAAAATTACAGTTTATTTGAGCTTGCCAGCTTGGAACACTTTAGACCTCTTCAGCAAATGCAAGGTGTAATTTGCAGCTTTCTGCAACCAAAAGGCTGGTCCTTTCTCCAGAGCCTGTGTTTAACAGAGGGAAAGATAACTGGGATGCAGCAGCCCCAGCAGGAATGCACAGCTCCCTCCATCAGGCACGGGGTCAACCTTGAACCACAGGGCCGAGAAACAATAGCTTGTGCTCGGGAACAATGCCGCCTTCATCTCCCCAAAAATGATAGCTCCCTGTGACCCAGCACAGGTTTCTCCCTCCCTGTCATATGAGACAGAGACCCAGTGTGCCCGTTGTTAGTACGACCTTCCCAAACAGAAGCCCAGTCAACTTGTGGAGTCTCTGGGTCAGCTGCTTTTGCTGAGGGCATGGGGAAAATAAACAAAACAGCAGCTCCCAGTTCTGCTGTGAGTTCCTGATGTCACCCATGGGATTTGGCCAGTGCTGGTCCCTCCTAGCTGCAGCTTTGGGGAGTAGCACCACAGAATAAAAGGGCACAAAGGACTTGTGTATTGAATTAAACGAGGACTGGAGCTGCTCCCTACAGTCCTGTTTATAGCCTAGGTGAGAAGAGCAGGAAGAACACTCAACATCTTCCCTTCCACAAACCTCATCAGAAAAAAGGCCCAAACTGTCATGGAATCATGGAATCGCAGAATTGGCAGAGTTGGAAGGGACCTCTGGAGATCACTTAGACCAACTCCCCTGCAAAAGCAGGATCCCCTAGAGCATGTTACTCAGGACAGCATCTAGGAGAGTCTTGAATATCTCCAGAGAAGGGGACTCCACAACCTCCCTAGGCAGCCTGTCCCAGTGCTCTGTCACCCTCTCCGTAAAATTTTTCCTCATATTTAAATGGAACTTCCTATGTTCCAGCTTGTGCCCATTGGCCCTCATCCTGTCATAGGGAACTCCTGAAAAGAGTCTGGCTCCATCCTGCCTGCACCCACCCCTTAAGATACTTGTCAGCATTAATAAGGTCTCCCTCAGCCTTCTCTTCTCCAGGATAAAGAGTTCTAGCTCTCTCAGCCCTTCCTCATAAGGGAGATGCTCCAATCCCCCAGTCATCTTTGTTGCCTTCTGCTGGACTCTCTCCACAGTCATTCCGTGTCTCTCCTGAACTTGAGAGCCCAGAACTGGATGCAGTATTCCAGCTGTAGCCTCACCAGGGCAGAGTAGAGGGGGAGAATGATCTCTTTTGACAGTTGTGTCTGAAGAGTCCCACCTTCTCCAGGAGCCAAGACAGGAACTGGAGAATCATCACAGGATTTCTCTTACCGGTCTTCTGCCTTTTGGCTTTTCCCTGTACTTTTCACTAGCAAGAGCACTCCAAGAGTGGCATTTCTATACCAAATGTATTATATTTGCATATCTCATATTTGCTTTTATTTCTTCTGGGTGGATGGTCTTTGCTTTCCCCATTTGACAGGTACCAAAGGCAGGGAAAGCCCAGTGATCTAAGGGGCAAGTCCAACAAAGATGGGGCAGTGCAGCTACAACAGATGACTGCTCTAATTCAGCTCCCGCCTACAGCAGACATTAATTCAGGAGAATTAAACACATGGGAATCCTTATCAACAACATCCAAAATCTCTCTGACATCAAAACCGAGGGAGAACTAACCAAAGGTTTGCAATTCTTTTCAGACAAACATGAACCTGATTTATTAAATGGGTACTATGTCCAGTTTCTGTACTGAAACCATACAAAAGCTGCAAATTTGGGATAATTTAAATTTGTATTAATTCAGTTCCAGAGCTAAACAGAGCAAATGAGCATAACCCATGGAAAATAATTTCCAAACACACCTGCAAAGGTGGCTCAGAAGTGGCCTTGCTCAGAAGCCTTCCGGAACCACCACGACATAAGTCCCAACACACGACAGTCCCAGTCTCCCTAAAATAGTACTTCTTACTCACTTCTCAGTTAACATGTCCTCTCAGTACAGCTGTTGCCCAACAAGCAAACCAAGAGAAAGCACAATAACTGGCAGGAAATTAATTTAGAGAACACAAACCTGGGCATTTGTCAAAGCTGCATGGCAGTGCCAGCAGTGCCATCGAACAGTGACCCTGACATCCATTACGTGCTCGCATCTGCAGTTTAACATGCATGACTTCCATAGAGATCAATTATTCAAAGGCAAAATGTACAATGCCTCTGCTCTTCTGTTATTGTTCTTCTTTATAGCATTTACATATAGTCCACCATCAATCTCATCCCCGTAAGAATCTGTTCTCCATTAGCAAGAAGATGATGCATGAAAGAGGATCACAGTCCATGGTCCTGTCTTCTACCTGTTACCTATTTTTGTAGTTTTCAAACTTTACTAGTGTAAGCCTGATCACACAAAGTATTATTTTAGAAGCCACAGCTCAAGATTTCTGCTTTTAATTTTAAGTCCCAGTGCTTTGATTTAATCACTGGGCATTGCTATTAATTCTTCTTAACAGTTTGTTGCTACGCTGCTAATTATGCTTTTTGTGTGTGATAACTGGACTATTTTAATGACTTCAATATAATATATATTCAAAGAGCCAGTGGTAAGCCAAGCACCTTTAAGGGTTCATGCCAAACGAAACAGCTTCTGGCCTTAAGCCCAAAATCTGCTTGATCTCCATAACTTACATTTAAGTTCTGTAATCCTCCATCAACATACAATTCAGTTGCTTGGATTTTTTTAATTCATTTCTTCAGGTGCAGAGGAGGTTTCATCAGATTCAACAGTGCTGAAGAAAACTAACATATCTTGAATTTCCTGGTGCTAAAAGGTGAAATAACATTTATACTGCCTGATTTTTCACATTAGCATATCTCTAGTTTTTTAGTATTTTTTCTATTGTGCTCATTTTGCAAACATTCTACGAACGCTTAATAGTTTGTAAACAGAGGTAATTAGTTGACAACAAACATGATTGAGGTTAAGCATGCATGAAATTACTTTCAAGATCGAGGCCCAAATTAGTAAAGCTTAATTCAGGTCATTGTTAATAAAATTTTAAACCCCTACTATTTTTATGGATGTCTTGAAGTAAACTCCCTTACTTCTCTTTGATCTTTGTTCTCTATTGCTTTACCAGCGACACTGAAAATCAGAAGTCTGCATTTTTTAGGTAGCAACCCTGTAAAATTTATCCACAGCTTTCTATACTGAAAAAACAAAATTATTAAAATGCTGGCTTAGAACTTACTGCCCTCTCTTCCCCATATTGCAATAAAAAGCTTATCCTTACAGTAACAATGTAAAAGCAATACAAATTTTTATTTCATCAAGTCAGCAGTTGCATATATGTCTTTAAATTGGTCAAATAAGAAGTTTCTTGGGAAACTGGTAGCAATATATTTCTTCACTCTGTATGAAAATAATTCATTACAGCAGGACAATGTTGTTATATTTGCATATATATCACTCTTCTCAAATTTCTGCCCCCCCTTTTCAGACCACTTTTTTGTGTACGTTTATTGTATTTATGCTGGCTGTTGCATAGCATTGCTCAATTTATGCCTGCCTAGGTCTGTACACATGGCAAGCAAGTGTATTATTAAAAGTTACATTTACAGTAACATGAATATTGAATTTATTCTTCCTGCTACCGAGCACAGTTTGTACAACTTAACATTTCTCTTCCCACTAACCACTAAGATATTTGTGCTCCAAATCTTCTGTCCATTTAAAAATTAATTATAAGAAATTATGATGTCATTATTATATTAAGTCTTCCATTTTATTAGAAAGGAAAATATATACCCATACCAGGGCTGAAAAAAAAAAATACGGGCAATCATGTGCAGTACCCCACAGCCTGAAGTATCTATACAAACAGATGTTTAATAAGAAGAGTCTAATAAATATTTACTCCTCTCTCCCCCTGTCCATCACTCTCCTCTAAGCTTTTTAACTTTTTGGCCTGTTTAGAAATGTCCCTTCAAATCTAATTCCATACCATCCTACACGAGCTTCAGCACTGAGCAACACTAAGTCAAAGCAGACCCAGCATACCCCGAGTATATTCATACCTCAGCACCTCTGTAGCACTACCATGCCTTCTCTCACATCTCACATGGTTCAAACATGAAGAAACAATTCTTAATACTTTTTTTTAGAGGAAATGTCCTGTTAAGAAGGAAGTCAGATGACCACACAGGTCAAAGGGCTCTTCAGACCCATTTCGCTGTGGTATTCTAGCAACTACTTCCCTTTTGCCCTGTCCCTTCTGCAACAGCACTGCTAGAGGACGGTAGGTATTTTCCATCATAGAAGAGACAGGGTTTATACAACAGTCAAAAATCCATGTAAACACAGTCTTTAAGCTATCAAAAAGTGTATGTTATTACTAAAGGCAATAGGGTGATTTTATTTATTAAAAAAAAAAAGTATGCATGATTCAAAGGCTGCCCCTCATTCACAAGGTCTGAATGCAAGAAAAAGCACCATTGTCAAGGCTAAGACACATGTTTTGTGTTAGTGGTGTAGAAAAGCACAACGTGCTCCTCACTGAAAGCTGCTAGTGATAGAGCTGTGTGTAGATCCAGATGCCTTGACAGCTCTCCACAGTGAAAGCAAACACTTGCAAGCTGAAGATTTCTGACATGGCCTATACACAGGTTGTACGTACAGAGACCACTTGCTTATTTTACTCCCCAGAGTCATTCCTACTTCAAAACACATACAAAGCTCAGTTCAAAATTCTAGGCCTATTCGCAAAAATACAGGTTTACTATACATCAAAGATTGCTTCCACCATCCAATTTCCAAACAAATCTGAAAATAAAAATAAATTTCCACATAGCTCCACATTCGACCATTGCACCAATATTTAAAATTGTAGCCTTTCACATTTTTAAGTAGCTTTAAAAGCAGCAATCTTACTCAGGAAACTCTTTAAATACAATATAGGTGTCACTGAATAATCCTTTACATTTACCCTTGTGCTTCAAAGTCACACTGAGCAGTGCTTCACAGCCAGCCAGCTTTGTTTTGGTCCAATTCAGCAGGACTCTGATGCTACTCAACCTAGTGTAAAGAGTACAGCTGGTCAGAGAGTGTTCTGCCAGCTAGGAAAAACAAAACCAAAGCCCTTTATTTTTAGTTGAAAACAGAAAGCCTAATAAAACTTTATCTGGGGGAAAAAAAAAAGTGCCTTTCTTTCTTTCTTTCTTTCTTTCTTTCTTTCTTTCTTTCTTTCTTTCTTTCTTTCTTTCTTTCTGTCTGTCTGTCTGTCTGTCTGTCTGTCTGTCTGTCTGTCTTTCTTTCTTAAATTTTAGATCTTACTCAGCTTCACATTTTGGAGAGGAAGCTGAGCTGATCCCCAGTCATTATAACATTGCACCATGAAGTATGAGGCATGCAAGGACAGCCTTAGACAGATCCAAAGCAAAGGTCTCCATGTTTGAAGTCAGAAGAAAGTCATCAGGCAGCCTTCCCTCCTAAGCCATGATGGCAAGGGAAGCCTGCAGAGCAAATCAGCTGGAGATCTTTTTTTGAGAGAGAGTTGGGGCTGCTCAGCCTGGAGAAGAGAAGGCTCCAGGGGGGCCTCACAGCAGCCTTCCAGTACCTGAAAGGGGCCTGTAAGAAGGCTAGGGAGGGACTTTTTTCAAGGGCTTGTAGTGAGAGGACAAGAAGCAATGGTTCAAAACGGGAAGAGGGGAGAAGAGATCTAAGCAAGACATTAGGAGGAAATTCTTCAGTGTGAGGGTAGTGAGACACTGGAACAGGTTGCCCAGGGAAGTTGTGGAAGCCCCAGAAGTGTTCAACGCCAGGGTGGATGGAGCTCTCAGCAACTTGATCTAGTGGGAGGTGTTCCTGCCCATGTAGAGGATTTGGAATTAGATAATCTTTAAGGTCCCTTCCAACCCTAGCCATTCTATGGTTCTATGTTTCCCCCCTAACTCTTCGGCTGCAGCAAACAGAATTCAACTGGGGGCCAGACCCTTCACAAAGTAAATGTCCACCTGGCCATCAGACTTCTCCCACATGGTGGAGGGACGCTCTGGGAGCTGGGCTGGCCCCAGCTGTTATGGGAGAAGAAGGAAGAGCTGATGGGAGGCCTTGCCTGGGCTTCTCCAGCACACCAATTCAACCTTGCCACTCCAACCTTGCCACCCCCAGCCTTGATTTAAAGTTTAACACTCAAGCTTAATCTTTTAAAAGCACAAACCCATTTGCAAGATTTTCCTGTGTTTTTCTGTTCATTGTTGCAATTTCACAGGATGCAGGGGAGCAGGAGAGCCCATGTGTGGGAGGGGAGGAGGAGCCAATGCTCTGCCCTTTTCAAGTGCTCCTTGATTTCATCTACCCCACACTGGGATGTCAAAGCCAGTTATATATATGTAGCAGGACAGGTTTCTCCAGGGGTCTCAGTCTTGCATGCAGCGTTCAGCAATCTGTGAAAGGAAATCAATAGGAGCTCTCCCTCCGCTCCCCTGTATCCCTGCATTTCCCTCTCTAGCCTATGTACTTATGCAAAAAGCACAGCCCTTTGTACCATTACCCTACCCCTATGAAAGCCATTACCACAGCCCAACAGCAGAAGGTGACATCGATATCTAAAGCTACAGAAATAGCTTTCATAGCTCAGCAAAATAAATACAGGCCAACTAAATATTTCAGCTAAGCCCCATTTCATCACTCCTGATGTACAGTGGTGCCTGGGCTCTTCCACTCATTGCTACAATTTCATGTTGCTAGATTATCAGACATGCATTTCTGAAACACAAAATACCCTTTCCAGTGGCAGAAAACCAGCAGTTCTCAGACAGGTCTCTCTGTCACGCTGTAGCCTTTAGATAGTGGTCTCTGAAATGCCAACACCCATCCCTCTTATTCTTTCCATGGCTCTTTCCCATGGGGTGGCTTTATCTGCTGGGACAGCTTGATATTTTTTCATGAAGAAGCTAATATTGTTTATTCTGTCATTTATCTGTATCCTTTTCAAAAACATTTTCTTTCCATTGTGCATTTTCCATTGATATTATTGTCTATTACAGCCATCATATGGTCAATAATAGTATTTTCTTAGTCATTTTTGCAATCCTATCTCATTTAGATTTTCCGCATTCATTTAACCCTTTCCTCATTTTCAGCAAGTTCTGGCATCAGTATCTCTGCATATTCCTGGTAACACATCTGGTATTTTGTAACTCTACACCAACCTTGCTCAAAGATAAACTCCTGTTAATTTTTTCTTTGTTCATATGTCATTAAAAAGCAAGGAGTCACAGGGTCAATACTCACTCTGCAGTGGCTGGGATGACCTGATGAGACAAGTGCTGGCCCGTGGGCCATGTGGCAGTCACAGAGACAGACACGGGACAGGCAGCCCACACAGCCCAGTATCTTTTTTATGTTGGACATTCAAGTAAGAGTTTTATTTTCAGTGAGTTTCTCCCTTGAAATGCCGAACTAATCGAGAGGACCGGAAAAAAGCATAAAGAGAAGGTAGTCTGGTCCACAGCTCCACTGCAGATATGATAGCCTGAGCAGTGAGGAATAAAACCCAAGAAAAACCTTCCCCCTTGGGCCAGTGGCTTTGCAAACCTGGAAGGGGAGACAGGCTGCTTGCAAAGCCTGTGGTTCGGCAAGACAGGGTGGCTTTTCAGCATCTTTAGTGTATCAATTCTGTGCTCTCTGAAAGGCAGATGCACTTGAGGAGGGAAGGGAAACCATGCCTCAGAAGCAGCAGCCAGGCCCTGGCCAGCACTGTGTGTTATCTGTTGGATTTCTTTAGTTCAACCCAACCAACCATGACCTTGTAGGTCTGCCCATTTAACAACAGCCATCTGCTGCTCTGTAACAACTGGAGTTCTATTATTTGTTAAGTCTGATAAAAACTAGCAAAACATAAGTTTTTCTGATGTGCACAAAGTCCACCAAAAAGAGTAACCTAGTAATACCTTATGACCTCAAGAGGATGAGGAAAAAGAAAGTATCAGGTTGAGGGTGAAAGCATTAAGAGGCAAAAACAAATTATAAACTTAATTCAGTATTGTGGACATACAGACAAAAGCCAGACGCTGGTACAAGAAACACTACAGTCATTGGAATTAAGAGCAGAAACATTCAGATTAAAATAGAAGTGCCAATGTTTCACTTCACCATGCAGGTCTCTAACCTTCCAGGCTTCACTCTGCTGTCATTTTGTTTTTGAAAGGACCAAAATGCTAAAGCAGAGAGCTTTTCTGCTTCAGCAGGTTCAAAACATAATTATTCAACAGTCCCGTGGTGCAAAACTTTGGAAAACTCACTTCCTTGCCAACAGATTGCTGGTAGCCAGCTAAAGGGATTTAACCTCTCAGCTACCAGATACATGATCAGAGTTATTTCCAGGCAAAACTGGTATGTTAAGGAACTGCTCCCAGGCACCACTGTGCTCGCCAGCCTTCACTCACACCATCTGCAGTCGCAGCACAGTAACTAACATCAGTGCAATCTGACTTATCCTGGGTTCATTCCAGAGTAACAAGATTTAAAACAGCACTCAAACTCTTTCTACATTTGATCATTCACAGTTGATAATGAAACTAAATCACGTATTTTAAGACTGTGAATCAAGGTATTTTACGCACGGTCAAAGGCTTCATTTCCCCATCAGAGAGATTTTAGCTTTTCTTGAGTAGCTTTTGCACCCAGTTAGGTTCCTGCAAGCACAGCTGGCTTCACAAAACTGCACCAGGCTCTTCATGGTAGGAAATGCTGGGGGTTTGTTTCTGAGAGTTTGGCACAGGGGCAGCAGCCACCTCCATCCCTGTCTGCTCACTGCCAGACTCCTGGCAAAGGGAGCCACCAGGTTCTTAGAAAATGTAACTAATAATTTGAATTGAAACCAAATGTTGCTTTGCCACATCATTTCCCTGAATAGTAAGTCCTACTGTGCCACTTTTGTTTTTCTCTCTCTCACATTATTTATAAGGTAAAGAAATTTGCTTTAGGAGACACAGAAATGCAGAGTCAAATAATAGCATTTCTCAGGTGGAAGGCATACTAGGTGCATCAGAGATGCAATTTTAACAAGCCATAGTCATTCTTCAGGTTATTTTTTTTTTTTTTTAGTTAAGAGATTCAGGTACATTAGTTAGCTTCACTAGAAAATTAAAAGAAGCTAATTTGTGTTGTGGTGAAAGGGCTGTTGACTTGTTTTCCATATACAACGTTCATGTAATGGTTTCAGAATTTGTAATCCGAGAGTAAAATTGCATTTTATGTGCCTAGGGCCTTAAATTATCATGCATTGTCTGGATGGCAGAAGATGTGAAGGAGATGCTGTCACTGTTTATTTAATGCAATATGGCAGCAGGGACCAAAGAGAAGGCATTTGTCCACTGGTAGTAAACTGAAGAGTTTGAACTTTCAAGTTTGTCAGGATAATCCTCTCTGCGCAAGCTCCCGGTGGCAATCCGCTGCGGATGTTTTCATCTTACAGAAAAATAAATACCTGTGTTGGAAATGAAAAGCAGCCAAAACAGAAGAAGCAAAAAAACTACTGAAGGCATTTAAATAGCCATCTAATAAAAAGGTGGAAAAATCCGTGTTAGCTAACATAGCTAACTCATTTTGAGTGGACCTTTTAGTTCCCTACAATATCCAAAATCAGGTGAGACTGTGTCATAAAAATTAAAACCTCACCCAAATAAATACCTTGGGAAAGAAGTGAGTAGATACATTAAATGGTAGGAAACTAACAAGTTCTTTTCTGAAACTTTGGAATGCAAAGGTTGCCAGTAAACACAAAAACAACACAGATCACCAGTAAGCAGCAATGCCATGTTATTTGCCAGTTTGTGGTTACGTGGAACATAAACACATTAAAGAATGAGCATAAATGCCTGGTGAGATGTGTATTCAAAGGAAGAAAGGCAAAGATCCGCTGCTGGAAGGAGAGGTGGGAGGTACCCTGGGCAGTGGAACAGCAGCCACTTCAGAGCATGGAGGCTTCACATCCACAGCTTCCCTGACACCTACGTGGGTAGATGGAATTTTACAGATTCCACTTCTCAAGTAACTCTAAATTCCCCTCTGTTGCACTTCAGAAACAACAGTGTGGATCTTCTTTAATTTGGTCCTGAGATTGGATCCATGACACTTAATTTTAAGCCATATATATGCTTGACATTTGCTCTGCAGTAATGATTGATGCTTCCTCTAGAATCATCAGTAAGAGACAGGCACTTGCAGCTGGTGATTCACTGGATCCTGAAATAGGTTTATAAAACAGGAATCTCCAGGGATGACTCAATCTACATCCACTGACTAGGACTGAATTTAGCAGCTAAAGTTAAATTAAATAAATCCCATTCAAATTGAATGATTACAGCCAACCACAGAGATAAAGCCAAGGCAAGGAGGTTTAGTGAAAATGCCTCATTTTGGGGCATATTTCATCTACTAATACTCAGGGGGGTTTTGATTCAAGAAGCTACATTCCATATAGAACAAACATCTGATTTTTTAATTCTGATAACCTATCTACACATCTAGTTTTCTTTCTCAAAAAGCAACCAATTCCTGAAGAAGATGTCACATTGCTTACTACTTTTTCTTCCCAAACCTAGTTTGATCTGGCAAGTGTGATTTTTTCCCCTGATCTTGGAAAAAAATATACTGTCAGGAGATCCCCCCTTTCCTTGGGAAACCCTAACACACACACCCTCTTCCCCCTCTCCATGGAGGCTCACTCAGCCTTATGCCTCCCAATGCATCAATGTCAAGAGGTCTGTTTAAGTCTGCTAATCAAACTTCTGATAAATTACAGTGGTGGAATAAAAACATCTCTAAAGAAAATACAAAAACATTAAAATGTATTATTAAAAGTAGACTATATGTAGCTACAGATACCCAACTCAACCATGAATCTCCATTTTATGCACCAGGGCAGAACATTTCATTAAGAAGGTTTATTACATACAATTAACATTCATTTCCTCTTGAAAAGCTAACTCTTTAATCACATAATTTACGTAAAAGGCCATAGGAAAGATAAAAAAAATAAGTAACACAATCAGATCACTCATAACACAGCATCTATTTTAAATTTCTAGGGTTATAGACTTAGAAACAAAGTATTAAAACTTGTATGAACACGTAACTTCTATAGAACTAAAATGAATTTACTAAAGAATGTAACAGACTATTCAATTTCAGGGGACTTCTCTACAGGTGTCCATGCAAAAGTCAGGCATAAACGCAAAGCAACAGAGAACTCTCCATTTTTCTTTCTTTACCTAACTTCAGGTCAGACAGATTTTTTTGCTTTGTCCATTGTTTTCCTTTAAAAAAAACAACAAAACAAGCAAACAAAAAACCTTGCATATAACAAACTCTGCATTTTCTGAAACAGAAGAAGGCTTAAGGATTAACACATTAAGCAAAATACAAGGAAGCATTAAGCATCATTAAAAGATAAGAAATAGTCAAAACCAATACTGTTTAGTGAGAGATTCTTCCACCTGATACTGGCAATGGTAAACATCCACCACCAATAAACAAACTCCTGGGACCTTCCAACAGTACACTGATAGAAAATTAATGGGCCTTGCACAGACCTCTCAGCTGCAAAAGCTGAGCATCACAGCAAAGGATTTTCATTCCACAAACAAGACACATTACGCAAACTTAAAAGGTTTCATTGTATAAACCCTGGCAGACAAGAACCTTCATGGATATTTTTTTTTAAATATGCATAAAATGTTCTACAGAATATGCTCTAGGCACAGTTCTTCAACATGCCATGAAACAAACCACTGGAAAATTTGCTGAAAAATCACAATCTCCAAAAAGAAAGCCAGATATACATAAGAAAAGAAAAACAACCTGTGATAAAAAGATTAAGAGGCAGAAAAAAATGTATATAAATGGAAGCCAGTTAAACACTTCTGAAGAAAACCTGCATCCTGTAGGAGGGAAGGATCGATCCTCTGGAGCCCCCCCAGGAGCACCCCCAGTCAGAGCAGCCTGGCATGGGGACCTCATGCCTAGCAGCATTCTTCGAATGCAATGAGATGTGGCCAGATGGCTTGAAGGCATGTCTAAGACCCAAAAATTCTTCTGGAACCAGAAAATAACCTCTTCTGAGTAGCACATAGCGATCTCAACTGATCCAGAGAGAAGCAGTGCCACTGGAGTACAAAAACAGCATCTCCCACTTGTTATTACCCTGTAATACTATGTATTTTTTCTACACTTTGGGAAAGTAGTCTCTATTCAGGGAAGTAACATGGCAGCTGCTACTAAAATTTGACTGCTGTGATGTTAAGATAATAGTTTTTGACATAGCCATACTAAATGTCATTCCTCATTCTTCCATGTCACTACCAGTAAATCAACACCAGAAACTAATTCATTGCTGGCAAAAAAGTCCTCCTGTCTTTTGACTGACATAAATTAACGAGCTAAATAACATCAAATTATCTGAAGTCAACTGCTATTTGCATTAGTCCTACAGAGGTCATGAAGCAGACGGAATGCATACCTGGCAAAGTCCCACACCAACAGCCAAGTTTAGTTTACATGTAAAATATATATCAGGCTATTTTTATTACCAGGAGCTTTGCATTCCTCCTCTGCTTCAACAGGCTTCACCAGGGCTGCACTGACACCACTGCCATCAACAGTGTGATGTGCGAGCTACGAATCACATTGGGAAAATAAGCATAAAATGCATAGCTTAGGGCTGAGCCTTGGGGAAGAAAAAATCCCTAGTGTTGCAAAGGACTGGCAGTATCCTACTGAATTAGAGCTGCAGCTCGCACTTGCAGTTCTACTGTCCATAAATAGCAGAGCAGCCACGCCAGGCAGCCACTGGGGACTTTCTCAGACAGCCACTGTACACTGTCCAGGGTGCATAAATTAAAACCCTTTTGCAGTTTCCAGCTTTCCAGTCTCCAGTTTGGAGAGTTTCCAGCTTTCCAGAGCTCCTTCTCCCCTCCTGCAACTTTGCTGACCATCACCAAGGACCCTCCAGCCACCCAGTGCAGTCTATGGCCAAGGACACTTAGGCTATGTCAAGTACAGTCCTTCCCAGTGGGATAATAAACACCCTAGTCCCTCTCAAGCCTTAAACATCCATTTTATATAAAAATGGAGAAGATGTTTTGTAGCAGGTGATTAGCTGATTTGTTTGGAGGAGTGTATGACAATCCTGAAGCTATGAAAGAAGCCTTCACACCCACCACCTGTCCCTAATTAAGGGAGAAGTGATTCCTCCTGTCACTTCTGCCCCAGCCACACAAAGAACTCCCGTATGACGTAGAAGATGGCACACTTAGATGAAAAGGAAATTCAAAAGGCAGCACAGCCCTATTTTCTTACTGGCACCATCAAAAAGGAAGGAAGAAAGAAAGAATGTCAAAGAGCAGTGGCATTTAAAGGCAGAGATCACCGTAAGTAAACTTGCCACACAAAAGTCTTGTGGGTTCAAGGAACTTGGTTCCTTGCAAGTTATTTTGGTCTGGCACGAGCTGTTACATTGCCCCAAAAAACATCTCCCAACCTTAATTTTTTTCTGTGTAAATTAAAAACAACTGATAGAAAATTCAACTAATACTTTTTTTTTCTTTTTTTTTAAACTAAACCTCAAACTGAAGGATTTTAGCTTATTATGGCACATTAAGACAGAAGCATTGCAAACAGATCTGAAGTCACTTGTGCTTTAATGTTAGCATACAAGTAATTCTGCATAAAAGAAGCTACGACCTTGATTTAGGAAGCACTTGACTCTGCTTTATTAAATTAGAGAAGTCTACACAGAAACACTTTCATATCCTGAAGAACAGCCTGTTATATCTAACTACAACAGCTGACCAAATCTCAATGTCCTGGGCAATTAATTACAGAGCCTTTGTTAAAATATATCATCATCACAGTCACATATTTTGGCAAAACACCACAGAAGTCAATGTAGAGAGCAGGTTTGTGTACTTTCACAGATTAATCAATTTTCTGTAGCTGCTCACTTCGCTGACACTTTATTTCCACACGCTTGCTTTGCAGCACTTTGCTGTCACCCTTGTAGGAGCTCACTTTGCCCAGCAGCTCCATGTGCTGCTGCCTGGGCAAAGAGTTTTCCAGCTCCTTTCACAAGCTGTAGATTGCATGCCAGGGCCTGGTTTCTGCTTTAAATAAATCAGTTCTTAGTTGTTTCCTTAACTGAGAACTGGGAAGTACAGGGTTTAATCTTGAAGCTCAAGGACACCCAGGTGTATAAATCTAGTGGTTCACTATAAGGGTCCTGTCTGCAGCAAAACGGGTGTAGGATACTATGTAAATCTACATAAATTATGCAGTCCTTCAGCAGATTAATGTGAGCATGGGAAAAAGGACAAAAGAGAAGAGAAAATTATTAAAAAGACTGATTCTGTGGTAGGAGAGGCAGAAGCAGGAGAGAAGGGTCTCAGAAATGACACCCAGCACCATGCCATGACAGAAAGGAAGTTACAGGAGAAGGTGGCAGCTGCTGGGGGGCTGCCTGGAGCGAAGTACAAGAAAGATTAAAAAATAATTATCTTGTGCAAGCTAAAATTGCAAAGAATGGAAGGCGCCAAGAAACAAAGCATCAGCTCTCTCACTCCTGATGCATGGCCCACGGACTGTCACCTCTGAAGGCCTTCCCAGGCAACTCTCTGTCCAGCAGTTAAGTGTTTTCTTTGGAGCAAACTCAAATCTGAGGCTGAAGCACTGCTGTCTACAAGCTCTGAATACAGGAAACACACCTGACGCTGGTCATGGCTTTTTCACCATCAATCAGATATTTAACAGGGTAACCAAGTGTAAGCAAAACTTGAAAAAGGTCTAGCAATTTTAGCTCAGAAAAGGCAACTTCAACCCCAAAGCAATCACACACTCCTCTACAGTCTTTCACCTTCTAATATTCACATTTTTTTCCAGTTCCCTCTGCACAAGGTAGCCTTAATCCCCCGTGCTTGCTGAACGCCCCATTAAATACAAGTTATTCAACAACCTTAACACATCATGTAGCTCCAGATGTCACTAAGCTCCACAATGAGCTTTCCCCACTGTAGGCTTCTCAGACTTTTTGTTTTCAGTAGCAATGTGAGTAGGTAGCCCTGAGCAGGGCTGTGTATTAATAAATTTTTTCAGCAACTGTTCAGTTTAAGATCCAAGTACCAGATGCATCATTCATTACTCCAAATGAAATTACATACAGAACTTCAAAATACTGTGCAAGTATTCTTCTTGCAAGTGCAGGACTTCAGCAACAGACAGCAGAATACAGCCCAACATTGGCTCTTCGTGCTAAATTAATAATCTACACAATTAAATGCTTGCAATTAACAGGCGTTTATTATTTTTCCAGTGTATTTCCATAATTGCTAATGTAGTATAAAAATCCTGAAAACTGTCTGGGGGTTCATTTGAGGGATTTACTAAAATTCCATGGAGCCTTACAACAAGTAGCACCAAAATGGAACAATGTCTACAGGAGAAAATCTACAGACATCTAATTACTGAGCAAGGTTTTAATCAAACCACTCTATTTTCCTTCACAGTAACAAAAGGGATGTTTTGGCACTGGGCCAGGAAAATAACTGTAAATTTACATGTTCTTTGCTTCCCAAGAAAAGAGGTAAAAAAATCATTTTTAGCTCAATGTAGTAATTATTTAACGTATCTGACATGAACTGTTAAAATGTTAAACGTATTTAACGTTTAAATGTGAAACAAAAGGTAAAAATGGGGTAACACTGAAAAAAGATCAAAGACCATTTCCCTTCTCCACAGGCTTGTTACAGACTACTCTTTTTCATAACATCAGGTGGACTGATTTCTACAACATAGTCAAAATGTGGTCTATTATTCAAATCCCCACAGCTGCACTCTTCTGGGTCACCAATCCTGCAGCCATTCCAGCCCACCACTGACAGCCGTGGCCTGAATTCTGCACACCACTGACTTCCAGTCAAGAGTTTTCAAGACTTCATAAAACTTCCTGCATTTCTTCCATTGCAGAGCAATTTAATGCACTGGCTAAGTTAAACTTTCCTATAGCGTGAACAGTCTAAACACTATTGCCTAGTTATACAATACACTCTGATCTATGACCATGTAAGTTATCAGTTGACCATTTAAGTACATTTAGTAATACATACATATTCAGCCACATCTGGCCTACAATATTATATTTTTCCATCTGTAGCCTCTATTTAAAACACGTATGAACTAAGCCAACTCCAAAGCCCTTTTCTGCAGATATTGTCACCAGTTCAGAATTCCCCCATCCCGCAGACACAGATGATGGCTCTAAGTGGTATATAGAAATGAAGCACAAAAGCTTCAGAAAGAAAAACAACTTGCTTAAAAATTTTGCAATGCTGTTCCATGCTTTTTAAAGTATACACACTTAGTCTAGGTACCATTCCATTCCTTCATTCTTGAATCACTATGGTAACATCATTAGGTTTTGTTTGTTTGTTTGTTCTTAAGGAACAAGGTGAACCTTTTTCTGGGAACAATAATAAGAAATAAAATTTTTAGAAAAATTAAGGGAAAGATTTGCCTAGCATCAAAATAACTTGAGTTTACACATTTTTTACAATCCCAGTGTACACATTTGTAAGAAAAATAAAAATGAGGCTACTCCAAATGTAACATGTAACAGGAACACAATGCTTGGCTTTGAAAATAAAGCTGTAAGCTGTAACCTAAGTTCTGAAAGGAAATAAAATCAAAGTAGCACTACAGCAATTACTATACTTGCACCTCCCAAAAACCTTCAGCAGTTACACCATGTGCGCTCAAGTGAGTTATCTCCATTCTCACGATGAATTTGCAACAGCAACTGAGGCTCCGTTGGGAGTGGAGAGACTCATTCTCACAGACAGTTTTTCCTCCAGTACACTAGCAGGTTTTCTACATTCATATGTAGAAAACAGTATGATCTTTGGGAAAGACAATCTATGGGAGTAAGTATCTAAACTGGACATCTGTAGGAAACAAATTGAATAGATCAGCTCAGCAAGTGCTGACTGGCAACGCAGTTTGGCAGAGCCAAACACCACGGGCAGCACACATTCCCTCATCCCAGCACATACCTGTCTTTCTTCAGGGCAGCTTTCCACTTCCAGTCTTAAATAGCCTTTTCTTTTCTTTGCACAAGTGCTATTATTTGGCTGTTCCCGTGACCTACTTACTCAATAGTGCATCTTTTCCTTCTGGAAGCAACTGAACACTTATCTACTGATTAAAAACCTAAAATCAGACAAAAGAGTTCTCTATACAGACTGCAGCTGAAAATACATTTGGAAATAAGAGATATTTTATGTGTATTTTGATGTATGTGCAGCAAAATGGTGTATGCCTACATTCAGCTAACAGGGAACTGACTGCTGTTTATTTTAAAGTAAGAAAACTGGAAAAATAATAAGGGATAAAGAAGCAGAAAGCCAAGTGAAAAGAGTTGAATCTGCAGTGCTTTAAAAAAGCATACATGAACTGCAGGGAAGCCATTCTGACAAAGGCCATAATGCTCCAGGACAGTATTCCCACTCCACAACTGGCACCAGTGGAGAAAGATGCTTAAGCTTATGCTTAAGTTGAAGCCCTCAGCTAACCCCAGTAGCTACAATTTATCAGTTTGACAGTCTGTCATTCCAACTCAACTAACAACAGCCAAGTACAAGCACAATATTCACACGCTTAAAATTAGTTGTGCTCAAGTACTTCAAGGTATTGGTTCTATATTCCATCTCATCATTGAATTAAACCACCACATTGCTCAGGTCATAGGTAACTCTGAGCACCAAGGAAAGTCTAATGACTGTCACAACTCATTCCTCTATTCCTAAAAATATAGCAGGAAGATGCTTTGAAATGCCAAAATGTTATTAACAACTTTGATGCATTTACCAGTTCTCACTATTTCAGCTCGTTGCTGTCAATTGAGATTGAGTGTATCTGCCAGCCAAACTGATAGCAGATATCAAGGCACCATGGAAAAAGTTCTTCATGCTGCTATGAATGGTATGTATTGTGTGGCACTGTTAGACTTCACGTGGTTAGATAGGACAAGTCAGTACGTTTAAAGGTGTTAAAAGTGAGTATTTTAGCCAAATATCATGTGCTGGTCCCTTTGGCTGGCTTAGCTCTTGTAAAGCTATCTTGCCTAAAAAGTGGCTTGGTTTAAAGTCCTGCTTTTTACCTTGGCACAGTCTTAAAGTCCTACAGGTTAGTGTTCATGCCTGCATAAATTTGTTCCTGCAAGTTCAGAATAAACAGATGCCTGTTGAAGAGGGAGAGAAGTATGGTCCAAATTAGAGCTCATGATTGCTGCTACCACTGGATCAGGAATGAAACCTCATCAACCAAAAACCCCACATGCTTCCAGTTTAACCTCCTGTAGGACCCAGTCCTTTCCTTCCTGAGAGGGCAACAAATCAAGAATCTCAGGGTCTGCGTTTCCCTGCTTAAAACATATTTCACCAAAACACACTGAATCTAAACAAGAGGATTTAAAGATGCTAACAACAGTCCATTGCTATTGGAATAGGAGTGAAATTAGATCACAGAATGCTGTTGAGCTGGTGGTGTTAGAGCTGCACACTACCTGGTTCTGCACACCTATAGTCAGGTCATTTTAAGTGTTTTCTAAAACCCGTAAAAGATTTTTTTCTGTTTTTCTAACTTAGAGCATATTAATAAACATTTATAATGGGATTTTGCCATCAGAAGAAAGCAGAATAGTCAAGTGAATGCTCACTTTTTAATAAACTGTTTTTGGTTTTGCTACTATGCATTTTAATTTCTTACATTTTACTTGAAATAGCAATTTTTTTTCAAAGAAAAATCTTAACTGAAATAATCTATTTAAAATTGTTTATTAAAATTGCATTTTATTGTTGTACTTTCACACACTACACTAATAAATATCACATAATCACATCTTGTCCCAGCAATACTTGCACTATGTTTTCCAAACAATCCTTGTGTGGACATTTCCTTCACAACTTGTGATTGCTTTTTGTCTGGAAAAAATATGAATACTGCTCAAGGTTCAGAATTGCAAGCACTTAGTGCACTTTTACTGAGATCTTCTGGAGATAGCCCAGATAGGGGGTACAGCCAGCAGAGTCTCCACTCCTGTACCCCAACATATCCCCTGAAGCAGGTCACGACTAAAATCTGTTACTAATAGTTACTGCACTGGAAATTCATTCCTCAGCTTCCTGGCCTACTCAAAAATGAAAACCAAATTTCTTCTCTTCCACTGCTAAGCAAAGTTTTAGTTAAAAAAACCCAACAACAGAACCATATGGGTGGCAGAAAAACTGACCACAAACATTTTTTCATAATTCAGAATCACCTAAAAGATCAATGGGACATAAATTATTTGTGAGCCTAGCTATTTCTGTAAGCACTACTGAATGTTACATCAAAGGCAAAGCAAAAAGCCCATAAAAAACAGTACAAAGTAATTTCCCCTAACCTACTTCAGTCACTGATTTCTTAGGTGTTCCTTCTAATGGAAATAAAAATATTTGATGTGCGTCATTTTGAAACAGATGTTGGCGATTTCCTACGTATTTAAGAGAACTCCAAAGTGTCATGATATTTTCTTTATATGCTGCAACACTAAGGCAAAGTGTGGCGTATTAAAAATCATAATCAAAGAATCACAGAATGGTTTGGGTTGGAAGGCACCTTAAAGATTATTTAGTTCCAACCTCCTTGCATGGGCAGGGACACCTCTCGCTAGACCAGGTTGCTCAGAGACCCATCCAACCTGGTCTTGAACACTTCCAGGGCTTCCACAACTTCCCTGGGCAACCTGTTCCAGTGTCTCATCACCCTCCTAGTGAAGAATTCCCTCCTAATGTCAACGATACATATGCTTTTCCCTACTACATCTTTACTTAATTTCTGTTTAAAATTACTTTCTACATTTTTGTATTATAGAAAGCTGTTGATGGATGCATCTACAGCTACACAATTTTGAAACACAAACTCCAGGGAGAGGCTTTCAAAATGCAAAGCAAACAGTCAGCCACTAGGCTAATGTTTATAAAATAATACTGATTTTATGGAAGCCAATCTAAGTACGGGGAAAAACCCACTGCCCTGCGTACAACAGATTTGACAAGGCAGAAATAAGCATTCTTTACTCTTCCTCAGGAAAGCACTTTGGCTGCCCAGACTCTCAGAGGCATTTCCAAAGGGAAAACTCAGCTCACACAGACCATATGACTCCCCCTCAGCGGGGCACATGATGCCTAGTCCTGGGCTCTCAAACTTTAAATAAGGATTGTGACCAGCATCTCTGCTGCGGCAGAGGGAAATGACGCCATCAAGTATTAAACTGCTCCTCTTACAATCCTTTTATTGCTAAAACAACTTTAAAAATCACCAGACACCTATAATTTAAAGGAAAAGCAAGCCAATGACCCTGGAAAAAGTATACAGGCCCATAATTTCATACGGTAGAATATGTTCTCTCTTTCTGTACAAATGCTCAACACAGTATTGCTAAAATATGAACTTTGCTGTTTATCTACTTCAGACATATTCAGACACATTCCTTTTTTTAAAGACCAGGAAGAAGGTATAGTTGTATTTTATTTGTTCACTTGTGGCGGAAAAGGAAAGCACATTTGGTTCTAATAGGATTATTGGCTTTTGTCAAAACTTGCTAAACCAATTCTGAATCCTTGCCTGCTTCTGAATGCCTCAAGGCCTTCTATAATTAGGGTACTGCTGGTTTGCAGAGGGGCAAAAGGGAAATTGCTGGTTTAAAGCACCCACAGCCTTTTGGTGGCAGCGTACAGAAATTCCATTCTCTTACTTGCTATCCACATTTGAAGGAAATAGTACTTCCATATATGTCTGACAGTGTCCAAACTTTTAATAGCTTAGAAAAGATACAAAGTTTGTTCTGTTGCGCCATAAACTGGGATTTCCAACTGCAGATGGACCTGAATATCCAATCTGCTTCCAAAGTGCTGCGGTATCTGTCTATGTTTTTCCACTAAACAATGTATTACAATTCTGGCTGTTACCATCTGGCAAAACTGTTTGAGTCTAAATTTCATAAATCACTATCACTCTTAATTATTTGGGGCATATTCTACAAGCATACAACTTATCACAACTAATAATGTCATTTACTATATCTAAATTAATTTCACTGAGGAATCCTGGAAGTGACTGCACAATTCAGCTCCTTAATACAATTCAGTATGCATGTCACAGCTTAAGATTAGCTGATAGACATGTTTTCTGTAGTAACTGCTTTTAAATTTCACAGGAACAGAAAAGTTGAAGCTAAGCTTCGTCCCTTACCACTCAAGAGCTACCTCCAGCACAGTCACTAGCACACAGCACAGCCCAGTGCTGCTTCCAAATATTCTATGTCTATATTTAAATGTATATTTATAGATCTATATTTACATTATATTTAATAAAAATTCAATACCAACATTAAACAATATACACCATTTGTACATGTGCACTATACATATACAATTTTCTCAGATCCTAGAATGACAATTACTCCTAAAGTGGCAGGTTAGAAGCATATTATTTACTGACACAAATCAAAACCTCATGAATAGTTTTATGACTAGTTTTGGAGTCATTGCCTGGTCAAGCAAATACACTCTTCTCTGCCCAGTTCTTGCTGTGGGGAAATTTGACTTCTTGTTATATCTGCAGACTTTAAAGTGTGCATGACTGCATGAGTATCATTTTCAATTTCAATAAAAGCACGTATATGAGGATTAGACTGTTATGAACACTGCAGTGCAGATCTAAATAACTCAGTCTGCCAAACTAGTGTTACTATGGAAACAAAACTAATGTACTGTGACCACAGTTCTGACTGCATTACTTAAGACCATCTGGTTAAAACAAATTATTTCTGTGGCACAGTATCTGTTCTTAATTGTGTACTGATCATATTTTTTTTTTTAACATACACAAATCTATTACATTTCCTACATGGGGGTGGGTTTGCATTATTAGACACTGTTCAAGTCTTTGCAATGCTGCATGTGATTTTTGTTTTGTTTTACATGCTGATGAATAAATCCATCACTCTCCCAACTGATCGAGGGTGGATGAAGGTAAATGGTCTGAAGTTCCCCATTCCCTTGCACCATGTTTTAGATGAGGTATCTTTTCCTATTCCTTCACAGTACCACTGAAGAAACACTTCACACCATTTATTCTCCACTGGGAACACAACCATGCCAAAAACTGAAGTCTAGCAGTGAGCAGTATAGCTCCCACCCAGCCAGCTCCAGCATCTCGATTGCACTGACTGAAAAGTACCTTTCAAGTCAAGCGGCAGCTCCTCCAGCAGCTCCTTGCTAGCAAGAGGCAGTGCTTCCAAACTGGTTTGGTGCTTTGAAGCATTCTTCCAACTAATAACTCATTCCCCACCTCTAGCCTGGAGAAGTTTAATATTCTGAACTGACATGTGTCACCACAGATACTGTTCTGATATGAAATAAAGTTGTTTTACAGCTAAAAGCACACTGACCAGATCGTCAGCAATACCAACACTGAAAGGCGACAGCCACCTTACCTACTTGTTTCTAAAACTGGAAATCTATTTTATTCCACGGAAAACAGTAAATTAAAAAGGGTTGAATGACCAAACAACTTGAACCATTTCTTATTTCAGTGCTTCTGCAGAACTGTAATATTCAGTTCCCACTTTAAAGGGAGTATGTATATATATATATATACTTTTTTTTTTTACATATATGTTGCCCTTTCTAATTCAGATCTATTCAAATAATTAGGTATCCACAAAAAAAAATTATAAAGTCCCACAATGCAAGTTCATCTATTTTTTGCAAGCTCCACAGAATGATCACATGTGCACAGACTGGCTTCTGGGCTGCATTCTTGAACTGCACTGCCAGTGTTGAGGACAGATGACTTGGGAAAAACTGAACACAGTTATTTTTCCAGCGATGACAGGAGCTAAATGTTGTGTGTTATGACAACTATGATTTTCTACCTGCCACAGTCCCTGGCCATAGAGCTACATTCATTCTTTTGAGCTCAGCTCAAGTATTCCTTAAAAAGATGACATGGATCAGCAAATTCATTGCACTGTGGATTACTGATGCTGCCAGAGGTGTGAAAAGTGCACAGGTCAATCCTGGGGAAGTGACGTGCACTCTTCTTCAGGCAGCTTTGCTGCGTAAAGCCTGTGAGACCTGCAGTGGGGAAGGGGAGGGGGCTTTACCCACCCTTTCCCTTCTGCCAGCAGGAACTGGTGCTCCATCAGTGCAGCTGAAGAGCACCTCTGGTAAGAGCTGTGGCAAACACACAGCAGCTTTAAAGAATCATGGATGATATTTTAAAGAAAACCGAAGGCAAATAATCTAGTCCTATGTTTGCTTGCATCTCTATCTACATATACTAACACGGTATGTGAGGACTTGTGAAGTCTCAAATTATATGAGGTGTTGTATACTAATCTTGAAAATTATAGCAAGAAGTTAGGAATTCAGCTAGAGCCTCCACAGTTGTAAGAAATATATATCTGAGGAAATAATTAATGTACTAAATTATGTGCTTCTGAATGTCACCACTGGAGATGGAGAAGAAAAGCAGCTCTCAGCACAGACGCTCCTCCAGATCCCTCAGGGCAATGGTTTTTGGAAAATCTTTACTCAATCCTGCCACTATCTCACTTCTTTTTTTTTCTAATTGAGAAGCTGGCTGGGAGATTATTTTTTTTAAGATCATGAATGTTAAGGAAGCATCACCTTGCTAATTCATAATTAAAACTATCAGACTGTCAACCACGTATCAGTCAAGCATTTCTCATCAATAAGAAATCACTAATTGCAGCAGGAGATGATTGAGGGAAATCACTCAATGTCTCTAACAAAACAAATCTATGTTGCCATTTATCAGACGGATATAGGAAAGTGAACATCAAGTTCTGGCTAGGGGCTCCAAGGAAATAGGACAGAACCTAATGTAATATAATTAAAAGGTGATTACAGAAGACTTTTACCTACAGCACTGCATGCAAAGCACCACACCTCCCCGTGCAACATGCAGATCATCCTTCTGCCAGGAGCTCCTCATTTGGCTGCTAGGAAGGTATTCTCACCGGGGACACTTCCAAAGGAATCTGCTATCAAGGGAGGAGCAGCCAACTTCCCTTCTGCAGCCAAGAGCTATGCAGGCACACGACCATGGGCAGGGAGCTAGCTGGCTTTGGATCCTGGGGCAGCAAGCGCCACCCGTGGAGCTGCCCCTGCCTTCACTCCATTCCTCTTAGGTAAGTTTTAAAGAAGATATTAAAGTAAACTTGCTCCTCCGTCACTGATAATTAATGCTGGAATTGCTGCCATCTGATGGCTTAATAAAGAGACAGAAAATAGGAGAGATGAGCTATTCTGACTGCAAGACAGTGTTAAAAGCTGAATTATGTTTGGCTGACAGAACAAAAAAAACCATAAAATAAGTTCTGTGATACAGGTGATCTGAGGACAGATAACTAAGAAAGCCTTCCTTCTTAGGATGGGGAAAGTGTCCAGCAGCTCTTATCGTCTTTGCAAGGCCACATAAATATCCAGAATATTCAACCACAGAACTCCTGTTATACTTAACTATGTTTCCCTTAATGACCAACATAGTTTATGCAAGACAGTAGTGACTTAATTACATGTCACCCCTTGGTATGGGCTTCACAAAACTAAACTATGATCAGCATCTTTTCCACTACTCTCCCAGCCCAAGTTCCTAGCAGAAACCCTCACAAGCTCTCTCTAAAGGAAGGAAGTGGACAATAGCCGGTGTCTGGGCTCTGATGTGGTTGAAAGTTTATCTTGGGGGCTCAAAGCAACTTGGAACACCAGCTCTGCCCACGCCCCAACCCTCCAGCCACACTGGCAGCTGACCTCTCTGACAGGAAGCTTCAAATTCCCTGGAGATAATGGAGACAACCCTTCCCATCCTTTGCCACCTGCTCTACCACCTCTAACTTCAGATCTTCTTCCTCCCAAACATTCCCCCTACTCTGCCTGTAAATCTTGCTCCTAATTCCATGTTACTGAAGGGAAAATATTTCCAAAAAATGTCACAATTGCAAGTTGTCTTCATGCATGTCTGAGCATGCACTTATATGGGTTAAAACATTGCGTGACTTTTGCATAGTTCCCTTTGATTTTTCCTCTTCTCTCCACTGTTGTTTCTCATTACTTAATTTTAGTTTGCAAGCTCTTTGGTCCAGCTAGGATGTGTTGTCATGCCTGAAATACAAACTCACTTCCATCCCTCTTTTCATTTCCAAGTATCCTTCCTCCATTTTGCATCCTCTTCATGTAAGATGTCACTGCAACAGCTTGATAATCCAGTTTCCAGCCACACTTCTTTTGCCAGGGATAAGGACAACCACCACAGTGAAAGTAAAGGAGTATCTGCACTAAAAAAGTACTTTATAAGATTAACATTATTGGATTTGTACTTCAAGGATTTCAGACTCTACCATATTAAATTTCCTTTCTTCGTTAAATAAAACATATTTTCACCCAAAAGCCAGCACCCAAGTCTCTGTCTGGACTCTTGAAACTCAACCTGTTCCTCTCCATCTTATGTCAAGACCCATAATACCTGCAGAGAATATCCCTCCAATTGCACTGGGACATATACATAGCACTAAGGGGTTTTAACAGGATTATGATGGTGTTCTTGGGGCTTAAAAAGAATATTCTCACATATGAGTATCTGAAGACCAAAGTCTACATGCAGAGAAAAATAAAAATATAAGAATTAATGAGCAGCAAGTCTATAAAAGGTAAAACTACTTAATAAACGAAAGACAAGGGGTTTAGAAATGACATACACATATGAATTCTTAGCTCCCTTATTTTTGTTTTTTAGGCATATACAAATACCTGCAGATTCCTAACTCTGAAAATCAGTTCCAATCTCACAGACTATTATAAGGAATTTTTCCTTACTTAATGATAAAATGGGAAGACAGACTTGCTAGTAATTTTAATATCTTAAGTAAGTGCAGTAAGTGCCTGTTTGAGCAAAAATCTCTAGGTACCCTAACTCAGAAGCCTACACTTGGACCACCCATGATTTAATAACATGCCCTTGGCAGACATTGTTGATTCTTGTTAAGAATATTTTCTTTAAAATAGAAAAGGATTAACAAAAAGTTAAGTCTTCAGTGCTTAAGACATGAAGATCACCAAGGAAACTATAATTATTTGAGTCAAAGACAACAGTGCTTAGATTTAAGGACAAAGCACATAAAGGATTCTTTGGGAGTTTTGTTTTGTTTGCACTGAAATGCAGCGTGTCCAGGCTCATCTCTCCAACTTCTAAAATATATTTATTAAATACTTAACATATTCGTGCTCTTCAACACATACAAGGACAACCCAAATGTGTAGGCACTAATGAAAACTATTTATGACACACTTCCCAAACACAGGTGTTTTTTTTCCATACATGATGTGTTAGAGGCATCCCTTGTCTACTCCTATCAGGAAAGTGGACCCCAGCAGCCTGGACTGGTGCTCCAGCTCCATCTGATTAATCAGAGGGAACAGCAGCCACACTGGTCTAATCTGCAGACTGGTAGGTATCTGTCTGTATTCCACTGCATTCAAATATGTTGTCTTTAAAAACACAACATTTTTTCCTCATTTTTTTCCTTCTTTTTTGTTTTCAAATAAAGCACTTTCTGCAAATGGATTGTGAATCTAAAATCTCTTCATGCCTACCCAATTTTACTTTTTCTTGCTGTTAGGTTGACAGTCTAAATGTATTTTTTAAAGACATTGCACTATTTCAGTGTTTGATGCTTAAATTTTAGACACTGCAGTTTATATTAGAAAAAAGAAAAAAATATCAGATGTCTGTCGTTGAACCTTATAGTTAAATCCTGATGTGACACACCCAGGGAGTGACTTTCTTGAAGCATGAAACACAATTTGGGTAATTACAGGCATGTCCAAGTGTCCAGAGGTATCTATTTCTGACTGTGAACATTCCAGAGAGCTTTTGCTCTATTATAAACTTGAGCTCTTCCACATAGTTACCAAGTTACCATAGTAAGCAAGAATTATTTGATATCCTAAACTGCAATTGCATTTTCATTTTGCTACAATTGACTGAAATGGCTCCAGCAAGCCCTGATCTGCAGTCCATTAAGATTCAACCAAAGTTTTCACGTTACCCTAAATTAGTTTTGAGTAGCCTATGAACAAGCAATGTAGATACCTGCCCTCAGACTAGCTCCATGGTTCAAATACCTAAATGGCAAACAGCTGCAACCCTTTCACCCACACAGTAACAGAATAATCTGTATTTTAAAACACACACCTGTTCCTACCAGGAGTACAGCCTGACAGCAGGAGTAATATAAAGAATAATTGAAAGTGGAGAAGGAGAGGCAAAGTAACCAGAAGAAATAACATGTAAGCAGATAAAGGTAATCTTGGGCAGTATACTTCAAATCATAGAATCACAGAATAGTTTCCATTGGAAGTGACATTAAAGGTCATCTAGAACCCCTCCAGAACATCTTCAATTAGATCAGGTTGCTCAGGGTCCCATCCAACCTGACCTTGAATGTTTCCATGGATGGGGCATCCACCACCTGTCTGGGCAACCTGTGCCAGTGTTTCACCACCTTCATTGTAAAAAATTTCTTCCTTGTATCTAATCTGAATGTACCCTCTTTTAGTTTAAAATCCACTATCCCTTGTCCTGTCACAACAGGCCCTACTAAAAAGTTTGTCCCCATCTCTCTTAAAAGTCCTCTTTAAGTACTGGAAGGCCACTATAAAGTCTCCCCAGAGCCTTGTCTTCTCCTGGATGAACAACCCCAAATTCCTCAGCCTTTCCTCATAGGAGAGGGGTTCCATCCCTTTGATCATTTTTGTGGCCTTATTCTGGATCCACTCCAACTGCTCCATGTCTTTCCTCTACTGAAGCCTCCAGAGCTGGACACAGTACTCCAGGTGGGGTCTCATGAAAGCTGAATAGAGGAGTAGAATCACCTCCCTCCACCTGCTGGCCATGCTTCTTCTGATGCAGCCCAACAGAAAGAAAGTACTCATGTTACTTCTCCTGAACTCTCCTTGGCCAAAACTTCTTGCTCAGTACTTGTAATTCACATACACTGCATAAAATATTCATATGTTCATTATTCTAGCATATAGTGTTAAATGTGTGCATCTGGGTGTTGGTCTCAAGGGTGTTGGTCTCAAAGCTTTCCCTCATGGTGCTGAGCAATCACATGTACTTTTGGTAACAACCCTGCCCATTCATTTCAGCAAAGGCAATTAGTGATGAGCCTCAGCCCTGGGAACAGCTGGCTAAAGGGAAGGAGAGATGGCAACAGAAGCCCTGTCCTTGTAATCAAGAGGATGGACACATAAACTGAAAAAGGTCATGTCACTGATGAATCAAATCTACAGATTAATGACTGCCAAAATAATCTCAATTTTCCAGATGACACATAAAATTAGTAGTCACCAGAGAAGAGCTAGATCAAGCTGGGGTGAGTGCTTCCGCATACTTGAGCTGCAGAGTTGGGACCTCTGATGAAGATCCTGGACCTCAACCTGGACCTTCTGACTCTCAACCAGACAATATGGTGATCACAGTGTACTTGCATACTTGTAACATGACTACAAAAGGAATTATTTCTTTAGAATTATCTTTATCATGAACTTGAACAAGGACTTTTTCTTACTGTTTGGAGTGGGGATGGGAGAAGGACAAGGGACAGGAGTCCCTTATTTGAGACACAGATCTTCTCTTGAAGTCAGATGGCCAAGCTGGTGTGACAGGGCCTAGACAAGTGGGCACAGTAGGTGGAAAACTGACTGTACACGTGACTCAAAGAATGGTAATCAGTAAGTCTAAGTTCAGCTAGTGGCCAGTTTCTACAGGGGATTGATACTGGGGCTAATACTGTTGAATATCTTAATGAATAACCTGAGCAGTGGGACAGAATACGCACTCAACACAGCTGTTACTCAGAGGGACATCAAGGGCTGGAGGAATGGTCTGATAGGAGCCTCCTGAAGTTCAGCAGCAATGACAAGCGTGAATTCCTGCATCCCATGAGATAATCTTGTGCAAATACATGGAGTGGGGACCAACTGGCAAGGAAGCAGCTTTGCCAAAAAGGACCTAAAGGCTCTGGTGAACTGAAGTGGGAAGCACAAGGCAGCTGTATGCCCTTCTGGGAAAGACAGATGACTGCACACAGGCTGTGTAATGAAATACAGCCAGTAGCCTTATGCAAATTATTATTGCCCTCTATCTGGCATTTTTGTCAACATTTCTAGAGCTCTGAGCCCAGTCTCGAACAAGATTGTGCTACAGAAGGCTCAACTGAGTCAGATATTTTAATCTGATCAGCTTCACTGTATCAATGAATGATATTCCAGCCTACAGACCTGCATCAGGAAAGAGCAACTACTCAAGACAGCATTAAAGAAAATATTTTACAACATTTGGGAATTTTTGTTTTGACTTCTCCAATACTTCTTAAGTCCATTTTCATCAAAAAGTATTCTATTTAAATGTTTGCAAAAAAATAAAACTTGAGCTGATGGTTATGGTTTCTCTAATCACGTAGCACAAGGTGTTGGAGAACAACCATCAGACCAAAAAAGGGAAGCAATATGTTATTTATGTGACTGACCAAATAGCTAGTCTCTCTGAATCATAAAGATTAACCATCTTATGGAACAGGTGTAATGAAGTATAACTGAGTTGTTCCCAGGATTTAAACTGTGTGTGAAAACATCTGAAAAGCAATTATATGTGGCAGGCAGGAAGGGAAAACAATGAGAATATTTTGTTCCTATACTATTCCTGAACGCTAAAACGGCCTGAATTCTATTAATTAGATGTTTACAGTAATTTCTTCATGCAAATTGATTCATAACACTGTTGCAAATTCTTTCAGCCACAAATGGGTCATTCACATAACAGCACAGCTCTATTTATCTTGGTCATCCCAACAGGATCATAAGCACAGGCATTATAGCCAAAGCTGGATGAGGATTTACACACTTTTTTATTGAGAAACTTATTTTTTTTTCATTTCCCTAACATGAGTAATAAGAAAGCAATTACTTTTTTATGTGCTGCAATACTGTTACTGTGAACATTAAAAAATAATCTTGGCTTCAACTTCCAAATTTTAACATTGATATGCAACATGCTCAAGTTCCTCCTCCCTTGCTGCTTCACTTCTAGTGTATGCCCAAATCCTATTTTCAAAATTTTCACCACACCTTAAGGATTACTGATTTACTTAAAAGGAGAAAGAGAGAGAGAGAGAAAGAGAGAGGTGAGATTCTCACATAACCACCGGCGCACAGGGAAGTAAACCAAAAGGGAAAAGGTAGGGGGCCAAACCCACACTTGCTGAAGTCACTGGTCATTTGTTGTGAGGATTGTCCTCAAAGCAAGATCAGCAAAGTTGCCAACGTGACAGGTCAATACAGAAGCAGCCTTCATCAAGGAAGATCCTCCATCTTGTGCTAACATATATACTCAATCCTCTTGTTACTCACTGATCCATAGTAACTGTTCAATGGCAGTGAGCATCAATACATAGTACTCAAGAAGAGGAAATAATTAATTTGCTGTGGCTTATGGAGAATTTTGCCCAAACATCAGTCAATACTCCGTTACAGTCATTGCTGTGTAAAAAAAACAAATGGTCTTCAGTAATGACAAAAAAGCAAAACCATCTTTCATAAAACCCACAAATAACATACTCTTAAAAATTACTTTTTCTGCTCTAGTTTAAAAATGTGATTAGAACTGTATTTCTCTGTAAGAGCGAATGAACATACATTAGTACAGGATTTGCTGCATTGAATTAATGAGCTCAGCAATACTTGAATATATTGCATGGCAGAATCTGGAGTGCAGACCAAATGAGAAAACTTGCATTTCTCATTGGGCAGAGTATGTTCCCAGGTAGTTTGCTCACATATTGGTGGTCTACAACCTAGCTTCCCTTCCACAGCGTGTGCCCTAAATTTAGATGTAGTAAATAAAACGGTATTAAATTAAGGCCACTTCTAGTGCATCCTGAAATGGATGGCAAAGCTTTCCTTGAGAATGGATAAGACTAAACCTTCTCAGAACTCATCCAGAAATGGCTGGTACAAAATTATCCAAACTAGTTCAAAACCATTTTCTTGCATGAACATCCTGTACAATCTTAAGAAAACCACATCACCTCTCCTTTGCATTTTGCTCTCTGTCTGTGAACAATGGCATTTTTCCATTACCTATTACCTGAGCTCCATTACAACAGTAATTACACTATCGTTTGCAAAATGCTGACATGGTACAGAGACATGGGCCAGAAAAGCTGTACATCCAGGGCAACAGATGAAATGTTTACAAAGGAGGACACCACCTCTTCCCCCAAGAAATAAACAGCACTTGTCACAGATAAATTAAGGAGTCATTCCAATGTCTGTTCATGTGTCATTGCTTTAACAATGATGAAGAGATGCTGTGTAAGTCAAATGAGTTTGATATTTACTTGTCCCTATTTAGAAGGAAAAAAAAAAAAGAGTTGCACAAAGTGGTGCCTCATATTGGTAAAATGCATTGAAACAAATCCTGGTAGACATCAGGAGACTCTGCCCAGCTGGCTCTGGCTCCTCCAGTGCATTCAATGCTGCCAGGAATCCAAATCCGTGGTTACAGGTACCCAGTGCATGAAACATCCTTTGCCTTCTGTTTTCTGTATTCACAAACTAAAGCTTGTCCTGCAGGTGGCTGCTTACTCCAGAGCCCAGAAAGCTCCAGCCATGCACTGGGTACACAGGGGAGCACCCAGGCCTTGGGAGATCAGCACCGAGATGCCCCGCTTTGGCTCCTGCCTCCTTGCCCAGCGTCCGGTGCCTGGTCCTTGCATCCCTCCCACAGCCTCCCCCTCACTCTGCAAAAGCAATGGGAACAGCACAGAGCTGGCTCCTCACAGAAACGGTGTTCCTGAAAATCTAGCACTGTCTGAGAAGATGGCCTGTTATTTCTAGTGATCCAGCAAGATTATTAAAGGATAAATCATGTGTTGTTATGGGGCCCAATGCCAATAGTGTTCTGCAGGCACAGTCCTCTTGTGCCAGATGTGAACATAACAAACAAGGAACCCAAAAGCATTTTGACCAGATATCTGAGACGTAGCAATGATGGATCACAGATCTTCCACTTAGATTAATTGCCTGCAGCACTAATGAAATACAAGTGTGTAACTTATAGAACAAAGCACTTGGAGTATTGAACTGGCAAAAGGAGACATTTACTCAGTCATAAAGGGCTAGAAATAAAACTGGGTTTTGTAACACAGTGCAGAACACAACTCCTTGGTGATACTTCACCTTGAAGAGCAATCATCTGAGTTACCTCTCAGGGAACTGCAGGCAGTGCAACAGCCTGTCATCCTCTCCTGTGACTCCTGGCTCAGCAGCTGGCCCCTTTGCTTTTCTGGTAAAACTTCCAAAATGTTCAGAAGAATCTTCTTCCCAAATACAAAGCTCATGGCTTAGACCTAATCTCACCTGGAAATCTCCTCTGACTACAGTCAGTTAGAGTATTTGCTAAATGCCAAAATTACAGAAGGCAATTTTTTTATTTGTCTGAGATTATGAGTGAAAATGGCTGTTTTGTTAAGATGCATTCATCCTTGGAACCTCAGCAAGGGTCACAGAAGCACTCTGATCTCTAGACATAATATTAGACATTGCTGATCAGGAAGTGCTTCTGGTACTCCTCAACCCTACCTCCCTTGCCTGCAAATGGATGTATAAGAGACAGAAGCCAAGAACACGTGTGATCCAAGTGCTATTGCTAATAGCTCTGAGAAATGCTCCTGCCTGGGAAGAACAGCAGTAGATATCTGCAGTATCTCAAGCACATGTACGTGCCTTCTGTTGGTTGGGTTCTACAGGAAAAATATATTTTACAGGGGAAATTATTTCAAAAGAATGCAGTCATCTGTGGATTAGGGAAAAGAAAATCCCAGCAAAAGTAAATTTCCCACCTTTGTCAGCAGAAAAACCTGGCTGTTGCATTTCATTGCAAGTCCACTGTGTGTGGAGTTTCTGGTATTATATTCTGAAACTCTAAATAGACTTTGCAGTGCTGCAGACATCTCAGCTGGTATCAAGGCCCTACTCTGCAGGACATATAAATGTAGAGATATCAAGTTGGGTTAGGGAAAAAAATTGCAGAAGTTGTGAGTAGGTGAACAAAAATATTGGTGACAGGACAAAAACCACAAGGACTACAGTAGAATTGCCTTGGTTCATCAATATTTCACCTTTATGTACTTCACTGGAATATAACTTTATGTGACGTGTGTAACAATGAGATATTTTGTAATTCTAAGGTTAGAGAATTCCTATTTTCAGCATCACATAAAATCATGATGCCCTAAAATAAAAATACCTTCCTCATGTTGGTAAGTGCGGCCCTAAGTGCATGTTCATTTCCTTCGTTTCAAGCTTTGCAGAACAATTGCTGCAATTTTCTCAGTGAAGAAGAAGAAAATGAAGAATTAGTATCAAATGTTGGGAGGTCAATTTTCATTAATCCGATTGCTTGACAATTTAAATGCTAAGTACTGCAGCCAATTAGTCTATACTGAAGTATTTTAGGGGAACAAAATTTAGGTTAACAAATACTGCATAATATTATCTGAATATGGAGCAGATTTCCTACAAAGATGGATTTTGAATCTGCCCATTATATGAAACAGGTGCAAAGAGTGTGTGGGAGAGGTGAACTCATCCCTCCCCTAAATGGCAGCATAAAATTAAATTAGAATATAAAATTTGGGGGCAGTTTTTAATTATATCCTGTCCTGGTTAGAGCCAGGGTGAAGCCAATTTTCTTTTTACTGTTGTTTTTTTTCTTCAATGAGCTGTCTTTTAAGTAGCACAGCAAGTTTTTTAGCTAGTGGGCTGAGAACACTGGCATGTTTATGTTACTGCCAAGACATCAAGGACACTTTGCTCTGCTTCGGTTTTGGATGGTAAAAGAGCAGAAGAGTCATATCTGCAACCCTCCTGTAGGGAGGAGTGGGCTAGATGGACAGCAAATTTGGCCAGAGCTATTTCATACATGTATATAAACATAAGACTCAGTATAAAGTGGGGGATCATGGAAGTCAAGCTCCTTCCTGCTTCTTCTTCCTGCTCTTCCTTCCATGGTTGGCATCCAGGGATGACTGCCTCTATCCATCACCACTGATCCCCAGGCCCATGTGTTCCTCACTCTCATCACTCTCCCCTAAGGTCCTGTCTGCTCTGCCGCTCTCTCTGGCAGCTCCGGGACATTTCAGAACTGCTCGCAGCTCAGGAGATGCCAGGGGAGTTGCTGGGGAGGCAATAGGGTTTTGCACACTCCTGAATGTACTTGTATATATTTGTACATATTTTCTTTTATCATTAGTGTTTAATTAAAGCTGTTTAGTTTAGTTTTCAATCCGGAAAGTCTCCCTCCTTATTCTTTCTCTCCTTTCCCTACCTGTGTGTGGGGGGGAAGGGAATTAAGAGCATTATTGTCAATGGTTTAATAGTCGATCCAGAGTCAAACCATGACATATACTTAGCAGGATCTTTGCATGTAATCATTACCTCAGCCTCCTCATTTGCATGCATGTATTCTTTTGTGCCGTGATCAAAGAACAAAGGTTAAATCCTTCTGAAACTCTATTCAAGCAGTGAAAATTGTAAACAGCTATTTTGAGGCTTTAGGCTTTTTTGTGTTTTTAACCATCTGTATAATCCGCTTAAAATTCTGGTTAGATATTAACTCATATCTTCATAGTGTGACACGTAGCCAATTGGAGAACACAAGTGAACTAGCAGAGTTTTAAGGAGGGCCCTTTCATTGGTACCTCCCATGAAAGAGGAAGAAACAAAATGAGGTCTCCAGCTGCAACACCGGCTTGCTGCTGGAGGACTTCTACCAGATCTTCACTCTTCCTGTTCTACTCTCATCCCCATTTTCGGTTTGCAAAGAAGGGTTTGGTATGGAAAACAGAGTAGTTGTCTAGTCCTCTGTTGCCACACTCATGGCACACGAATGGAGTCCCCTCTCTATTCTGACAGCAGAGGCAAACATCCAGCTTCAGTGCCTGAAGAGGACAAGAACCAACCAGGGGTAGAGCACAGCCACCCTCCTGTGAGCGAGGAATGATGAGATTGTATCTGCCAGGGCAATGGGGCCGCTTCTAACCACTGCTGTCCTTCTGCTCTAGAAAATACCTGGTGTGTGAGCTTTTCTTCCTCCTCCGTTCCTACTATCTGACCTGTATGTACATCCAGCTGCTTGTTACGGCTATTCACTATATACTTCTGTGGAAGTGTACCATGCTCACTTAGCATTCCTCTTTTTTGTTGGGACTTGGGGTTAGTGGTGAAAATAACTCACATACTACAAACTGCCTCCTTTTTTTCTAAAAAGAAGTGGCCAACACCTGACCCAAGGGTTTAAAACTCTAGAATAAGACATAGGGAGGTGAACTACTGAGTAAATGAAGGCCTACAAGGAACACGGTATGGAAACAGCTCAGCTATTCCTCACATTTACAAAATGTGGACAGACGTATTTCTGTAACGCATCAAGCTGATTCTTGTGACACATCATCAAAGACAAGATACTGACAAGCTTGTGATACAGAGTGCCTAAACACAAATACCATATTTACACAGGTCATAGCACCAGGAAGCATTTCAGGGCTCATCTAGACACCAGATTCTTAAATTCACCTGCCATCCCAACCTCCCAAACTGACTCAAATGCCAACTACTGAAGGAAACCTCTTCCCTCTTCCAAATACAAGTGCTTCAAGCGATAGCCACCAAAGGCTGGAGAAGATTTTGTTGCTGGGCTAATAACCACTTTTCAGTAAAGAAAACTGTTATTAGTTTAAACTGCATTACTCTGCAGCCTGGTACAAATTTTCTGTCACTGAAAAGACGCTGGGTCAGCCCCTCCCTCTGAACTCCTCATGATCTGAAATCTTTAGTGATCATCAGTGATGAATGCCTAGACAGATCCCAGTTATCTTCAAATAAATCAAATGAGACTTAATTACTGAATGCTCACTTTTAAACCTGTTAAAAATTATTTTAAGCAAGCTGTAAAGGGTTGCCCTTACTTTGTGACAGCAGAAGTCCAAGTATGAACTTCCGGATGGTGGTACTGTGTAGTTCATAAACGCACATAGAAGGTATCAAAGGGAATTTGTTTAATTTTAATGTTTTGAAACTCCTCTCCAAAGCTACTGTAAAGCTCTGTGTTCCATAATAGTGGCTATTAGCAGTATGCAAATTAGTTCAAATACTTCACTGCACTGGAATATTTTCAAAATATTAAAATTTTCTTTTTACCTCTCTTTACTACTACGTGATATCACTAGTGTTCAAAGTAACACTTGACAATGACAGAGAAATTACAACTCTAATAATATCTTCTTTCAAGGAGGTTTTACCAATGGTCCATTTTAGAAACTGCTCCTGCTCCTTCCTTCAGCTTGTCATTTTTATGTCCTGCTAGCTATAAAGCAAAGATAAGCTTAATTCCCAAAGGTTTTCAATCTTTCCATTCACCAGAATTGAAAACCTCAAAAGAAAGAAGTTTTATCCTGAAAGAATATTGCTCACTCTGCCAAAAAAAACTGCATTAACAAAAGTCCTTCTATATAAGGCACAGTTAGGCTGTTTTCTGGAGCAGAGACTCACTTATAATGATCAGCGATATATGGTAAAGATGGGAAAAAACCTGAGTCTGAGCCAGACAACAGCACAGAGTTTTTGGAATAGACACTAGGAAAAGCAAAGTCACCAGCATGAACAAAGCAAACCATCAGGAGGAACACGGCCAGTAGATCACAGGACGGAGCCAAACAACTCAGCCCACTTGGGCCACACTGTGATTGTTTTCAGGCCTCTCTCACTTCAAGAGACATGAGAAAGAAAGGAAGAGGGTCCAGAAGATAATCAGGGCCTGAGGCACATGGTCAGCAAATGGAGGGAGCTGGGCTTGTTCGGAGAGAGGAAGCTGAAGCTGTGGTAGTGGCCTGCAACTATTCTAAAGGATCTTATCACGCATATGCATGTGGAGAGATGCACAGAAATGTTACTACCTTATTACATAGAGAGGAGCAAAATGAAGTTCTGAAGTCACTAGGCCACAAAGGCTAGGACAAGTGATCCTTGCTTCATGAAATCATTACATTAATAAGGCTAATTCCATCCTAGGCACAGCAACCGTGTGCCAGCAGGGTATTCTCCAGGACTGGAAAGCTGCAGCAACTACTTCTCTTGCACCACAGCCCGTGATGAAGAGGATGGCAAAGGTCAGCTTTTCTCAACAGACCCATGGCTTAGGTTTGCCATGAGACATATCTAAAATTTTAGTTACCAAAGGGCTGTTGTGATTTTCACTGACAGTTGTTTCCCTTTATACACACATAAAAAGCTGCATAATGGGTGAATTGACTAGAAAATAACACAATGCAAGAAAAAAATGCTTTTTGACTAGTAAAAGGCTCTAGAGAGCTCATACTTAGACATATGTCTTAACCTTTTATGCTGGAAGTCCTCTGGATAGATTAATTCAGTTCAGGTTTAGCCTGTGTCATATTTGGTGGGGATAAGATGAAGGTGGCTCAGGAGAAACACTGTGAGATACACTGTTCAGCTTCAGCCTCTTCCATGGTCTTCCCTCAGAAGAGTTTGGTAGTAGGAATAAGCAGCAGAGAAGGAAGCCCAGCAGGATGTAAAACACCAGGTGAGGCTCTCAGTCTACAATGCTTAACATTAATAGCTCCTTGGAAGAAGAGAAGAATTTGAACATCCTATTTCTGTCATGCTCTGCCAAGGTACTATTTTGAATGGGGATGTTGAAGTATTTTTTACTCCACCAACTCTGTCCTTCTTTCAAGAAATGTTTCCACCATATGGTAGATGTAGTCATTTAAAAAAATTGCAGAAAAAGTCATCTGGATATTTAGTCAACTGCTGTTTCCAGAAATAATGGCATCCCCAATCATATAGGAAAAAGGCAGTAAAAGTAGAACTTCACCTGCAAGTCCAACGGCACACTGGCATCCTGGCCTCTTCAAAAGAATGGCCAAAATTAGTTTAAAATCTTCAGTTACAAACTGGCAATTCACTAAATATATGGACTATGAGGTTAAATACCCAACTGCTGTACTTCCTCCATCCATCTAAATACCAAAAGTGATTTTTACAATCCCTGTGTCCAAACACAGACACAACCCTCCAACTGAAGAAGGAGCATCTGCAAAACAAACTATTTTTTAAAGGAACAACACAGAAAACAGTAAGAAAAAATTATCTGAAGGTCACTACTGTCACTGTAAATCCTTTCCCCCTCTTTTTTCCCCTTAACAACTTCACTATGTCTTTCCCTTGATGACTACAAAGGCATGCAGGCATTTGTCTCCTGCCTTCCAACACTGTCTCAATGATTCAGGTTTCCTATGCAGCACCTGTCTGAAGTTCACTGCCTCACTCCTGCTTCCTCCAGTGCCTGCCTTCTATATTCAGAGAAAAGAAGCTCAGCTACAGTGTGCTGTAGCCCACAAATTTTATAGAACTCACAAATATATTTTACACAGAATAACTAAACACAGACACACACAAAAAAACAG
Source organism: Apus apus (assembly GCF_020740795.1). Classification (NCBI taxonomy): domain Eukaryota; kingdom Metazoa; phylum Chordata; class Aves; order Apodiformes; family Apodidae; genus Apus; species Apus apus. The sequence continues at coordinate 11,028,314 of NC_067283.1, forward strand.
AGAGAATAAAGCCAAAGGAGCTGCCATTCTAGGAAGGCAGAAGTTTAAAAAATATACTTTCATTTAAGTACACCTTAAACCTCTTCATAAAGCATATAAACAAATTCAAAGTGATACAATGCAGTATAATTCAAGCCTAATGTTGCAGACACTAAGAGATTAACAATGAAGCAGATGCCTTATGTGGCTGTTTCACCACCCTGTGCATAGAAAGTGAATTAGAAAAATATACTCACAATTTGCATATTTTCCTCCTCACAATGGCAAAAATTTATTCTGATTATCTTTTATAGTTTCAGAAAAAAAGGGTCAAAAAATACATAGTGAGAGGAAACTAATTAGGGCTTGTACCTATGTGGAAAACAGACCTCTGCAATAATTAAAGGTATTTTCAAAAGTCAGCTTATCATTATCCAAAAATCAGATTATATTACAGCTGGGATTATTATTTTTAGTGTATGAATGGACATGAATATCTATTAAAACTGTGTGATGGCCTAAGGCTTTATAAATAACCACATCCCCTCTTTGCCAGTAGCAGCAGTGACTATGGACTCAGCATGCTAAGTTATTCCATCACAAGTCACACGCTCGCAGGAGCGCTGCAAAGTGAAGATCAAGGTTAAATAGTTGGCGAGGATTTCTAAGCAGAAAGATGGCTGTGTAACCTTGCAGCCCTGGCTGGCTATAATTGAGGAAAATGTTACTGATGGTCTTCATGGGACAATTTTATTTTTAATTAGATACAAAGCATTTCATGTGGCCAACTAGAAAAGTCAAGAGTTCACACCAAAAGGTGTGCTGTTGCCAACATCCCCCACATCAAATGTTAGAGAACAGACACTTTATCCCCAAATTCCTTGCTTGTGCTCATCTGATATGGAATCTGTCCTGCGCTGAAACCCTAATGAAGGTAACTTCTAAAAAAGACTCAACACAAGTATTTCCATTTGAAGGTGTGCAGCTGCTTTACAGTATTTCCCTAAAGAAAAAGCACTATTTTCACGAATGGTTTCCCAATGCGAGCTGATTAATATTCCAGCTAACAGTACTGTCCCAAACTTTGCCTGGCTTCTCCTCCCTCTTACAGTTACATTGAAAATGCATATTCATAATCCAGGCACGAAGGTGACTTCTGCCGAGTCTGATGGTTCTCCTTGGCTCGATTACAGGGCCAGAAAGGCAACTAAGTGAGGCGATGTCATCCAGAGAGCTGAAGGAAAGAGGCCAGGACACTTCATATTGGGATTTTTCCCAGGTTTAACTCTGTTTCATCCACAGCTTCCCATGAGTGAAGGTAAAGTTGAGACTGCCTGGCATGGCTGCAAACCTGGTAGCAGGCACAGGCTTGTGTTCTGTCCAAGGCTTTTTCTCCATCTGTCCTTCCTACTCCCCATTTCCTACCTTATCCAAACAGTACCAATGTTTGCTTTGAGCAGCCTGCATAATCCTTCCCAGAAACACGTCCCTTTTTAAAAGAGGTTTAAAAAACTTGCAAAAAATTGGAGTATACTTTCACAGGAAAACATATTTTATGAAAAAGGTAAAATCCTGTTATGGGTTACTGCTATATAAAAAAGCGAATGGGCAAAAATAATTTCTTCCTTGTTCTTTACTTCAGAACTTGCTTGAACTGTTTTGGAAGCAGTTTTCACACTGGAACTGCTACCCATGGAAATGTTGGGGTAGCCAAATTCAAGGAAGCTCTGCTACAGCTTCCAACAGTATTTCCATTAGCTTTATTACCACTATCTCTACCTAACTATGCCTTTAAAAAACTAAAATGCCTCTAGTTTTTCGTCTGTGTCTAAGGAAGCACACAACATTAACCAAAAACAATTCCTTTAACCAAAATTACACTTTGGACATCTCATTATAATTTGACAAATACTTTGCCTTCAAATCAATGCCCTCCATGTTTGTAACTACAGGTAACAAGGCAGCTGGGGATGACCCCCGTTTACATTTTCTAAGCCTAATTCACTCTGCTTTCTGAACTGTTAGAAATGAGAGCTACTAAGGACCTAAAAAATCCTTATTATTTGTTTCTAAATGGTTATCAGAGGAAGACAAGCCTCAGATCATTCTAACCTTAATAAGTATTGCCAGAGTTACTTCCACCCATTAGCAGTTGTCAACAGATTGGTTTTACTTAATTGGCAGCCTCACTCACTGAACAGCATCTCCCTGGAAAAAAAGTAAGTTTACAAACCCTCATGTGAAGAAAACTAACGTGATGGCTGCAGTACTATGCATTCCAAAAATGAAATCCAGTCTGCTCCCAGATATATCTTTGGCCTCCTACTTTTTTGGTAATTCTCATTTGTCTGTATTTGAATTAGCAAGAACAATACAACCAACGTCCCAAGAGAGCAGAATTTTGCATAAAATACATAAATAAAATTAAAATGTTGAAAAATAACTTGATGGGTTTTTTCCAAGTATAGCTCCAACTCTTTTTCTAAGCAGATCAAAAGTAATTTGACACAGCAGACCGTAGTAAGACAGAGGAAAACAGCCTTTTGAAAAGAATATGAAACTATCCCAAACCTCTCACTGGATTATTTATTTCATAACCAGAGCAGAGAAGAGGTTAGGCAGTAAGAGCACCAAGCTCCTGCACTTGTGATTTTGCTCATTTCTCCTGCCATGACAGAAAGCTACTGGAAAAACTATGGTGATTTCTTTTTTTCCTGATTAATTCCAAAACTGAAACTCAACTGAAATTAAAGGAGGAGGAAGATGAAATGGCAGAGGAATCCTTGAGGAATCCTTGCCCATTACACATCCTGTGTCCTGGGTTGCCCTGCAAGCAGAAGTCTGCCCAGACTTGGCACAGCAATATGAATGCTCAGCACCAGGCTGGAGATCAAAGCTCTAATTAGGTACCTGGAGGAGGGCACAGAGCCTCTCCCTGGTCATGCCTGCCAGGCAGAGAGGACACAGAGGTACCCATTGAGAACAGCTCTGCACAGGTTTCTCTTAGTAGCCTAAGCAACTGCTATTTTCTCCACATATTTATAATTGTGTTTTTTTCTTCTGTTATAAACAGTGGTTTTATCCTCATGAAAAAAAATCCAGGGTGAAAAGAAGGGCAAGGTCTGAGGCAGAAGGATGCTTTTGAGGTAATGAGGTTTGATAGCTGGACCACCAAGTGTCTCCTATTAGTATATGCTATCATTGATATTGAAGAGGAAATAGAACCCAGCCAGTAACACAGCAATTAGTGGCTACAGAAAGCAGTGTCTCCAGGCAGATGGAGATGCCTGTCCTGCTTCACGCAGTGTCTGGGTCTGGGCTCAGAAGCTTGCTCAGAAGCAGAAGAGCTTCCCCCCTCATGCTTCACATACGCCATTTCTTTACAGAAACAGTGTCTGCAGATGAGAATTGGCTGCCAAAAACATGATAAATTCAAACAGACAGGCTCTCATAATTACCAGAGAAATCTGTATAGAATGGAGGAAACTGAACTATGCTCCATGAAAAAGAACACCAAATAACATATATGAAAACAAGACAAAGAAAACTGTTTTGAAATTAGAATTGCCAGTTCCCAAAATATTTGATTTGCTCTTTTCCCTTAGGCTTCAAGAGCATAACTGAAGACCATTTTATCTAAAAATAAAATAATTCTGTATTTATTCTGTCATTCTGGGAGAGAGAGAAAAAAAATATATTAAAAATCAGCCTCTCCTCCATCCCCCACCCTAAGCAGCACACATGCAGCTAAACAAAAGGTAATTGCCTATCTGAAAATACCAGAATTCAGGGGAAAAAAATATTACACAACTGCTAAAGGTTTTTTTAGGATATTCAATACAATCCCATTCTACTGAAAAGGACTGCATATAGGTTTTACAGGCATTTTTGTTACTAATAATGCACCTAACATATCACTTCAAAATCACAGAATCATAGGTTTAGGTTGGAAGGGACCATAAAGATCATCTAGATCCAATCCCCCTGCCATAGGAAGGGATACTTCCCACTGGATTAGGTTGCTCAAAACTCCATCCAACCTGCCCTTGAAAACTTCTAGGGATGGGGTCTTCACAGCTTCTCTGGGCAACTTGTTAGTGTCTCACCACCTTCACAAGAAAAATATCTTCCTAATATCTAACCTAAATCTACCCTCTTTCAGCTTGAAACCGTTCCTCTTCACCTTCTCACCACAGGCCCTTGAAAAAAGCCCCTCCCCAGCTTTCCTGTAGCCCTTTCAAGAACTGGAAGGGGCTATAAGGTCTCCCCAGAGCCTTCTCCTCTCCAGCCTGAACAGCCCCAACTCTTTCAGCCTGTCTTCATAGGAGAGGTGCTCTAGCCCTCAGATCATCTGCATGGCCTTCCTCTGGACTCACTCCAACAGCTCCATCTCCTTCTTGTGTTGGGGGCCCCAAACTGGGCACAGTACTCCAAAATGCAGTACTACTGGAATTTTGAGACTATTTCATAATGCATTCATGAGAGAAACTGGATCACAAAAAATGTTATTGCTATTACCTGTGAAAGTCATTACTGTGAGGCCTTACATTAAAGCAGCATCACACACTAACGGAAAACCTTTCAAATACATTGGCTGCTAATAGCAAGTCAGCCTGTGCCAGCATGTACCACATATTAACCACAATTATTTCCTTTTCTTGACAGAAATCTCTCCACAAAAATTTCTTCTACACTAATGCCTAAAACTGGTTTTTAATGGTACAGATGAGACATAAACCTGAGTCCATCTTACCAGAAAAAAACATTTCAAGGACAATCCAATGGTTTAAAGATCCATAAGAAAAGAGCTAATTCTGCAACGCAAATTCCTTTTATTCTTCTGAAGTCTCCACTGACATGTCTAACTTGCAGGCTTGTTTTTCAACTTGCTCCAAAAATGGATAATCAATCATGAAAATCACTCTCTTCAGAACCAGTGACCTTGTGATGCCCCAGAGGCAGGCATGCTCCTGATTTAAAGATTTGCACATTAATTTGCAACATCTACAAACTTTGGAAGTCTTCTCACTGACACATATTGCATCAGAATAGAAATTCTCTTTACACTGATTACATCATTTATTGCTCAGGGTCTGTAACTTGCCCCCAAAGTGGCAAATTTCATGAATAGTTAAGAATTATGGACACCTTCACACTTGTAGACTGAACAAGTACAGTTTTCTCGGAGCATAAATTTGTTATTAGCACTAACCATGATGTTTTGATACATTCACACGGGAGCATCAAAGGTTGATTTCACTTTTTAATATCAGAAGGGTATGTTCATTACATTGTTTTGTTAAAATATTTTGGCACATATGTGGCAGAAATTTGAGATTAAATGCATAATGTTGATGTAATGATATTTTCTGTGAAACATAAAATTATCTGGCACACTCTTTTCTCCATCATACAAAAAGAAATCCAACTACAAAAAATGTCTACTAAATATATAATGCTTTCTGAATTAAACATAAGTGTTTAAAATGTTTTTCCTTTTCTAGTTTAAAAAAAAGAAACTAAACCAAGACATCAAATTTATATTGCCAGCTTAAAAATGTTTGGATGTATTACCAATTTTTATTCCTAGATTAACAGTCACATATTTCTTTAGGAAACAAAGAAGTAGTACAAGAAATCCACAACTGGAGAATGCAGAGAAAGTATCATCCAAGGCAGGAAACTGAACTTCCAAGGCTATCTGATTCTGATGGTTTTCAGCTCTGCAGAGCTTTCCATTTTTCTGTTCTTTGATCTAGACTTTGGAAGCTGGTGTGGGAGGTATTATCTATTGAATGGAGATTTTTTCCTCCAGATTGTAGCTAAAAAAAGCTGACAAGAGGGGAAAAAAAAATAAAATCTCATGTAAATAGCCTCAGAAGATGTGACTTACAAAAGAAGAAACCTGCCAGCCACAAATTAAAACATGCAATAGTTACTCTGAAACAGAATTAAAAGAAATAGCATCATTAGCTACATCTGCTAAGAATTCAGCCAGCTTCTGTATTGAATGGTATTCTGCTAAGGAAGACTCCTTTTCTGCATCTCATCCACGGAGTTTGTGCGACAGAAACACGTCAGTCATGGTCTCTCGCTTCAAACTGAAGAAGACAGAAGTCCAAGAAAGTAATGTGCTAAAATGAACTCACCACAAGAAAAGAATTATACAACCTTCGTTATAATTTATACAGTCAATGAAGAGGGATAAAAAGAGGAATGAACACACTCAACAAATGACTCACATATATATATAAGTACAAGAAAAAGCTCACCACTTCAAAACCCAATAATAAACAATTTACTCTCATTATATTATATTGTCAGGACTGCCAAGCAAGTCCATAGATATTAATAAAAGTATGTAATTGTTTAGACTGGAATGATACACAGCAATAGCTAAAATACTTTGCAGATGGGATCCAAGACTACTAAGCCTGCTCTTGATTCTAAGTTTCCTCTTAGACACTCTGATGATGTGTTGAAAAGCAAACAGAACAGGCTTATTTAACTTACTTTTAAACACTGATATTATAAAGCCCAAGCAAAACAAAAAGATTACAAATTTATTCCCAAGTTGCTGGGCAAGGAAGGAGGGTAGAACTCGTCTTTATCTTTTTTGATTACTCAGGAATCACACTGATAGGCCTTAATGTTTTTTTTTTTCATTTTCACGGTTGTATGGGACAGCTTCACTGTCAGAGAAACATGGAAGTATCTTTGTCAAGGAAACTACAACAGGCTGTGTTCTGCACCTACTCTGTGTCTGTGGGATTATAAAGTAAAACCAAATAAAAATAGCAGCATCTCTGACAGAAAAGGAGTAACTCTTTTAAAATTAAAATTTAAAATTTCAGTTCAAAAATTATGGTGAGACACAAGTACAAAGTGCACTTCTTCCCAGACTACAGAGAACCAAACTACTGAACGCCTGCTTCAGAGGCAGCGGAACAGTAACTGTGTGTCCCAGCCGACGAAAGACCAATGCAAACTTTTCCCAGATTTACTTAGCAATAGCTTATTCAGTCTCCTCTTCAAATAAAGCAAACGCAACAGCAATCAAGGGGTTAAATCCCTCTTTTCATCTTCCTTCTCTCCTCAGCTTCCCACACAACACCAAACCACTTCATAAACGAGAGCTGTCCTCCTACATAAGATTTATATTAATGGAATCAGTCTTTGAGGATCACAAGCTCCATCTATCCCAGCACAGTAAGCAGTGCCAGGGAATGTTCCTGGGAGAAGGAACCTGATTGTCTACACTCTCTAGGTGGGAGATGGTCCCTGGCAGTGCCTGGCACCAAACCAAGCAGAGCTCTCTCAAGCCACTCTCTGGCTCAGCTCCAGCATCGGCTCTGTCCACCCCTCACTTGGGATGTGACCAACCTGTTTTGGAGTGTAATAGATGTGATGGTGCTGGCTGGGGCTCCTCCGTGCCAGCTGGACCCACTGCCAGAGCAGCCCCAAAGTTTTTGTGCACCGACAAATCCCAACAGCAGACCACCAAGCATCGTGCAGGATGTGCCAGCCTTGGATCTCCAACTGTTTCACATTTAGCTGTCTCTAATATACAACGACTGGAGAGCAGAACCAGCTCCAACTGTATGTGGTCCCCACAGGTAGGCTTCTCCCCGGACTGTGGACACCAATAACCTCCTGTCATCCAGGGAAAAATATCTGTAATCAACCTGGTAGCATTAAAAACCCAGTGAGTTTAGATCTGGGAAATGTGTTGTATTTCTGTTAGTTACTATACAAGTCTCAGTGATATAAAAGTAAACCTTTATTTAAAAGGGACTTTATGAACACAGAACACAGGCTGTAAGTACAGCTGCTTTCTACAGCTGCCCTGAGCATGGGGACACTGAGTTTCAGCAAAAACATTAAAAAATGCCTAGATTATCATCTTTAAAATGACAAATTAAGCTCATTTCTGTGCCTTTCTGTACCCCAAAACACTATGCTATGTGTACATAGGAAAGGTCAGATATGTCTTTTAATATGCTACTAAATTTGATTCTATTGTTTCAATAGAACAGAAACATGACAGACAGCAAGAGAAGCCATCTGAGGGCATTGCTCTCCTCACCAGCCAAAGCTCCACGTTGTGGAGCTTGCAGGATTCAAACCTGTATCACTCCTGGTCTCTCACTGATGTCCTGGGGTCAGACATGTCTACAAAAGCTAACTCCAGAGAAGCTTCCAGTAAGTCTGGTTTTAACACTAATTTCTATCCTCATTTTCTTTAGCAGCTGGAGTGAAGGACAGAGGGGGAAAGCCACATAAACAGGGACCTCAGATAGAGGAGATGAAGGTGTAAAATCCACATTCAGTCTGTGTATCCCTCCCTTTGGCCTTGACTAGCTGAGCAGTGGTGGCACTACAGACAGACAGGAAAAGTCTGGCATTTCAGCTGGCTAGCTTGAATATTGTGAGTGGTGTAACCACGCAGACTCAGGCCACAGGACAAGCCACAGGATATTCTGGTTTATGACAGATGAGATGCAAAGTTGAAGGTATTACTGCCATGTCTTGCCTTTGCTTCTCAAAGCCTTAATTCAGTCCTTCTGCTGGAGGTGGCAAAAACAACACCAGTCAAGGGTACCAATATCTCAGACTGTCCCAGTGAATTTCACCAGAGCTCAGGTGCCATCAGCCTTTCTGCAGTGCTGGCAGTGCCTGATCTAGCTGGTTTCAAGGAGAGCTGAGCATCTCGTACCAAAAGCCACCCTCTGTAATTAGAGTCAGTGATGAATATGCAGCTCTCAAGACAGAGAGGGCAATACAATATGCTCCATCAATACAAGCAGAAGACAAGTACATTAAGTAAAAGCAAAAAAAATTTGAAAAATATGTTCTAAAAATCAAACTCTCGGTGAAATAGAGTTTTCATCTTCCAGATGACCAGTATAACACGAAGTGACTTATCTCATCTGACAAGATGGATTACAGCTGGCCCCTTATCTCTTGGCCTGCTTAGCAACATGAAAGGAAAAGAAAAACAATGCATTAATTGATGGTGGAGAACGTTTTTCTTCCTAATGGTTTCCAGCCAGGATTTTTGAGCTCGAGCCATTTCCCAAATAATGGCAAGCATTTGTGTACACATTACTTTCTTTCATGTGACAAGGAAATGTAATTTTTCTTTGAAAACGTACTCATTAAGGAAGCAAGCCCCTTTCCACCACCCTGCCTCCCACCCTGCCCGCCCCCCCACCCCCCACAATCTTTGCACCTCATTCATAAGTGTGACACAGTATAATCAGTTTAAAAGTCTGGAGGAACTGCAGATCCTTTGAAAACTCCCACAGCAGAGTCACAGCCTTGTGCCTACCCTCTAATGCCCTCTATTAGATCAGGTCTACCTAGTATTTTAAGGCTATTTGCAGCATAATAACCATCAGAGATCTCAATCAGGTTGAGAGTTATTCTAGGAAACACAAAAAAATCATATAAACTAATGATTATCACAAATAACTGAAAGAAGCAGGCACCATTAATACAGTCATAATATTACGCAGGCTGATTATATAGTCCAAAGTCACTTGGAAGTCTTTATTTTCTCTGATAGAAGCTTTTCAGCTCAATTCCACAGAGCTCTTTCAAGAAAAGGAAATGCTCAAAGTGAGTTGAAAATGCTTGGGCAGGACTTCTTACCAGCCTCAGTGCTTGGGAGATGTGAGCTGTGGGGATGACAGAGGATGAAATGCTGTATGGGGAAGAACACAGCAATGCACATTGGCTGAGGCACCTGAAGTTCTGCATGCTACAAAGGTGCAGATCCTCAGAAGACAAAATCAGCTGCAAAAGGGCTCAAACAAACTCTCTATCCACTGCATGCTACACTCGAAACAGAAAACAAATACCTAGTGAAAACAGAACATCAGGACTGCCTGCCCCCCAGGTTTGTGCCACACTGCCTCTGATGTCTTGGGTTAAACAACTCTATTTGCTTGAGCCTAATTTTTTTGCCTTCCATCCAGATATCGTTCAGACCACAGAGGTCCAATACAGAGCACAGTATCTATCTGACACAGGGTCCTGGGCTGTTGACAGAACCAAGACTATTTAGTGCAAGACCAGAACAAACTACTATTTTCTTTCTGTTACAGCAAAAACTACTTGGTGTCCCTGCTTGGGCTGCACCCCAGGTGCAATAGTGCAGTAGAGTTCCCTGGTCAAGATTAAAGCTGGAGTTCAGTTCTCCAAGGAAGCAGCTACACTATGACTGTGCAGACATACACGAATCATTTTAACTCACCTTGAAAACAGGGAGCTGAAAGATGCTCCATCACAGAAGCCCTCCCAGCAGTGCTTGCCATGACAAAAAGTGCCTGCTTGATCAGGCAGGACAGGATGTTGAATGTCTTGTCACTTAAAGCAAAGATAAGCCCCATGCTATAGATCAGGTCTTATTATTTATAACCCCAGTGCTGAGATGTGTACTAGCTATTCCTGGCAAAGTATACTTTCCTACTCTCTCACTGATATATCAGTGGAAATCTGGTAGTGAAGATTTCAGCTATCATCAATACATAACACATAAGGCTGGAAGCAACCCATGAGGAATAAGGCAGCCACCAGCTCTTCCATCATCTGTGATAAAAAACTGAGGATCCAGAAAAATCCAGTCCTCTGCTGCAGAGGATACCACAAGACACTCAGTTAGGAAGGCCTCAAAGGCTGTATTTTCCAGGTGATGGCAAAGTGTCTAAAAATCACACTTATTCCTGTCAGCATCTCTCTGAAATATTTAAAAGTTCATTTTCAAGAGCAATAAATATATTTCATAACCATCCCAAGGGAGTGTTTCCTCTTCACTGAAGCTACTGTACTTGGCAAGGAAGCATTGTGACATTTTTTCCCCAAAGGCTTGGGAGTGATAAATGATAGCCAAAACAAAATTTTCTATTAGACTTCAAGCTTCTGCAGAGCAGGCTTTAGAAAGCAATTTTTTGATTAAAAAGTCCAAAATTTTAAAAGCCTGAAATGCAAATTTTTGAGTATTTGAAACAGAGCCATGAATGATTCACTGAGAATAAACTATTTTAAAGAAAATGCCCAGATGTTTCTTTGTATGAAAGAATTGAGGGATCAGAGACATCCTCTTACCACCTTTCACACAATAAACCTCCCTTTGAAGATGCACCATAAACTAAACAAATAAAATCCTATTAAAATATCAAGAAATTTAATTGATATTGAGCTGTATTCAGATATTGAAAGAACCAAGTTCAAGTATCTTTCTGTGCACTCTAGAAACATGCTTGTTTTTGAATGAGCTAACTCAAGGTACACATAGAAAGAGTAACAGTGAAATTATCAATCTGAGGGATTTGTCATTTTGACAATCTATAAATAACTAGATAGCCTCCAAAATCTTAAGTTTAGATCACCAAATTATGCAGGTTCATTTCTGTTGTGGGTTTGACCTGTTAGCTGTACACTTAGGTCATGTTTTCACGAGTTTTAATGTAAAAAAATTGGTTTGGTTTGGTTTTAATGTAAACAGATGCAATCTCACAATTTACCAGGCTGTCTAGGTATGAGAAGAAACTTCACAGTTAACTCTTTTTAACAGCTTGGTGTGGAATTTAACTATATTCAAAAAATGCATTGACCCATGACAACCTTACTGAAATTGCCTTATTTATTTGTCTCAAGCTCCTGTGAAAACAACCTGACCTACATGTGCTCTGAGACACATTACAGTAACTCAGACTAAACTTGGTTCTGGATCTGGAGTCTCACATTTTCATGGAGAGTGAAGCCCTGGCTGAAAGCTGAGGATGCCAGGAAGCCATTCCAAAGGGTGACAGCAGCTTGCAACTGCATCCAGTGTGAGCCAAACTGGTGAGACTCACCTCCAGGTCTGAAGCTGGGCATCACCACTACAGAGCAATATGGGAATTCATCTTTTTAGTACCCTCTAAGTGAAAGAATAGGACACACAATTGTTGATACACTAGAAAAGCGTACTTCTAAAAAAACCTTTTAGCAAACATTTGACTTACTTTACATATAGTAGTTTTTAAACCTACACAAGAAATTCAAAAACAGTAAAATCTTCAGCTTTGCCTACTGTAGCTACCAATAACCTGAGCTGCAAATAGAGAATCAAAGAGTTGTCAAAAGAAAATCACTCTTTAAAAAAAAAACCACATCAGCTAAACAGTGCATTACATCATTACACACAGAGTAACAGGAACTAACACATTTTTTGTTCCCACTACCGTAATAGTAGGATAAAGTCAGTGCCTCTGATATACACTTGGATTCATTTATCGGGTATCCCTTCCACTCCCACTCCCAGCAGAACTCAGCAACTATGCAAATAACTGAAATCAAATGTTTCCTATTTTCTAACCTGTAAACATCTGCCACACTGGCAGACATTTACACAGGTGATTGACAGACACGGGGGACTGGTTAATCAGATCAAGAGCGTTTCACCACTTGGTCACTGGTTCCAATCTAGACCAAATTGATTGTGTATGTTTAAAAGAAAAAAAAAAGAAAAAAAAAGAAAGAGAGAGAGAAGGAAAGGGGGGGGGGGGGGGAAGGAGGGAGGAATACAGGAAGGAGGGAGGGAAAGAAGGAGGGGAGGAGGGAAGGAAGGAATTAAGTTTCCAGCAGCAGTTCACTAGTATTTATTACAGTCTCTGTAACTTGGTAACAAGTTGGACAATCTCCCTCTACAAAATGCAGCATTATAATAGAATGTCAGCCAAAATTACTGATATTTCAGTCCAGACAAGGTTATTCATTTGCATAAAGTCCTTTTTTTGGAGAAGGAAAACCAAGACGTATTTCCTCCCAAATGGCCACCCTTTTATACTACAAGCAACTGACCTTCAGCAACATTCATCCTCTGCTCTGGGCTGCATCCTTCTGTCAGTTCTAATCTACACTTCCACGTGATGAGCATCATGAGGGCCTAATGTGCACAACCAACAACAGGCTGCATTTGTCTCCAGTCAGACTTAGGTGTCCAGTCCTACAAACTGTTCAGTGCAAAGTCTTCGTAAAACTTAACGCTAAATGTAAGGCTGCTACTGACCTGGCTCTCTGGAGGCTCCGCTCAGCTGCTGGCTGACGCAATTCCAGGCTCTCCTCCCTTGTGCCTGCCTTTACCAGTACACTAGTGATAATGGTTCCCAGTTCTTCCACACAGACCCCAACTATGAATGAACATTCCTAAGTGCTGGGTCATCTCACACAAAGCAGGGAATCACCATCTGGTATATCTGAGAGCAGTGAAGAGCACCTGAACACACCCAGGTAAGTAGGAGGAGAGCTCATAAACTTCTGTCGGTGCTGTACTTACAAGAAAAGCCAGGAAAAGACATTGCAGTGCAAGGCTACCATTGCCCCCAGCAGCAGATGGAGGTTCCACATACAGAAAACATCTAATACTTAACATTCAGTTACTGCAGCAACTGCATGGCATATTCAAGTCAAGTGACTTCAGAAACTGTGCCTGAGCACTGGTGCCCCACAGCACCACTGTGCATCCTCTCTGGGGACACACCAGAGCACTAACATGCACAACTCCAGCACCACCTGGAAGCTGTTTGCTTGTCTTGTTTGTTTATACTTCCAGGAGCTCAGAATTACTAACTCAGCAGCCCCTTTTTGCAGTCAGCCTTTTAACATGCTTGGAAGCATGAACTGCCCACTTAGGTAATTTTTTTTTCTACGTGGGATTTCAAGGTAACATTTACATGTTACATACGAATTCCTTAGCATACTTGAAGCACAATGAGGAAATCAAGCACAGCTATAGTAATGTATTTCAGCCAAGCAGCCATTAACTACTGGGAGCAGCAGCATTAGCAGCTGGAAGTTTATTTTAGGGAACAGTGCTAAAACCTTTCTCCTGATCCATAAACAATCCCATTGGAGAGCGCACACAAAACCAGAGTGAAAGTAAAATGAGAATTTACACTGAGACAAAAAAAAAGAGATGTGACATAAAGAAAAAATTTTTTAGCCAGAAGATAAACTTATTGAATGTGAGACAGAAGAAAACAAGAAAGAGGGAAGCAGAAAGATTATTTCGAATTCTTTACACAAGACTGGAGGCATTTTGCATATTTACATTCTAATGAAGTCAGAAATAATTGCATGAAATTCTATGACCTCTGTGATACAAAAGAGCAGAGTAGAGGACCTAAGGTTGCTTTCTAGCTTTAAAATCTAAAAGCCTGTTAACAGAAAAGGGAAGATACTGGGGTGGTAGAAGTGGAGACAGAGCTACACAAAATTTGTTAGCTCAGGCACAGAAAACATACTGCCAAAAATAGTAAGAAAACAACTCTGAGATACGCATATACATGTTCTGCTCTCCACTACCCACATCAGTGCCTGCGTATTTAACACGTAATTTGGCAGGGAAAAAAACAACACAAAAGGATACACTGGGTAGCAAGGAAGTTGTTTCACAGGTGTCAACATACTTAACACCATGTGAAATAGGAAAATCCTCAGCTGTGGTGGGTCTTCAGTCCTGTCCAGATGGTAAACAGCAAGGGCACAGCCCACCAGTTCCTTGGACTTATGGTGGCATCTTCCTCAACAGCCTCAGCCTTGCTCTGCCGTGCACAGGGCATGCAAGAGCTGAGCACTGCCAAGAGAAGGGATGGCCAAAACCAAGTTGTTCCAGCTATTCACAGCTGCTGGATACTCCCTTGAGATCCAGGAACAGCTGGCACAGGTTGGGCAGTGTTTCTCAACAAACAAAGGAAAATGTGAGGGGGAAGATAATGATCAAGATTTCTAACAAAATGACAGCCAGCTTCAGCGTAACAGCAGCAACCAGCTTCATTGTGTTACGTAAAGCAGAGGAGCACCAGACACTGCTCTGGAGACTTTGGACATGAAAACTGCTACACAAGTATGAACTGTCATAGCTGGGTACCTTCAACTTGGTATTTTTATCACACATTATGCAGAAATTTATCTTTGAAGTTAACCAGAAATACTGCAGGCAAAGCAACACTTACAGAGCTATTTTGCTGCTGGCTTTAGTGACAACTACAGCAGATGTATTCATACAACGACGAAACAGGCTCTTTGGAGAGCATGCTCCAAACCCATAATTGATGCTTGTGTAGGGTGATGATTGGAGAAGACCCAACATAGTGCAGAACTGTACACAAGGCTGGCCCAAGGAAATCATCACAGTGCAGCTACAGTAAATGAAAACCTAACTGCTTTCACCAAAGAGCAGTTTTATTTTTTTCAGCATATTCCCTCTAAGTAACCTTCCTCACCGAGAAATCACTAGCACCAAGTCTTGCTCCATGAGGCTCTTGTTGATTTCCTGCATCACCTACCGCAGTATAAGTCTCCAGCTGCAAGGTTTGCCATAGCCTGTCCCTAAATAAAGCAGCAAATGTAATAACTCAGAAATGCCCAAAATAGACAATAAAATCATGACATCATTTTATTATTTCAAACCTTTAGGATTATTATTGTGCAGTTCACTGTATAGCAATTAAAAGCTAGTATCACAGAAGCCTAGGCTACGGCATAGCTACCTACACAGACCAAACTCCCACAGGTTTGCATTTCTCAGCTAATCTTGCCAATAATAGCTCAGTTATTTCCTTACAGACAACTGCAGAGAGAGTTAATTATCAAAGTAAAACTTAATGCTTTTAAGGCTGCGAGGAAAAAGTATCTTTCCTTAATTTCCTAGCCTTTAGCTCAAGCACTGTACTTAGAAACAGAGATCTGAAATTAAACTTTTGGTGCCACTGGAGGCTTGAAAGCTATCACTCTTCTTTTTTCTTTAGCCCCAGTCATCCATCATCACCACAACACACCAGCTCTCAAGAAAAGAAAGCAATAATTTCTGAATTGCGGACGTAACTTTTCTTACAGTAAGAGGGTGTCATTAAAACCAAGAAAGAAGCTTTGACTCTCCAATATATTGAAATGAAAGTGCCATTAATGGATAACTAGTCTTACATCTTGGTCTCCATTCCTGCTAGAAGGCAAGAGCCTAACTCCAGCACTCACTAACAGTACTTGTCAACTGCCTTGCATTCAAGTTGTTTGAGTATTCCAAGTAGTGGAACGAAGATGTGACAACCATAACTTGAGTTTCACATTTATGGTGTGATGGCCAAAGCTGCAAGGCACTCAATATGGAGACCTGGTACCTGGTCTCACAAGAGTGAGACCCAAATTACATCAGATTTCAGACAGCTCTGAAATAAAACGAGAAAACATAAAGGTTTCTTTTCTCCTTTGGTTCTAGATTTAAAACGATTACATCACAAAACCTGTAGAGCTGGGAAACTAACTTATTATTATACACTTGCAAATTCAAGAATGTAGATGGGGTTCTGAGGCTGAGCTGTATTTGATTTCTGCCCACATGTCACTAGCTCTGGTGGAGTATGTCATACTGAATAAAGTAAATGTAGTATATTCTACTTCTTTCTATTGAAAATGAAAAAAATTTTTTCCCATGTTCTTCAGCATGCCATCTATGGAAATACACAAATAAATAGTAAATTAATTATAACTAACAGTAGTAGTCTTAAAATGATTCATTTATTGATGATGAATAAAACATGATAGAGAGCTGTCATAAGAAAAGACAGAGATCTAATCTCCTAAGACAAGTGCATTTTCTGTTCATGTCAGTAAGAATAAACAGCAGTGTGCAAAACTTGGTGAATTTACTTGGGCTTAAGTGCTTCTGTCACTAAGAAAAAAATTACTTCTGATAACATGTTTCACATAAAAAAAGGAGAGGAAAGGAGGGGAAGAATGCATAATAGCAGAAAACATGAGGAATATTCACAAAAGTAAATTCATATCCAGAATTTACTCCATTTTAACAAAAAAAAAATAGTTTTCCTGATCCCACATGAACATTGCATAGACCTGGGTCTTTCTGCTAAAAAAACTGGTTCTGAAAGAGATCTCCAATAATCCACTTTCAGCAAACGTGTAACTTAGCAGACATAAAAGGTTGCTCACACCCTAAATTTTGTGGTGTTTTATCCATTCTTAGCCTGTTCTATGTTTTCTCAATATGAAAAGAAGCAATCATGCACAA
This sequence comes from Apus apus, assembly GCF_020740795.1. NCBI lineage: Eukaryota > Metazoa > Chordata > Aves > Apodiformes > Apodidae > Apus > Apus apus. Next base: position 11,045,367 of record NC_067283.1, read on the forward strand.
AAACACACAATGGGCAACAACTGGTTTTCTGCAAGACATGTATTACTAATTTCATGCAATTGCACAACAGCTAATCACCACATTTTGGAAATTCAAACAGGTGTTTAGCCTGCAAAGTACTCAAATAATCCTTCTATGTCGTTCAGCTTTGCTAAAACCTATACAGTCGGCTCTGGGCACTATACATTATATATTATGCACTATATCTGCCCAAGGATCTCAGCAATAAAAGTGTACAGCAAGCAGCTGCTAAAGCCCCAACTTCTCAAAATGAGAAATTACCACATTGTGTATGAAATAAACCAAAGAATGGCAACAACAAATAATGATGGCTCCAGTAACATTTTATATCCATTTAAGGAGCTAGATAATTGTTGACATCTGAATACCTTTTGACAAGTGGTCCATCTAGGAAAATTAATGATAGAATTATTTTCATACATTTTGAGGAAAAAAAAGAACTGTTTCTTAAATTCATAGTTAGAAAACTCACACTTATATATTGATTAAATATTTTATCCACAGAAAAGCCAGTCTCATGGTCTTAACAGTGTGCTGATGTTCAGAAAAAAAGCTATGAGAAAACCACTTTCTTAATAGACATGCTCTGCATGTGACATCTATATTAGCTCTGGTTGCTTTAGGGATTAAAATTACTTTTCTACTAATTTGCAGCTCTTTGCAGTGTAGAATCCAACACAAACTGAAAGAAGGAACTAGATTGTTTCTGGCTCATACATCATTAGACCTGGTAGTTAAACTGCAGTTGCAGAGCTGCTATTCCTGGTAGGAAGGTGTGAGCCATGAAAAATACGGTTTGGTACTCAATTTATAGGGTTGGCTCTTTGGCATTTGAAGACGGAGAAAATTGTTCATAGATTATGCATTTTTCAGCTACAAGTCATTAAAGGGCCTTGGATAAGGAATGTGACAATGCCATTTTCAAAGAACCAGCATTGAGATTTTTATCACATATTAAGCATTCCTTTAACCTACAAAACTTCCCCGTGAGTGGGCTAGTTTGTTGGTTTTTACAATCTTATGTTCAATTTCAAGAAAAGAGCAACCAAGAAAGCACATCGTCCAAAACACTCTATCTTGACAATAAACCAGTTAAAAGAAGAAACTGAGCACACAGCTGCCTAGGCACTGCTCTGAAGTACACCATTCCATGAATTTAAAGTAATCTGTTATATAAAAGAAACACTTTAGCAGATAATTAAACTTCTTACTCTGCACTAGTAAAAAGAGACTCAGTAAGAAATCAAACTGGGACTGATGTCTGCAGGGATGTTTTCAAATAAATAGTTTCTGCAGAAAATTTATGTGCTTATTACACTTACAAAGGCTTGTGATTTCCTTAAGGACTTGAAATGTTAAATTATTTCCCCCACTGGTTCTACTTTCCATTATTTTTGACTGCACCAAGAGAATAAACAGGTGACTTTCCTCATTGCTCCAGCCATGTGACACCATTAGACTGACCACAATTAATAAATAACAAAAGATTTAATGAGGAAGAGAGAACACAGGAACTGGCTTTAATAGGGATCACTACATTCTGCAGAACCGAAGGAAAGCTGCAATATAAGAAATGAGCTTGAGAGGAAAGTACAAAGGAGTCAGGATCTGGCAGGCAAATGTGATCCACATGTGGTGAGGCACACTTTCATCCATCCTCCTAGATGGTGATCTCTTTGTTGCTCTGCTGGGACAGTTTGTAGATGTCCAGCTTGCAGAGTATGCAAGATGAAATTGGTGCTAATCTAACAAAAATAGTTATGTTCGTAAAATCCAAAGGGATGCAGGGACCAGCCCTGAAAACAGGGATGTTCTTGGTTGTCAGGGTAACATGATCACCCCAGACAACAGAGACGTCAGCAGGAATCTGAAGCACACATTGGGTACCCAAGGATATGAGTCCTCCTGCTTCCCTCTTGTAATTAATCCACAGAGAAATGTAGGTAACTGTTGCTAAGATGTGGCTCAATGTTTAGCTATATGTTACCATCCAAGAAAACCAACAATATGGCTGATGCTTGAAAACAGTCTTACTGGTGTTACCCATGTAACTTTCCACCAGAAATAAAAATAATCAACAGATAGCAGAAAAACAAAGTAGAACCATAAGGAATGATTCCTTTGCTAAATGTGTCCAGCAAATGTGGTTAGATCCAACAACACACAAAATAGTACTATTATTTTATTTTTCTTTAGGGTAACACCCATGTGACTTTGATTTCATCAGATCAGTTGTCCATTGTGGATATTCTTCTAAGAAATTAATGCACAGTTTTCCAAGTTTCCAAGATGTTCAAAGTCTGCAGCCTGACCTCTGGATAAGTAAACTGCCTTCTCCATCAAACCAACAGACTTCAAATCACCAGTCAGCTGCAAATATACAAAGATTCAGATGTGCAGTAAAATAAATGATCAGGTTTTGCTCATGTGCCTTGCCAATAATCCCTTAAAACAAACTGAAGTCATATTGCTGACTAAAACAAAAAGGTGTAATTTTTGAGGAATTTTAATTAATGAAAGTAGTTGCACATCCTACCCTTTGCTGAACCCACATGACTACCAATGCTTATTTACAGATCACTCTTCTATTGCAGACTACTTGGTGTTTTGGGTAGGCATTTGCCTGAAAACATTTTCAGAAAGCTATCCAGCTGAAAGGAATTCCCATTGAGTAGAAAACATTAAATATTCTGAATTTTTAATATTAAAGTTGATGAGAACAGCTTCACAGGTTTTTAATCTTACTCTGTTATTGCTGTTGTTTTCCTTTCTTCCTAAAAAAAATAATAAATATATATGTATGTGAACCACTTAGTTGAAATCACTCTAGAGGTTAGACAAGCTCTTTAGCACTATGCAGCCATGAAAACATTCAATCATCATATGGGATACACATTAGTCCTTGAGCAGGAGAAAGAAATTATATGATCGTTTAAATAAATCAGGTAAAATTCTCTTTTTTCACTGTTCTGGTATTAGAAGACAATTTATACTCAGCAAAGATTAACAGGAAAAGTATCAACAGAGGAAAGCCTAAGAAAAAAAAGTGTAAAGCATCACTGAATTTTCAGAGTAGCAAACTGTACAATCAATGTAGGTTAAAATTTATTCTTACTCACAACCATGGCTGGGACCTATTTGCAGTGAAATTTACAACACAGCCTTTCCCCAGCTGGTGAAAGATTTTGCTTCCTCACTCACGAAGCTGAAGAAACTTAACTGTACTCATGTTTTCCATTTTCCTCCCGTGGAACATAATAAACTGGCCAGTTGACACTTAGGTTGATAGGTCATATAAGACAAATAAAAAATCTTTCCACAATAAATTCACAGTCAATACTACGGTGTCAGTGAACTTTCTCTATTTTACTTGAAACTAAGTTAGCGTTGCTAGCATAAATATTTACTTTATATTCATAAACACACATATACCTTCTCCCCATACACCCTTGTGACCATTCTATGTAGCTACATAGGTCATTTTACCCACCTACAAATAAAGAGATTTTTCAAGTTATAACTTGAAATGTCTATTAGCAGATGTAGGAAACCAACAATGTGAAACATCAGCTGGCACTGAAGCTACCTAGAAAACAGCCATGCCCTCAGCTAACATCTTGTTTTGCATAATTTGCATACTGTTAACAATCTCATGTTTGCTTCATCAATATGGGAAAGGCATGTTTAGGTAATCTTCCCATATTTAGGCAGAAAACACCTCTTGCTCTCCCAGTGCTGTGCTCATCCCTCTCTTCGCTGGCTCCGTGGGTCCCGAAGCCACACATCCCTGAGCTGCTCTGGAAGAAATTCCATGGGATTCATTAGTGCTGCAGCAGAAGCCTCTCATGACAGGCCACAAAACACAGACCAAGTCTATGAGTCAGGTAGCAAATACAGGTTACAAGTAAAATTCAGTTTTTGTTTTATCTCTATCATCACATATATTAAAAACAAATAATACAAAAAATAGTTTTAAAGTACCTTTTGCCCACTTCACATTAAAAAGCTTTTAAAATCTCTTAAAATTACTGCTCAGTCTGTAATGAAAAAGAAGACCCAAACTCAGGCAAGGCCAAGCAAAATTTTGAATTAAATTTAAAAGCTACATCAAATAACTCTCTGCTGTTGTTTAGGTGCTAAAAGATTTAAGTCTCTTCTTAAACATCATATTGTTTTCAATTCCACTTGACTAACATCAGACAGGTAAAGCAGCTCAACTCTTCTTCTTAGAGGACCTCTGCCATCACCTGGCGCAAAGACAATGTGTACCAGAGTTCAAGATATCCCTAAAGTAACATGAAAGCAGGGCTGGATCTCAAAAGCCCTCAGGATTTCAAGCTGCCCTTCAGATTTCCTATCTCAAGTAAAAGCAGAGCTTTGTCTCCGTGCTTGGCTACACAGAACAAAATTACTCCGACATTTTAGAAGAAAGAAAATATTAAGATGTTACAGTCTGTATTAAGCTTTTTCACAGGTCAAATCAAAATCTGATAGTCAGAGTCTAATAAAGATAACTCCTTAACTGGGAGTTTGGTGAACTGCCCTGAAAGTTGTTTCACCTTCTTTATTTTCATCCCTACTCATTTCTGAGAAATTGTTATAGAAATAATTCCTGAAATCACCATGTCTGAACAAAATCCCACTGATTCCCATTAATGGACTCACATGCATCCAGATTCCTCCATACATTAACGGTAACTAGCCTCAATTGCTGAATTTATTATGCTTTCCATTAAAAAAGTTATCCCCAGTGCAAGTGGTGGCAGTGACCCTTCCTATTTTTGTTCCTAGTTGCAGAAGGCTACTAGCTGGAGAGCTGGAAGGAAAGCAGGGTCTGGCCATTGCACTGGCTTGGGGTTGTCATGATAATTCCACAGCCAATCCCTCATCCTTCTACCTGCCTCTTTCTCTCTCCACTATAGAATTCACACCTTCCTGGTTTTGCTGATTCTTGACTGCTCAAGGCTTCTCCTTTTCCTACTAAAACCTCAAGAGCTAAAAGTTAATTATCAGTCATTTATCTCTGTGACATTAGGTGCTTTTTACGTACGCAGACAAGTGTGTCTGTATGAAACTCCAGGATCAGGGATGATCCTTTCAAACACAGAAATAATCAATGCAAATACTCTAATAGCAACGCCACAGCCATTCATCATTCCTGATGTTAAAACTAAGACCTCTGCTTTGAAGTGAGAATAGGTTAAATGACAGTATCAGCCCCCTCAGTAATTATGTCCCTTTTATGGCAAGTTTTCTGGTATACAACAGCTGGTTTTGTTATGATTACTGCTGTACATTGACTACAAAAAATGTGACCTGAATGGGATAAAAACAAACCAGCTGTTTCATCTCCTTTCATCTCTCCACATCTCAAAGGGGGCTTTGTGCATCATCAGTTTCCACCGAAGAGCTGAAAAATCACATGTCACAACAGGGGCCCGATGTATGTGGGTCATCTAATAACGGGCAATCCAGAGCCCTGCCGATGGAAATCTCTGCCCAGCCGATCCTCCCCCGCTTAATCTCACCAGGATGAATTGGTACAGAGGAAAACAATGAGCACTCGCTCCACTTAATTTCTACAGTGAATAAAGAAATAAGATGGTCAGCGTGTTCAGTTGTAGAACCTGCCCTGAAAGACCAGATGAGCGGTAGCAATGGGGGAGGGGAAGGATTTTAGTTCCTAAAATTAGGAAGGAAAAAAAGCAACAATCACAAATGCTAACTTAGATCCACTACATTGCTTCTGCACACAATACAGAAATCACTCTCTTTTTGCACCACAGAAAATTATTTCTCCCAGCCATCTCCCTCACAGCCTCCTTAGTTACCCTGGTTTTGCATACCATACTTGTGTCACTAAAGGAGATACATCGGTTCTGCCCACCGACTCAAGATGACTAAAGCTCAAAACCAGAACATTTTAATTACAAAACCCTTTTAATTTCGCTTGCAAAATATAATTAGCAAAAGATGCCCACAGAAAAGGCAAAGACATCCCACAGCCACTCTGTGGAGTTCACTGAGGTTCATCCATAGCTCCCATTTAATGATCCCAGACATGATTACTGGTAAAGACTGGAACCAGAACAATTCAATTTTACATAAAGACATTAAGTACAAGCTTAGCTCACTAAGATACTGCAATGGTTAATTAGTGCAGCTTTGACTTGAGGTGACATTGCCAGTATGAGAAGATTAACTATATATTTTAAGGTATTATTTAGCTATGGCTCTTTTCAGACATCTCCTCAAATACCAGTAATTACATTTTAACAAAAAAATATTCAATACATAATTTCTTTTAGTCTGAAAGAAATTAATCATTCAAATACATGTTTATTTCCAACAGCAATAACTATTAGAATAGGATGCAACGAACACGTATGAGCAGTATTACACATACTGCTGTGTTTCCCGTATTTGAGTTGTTGCTACAACAATTAACAATATGGTACCTCATATGTCCTTCAGTCAGGTAAGGCATCAGTCTCCTCTATAATGAAGCACAGCTGTTTAACTGAACATACTCAGTATATCAACAGCTGCACGGTGTAAAACTGCAAACACAGGGAAATCCTGACATGGAACAGTCCGGGCTACACTAAGAACCCAACAGCCCAATTGAGCCCAGGGCAAATACCAGCACTGGGCAAGTCCAGAGCACAGTGTCACCAGCCAACCCTCTGTTCCTGCACCAGCTCCAGTGGGACTGGCAAGGATCCGGTGGTCTTTGCCTGACTGGAGCCTCTGTGAGTGCAACAGAGCCCCACAGAAATGGGGTGTCTTTAATTTGGAAGCACTCTAGAATGGGCTCAGTATCACCCAAAACTAGGTGGGAGTGAAGAGGCTGGAGGGGAATGGTGGGATACTGAAGCACAAACACCCAGAAGGCAAGGAATTAGCCTCAAAAGAAAACCCCAGCCCAAAACCCTCTCTTCTCTTCAGCCCAAGACACATGACAACACAGAACTGCACCAATGCTACAACACAGCATCTCCCTTTCCACGGAAAAGTGTCTAGTGAAAAATATTCCTGTAAAACTTTTATTACTGCAAAGATTGTGCTGCTCCAAGCCTCAGCGCCAGGGCTGCTCCAAGTTTTATTGGGATCAGGGGGCAGGATTTTCCTCCCTCTTCTCCACACCACAGCACACAAGCTTTCCTCAGAGTAACAACAGGATGTGCTCACCCATAAATGAAGAAAATTGCATTCACACCATTATACTCGTGAGACAACCATGTCATGCTAATTAACATTATTCACATAAAAAACAATTTCAGTAGCATGTCAGCTTCACACGACTGGCCTTAAACTAACACACTTGCTAGAAGGCAATGCATAACTTCTCACTGGTGAAGATCTCCACTTTTCAGGGGTGAAACAATCTAGAAGGCCTGCTCGCACTTTAGGTGATGTCAGCATCAGAAGTGCCCTTAATGGGACCAACTTGATTGCAGAACACCATTCAGACTTTCAATTAAAATCTTTAATGTGCATGTTATTGTGCAATTTTATCAGTTGTAGCACGTCTACACAGTCACTCATCTCAAGTTTAGTGTTCATGGTTCAAATAATAATTACCCCCAAAAAAACGATTTTGAGAAATGACATAATAAACACTATGAACTACTTGTTTGGGATACTTCTAATATACTGCAAAGATTAATCCCCAAGCAGGGAACAACAAAGCAAAGCAAACCATTTGCACAACATTCCTCTGCAGTAATCACTCTTTGTAGAATCAAGGATTTAATGTTACAAGCCATGATGCCTTGGAGACAGCAGAAACTCTCTAAAATGCACATTATTATAAAATTTCAATACTGTAATAAAAGAACCAATGAAAAACTAGTGGTGAGCAACAGATTTTAATTTAATCTGAACTAGCCATAAATTTGCATGACTCTTCAAAACCCCCTTGTTTTCTGCATTATGTAGACGATGAAGGTGCATGGTAAATGGCAATCATACGAGAAGACAGAATTGGAAACAATAACATTTTAAAGTATCATGAAGAGCCACGGAAGTTTTTATGATGGATATAACAATAACAGCAAACAACTTCCAACTTGGCAGAACAACACAACTCAATCTGTTATGGAAATTAAAGACTTGGAAGCGTATCTGCACATATCTGTATTGCCACATGACAAAAAAAAAAAACACAGATAAAAAATTCTAACTTCCATTGTTTTCACTAGCTACTTTTATTTACATGCTGTGTAATACGTGCGAGCAGTACCATTTAAAAGATAGAATTTCATAGTTCTAACACAGTGTTCCAGGAGTACAGAATCCAACCACCTAGGCAGGTGCAAAGTCCCCTCTAACCTTCTCAGATCCAAGCAACTGGCATAGGAAATGGGGATTAAAGACAAAGGCTGGCTCCAGCTTCTGCTGCAAACAGGTGGGCAGAGGCAATGAGTGAACCCCACAGTCCAGCCCCAAAGGTGGCCTCCAACAACTGCAGCTGCCAATTTTTTTTGCAACCCTTTAAGCAGATGTAATGAGTGGGGGGAAATGCAGACCTCGGTATGTCTGCAAGGTCAGAAGCCCACCCACCTTGGCTACTCTTGGCCATTCACACCGGAGCTGTGCACCCTGCTGCAAAAGGGCCAGCCCACGTGGAGGAACCAGGTCACCTCCTGGTTCCACCTCCTGCCCCAGGGTGCAGGCTTTGGCAGAGGTGAGTCACCCTTGGCAGGCACCTACTTGCCTCCACTGACTATAAATAGAGCGAGAACGACCGGTTCAGCCGGAGGCATCTCAAAGTTGGACATCTGAGTGAAGGTAGATGAATCCTACTCGTCACCTCTGAGTCACAGTTCCTCCCCGGTTTTTCACCTGAGGCTGCACAACTGTGCAACACCCACAGGCAGGACTTAAAATTACATCCTGGCCAAGAGCAATCTGTAAAACGGAGGATACAGAGTTTGACAGTTTTATCAAAAACAGCCCTTAGGCCTTCTAAAAAGAAGTCATGCAGGAAAAACAATTACTGCCAGATAGCGTATGTTTTTAAGGGGAGTGCAGATCTCCTCTGAAAATTAACTTTAAAATTATATTGTAGAGATATGTTTATTGCTCCTCAGTGATAAAGATAAAAGATATAATTGAGTTGGACTGCCAGGGCTGAAACTACATCAAAGCACCAAAGCTGCGATCTGCCTGGTTTACAAAGCACCGTCAGCGTCATTTCTAACACTGCATTAGCTTTGCAATCCTAAGAGAAGTAAAAGTCATGCTAAAAATTGCTTCAGTGACAAAAATGAGTAGATGATATTTGAAGTTGCAGAGAGAAAGCACTTCTGTTGTAACAATTTTATGCTGTCATTTTAACAGACTATAAATAGATTTTTAAATATTTACTGAAGGCCAAATTCTGCAGAGCTGAATTTACCCAGCAGCATTATGTAAGAAAGGACTGCAGAGCACTAAATTAGGCTGATAACACAGCTCTACAAATAATATATTCCCTTTTCATGCATCCACCTTTTTTCTCAGTCTTTTAAATTTGCACTGGTATTTTTCTCTTCCAATAGTATCCACAAATACGTAGTATCTGATGATGAATTGGAATGAAAACTGGCACTTAGGGCTCCTCAGCACCAGTCTTCCCTCCCTCGCCCAAAAGAAGTTCTACTATAAACTCAACGAAAAATTATAGAAGGGCAGCTTTAACTGAAATACTCTTCAAAGACGATGAATTAAGGTCTCTCCAAAAAACTTGTATCATTGTCATTTAATTTCATCAAAAAGATTATCATTTCTTGGACTATTTTGGTTAAGTATAACGAATTACTGATCTGCCAGCACGAAACTGAGATGTTTTGGGTCAGGCGCTCCTGCCACCAGCCTGTCCTTCTGCCTGCCTGCCTAGGGTACTGCTCTCCCATCTCCACAGGCTGCTGAAACAAACTGAATTTATTCCTGTGCATCAGGCACAGTGAAGCCAGTGGCACTGACAACCAAATGGCAGGTTGCTCTTGTGTATCACATTTTATTCTTAAATGAAGACAGTTTAAATGAAGGCAAACACCCTGCTTTTTGGCCTATAACCAAGCATACTGCAATTTCTTTACTGTAATAACAATAGCAGAATATCCTCAAAGCCAGCAGAAAGGAAGTTAGCAATAGTAACTCAAGGTACAATTCTATGATTTTCCTCAGAGCACCAGGAAGTTTTTCCTGACCCACACCAGTACAGAAGACATACTCAACAGTGCAGGTGAAAACAGCCTACTAAGCCAGAGGAAAATAGAAATAAGACCTCTCATCATTAACTTCCCCATTTACTCCTTCTACTGTCATACAGTAAAGGAACCAGAGCAAGCATTCATGCAAGAGCTCACAGAAGAAAAACCTGCCCAAGCCAAGGGAGCTCCACAGGGACCCACAGGGTTTGCTGGCCACATGTACCTCCTGCTGCACCTCCCTGGAGCATCCCTTCCATCCTGGGGGGATGCTCCAAGCCCCAACTCTAAAACTACTTCTAATTCTCTCCCCCAAAAAAATCTCATTTAAACCTCAACAGTGTTGTTAAACCATCATTATTTGCTTACCTACAAGACAGAACTTCCAGGCTGCTCTCCATGACCTATACCCTAAATGGTGACATGTATGTCCAAAGCTTTCTGGTTTATGCCTTTAGGTGGAACAGCATTTGAATGAGAGGGATCAAATACTCTGTTTCCAAGAAATCCTCAACTCATCCTTTGTCCAGCACTGGCAATAGTAATGGAAATGCTGAAGTGCAAATGCCTGCCTTGAGACAATCTGCTTTTGGGGTTTTGCCTTAAACAGGCAAAATCTAGTATTTAGTATGGCCTTTCAATTAGTGGTATATCAAGGTCAGATGATGCCAGAGTATATAATAAAAACCAGAAAGTATTTCTAAATCACCATTTCACACAACAGCCTATTGAAAGAGAATATAAAGTCTGACTCACTGCAATCTTCATACATTTAATGGATTTTTCCACACTCCAGTTGGGCTCCATACCAACAGGAAGAAGGTTATTTTCCTCAGTGAAGATCATTAACAATTCATATGCAGCAGTTTCTACCATATGTGACTTGTCAGCTGACTGCCTTGATCTGTTAACCAGTCTGGTGGTGGGGTTCTTCTAGCTTAAATGAGGAGCACATTATTTTATATTTTTAATAAGATTACAGAGAATGATACTAAAGTCATTTGCTATGAAAGAAACGCTGCTTTTATTCACAAACATGATTGTTTAATCATCCTCTACATAAACGTGTTGCTCACTTTTTTCCCTTTCTCCTATATGCTTGTGGGGGAACATAGAGATGTGGGAGGACATTTGCAAGATATAAAAAGCTTCAGAAGTTTCCAATTGGTACCATGCACTGATAAAACCTTGTTTCAACTGGCTAGAAAACAAAAGAGAAAAGAGGGGAAAATTGTAGTAAAGAACAATTTTCTCACTTCCTTCCAGACACTGCTTAGTTTGGTGAGAAAGGGGTGAAAATGTCTCTTTCCATCAATATAGAAAAGGCTGGGTTTTAATCAATCACTTCAGAAAATTTACAGATTTCAAAGCACTTCCCTCCTAATCTCAGCACTAGGTCTGCTACACTTCCCCCGTGCACTGAATCACTATTTTGTAAGTATCCAATTTTTGGTTAAATATGAGCAATTAAAGGAAACACAGCAAAAGAGGAAATAATTACTTCCTGTCAGCCTTATGCAAAGTTATAGTTACTGAAATCAATGAAATTCTTATTGTGTGGAATGAGAAAAAATGTGTGCTAAATTACCCCAAGCTACTTACATTCTGTGCCCTATTTCAGATGAAGATCTCTCACCAGTACATAAGACTCTGGTCAAGAGTCTGGCAAAACTGTAAATTAATGATTGTACCCTTACTCTCAGAGTCTAACACATGTTTAAGTATCTGCTGCATTCTGGCCCTTTTGTTGATAACGGTACGACTTCATCTCTTTCCTAATACATATAAATTATAGTTCATTTATTCAATGAAATTGTGTTTTAAACGTGCATATCAAATCTGTTCATCTCAGAGTCCCAGAACATTCTATATGTATCACACAAGCAAAATCTACTTTGTCAAGGAAATAAAAATCTCCGCAAAAGGAAGCAGCACCAAGAGCAACCAATGCATGTCCCATGTGATAGGACAAACAGATCTGTTTGCAGAAAACAGACCTTTGGTTACAGTAGGTCCCTCTGGATTCCTAGTCCTACTGTATGAAACCTGTATCTACTTCAGAACATAAACTGAATCATTCCAAATCTGGTATTAAATGGTTTCTACACTGACAGCAAAATATGCAAGTTCCTAAACTGTAGAAAGATACTGCCAGAAAGTAAGTAATCTTGGCCATTTTCCTGTAACATTCCAACAGCCAGAAATAAAAATTTAACAAACACAGCAAAGGGCCATAAGGAACCAGTCCAGTTGTGATCGTTTCAAAAATAAACTTCTTTTAAAATAATACTTAAGCATGTACCCACAACCAGTAAGATGGAGGAGTTCAAGCACAGGCAACTCCAGGGTTCTGCTCCTCAACATCTCGTGCAGTTTTGGGCAAACTATTAACCTCTACAGCATGGTCAACACTCCTTGCACATTTGCCTATGGAGACTTGAAACTAAGCTACAAAGCTTAATGTGATAGACAGCACTGTTAGTTAAATGCTGCTCTAAAGAGGTCAAACCTGAGTTAAAAATTTTAGTATTTTATTAAGATATTCAAGGGATTCAAGTCCAGAGATTAGTAGAAAAAAAAATAAAAATCTGCCTTAGATACTAATATAGATGTGGGTATACCAATTATTTATGTATGTTGTTTTTCTAATGCTTCAGTGGCATAGGCAGATGAATTAACTGCCTGTATTTCTCAGGTGCTGTGCTTAAGATGGCACTAACAATGAGCTTGTTGTATTACCAAATGTCTATCTTCAAAATAAAAAAATAAATCCTAACAATCCTGAGAAGCTGAATATTGTTATTATTTCAAGACTTAAGGAATCTGTTTTATGGTACAGTAATAACACAGCATATTGTTAGCAAGATTAAATCAGCTTAGGGGTCACAGGAACAGACTTGAAATCAAGTAAAATTCTTTCTCTGAAGGGAAAAGATGACTTGACAAATACAGTAATCAAGAGTTATTTTGTAAATTTATTGGCTGATGCTTCCAAAGGCATCAAAAAGGTTTAAGTTACTGAAGATAAAAGGTTCTAGAAAACAAAAATAGTATTGTTTCATTTATAAATCCTTTTCTTCTCAATTTCAATTGTAATTAAAGTGGATACGATAATATACACATAACATAAGGAAAACTCTTCTGGCTTTATTTGTAGAAATATAAAACCTGCTCCTCTTTCTAACAAAAAAAATGAAAGGAAGATTTCTATTCCAGTAGAATAATACTGATCTTTAAAAAGGGTAGGATGTTTCTTTCCTTTTCTCTTAGCACTGAGATTTCTTTTTCCATTTGACTGAATTTTTAAGAAGTACTGAAGAAATTATTTCAGTGGGACTGAAGGAAGGAAATTAGCCAAGAACAGGGGGCCAGATTCTACAATGGTTTCACGGATCAGAAATTTCCTTTCTGATGGATTGATGCTGATACACTTTGAGTCTGTTTAGAATTAAGCCTTCTTTTGTGCTTAAACAGCTGAGATGCTTCAGCTGTAGTAGCCATAAGCTTCTGAGCTGCAATGAGTAGCAGGCAAAGGCAGGCTATCTTGATCATGCACACAAAAGCATGTGTAAATAAGATATGATCAGTATTGTAAAAATGGAAAAATGTCAGTTACAGGAGGTAATATTTTTACAGATAACCACTCTGAAGAAGGGAAATACCACCCTGTGGTCTCTTATTAGACAACGTGCCTGACAGCAAAGCAATGCTTAAGAGATGTCCTGAAATTACAAGCCTACAAACCTTTATGTGATATTGAAGTATTTGCAAGATCTGATTCACTGATTCCAAATGCAGCCCCCTTCTGCTTCAGCTCACCAGCTGAAAACATATCCCCATGACAACCCGAGTGCCAGGGAGGAGAGCATAGCACCCAACCTCCTGCGAAGCAACGCTGAAGCCCTCCTTCAAATTCAAAATGCACCAACACACAGGAGCGTGTTTTTCTCACTGCTACGGGACCCATACATGTGTGTGTGTCATCCTGGATTAGAAAATTAAAACAAGAATGGCATTAGGTGCATGCCAACAACCTTAAGTTCAACAGCAACAACACCTTTTCTGCAATATAATATATTGTTCATGTGTGTCAGGCTGGGGAAAAAAGGTCATTTATCAGCCCAAATGCCTATCTCCTGCTTGAGCAGAATCAATGACCAACCCAAACTTGCAGTATGAATCCATTATATCTTAGACCAGGGAATCTGGTTTTCCTCCTCGACAATATACAAAACGTCTGCTAATGGTAAGGTTTGAGTTGAACAAAACATTAGTTCTACAACTGTATTTGTCTAGACCAACACTGTAGACAGATTATATTAATTTCACCACTAAAAGCAAAATAATTAGCTACATTTATCACAAACGACATCAAGCACTGTGTATCTCAGCAGTTGTGCTGCTGGTTCAATTATTCTGCCTCTGTCTGTTACATAAGCTCCACTTTGCAGCTCCAGGTGATACAGGAAAAACCCAAATCCATGCCACTTTTAAAGTCTATGTTATAGCACAGAGACAGAGAAAAACACGTTGGGAAAAATCAGGAGAATCATATGCTGCATTATTTTGCAGTAGTTACACTTCAGTCATTTCATAAACACATTCTTATCAGTCACCTTGGGCAAGGAATAAATGTGTTTGGCAATCAGTTACCCAGCCATTTAAATGCTCACTGGTTAAAATGAAATACAAATGTAACAAGCTCAAGGTAGCTGGTACTTGTGTACACTACTTTGTTCTCACCAAATGCAGTAATTAATGCACATGGTAAAATCCCAACTGAGAAGAAACCAAGAGCAATACCTCATTACCTTGAGGCCATGGTGACCTTTAATTTTCCCAAAAAGACTCCACAAACCATGTTAAAACAGAGTCCCTTCATTACAAAATTCTGATGAGCACTTAAGACTTGCCACATGTTTCCTGACTATTGTTTCTAAAAATTGGTTGTGGAAAACAAATCCTACCAAGTAGTCTTCAGGGGCTGGCAGACTCACAATTCAGCTCTTCCCAGAGAGCATAAAATCACAATCAACAATATTCAGCTGGCATTTAGTGTCAGCTACACAGAGACAAAGCTGTTGCTCACATACTGCATAGCTATCATTGCTTAGCCCTTAAAAAAATTATTGTGTTGAAAACTAAAATATGAGGTTGAAACCTGGTATTTTTTAATCACCTGTCCTGGCAATTTGTTCTGGTTTGTGTGCATCATACTTCCTAGTAATTCTTAATTTGGTAATCTGTCCCTGAATAAATTCACGGTATTAATAAATTCATACCAATTATACACTGTAATCAATGGCGACAATAGTTCTCACTGCAATATCAGGCTCTAGCTCTTCAGCAGAATCTTCCATATTCCATATCCCTTCATTGTCCATATCCATATTCATCACCTGTCACATGAGCCAAGCAAGGAACAAGGATGCTGAGTGGGCCAAAGGCACATGCAAGAACAGGCTGCCAGTTACTGCAGTTTGAGCGACATTGCTATACATGTGTTCTTCACAGGCCTCGTAAGGACACACCAGCTTAAAAGTTGACAGGCGCCTCAAAGCACCGCCCAGGAGCCAGCACCTGGAAGGCACCCACAGCATACCTGCCACCTTCTGGGAGCTCCCCCAGCTCCAGGTCATTGCTGGGATGACGTGTCCACACACTAAGGGAGAGCCCACGCACTACCTGCACCCAGCAGCCTCCAAATCCCATCTGTCTCTTTGAGATGTGATTTCATATTCTTTCTAGGAAGGATTTTAGGATTAACTGCCAAAACACACTTCTTTCCCTGTTCTTGCCTCGCACTGTCACTACAAGGACACATGGGATTAGCTGGAGATGGGGACCTACCACATAGCAAATAGACATACCCAGATTTCCCAGTGGATATACAACCTGAGGTGTCTGACAGGGTGGTACAAACTGGCAAAAACAGGCCAAGAAGCCACCCAGGGAGCCAGCACTGCTCCACACAACAGTGTGGAGTTGGTGCCACCATCTCACATTGTGTATTCATCTCACCCACTCCAGTGCCGTAGCCTGTATGGGCTGTTTTGAATGCTGCACCAAGTGCATTCTGGGGTGAAAGTCTAATTTTTCAAGGCAGATTAGACACACAAGGACTCATTAATTACAGGTTCTGGGCACTAATCCACGAAGACAGGTGCAGAAACCACAAGTTTACTGCTGCTTCAAGGGTTCTGCGACAGCTAGCCAGAACCAATGCATGCTCGGGTCCCAGGGATATAAGCCCCTCTGTGTCAAAATAAAAAAAGAATGAAGCAGCACAAAACAGCAAATATTCACATCTGAGTGCTGCTCACAATACAACTCTTAAAGAAATACTGCTGGCCCTGTTACAAACCTATCTTCTGGCCTTCCTTGTAGTTTGCATTTACTGCCTATACTCATTTATCAGAGAAGAGGTGGGCTTTACCATTGAAATGACCTGTCTAAACACACAGGGTTTTTTTTAGGGGAAGTTTTTATTAGCTCCTTTTTTCAAAGAGTCAGAATGGGCTAAAATGGAATCCGTACTAATGAGTTGCACTGGTGTTGCACTGCAATCAAAGTACCTTCTAACATCAACAACAAAATTTTATTCACGAGAGGGTGCTTACCACTACATTCTATCAGATAAAGCTTGGAAGAACTTGTCTGAAAAGCTTACTGAGTTCTCCATTCCCATCACCAGCCCCTGCATTAGCAGGAATGGGGAAAATCTTGAGACTTTCTGCAAATTTTCCTGCTTTTACTGAGGCCAGGAGACCCAATCGTATGGCCCTTGCTCTGGTTGAGTAAACACAAATCTCTCTGCGGCCAAAAATTCTTATTTGGATTATTAGTAGAGGCTTTGCTACTGAAGAAAAATAGGATGTTTCTCTCCTCCAGCAGCTGAGTTCAATGCCATGTTCCCAGACTTTGCCAGCTCAGAAAATACCACCAGTTTCAGGTCTTCCAACTGACTGCCAAGACAGACACACAACACAGTCGCTCTTTTGAAGATAAGGCATGCATGAACTTGCCACGCACTGCCTTCATCCATTTCTGCTGCTGAAGCACATCCAAGATGGAAAGACAACAGGTATCTCCAAGGAAAGGTATGTAGCTACAGTTGAATAATGCCTGTGTTTACATTGTGCCAAAGCAAAAATGCCAAACTTGCTGATATATCTCCATAATAAATCTCCCTTTTCCTCCACTGTAACATGTTCGTGAATCCTAGATATGAATATCCTAGAATCCTATGTTATCACTGAATGGGATGGGATCCTCACCAAACTTTAGAGGTGCTGTTAAACTACTTCTAGATACTTGAATGAATTCCCACAGGTATCTGAGGGGACAAAAACAGTTACCAGTGAGATAACATATTTCACTATCATTGGATCCCTTTTCTCTCCCTCCTGACTCACAGACGAGCCCTTGGAAGTATTTTCAAAACAAATCAATATCAGCACAAAACGTAAAATTAATTCTTTTGACCCCTAAAAGCCACAGATTGGTACACTGTAACTTGCCATACACCCTTCCTTCAACCAGTGCCTTAATATGTTTACAATTCTGGAAATAATTTACATAATTAAGTTAAATTCAATATGGTTTGTTCAACTGGTCAAAATTAGCATTAACTTGAGAAATTCTGCTGTCAAGATTTCATTTCTGTACTCTCAATCAAGGCAACCCCCTAAGCATCTCTGGTTTTAATAGTTTTGCTTGATTCATCTAGGGCAAATCTAGGGAAAATTTTACTGTAATTTGGAACCTAAGGGGCATTCTGAAACCAGCAATTTTACTAGTATTTCAAGAGCATAGTTGGAACGTGCAAACATACAAGCCAAATACAAGCTCAAATCCAAAAAGCCTAAATTGTATACAACCACTACAATCCAGACAAAAACAATCCACTGTGCTGCAAAATCTCTGATTCCAGCCCTTTCTTTACAGGGAATAATGTAACATTTCTTGATCCAAAATGCATTCTTCTGCTCCTTTTCCACCTAACCATGCCTACCCCTCTGTGACTATAGATTTTACACAAACCTCACAAATGCTCATAAAGTACCAATTATAATCTGGTCTTTTTTATTTCCCTTGCTCCAGTCCCTCCCATCTCACTTTTACAGAGAGGGGCCAGAAGCTCTTAAAAAGGATCTAGTTACTTTATAACAGACCTGTTCAACCCAGGAAAAGATACAGACGGCCTTCGGTGATTTCTTGTGTTCAAGGGATGCCAGCTCAGAGAACAATTGTGAATGTATGAAAGACTGACTTAAAAACATCTTGATAAACAAATAAACCAGAAAACCTTAATTTACTTAGTTTGTCAATAAGTACGTGCATTTAGCTTTCCAAGGCTGAAACGCCAAAAATGCAAGTGTTCATTAAAATCTAAAGGCACTATAATCAATAAAAGATGCAACACTAGTTAAATTATCATACTCTATAGAGTTCAAAAGGACAAATGGGTGCAAGAATCTGCATTTTGTTTAAATTGCATAGCATGTTAAATTCAGCTGCTTACAAGCCAAACACTGTGTGCCTCATTTGATACAAGTGTTCCAATTAATTCTACAGAATTATTTCTGTAATAAAATAAAAATAATTTAGCTCTATGTTAACAGATAACTTCTCTCCATCCAGGGAAAATTATCTTTTCCTTAAATACCACATCAAAATTTAAATTAAGCAGTGGGCTGGTGCCTGCCATGCAGTTTAAATTAAGAGAACCAAGGCAGATTTCATTTTGAATGCCAAGAAGCTGGGATGCCTTTGTAGATTTTAGAAAATACAGTACCAAAGTACCAGCATGACTTACCCAGTAAGTAACTAGTACTTCAAGATATTATAGGCAGTGCAGCTGCTGAGCAGTGTTTAGGAGCATCCTTACAAGTACCTATACAGAACAGTACCTTTTCTTTCAATAGCCACAGCAACACCAAGGTCTTACCTATTTTGTGGGTCTCCTCCTACCTCCCTAAGAGAGCTTGGAAGGTTAAATGCCTGTGACCCTTCCTCAGCTCCACACCACAGCTTGCTGAGACAGTGGGCATTTCTAAAAAGCAGGGACAGATTCCATCTCTAAAACTAAAAGGCTCTGTGGGAAGTACAGCTACTGTAGAGCAAGCAGCCATATTTTCCCTTCCAGTCCCACCAGCATGCATGGCTCCTAACAGGCAAGCTGCACCCTTCAAGATGACAGGGATAAAAGATTTCTGCTGCATTTATAGAATAGTGATTACAGGGTTCCTCTCCCAAATTAGTCATGGAAATCAGCAGCTAAGAGCAGGGCAGCATGCTGGTCGGTGGGCTCTCATTATATTGCTGCTTTACAAATTTGTAATCCAGTGAGAATCCTGACAGACAGTGAATATTGTTTGAACCGTGGTGAAAACAACACGTAAGTCCAGTGGGAGAGCTGTGAAATTGGTGAATGGCACTCTGTTATTCCTTTGAGTATCTTCTGTGCTGTGATCTCTTGACCAACAGTATTCCTGACTACAGCTAAACACGGTGATGGTACAGACAGTGTGATTTATGTGGTAAAATACAGCAAAACCTTGGGTATGTCTGGCAATTCTTTTTGTTCCAAGGGACCAGTGTGCCCTCAGAAAGTGGAGGGGCAGGCCAATTAACTCGCGCACAGCACTGAACTCTACCCACATCTCAGACCTTGTCCTTGTATGTTTGACTTGGTGCCTAAAGTTTCATACATTTCTGGGCAACACATGAAAAAATTCCAGAGCAGGCCTTAGGAATTTCAGGACAATTGTACCAAGGTCCAGGCAAGGATGGTCTCTCTGGCAAGCATCTAAGTATTTAAATACCTTGTAAGAAACTTCTGATCCTACAACAACAAACTACAACCCCACAAGCTGAAAAGGCTGTGAAATGAACTGTAATGATGCTAAAGCCAAGGATGCCCTCTCAACATCAGTAAGTGGTCAAAGACCTCTGAATGTGTGACAGGAATGGACATGAGACTGCAGCCCCAGGTTCCCCAGCTGTCCCCTGCTGTGGGTGAGGAGGTGGTGGCCAGCAGAGCAGTCCCTGTCCATGACACTCGCACAGCCAACCCTGCAGGCAGCACCAGGCCCAGAGCACCTAGGGTAGCATCCCAGATGAACAGGCCTCTCTAGCTGTATGCTGACCAAAACAGCTCCCAGCAAGTTTGGAACTGGGAATATACTTTTTTACTTTTCTGGACATCTCAGGAACCAGGAACAGAAGAACATACCTGGCAATGATCCCAGATGCAGGCCAGCCATGAACAAATACTCTTGGTTTTTGTTACTTTCCCTTCTAGCAAGCAAGTCTCACAAGAGAATCAGCTATAATGCATCCCTGCATCCTAACTGTGCCTATGATACACCTATCCATGGACTATCAGTCTGGAGTTGGATAGCTGTAAAATCTTCAAAGCAGCTTTTGGAATTGAAAGGCCCCTGAACTTTGGTGTAAAAAGACTTACTCTGACTATGACAAATCTTATTCCAACTCCATTCTTTCTTGCATGAAAAACCATTTATTAAAAAAAAATAAAATTCTTCTTTTCTATTTTAATGATTATATGTACAGTACTTAAAATAACTTTCAATTTCAAAATACCTATCAAGTTACCTGCTTATCTAGAACACAGAGAAGTTACAATCACAATTCATGTCCCATTTTTCCATTGTTTGACAATAGAAAGACTCAGTAAGTCAATCCATCTGAGGCCTGATCAGAAACCTTATTAAAATCAATAGTGAGTCTGTGGTTAGGATGTCTCAGTTTTGTCAAATGAATCCATCTCATTGATCTGGTTTTCACTCCTACACAATGGATAGGCACAGGCATTCCTGGGTTACAATTCACTTGACCCTCAGATGTCTAAAAAAGGGATCAGATTAATTGCATCCAAGTAAAAAATACACTTCTCCTGTGATTACATACAGATCTTAGTATTGTATGATCAGAGGTAGACATTTAAACTGCTAACATTATACAAGATGATTCACATAGACTCTACTCCAAGACCTCTAAGCAGGCATTAGCCAAAATAAACCATTATTCTCCATTCAATTGCTAGGACAATTATGGCTGACCATCCTCCAGTTGGCTGGCAGAATATGAACTGAATGTACTCTTTCAGCTCTACTGCTACACCAAGCCTGAGCTATCACAACCAGCTAGGAACCACAGCCTTTTGTCATATGGGAAGTGTCTTTTATGTTCTATATTAAAATACCACTTAAAAATGTTATACAGAAGATAAATGTCAACAAAGAAACACTTTGTTTCACATATCATCTTTAAATATTAAATTCTACATGGAATCCAAGCTCTTACACCTTGGAGTGAAAAGTTCCGGCTGAGCAGCAAGAATGCATTCCAGCTCATGATAAACACCCTGGTCCTTTCATTCATGTAATCTGGGTGATCCTACAGCATAGCAGCATACTGGCAGGCTGCCTTCAAGAAGACAGGCAAACAGCTTACCTTCAAAGTGAAAGCAGTCTGCCTACACATTGCTCAGACCCATCAGAACCTATGCAATGAGGTCTCCAGGTTAGATTTGGGTTTTTTCTACATTTCCTAAAAAGTCACCCTTCTTCTGTCTGGTTGGTAAGAATCCTTTAGCTAAGTATTCTCATCTCATTACTAAATAAGGGTGCACCACTGGCCCTGAGCAAAACCATGCAGGATTAAACCTGGCACACAGGTCAGTCAGTACAGCAGGCAGGAACACACATGAGGAGCAGCTGAGGGAACTGGGGTTGTTCAACCTGAAGAAAAGGAGGCTGAGTGGAGACCTTATTGCTCTCTACAACTACCTG
Source organism: Apus apus (assembly GCF_020740795.1). Taxonomy (NCBI): domain Eukaryota; kingdom Metazoa; phylum Chordata; class Aves; order Apodiformes; family Apodidae; genus Apus; species Apus apus. The sequence goes on from NC_067283.1 coordinate 11,067,403, forward strand.
AAAGGAGGCTGTAGCGAGGTGGGGTCAGCCTCTTCTCCCAAGTAACAAGTGACAGAACAAGAGGAAATGGCCTTAAGTTGTGCCAGGATAGGTTAGATTAGATATTGGGAAAAATTTCTTCACCCAAAAGATTGTCAACCATTGGAACAGGCTTCCCATGGAAGTGATTGAGTCACTATCCCTGTAAGTATTTCACAGTTGTGTACGTGTGGCACTTAGGGACATGGTTTAGTGGTGGACTTGGCAGTGCTGGGTTGGACTCAATGATCTTAAAGGTCTTTTCCAACCTAAACAATTCTAAGACAAATGAGACACAGAGTTAGTGAAATAAATACAGGATACAGTAATGAACTCAGATCAAGTTCAGCATGATACTGATTAATGAGACCAACCTGGGGACAACATAATACTAAACATTGGATTCATTTGATCAGCAGTATTAATATATGTATTTCACTTCTCTTATCAGTTCTTTATACACTTGTTACGACGAGCTTTTACTGACTTTCAAGTCTAAATGCAAAATGATAACATAATTGATGCAGTGTGCGTTCACACAGATAGCTTCATATAGAAGCATTCGCTATTCTTATCAGGCAGTGCTTCTGGACATTATCTATGTGGAGATTATTCCCTCCAGAAACTTTTACAATTATGCTTCTGTAATGTCACAACAGCCAACAAGGTGGCCAGCATATAGCATATTTACACATACTTTTAAGACACAGGTGAAAAGATGCACATGGGTTAGAAAACCTGAACAGTTCAACAAAACCATTGGCATATTTTTTCATTTCATTATTTCCCAATTAATACTTAAAAAATTATGAGTATCTGAATTTTCTATCAACAGAAATGCAGCTAGAGTGCACTCAAAAGACATTTATCACGCTGTGGAATAAGGAGTATATTCTTTGCATGATGGCCTGAAGAGATCTTATCCTGCAAGACACCAAGTGCTTCCTCTGGTTTGAAAGTGACTCTTGTGTAGCCATAACATCTGTCAACACAGGAACACACACGCCTTCCTTGCCTTGCCTCTCCTTGCAATGTCTGCTCACCAGGACTTTCTCTAAAGCTGGAATGTAAAGCCTTTGGGGTAAAAATTTTATTTTATAGATTTGTAAATAACTGGAACTGATGTTGATTGTATTCAACACAAATAAATATCACCGTGCACATTTATATGGTTCCTTCAGGAGAGATTAATTAGAACAACTAATATTATGACAGGGCTTTAAATACCTCCTTCTGTCTCACCTCAAATGTCACTAAGGTGCCACAAACTAGATATATCATTTTGCTTTTTACCCTACCTGAATGCATCTCAGGTACCAGCTTTCATTTCTCATGTCTATTTATATTGTAAAATCCTCTGGCAGCTATTGTCTTTTACCTTCCACAACACACAAAAGCAGTGGTTTGAACTAGATGCTACTGTAATTAATTCAGAATCTACACCATTTATTATCTTCAGACCAGAAAAATTCCCAAGATGGCTTGGAAGACTAGATGTCTTACATATCTATGGCAGCATACTCCCAACAGAGTAAGCAGCCTAGACAAAACCAAAAAAAACTGGGGGAAGGGAAGAGGATGCCAATGCCAGCCAGCCTGAAAGTCCTCCAAAGGAAACTACTGGCATTGGTGATGACAAATGTCACACTGCTCCGGAAATCCTGAAAGATTAACACAAACCAACACTTTTAATTTAATCTCAATTCTCAGATTGCATGTAAAACTTCAGGAAATTGAAAGATTTCTTCTTTTGGCTAGGAACACATCTATCACCATGCACCAGGATTTGACAGCATTAAAACAATGGGTCTTGCACTGGCTTGAATACATTACAAAAGTAACAGCTTCACTTAAATAATGAAGTGTCATAATACCCCTGGCAAAACACTAATCTATGCAGTGAAAGCCAGGCAAGAAGAAAAAAGTGTCTTACCACATAGTAAACAAATTTAAAGTGTTTAGTAAACCTTTATAAACACCAGGACTCAAATGCCAGGAAAACCCATAATAATGAAAATGCACTGAGGAATGGCAAGTTTAGGAAGCACATCTCACCTTGGAGCCTGAAGGCTCACCTGTGCAAGGACACCAGCTGCATGACAGTCCTCTCCTCAGGAGAGTCAGGACTGATGATTGGAATGCCACACCACATAAGGAACTGAACATCCTCTGCTCTTGCAGGCCCTAGGCCTGACGTAAAGAGGAGCAGATGGAGCTGAAGCCACCTTCTCCTGTGTGGGTATAAAGTCCTGAAACCACCTGCCATGGGGAGGGGAGGGTAGGCTGGGGTAGGGTGGGGCAAGGCAAGCTTGTTAGTTGGTGCAATGGAAGGGAGAAGAGGCTGAGTCACTTGCATCAAGGCCTACTGCTCAGCCACCTTTAAATTTAGACATCTTATTTCATGACAAGAAGACAGTCAAACAAGCTAGCTAAAACATATGGGCCCCTTGCAACTATGGATGTAATACAGATGGTAAAAATGGCACAGTTAACTATATGTAACAGTAAATCAGAGATTTAATTGTCCCAGTGATCAAAGAGGTAAAAATTACTCTTTACAAAACATGCTTCAGGTTCTATTACGTGGTTCCAGACAGCTCTTATCTTTGAAAATCTGCACAGTCTCACTTACTAACGCTACTGAGACCAGAACACCTTCTCAGCTGTGAAGTCTGGCCAAAGACTGTACCCTTGGTGACAATATGGAAATTGATTGTTCCAATGCTAATGCTATACAAATGCTGATTGGTGAGTTAACAACTAAGGGAATCTGAACTATATGGTGCACTATGCATTGTAACCCCCACAGGCACACTGGCAAGGTTTTTGAGATACTTCTTTTTGCATAGTTGGAAGATTTGAAAAAATAAATCAGGACATAAACTGTCATCTGTCATACATGAAAATGAGATTACTTGGACTCCTCAAATACAGTTCTTATTGAAACAGGTTTTCATAGACACATACATAATGACAATTCCTGGGTGTATTTAACTAAAATACAACTACAAGCAAACTGTATATTGGAGATTATGTGAAGAGTTTTTACCACCCTTTTTGGTGTTAAGTGTTTCTCCATCTCACAACTGCAACATCTATGAGAAGAGAAAGGCATAACTAGGTCCTACTACTAAAATTACCTATCAGGATAAAGCAGCTCTGATCTCAGGGTATATTTTATGACTTGTTCTTCATTTGAATGCTTTCTGACTTGCCTTTAGCTAAAACATTGTTCCCAAGCTATGGAAATTTGACCTAAAACTGCATATGCAGTTGTGAGCCGTGCTGCCTCACCTGTTTCCTCCAGACATTAATCAGAAAAGGAGCAGCAGCCTAGCCATGTTTCCATTTGTTTTGACTCGATGCAATACAAATTTTCATGCCTCTCCTTGAGAAGCTCTGACTATTTTGGCCGTTCTTAATAACCACCTATTTTCCAGGTCACTAATTACCACCTGTTTTCGAGGTTTAGCAACACACAGTTCCCAGCAAAGACATCGACAAGATCAATCGCTTTCCAGATCCCCTGCTTCTTTCATATTTGAGCTTTACTCAGAAGAGGTCTTCCTAGCTTTCTCTTGAAACAGTTTCCCCTAGAATGCATCCAAAATGTTGTTACCAAATGTTGAATTCTTCCTGGAGTTTAACAAAATACAATAAGCCTGTTCCCCTTAAATAATGTGAAACCAAATTAGGACAAACATAGCTCCCGATGACACAGAGTCCAAAACATTTAATTAATGCCTAGCATAAAGTAAAAGACAGGAGATTAAAGTATACACACTTCTAAATTAAGTACATATATATAACCAGAAACTTTATTAATATTTATAACAAAGGACTCAAAATAATTATCAAATACCCCATTCTAAAAATGCAGCATTTAATCTGATGTGAGCAATGGTTATAGTTTGTGTCATAAATTGTTGCAATCAACTTAATTAAATATACAATATTACTTGATTGAGATGGTTTATATTCATTCTAAAATTAAATATATTGGAGTTGTAAGTGCACTAGTTGTTTTTGAGAGAACATACTCCCCTTTCAAGCATAAAACAGTAAACGCAGGAGGACATTTTCCATCGTCTTCCAGCCCTGCAAACTTCAATGCCTGCATCACACTTAAACACGGGCAATGTCATTTCAGTCAGTAGGAATATTCACATGTTTAAATTTAAGTAGGTTCATGGCTTAGCTGTTCAAATATGTCAGAACATAAATCAGATCACACTGAAAAATTCCTGTTAGTTTTTTAATTTCTGCCAAAATTGGTTATCAGTGCAGCCTGCTGGTCACAGCCTTGAATGTGACCCACACCGGATACCACTGCTCCTGGGCCCAAGACTTGTTTCAGACACACAAAATTATTCCATTATGTTGCATGTAAAAAAGGTAATGTTTGCTTTCCAAACATTGTTATTTCAACCTCATAGTGAACATATCCTAACACTGATTACACAGCCTCTCTCTGTTAACAGATGTCATTAGAGAAAGAAAATGAAAGTCAGGAGCGACAAGACAAGGGATTTAAGAAGTGTTTAAAAACTGGCACAGAAAATATGGAGCGTAACAAAGCACCCCCCTGGTAACACACTGGCACTTGTGTCTGAAGAGACACCTCAGCCTCTAGCACAAGCATTCATTAACAGCAGATACGCAATGCGTGTAAGGAAAGACTTGCTCAAACCCTGATCTGCTGCCATGCAATGTGATAGATAGATAGAAAGAGAGAGAGAGATAAACAAACAAACTGACCCTTTAAGGAGCACCTAACCCCCCCATACTCTGGAAAAAATCCTGTCCTGAGGAAAGCAGACCCGTAACACTCCCCAGAAAACACTGGCTGAACAGGAGTTATACACTGAAATGAGGGGAAATAAATTCTTCCTTTCATTCTGGACTGCCAGGGAAGCGCTCCTGTAACACATCTGGGTATCCCAGTCTCAACATAACTTGCATGAAACAAAATTCTAGGTGCATTTGAATCAGAATTGGTTTTTACTTTCTTACCATCAACTGTTCTTGTTTTCTTTTTAAATAAAGTAACTCTTCAGTACATTGTTACACAGTAATACTTAAAACCCAGATAAGATTTTGAGTTGGAATATCTTATCACTCAAGAAGAACTACACTAATCACTGTTATTAAGACTCTATTTAAACAACTATTTTGGTGGTAAAACTACTTTCCACATCCTTAGTTTTAATGCTATTAATCCACTGCAAAGTTCTTTCTAGTGACCAAGAACAAAAGTCTTATTGAAAAACTTCTTAATCGTGCAGCAAATATTTTAGTTCTAATGCTGACATTTAAGTTCTTAACAAGAAAATCCATTTCATTTACTTTGGATAACAAGGAGACTTTTGACACCATTACCCTGCACCACACCAATTACTCTGCTCTGCAAACCCCACAGAATTCAATTCTCACTACAGCCAGCTACACTTGGTCTTGTACATAAACATAAAAGGAAATAATGGCCAGAATTTTGCATTTTTCCATAGAAAAGACTTCATGGTTCTGTTTTGGCCACAGCAATGCATCATACACAGGGCAGTGCGGAAAACACATGGACAAGTTTGTCCTTCAGTCTGTTCTAGCAGTACCATGCCTGAGGAGCAATACATGAGGTCTATTTAAAATCACCATTTATCTTTCCTTGTATTCCTGTCATTAATCTAAATTAAAGTATACAATATACGTGTAAGTAACACCAAAAATGAGGCAACAATCAGAAAGCATTTAGATGAGTTATTGACTCACTCTTTCCAACCCAGTCTCGTTCTTTCAACCTAGGAAGTGCATTAAAAGACTGTATTCCTTAGATACTGATGGCTTCTGTCTGTAGTTATGTTCTTATTAAAAAGATTACTGCAATAAGCTTTGAATTTTAATTTCACTGAATGAAAATTAATTAGTCACACACTAAACAGCACCAACAATTCCGAGATTATGAAAATTTAAATGCTGTGTAAATACCTCTACTGTTTTCAGACCCTGTGGAAGTCTTCTGGTTAACTTTAACTCATTTTCTTTTGCAGTGCACACCATATGCTTTGCACAATTTTAGTCACATTATCTTCAGTACATTTTTCCATTTTCAGTAAGCAGTAACAACTAATATTCAAAAGACTAAAATGTTTATGCCTTTATAAATGTTAACCTTAAAATGCAAGAACTACTTAGTTATGGCACCTTTGGTTGCAGCTTCTGATTTCTATCTAGTGACTTCTATTATATGATCAAAAAGTAAGAGGGAAGCAATACTTTCAGTATAGCATCCATACACAATTATTTACATCCTCCACCTATTGAAAAGGTCTTTATTAAGTGTGAAATGCCCTTCAGAAGGAATTACAACATACTTTTCTAGTGGAAGCACAATAGGTACAAAGGTAATGAAAAGCAGAACAAGCATTTGTTTTATTACAGCTGCCATTAACATTCAGGTGTAGTTGCAAACTACTTCATTGTGTGCAGAGCAGAGCAGAGCAGAGCAGAGCAGAGCAGAGCAGAGCAGAGCAGAGCAGAGCAGAGCAGAGCAGAGCAGAGAAGAGAAGAGAAGAGAAGAGAAGAGAAGAGAAGAGAAGAGAAGAGAAGAGAAGAGAAGAGAAGAGAAGAGAAGAGAAGGGAAGAGAAGAGAAGAATTTAGTTCTGTTGGGAGGGACCTACAACAATCTAGTCCAACTGCAACATGTCAGTTTTTCCAGCAGACCTAGAAACTGAAGGTGTTTGGTAGATGATGGGTCAAGTCATTAAACCTTGCACACCACAAAAGAGCCAGCTCTGCTTCCCTTTAATAAAAATTCTTTTTCATCATTATGAGTAATTTTAGGCTTCAGCCATTTGCACCGTCACTTTTAACACATCCAGCAATACATCCGACTTCATTTTCAAAAAGCCGCACAATATGATAAACATCCACAAAAAAGTTATTTAAAACAGAAATCTTTATTTGCATTAGGACCATTACCACTTCAATAAAGGTATGATCCTTGCAGAGAGAACCACAGCAGGGCTTGGTGTTCTCATGCTGCACAGGAGCCTAAAACAGCAACCTTCAGGATTCAGATTGCTCTGTTGTTATTGACAGTATTGAATTGATAAAGTTTTAACACCTCTAATGGAAAGTATTAATAAGGGGTAGGAAGCAAAAGAGAGAAAATGTTGATTAAATTGTATAGTTCAGGTGTTAATGAGTGGGAAAGCAACTGCATATATGAGGTACAAAGTTATGGGGGAATGGGGGTGGCAACTGTAAAACTATTACTCCTATATTTGGATGTTTGCAATGCTACCAAACCCCAAATCTGTAAATCCCAAAATAGAAAGAGTCACGGATCTGCTGAGTTTTGCTTTGCCAACGTGGGGAATGACATCAGTGTGACTCACAGCACTTAAGCTGAAGAGGCAGCAAGACAGCTCAGAAAGGGAGAGCAGCCATTCAGTAATCCTCCTGCTCCACAGAAATCATTTACACATTTATGTTCCTGTGCCTTCACTTAAAAATGAAGAGGACTTGCTATATTTAGTTCAAATCTTCCTTGTGACACATTTTAAAGCCCTGGTGGCAAGCTGTATGGAAAAGCAGTGCAATTAGAAGTTAAAACTCATGGCCCTTAAAACATAAGGGTCTGTGAAAACACAAGCCTGAAATTTCATGTTATAGTTAAACAAATCTGGTTTAGAAAATCCAGTTGGCTCATGTTAACCTTGTGAACTGATCCTATACAAAATCAATCTTGCTGCTTAATCCAATGCTTCAAAGCAATCTTGAAAACATAATAGTTCATTTTCTAGATACAGTATTTCCTTACTATATGGAAGTAGTAACTAAAGCTATCTCACAATAAAAGTTCTTTTGCTTGTTCATACATTGACACGATCAAACTTTTCTGACACTATTTCTACCCTAATTACAATAGTGTCATTTAATCTCTGGCCACCACCTTATGAAGGATGCTTTTCCTTCTAGTCTTCTGTTGTGTCATTTAGACTCTCTGGAGTCAATACAAAAACCCTACAATTAATTATACAGCAAAAAGTTTCAACATAAACATTGGTTACTCTTCAGGAGAAAGCAGCAGCAATGTTAAACAAAAAGCTGCAGTGGCCACAGGGATAACGTACCTATTTACAATGTAAATATCCCTAAAAATGGGTACATTGCAACAGCTGAGCCATACAAAGTCCAGCACCAGCTCCACTCTTAACATAGGAGAATGCTATTTTAAACATCCATCTGTATCACAGCTGCAAGTAACTCCACATAAACTCTTCATTAAAAAATGGGGTAGTATAATCAAAATTGAAAAGACTGCATATACAGTTTGAATACAATGTATGTCTTTCTCCTACCACTCTACAGTAAGGTAAATGCCAAGTACTACACAAACCAATGGACTCAGATATACACTGACAAAAAGATACTTGGGGGGCTGTGGGTGGGAGGATGATGAGAGGCAGGAAAAGGAGAGTTAAGGTTCCTCAACTGGATTTTCATCAGTTTTTCCTTTCTCAAGTCAAAACCAAAAACCAGGACAGTTATATTTGTTTACTATTAGATAACAATAAACTAACACTCTTTTGGTAGAACAGAGATATTCCATCAAATGTGAAGTTTCTTTATTTTGTCAAGATCGTGAATAGATTTTCAACTTTTTCAAACCCATACCATGAAAATACCCTTCTCTAATGAAGCCTGGGTATTTTTTAGTAAAAAACAAAATCATCTGCTTTAATACAGGTTGCAGTAAAACCCAGATGAATTCTTTTCCTGCTGTCATTGCTGCTTAACTCCACCTGGTATCTGCTTATTAAAGCATGTTCTGATTGTGACCCTCTAAAAGATCTCATCAGTTTTCATACAGCCATTTTCTTCTTAAATCTGTCAGATCACTGTAGAAAGTACAGCACTAAAATAACTGTTTAAAGCATGGGAAAGGGAATGCATATTCTCTGCTAAAACACATCCCAGAGAAGAGAAAGCAAACTGCAAAATTTTCAACTTCCCTTTTCAGATTAATCTGCTATTAAATACAGTTTCCTAACCTCCTGTTCTCATTTTATTCAGCAATTCTGGAGTCAGAACAGAAATAGCTGAGTACTTATCTTGATTTTTTAACCTTTGAGATATTTTGTAACTGCATTAATTTCTCACTCCACCTCTTCACATCTCAAAGTCACTGTAGCAAGCTAAAGAGAGAAAAAATACACAGAAAATAATGGGAACATTTTAATTCTCTATTGTTCAAATCAAATTTGAATACTTCAGATACATGCACCGAATTCTCAAAATGCAGTGCTTTCCTGGCTATGCACTGATTTTTCCACATTCTTAGATACTGTTGCCTACTGAGATATGTAATTTGCATGCTGAAGAGTAGCTAAAGGCAAAAACCCAATTAATATGAATATACTCTCAGAAGGATAGGAAGTCAACACAAAGACTGGAGCTACCCAGTTGTGCAGAGTATTATTTTCCTTAAGAAAGGAATTACAGGAATTTCACCTAATCATTTACAGGAACAAACCAGCTATCATACTGGATGAAGCCAAAGGTCTGTCTGATTGAGAACATTTTTTCTAGCAGGTCCATATTTTATCTAACGTTGGGAATTATTATCCCCTCTCTTGTAAACACAGTAGACTCCTGGGGACTCACAGAAATTCTCAATTCAGCAGGTTTAAAAAAAAATAAAATCAAACTAAACCAAAAGGAAGGACCTTTCCACACAAACAAAATAATTAAGTTGTGAAATTCTCTGCTGCAGTAGCCAAAAGTATAAATGGTTTTACGGAAAAAAATCAGAGGAAATCAGTTCATCACTGAACATGATGACCCAGCTAACGGCACAGCTCGGAAAGTCTCCAGCTGGCCAACTGCAGGAGGTTCAGGGGATTCACCAGGAAAAGAGCTGCCCTGTGCTTACCCCTTCTTAATAAGATCTTTTACTGGCCAGGAACATGCTGGGTTTGTCTGGTTTAATACAGCTGTTCGTATGACTGAAAACAGCAGCAAGGAGTCTGTATCTCAAAGAACTGAAAACTGGCTTCATTTTGTACAGTTCTGATCCACAATTTTGTTCCTCCACGTTCTTAATAGATAGTATTAGCCTCTGTGGTAATGTGTGGGCAACCAAAGGGGTTAGAAAAGCCTATGTGGTCTTCCCACGCTCCTCATATAATTCCCTTGTTTAAGTACAAAACCACCTAATGGATATATATTCAAAAGTATTTCTAAGGGTGGAGTGTCTTCCTAACTTTGAGCAGTGAAAGACAATATCTTGAAACACAGGAAATAATTTCCCTTCACCTACTTAAGCTGACTTTATCAAACTTGTATGGACACCTCTCAAAGTAATGGAGAATAAGTAGAAAACTTTCGAGGGTGTCTGTACAAATAGGCTGCTGTGGGAACACTTTTCCTAACTCAGTCCCAACTTTCTCATTTCACAGACAGATGCCAAAATTCAGAAAACCTAAAATAATGTAAAAATACAGCTTCACTAATTGACCATGGGCCAAAAAGACAATGGTCTTAGGTACCTGCCTTAGATGTCTCATTACTGCAGTTTGTATGGGCATCTCTTTCACCACCAAATACTACTGAGGCTTACCAGCTGCAAAGCAGTGCAAGAAGTAAAGGGGGAAGGGAGGAGGAAACTCCTTCTCAGGCAGAAAGCATACAGCAGATCTCATAAGATACTTAAAACTCCAAGCGATCTATTAAGGTAAAAAAACAAACATCAGCAACAACTTTTAACATCCCCAGAAGACAAACTATTCAACACAGAAAGACGAAATTACCACTATATGATATTTTACTTCTCCCATTAACTATTCATAATATAGTCCTACAATACCACACAATATAAAAATACTCCAGCTCTTTCAGAAAAGCAATTAAATAAATAAAATATGAACCAACTCAGTACCCTCCAGGCACTCACAACAGAAGACTCAGATTCTCCATCATGTTTCTTTATCAAAGCATACTCATACAACAACAAGCACACCACCCTTTCTTCCTTTCAGAGACCTTCTCTCAGAGCACCCATCTGTTTCTTGCACAGACACTTAACGAAGCCCTGTTTGTGTGCCAGTGCTTCACTGCACTTTTTTTGTTTTAATTCTGATGATGGAACGGCACTTGGTGGTGAAATGCCAGTGTTGGCAAACAGATCTATGACTGTCTCCGGAAGCCAGACTGGGAAAGATGTTTTCCAGTTGTTTCAGTGCAGATAGTTTTTTTTAAAGAGACCTTGACAGGCTCATGCAAACTGCATTAAGTTCAACCAGGCCAAGTGCAGGGTCCTGCACCTGGCTCAGGCAACCCCAAGCACAAATACAGGCCGGGTGGAGAATGGGTCAAAAACAGTCTGGAGCAGAAAGACTTGGGAGTGCTAATGGATGAGAAGCTCAACATGAGGTGTAAATGTAAACTGTGTCCTGGACTGCATCAAAAGAAGCGTAGCCAGTAGGTCAAGGGAGGTGATTCTCCCCCTCTACGCTGCTCTCATGAGACTCCATCTCTAATACTGTGTCCATTTCTGGAGCCCCCAACATAAGAAGAACATGGAGCTCATGGAGCAAGGCCAGATGAGGGCCATGAAGATGCTCACGGGGCTGGAGCTCCTCTCCTGTGAAGACAGGCTGGGAGAGTTGGGGTTCAGCCTGGAGAAGGGAAGGCTCCGGGGAGACCTTATGGTGGCATTCCAGGACCAGAAGAGGACCTGCAGGAAAGCTGGGGAGGGACTTTTTACAAGGGCATGGAGGAAGAGGACAAGGGCTAATGGCTTAAAGCTGGAAGAGGGGAGATTTAGATTAGACATTAGGAGGAAATTCTTCACCGTGACAGTATAAGACACTGGAACATGTTGCCCAGAGAAGTTGTGGAAGCCCCATTCCTGGAAGTGTTCAAGGCCAGGATGGATGGGGCCCTGAGCAACCTGGTCTAGTGGGAGGTGTCCCTGTCCATGCAGGGGGATTGGAATTAGATGATCTTTAAGGTGCTTTCCAGTCCAAACCATTCTATGATTCTGTGATTCCCCTTGGCATTTCCAGGCATGACCCCACAGATAACACTTAGGTGAGAAGGGTATAGTGCAGGAGACTTCTCAGATAACCTTGATACTCACCTTCAGAGTAAGTGAAGACTCTATCATGCAATGCAGTGCTAGATTTGGATGGCACACAGGAAGCACACTAGTCAAACACTGACAAAGAATTTTAAGGCAGTAATTTTAATAACCACAATTTTTTAAACAGTGCTCCAGCCATCCACAACTGGAATGTAAATGGAAGGTATGGAAACAGTTGAGGTAGTATGAGTTGCCAAGTAATCTGACCTGGACGGGATTCAAGGCACCTGAAATTGGTCTCACTGATTTTACATTCTTGGCAGAAGCAACTCGATTAAGAAAACTATTTTTCACTAGCTACTGCTTTTAATAAGTAGCCTACTACTTGTAGCCTGGAGAAATTGATATAGTGACTAAGAGTGGGTGAAGCAGAATAGAGTGGATGACTTGCTAGGAAGTTATTATTAGATATCTGATGTCAGAGGAATGACAGATACCTCTGTGGAAACACTGCTCCCAAACACTACAAGGTTCTTCTGAAAGTTCATCTCTCAGTCACTCCAGGGAGGGACGAGAGCAGATGGAGACATCAGCAACCATCATACTGTCCCCCAGGGAATACTAATCCACTCTTCCCATTTTAAAACAACATACAAATAAAAGATGGCATCATGCCCCTCTACGATACCTACAAACCATGAAGGTAGAAGGGTGTGCTCACAAATGCTGTGATCGTCCCCTCCAATGTGCACATGGATGATCCAAACCACTGTTGCAGAGCAGCCTGGATACATCCCCTCAGCTGCAAAAAAGTCTTCATCTTTGACAAGCAAGTGGATGCACTTCCTCACATTTGGCATCATCTGCTGACATTTGCCAAATTAGAAAGAAAATAAAGCCTGACTAGAGAGGAAATATAATTTCTGTTCTAGGAGAAAAAGCTTGATCTTCTCAGACACTTGAAAAGCTTACTGAAAATCAAAGAGCAGCAGGATGGATAGTTTGTTAGACAGCCATTATGTTGGTAAGAAAGAGACCATCTGAATTTGAGAACAGCAGATAAAAGCCCAAACTTGGATATTTTATTAGAAATAAGAAACCCCCTGCAAATGGAACCCAGACAGATCACAACAAACACATTTTTTTGCACAGAGCACAGATCAAGTAAATCTTGGCAATCACTGCCTCTGCAATGAATCTTTACTTTGCAAGGGGGAAAGTGTGGTAAGTGCAGAGAACTGAAGGCAATAATCCACCAGGCTTTAGTCAGATAGATGCCTGTCTCCTGAGCACCATCCTGGTCTGTGCACCTTAGCCACCCATCAGGCACCACAGCCTGTGGTGCCCATGTCCCCTAGAGCCACTCAGCTGCTGACCATTGACAGTTTTCTTCTTCCCATTGCTTCTCCAGCTTCCCCTCCCTCCCCCATCCCCCAGATTATGAACAGTGTTTGTCTGTCAGCACATAATGAACTAAGCAGTCAGTCTGGTCTCTCGTCTTCCACACACAATCACAGATTTGTCTTCAGCTGGAGACATAGGGTGAAGTCAAAGTCAGGAGACTAATCTCCACAGTCAAGTAATCAAGATAATTTTAGCTCATAAACTGTTGTTCAGCTGTAGTCCAGCCAGCTTCAGAAAATTGCTAAGCTTTTGCATCAGCCGGAAGGCCAGGGCATGTCAGTGTCCTCATTTCCACACTGGAAAGTCACTCCTGGACCAAGCAGCTGGGAGTGGCCGTAGCAAAACAAGGATGTCAGCAGCCAGTGAGCACACTGCACCACCACCTCTACTTCAGGTGAATTTTTAATTGTACCTTGACACTTGAAGGAGACTTAGGTCCCTGACTTATTTTTACAAGTTACCCAATACTTCAATAGCTTAAATTCTGCTAATCTGCTGGAGTAATTTTTGGCAAGTAGCAGAAACAGTGAATCATCCTACATTATCCCAGAAAGACTTCATAAATAAATCCTCCTATCCAAGGAGAACTTGCTGAAGGCTTTTCATATGACGGAAAGTATTTTGGTCCTGTAAATAAGTAGCAATTATTCAGTCCAATAAATGAGACATTTGCCTTTTCTTGTAGAGCTTTACTAGAGAATGATGGGGCTGGCATACTGCTGTACACCTCCAGATTTCATTCACTCCCCTCCAGAAACCTACCAAAAGAGAGAGAAAACTGATACAAACTCTTTTCTTTTACAGGTTTCCAAGCCAGTCCTGTATATCTCTCATTTTTATTTTAAAAGGCTCCCAAAGCAGAGGTGACTCAGCAGTCATTACCTCAGACTTCAACATAAAATTAGAGATGTTGTAACAATTATGTCAATTAAATTAGCCAGACATTTTTAGCTATTCTGATTATAACCAGATATTAAATTTCAGGCTAATCTGAATTGCAATCATAGCACATATTTACATCTTAGATGAATGCCAGATAGAAATGTCAATTAATTTGTATATATTGTTTGAAAAACCAATTATGATCGTCAGGCACAGTGCTAGACAGCATCTGTACAAGAGGTAAACTATCTGATTTCTTTTCAAAGGATGAGTTTGCCCATTTCCCTCTTTCTGATGTGTTTTGAGATTTTTTTGCTTAGTATTTTGAAGGCAGGAAAAAGGAAAATATACCTATTTCAATATACTTTTCAATAAAAGGTTTTGTTAAGAATGTTAAAGAAGCTCTCAAACCCAGCAAGTCTATAATGTGCATTGCTGACAGCATATTAACTCTAGTTACTAGTCTTTGTTAGCAAAGTAAGCTGTATGAATTTTGCCAAAGTATAAAAGTCATTAAACAATGAGCATCTGTCATACAACAGTGCAATACATCATGTGCAAAATCTCCAGTCCATTCAGCCAACGGTAAGAACCTCTCCCTCTGTCTATGATGGGATTTCTGAGTAATGAATGGGCCTTTCTCTTCAGCATAATCCTTTCCTAATTTAGTGTCAAGATTTTATTATGTAATTCTTCTCTTCTGGAACTGAAACAATTTCAAGTCTCTCCTAGTAAATACAAAACATTAATAACTCTTTCTCATTGACATGTAAGTTTTGTAAACACACTGAGCTGCTTTTCTTTCCAAAAGACAATACCAACAAACACTTTCTCTTTGCCATCTAATGTTCTTATATACTTAAAGCAGCAAAGAGTATCTATAAAATTGCAGCTGACAGACAAATACCACGTTGGAAGATCTCACACTTGCTTGTAGCTTGTGGAGAACTAAACAGTCTGTCAAGCCATTTAGCAGCAAATTGGATATCTTATTGTTCTGAACAGGATTGCAACAGGACCTGAATTGTTGCACAGAATTAGGAGTGACAAAGCACATTACTCAATCTGAAAAGGAAGAGAAAGAAACAGCTGAACTTGGAAAAAAAGAAGAAAGAAAGAAAAATAAAGGCGGGGAGGGGTGTTACAGTCTCTCACCTAAAAACCTTCCATGAGCAGAGAGGAATTTGTTTTTCCTTTCCATATATACAGGTAGATTTTCTTTGAACACACACAGGTAAGGGTAATATCATGTCTGTGATAATTTTGTAAGAAATTAATTGCTGGAGAATAATTTGGTGGAAATATTCTCTCTCTGATCAGAACTCACCGGCATAAAAACTCACTCCAGTAAACCCACAGCGCATCACTGATCTCTCCAGCATGCACAGCACCTCAAGTCCCTGGTCAGAAAAAATAAGGATTGACACACAGGGTCACAGTCCTGCACCAAATGGGAGAGTGGGGGACAACCAACCTTTTACATCCACAGCCCAAACCACCACCATCGGCAACACCACGGAAGTTTTCAATGTTTCTACACATGAAGTAACCATAAGTAAGCCAAAAAAACCTACCTTAAAATATCACTAGTTCTGAATTTGCCAACATAATTTCTATTTCTGTCCCCAGCATTACGAAGATAACTACTCAGAGTGCAACATCATCTTGAGAGGTAGAAGCCCTTACCAACTGGCAAAGCAGGTGACCAGAGCTAAGCAATGCCCTGCACACAGATTTCACTGTGCAAACCCCTTTATCATGGTTTTTTACATAATTTCAATTGCATAGCTTAATGTGCATAGCTACACATTAACATAGTTTTGGATACTGACAATATTATTTTGTTACGTGCAGTTTTAAAGGAAGGGAAATCTTATTTTGACAAGGGGACTCGAGAGTGGTATTTTTAGAATTCACACACACTACAGCATCTCTGCCAAAAAAGGAAAGCAGCAAAATATTCCTAAACTGAAATACAAGTGTATTTGAACTCTCTATTCCTGACTCATTAAAATTTCAAATTGCTCAACTTCAATCTTCCACACAGTTAAACAATGCTTTTTTTGCTTTGTGCATTTTCTTATCTGTAATAAAAGTGCTTCATTTCATGTTCTTCTTTAAGCCCTAAATAACTTATTTCATTACAAGCAATTTTCTGCTATCACAATTTATACTGCAGTATCCTTCTGCTCAGCCTTTTTTTTCTTTTTTAACAACAACAACAAAAAAGAGTAGATATGGAATATCAGATCAGGCCAGGCAGCTACTTGGTTCAGTATCTTATCTTTGACAACAGGGACTCATAAACACGGCAGTGAAGGTTCAGGAAACCTCTATACAATCACCTGTTCTTGTGGGAAATTTCTCCATACTGCTTATTCATTTACAACTAGTCTTAGCCACTGGCCATGAGTAAACACCATAATCTCCACCACTTACTTTTCCTGCTGTAGTTAAAGCCTTTTTTTGCTGACCAGTGCTGTTTAACATCTTTGTTGGGAGACACGGCCAATGAGATTGAGTCTATCCTCAGCAAATTTGCCAGTGATACCAAGTCGTGTGGTGTGGTTGACACCCAAGAGGGAAGGGATGCCACCCAGAGGGACCCTGACAGGCTGGAGAGGTGGGCCTGTGCCAACCTCATGAAGTTCAACAAGGCCAAGTGCAGGGTCCTGCACCTGGGTCGGTGCAACCCCAGGCACAAATACAGGCTGGGGGAAGAATGGCTGGAAAGCAGCCCTGAGGAGAAGGACCTGGGGGTGGTAGTAGATGAGAAGCTCAACATGAGCTGCCAGTGTGCGCTGGAGCCCTAAGAGCAGCTGCATCTTGGGCTGCATCAAAAGAAGTGTGGCCAGCAGGGCCAGGGAAGGGATTCTGCCCTTCTACTCTGCTCTGGTGAGACCCCACCTGGAAGACTGTTCTGGTGCCCTCAGCACAAGAAAGATATAGACCTGTGGGAGAGGGTCCAGAGAGGGGCACCAAGATGATCAAAGGGCTGGAGCACCTCTGCTATGAAGACAGGCTGAGAGAGTTGGGGCTGTTCAGCCTAGAGAAGAGAAGGCTCCAGGGAGACCTTATAGTGGCCTTCCAGTACTTGAAAGGGGCCTACAGGAAAGCTGGGGCGGGGCTTTTCATCAGAGAAAATAGTGATAGGACAAGGGGTAATGGTTTTAAACTGAGAGAAGGGAGATTTAGGTTAGATATTAGGAAGAAATTGTTCACTGTAAGGGTGGTGAGGAACTGGAATGGGTTGCCCAGAGAGGTCGTTGATGCCCCATCCCTGGAGCTTTTTAAGGCCAGGTTGGATGAGGTTTTGTGCAACTTGATCTAGTGGTAGGGTTCCCTGCTCACGGTAGGGGGGTTGGAACTTGATGATCTTGAAGGTCCCTTCCAACCTTAATGATTCTATGACTTCACCTGAGTGTTATTTCCACTATGTTCAGTATGTATGTTTTCATGGAATAACTTCACAGACCTCACAACGTAATTTCAGTGCAGAGGTTTCTACACACCTCGGTGATCCCTGTTTGATACTCCCGCTGATCACAACCATCACCTCTGTGAGTGTGTTTTCAGGACTTGGATGCTCAGTCAGATCTAAGGGATGCCTTTGAACGAAGGTCTGCCAGGGTCCAAACTACATGTAAGCAGATGGTGCATTTGCCACCAGGCTTAACCAATGGCTGAACTATGTATCGCTAATGAGGTCTTGTCTCAGATGAACTGAAAAACTGCCCATCAGCACGTGGCTGGATTAGCTGACCTACCCACATTTCTTAGATGCACAAAACACAACTGCTGCTTATAACATTTCAAACAGAATAGTAAGAAATCCAATGACTCCTAGCTCTTGGCCCTTCCCAAAATCATTTTAAATGCTCAACTGTCCAACCATGCATAAAATGGCCTTGAGGGTGCTAAACAATTGATAACATGTAAGTCATATGAGTGAACGATATTGAACACGATCCTTTAATGGCATAGGGTTTTCTGAATAAGATAAACAACTCTTCAAATCAGGTGGAATGCATACCTCTAGTCTGTAAATGTCCAAAACACATGTTCTAACTTGTACCCAGAGTAAACAGTACAGTGAAAAAAATATTTTCCCACAAAAACTATGCAAGTCAGATTCACTGGAGCTTCTTTGCATTCAACAAAACAAGGTAGTAACAAAAATACCTAGAGTGTGACTACTTTGTTTACTTGTGAATTGAGCCTTTAAAAGCAAGTGAAAACAAATTAGGATCATACAAAAAATCACAATAATATACTTTACTATTAAAAATGTCAGCCCATGATCCATGCTGCAGCATTGGATATGAAAGAGAAAACAAAAGGCCTCCACATAAGGGGATAATTCAGTGTTTAAGTAAATTTCACCTCACCACTGAAGGCATGCAAATGAAAGTAATTAACCAGATCTCATTATCAAGCTTCACTCGAATTTATAGTCATGCTTTCAGTTTTTCTCTGAAACTGTTGAAGATAAAGATTAAAAAGGAGGTCAAACTGAAAGATTCCAGCCTTTTATCCACAATCCGTTTTTCAGTAAAAATAAAATGCAACAAAAGCATCATAGTTGTTGACAGCCATTCCAAGACAGCACAAGACTCCACTGACTCAGTCTAAAGCTGTATTTTAACCCCAGTTCTTCTCCAAACACAGTATAATCCATCACCAGTTCACTTTACAGCAGAAAATAGAGCATGATTTCTCCTCAACAAAATGCCTGAATGTTTTCATTTCAGCTTTCACTTTTTCTATTACAGCAAGTAACTAATCTAACTGGGAAAAAAACTCTCAAGTGCTTTAAAATCTAACAGTTTTATTACAGTTTCAATGTGAAAGCTCTTGAAGACATTATATGTTGGGCTATTTTTTGCTTAATAAAGTTATACATCAATTGTAAATGGATTATAAAAATTTTACTGTATTTGTGAACCACTTTAACAGATCCTTTTTACAATATCACTTCAAACAGATACTTATTATTTCCCCACACAATGGCCAGGACTAAGAACAACACACCGGACCTTGAACAGGAAAGCAACCAACACAATGCACTAGATCTTAACTACTTCAAAACAAACCAACTCACTTCTCACTATGGCACTAATTATTCGGTACAAAGAGGCAGTATCTCTGCAGTGCCTGCAATACTGTTTATCATTTCTCACCTCATTACTGCTTTCCAACTAAATACACTCACAGTTTTGCAAGTCTACATGTAACTTATTTTGCTACTTCTGAAGGCAATGTCTCACTATGACAGCTGCCACAGGAAGTGAGCATCCAGCGGCTGCTTGGCAAAGCCTGGGATGGACGGACACTAGAGTATCTGCATCCACCATGCTTTCTTATTCCAATTTTCTCTCTACCTTTCACTCTACTTTTCCTGCTAAAAAAAGGCCCAAACCAAAATCACAAACTCAGAGCCTTTTAATCAGGGAAGAAATAAAAGTTCATTCACTTGATTAAACCCAGTATGATTCTCCCTTTACAATCTTGATGGTGACACTTGAAATTACATTTTTTCTTAATTTGGTTCAAATCCATAGAAAAAACTGATGCAGAATTCTAGAAATCATCCAGGACTGGTTCTGGAAACCATTCTTTTCCATTAAGAATACATGTCGAATGGGGGCTTTTGCTGGTAAGTTCTTCCTCTTTGCGTTACTTGATTCTTGCACCACAGAAGGGCAAGAAAAATTATCAGAGAAATGTTGCAGTCTTTATAATCCAATGGTAATGTCAATGATCATCATGCAAGGAGAGATTCTGTACACAGCAATCCATGTTTTCAAGTTCAAATGTTCCAGTTCTTATTTGGAATTACTACAGGCTTGTTCCTTATGCAATTATTTGCTCTGTTAAGCCCAAATTTTCGATGGCTTTCTCAGCCATTACAGTCAGCATTTCACTTGAAATAAACGGCAACGTTGCCTAAGTAAGGAAAACAGAAATTGCCTCTTAAAGCAGGTGGCACTGGCACACAATATACACTCAAAACATGTTCAATGTTTTCAGTGATCCAGAAACAGTCAGTGTGAACATCTGGACTCAACCTTCTCCTTTCAAGAGAGGAACTGCTACCATGACAGTTTACATGTTTCAGCCTTTGCTACAGGCTTGTCATCTGCTTAACCTCTGTCCCCTCTTTTCTTACCTCTGACCAGTTCAATCACACACCAGACAGCTACTTCCAGTACAGTGAGCTTGGTTTATACCTTTCCTTTCTCCAAAACACAGGCCTCTAACTTTCTTCCCCGAAAGTGAACCTTTTCTTGCTTCCCTGGTAACACTCCACTATGCACTGCATTTTTAACACTTGTTCTTCAACTAGTCTCTTGCCCTGTGACCATGAAGCTCATCCAGTGGTCCCTACCTCATGTGACCCATGCAGATAGGTGACGTAGCTCCAGGATCTCAACCTTGCTCCATCATCCAGCATGTCAGACAAAGCCAGCCAGCTTGTGCTGAGATAGAACAGCCATGACTCCAGAAATGCCTCTCGTGGAGAGTGTTACATGGAAAGAGACCTAGCCCTTTAGCAGTACCACTGAGTCACAGTCTCTTTCACTGTGACCCCTCCCAGCATGAACCAGGATAGCCTCATGACTTCTCATGTCTCTCACAGCCTCATGTCTCTCTCATTAACCTGCTGAATTCTAAGCATCCAGCTCTCATGTCTGGAGTGACTTGAGGCAGGAAGCATCCCTCACTCCCTTCTTTACTTTTTGGATCTTTGTTCAAAAACGTGAAAAGCCAGAGCCAGACATGCTCTTGAGAAGCCCTGAATTCAATCCATGGGTTGTAAAAGAAAGCCTTTATACCATTATGTAGGAAAACTAAAGAAAAAAACACTTGAAAGTATTCCTTCACTTTCCTTGGAAAGGGAAAAGCAACTCACTTTGTCCCCAGGCTCCATTCAATTCTGTTAGATAGGCACTTTCTGAAAACACAGCCACCCCATACCACGCATGAACTACCAAAAGAATAGGCTCTTTTTAAGGAAGGAAAAATAAAGAAAAAACACACTCCTGTTTTTTAGTGGATTTTGAAACCACAGTCAGGAATTTTAGCTTGAAGACTCAGGTTTAAACCTGAACATCCAAACAGAAGTACAGCCCTAAAATTGGAGAGACACTTGTGCAGCTGGCCACTGGATGAATGTGAAGAAAGGAAAACATTCGAACCCGAAGTCTGCTTCTCTGAAAACAAATCCTTTATTATTTCTTTGCAAACTAACCTCCAATTGGTTTCTGGCTAGCACGTTAAGCAGCACACCCTGCATCTGCCAGCTCCAGTCAAATTAACTCAGAGCCCCATGACACTGACTAAGAGAAAGCATGGAAACTGGCCTGAACACAGAAGTGCTCACAATTATTAAAGAAAGGGATAATGGGTAATTTGTAGGAGTTAGCTGTCAAATTATATATTTAATTTTTTTTGGTATGCAAGCTAATAATAGGCTTCAGCCTGTAACTTGCATTTGGAATAATGATTAAAAGTAGCAAGCTTCAGCATTTTTTGTCTGCAGGACTATCTCAGCTGAAATTCTATAGTCATAGCAAATCCAAAGAGATACCTTAGAGTTGAACAATATGAATCACCATGTTTTTAAAGCAAGAAGGATAAGGCACATTTGCAACAGTTTGGGTTTGGTTTTTTTGAAGAGCTAAAACCCATCATGATATAAAATCACTGCTAACCGACAAGAAGCCCCCAGCACAGCCATTGATTAAAAGAATCTCATAAAACACATCCAGTGATGTTACATCCTTAACTCTGAATGATTTTTCGCCATCTTAGATGATTAACTGTACTACAGTTTATATGCCCTTAACTTGTACAAATAATTTTTGCAAGCGACTAAAAACATGAAGATCTACGTATTTTTTAGTGATCAATACCATTACACTACACAGAAAACAAGGCACTAGATTAATTAGAGAAGTTAATAGAGAGCTAGTTGTGTGTTTAAAATGGTGACTTGCCTGGAACCATGTAAAAAGGAAATTAATATTGAGGGTTGATGTGTAAAGCCAAGAACTAGTCCAATAGCAAAAATCAACACGGTTAAAGAAAACAAAGAATACATAATTTTCACTTTCATAAAAACTTGATCGATAAAGCATAGTCTGAATATAAAAACCATGCACTAAAAGAGGCACATTTCAATCCTGAACCTCATTTGTACCTTGACTATTCAACAGATTTGCATCATGGTAATAGGATTAGTTTAGAAAGGGGAACCAACACTTAATTTATTTCAAGCGATCTTTATAGCGAAATTGCCTTACACTGAACTCTTCCAGCAATCCAGTGGCCATGCAAGAGCTTTTTTGCCTGTTACAAAGATACTGGGGTTTAACATTCTTTATAAGCAAGGCTCGTGTTCTGTCAGAGCTGTACAGAACCAGAGTGCTGCATACTGAGGCTCCTTAGTCACCTCTGTCTGTTCTTCACCCGTTTCTCATTCAGTGGACAGTCACAAGGACTAGCTGATTTTTTTCAGTGTTTTTTTTTCCATAAACACAGTATTCAAAGCACAGGAGAAAAGGAAACTTAAGAGAAATAACCACAGTGGATAACAAAAGTTTTATCTAAAAAGAATCCTCTTGCCAAGACAACAACCAGGCTTTGGACAAATGCTATCATCAGATTAAGCTTCAGTTACTCTGCATAAACAAATCTATTCATCACAAAAAATCAAAACCATAATACTTAGCATTAGAAACAATGTGTAAATCTTAGTGGGGAACTAAGTCATCATCTCTTTCAAAACACTTTTTCTATTCAGTAAAATAACCACTGCCATTATAAATTGCTAAGGTGGAAAAAAAGTCAGAAACAAAGGCACACCATTTTTACAGTTTTTTCTTTTGTTATTGGTAAGTACATACATTTCAGCCTGCAACCAACAGAATCACTTATGCCAGAGGAAAAGAAAATAGTAAGAAAAGGAAACAAGCCTCTCACCTTTAAAGGCATTTCATAA
Source organism: Apus apus (assembly GCF_020740795.1). Taxonomy (NCBI): domain Eukaryota; kingdom Metazoa; phylum Chordata; class Aves; order Apodiformes; family Apodidae; genus Apus; species Apus apus. The sequence goes on from NC_067283.1 coordinate 11,090,797, forward strand.
CTTTGATATTTAATTCTTATATATAATAAACACAGTTTAGATCACTGCAAAAGTAATTTATTTTCACAGAATCAAAAGGTCAATTATAAGGCTTGGATAACTGTGCAAAATGAAATATATACAAAATGCTATCATGAATCTTTAAGATGATGCCTTTATTGTGGAATAAGAAATCATAGAATTATTTGGGCTGGAAAGCACCTTAAAGATCATCTAATTCCAATCCCCCTGCATGGACAGGGACACCTCCCACTAGACCAGGTTGCTCAGGGCCCCATCCATCCTGGCCTTGAACACTTCCAGGAATGGGGCTTCCACAACTTCTCTGGGCAACATGTTCCAGTGTCTTATACCGTCACGGTGAAGAATTTCCTCCTAATGTCTAATCTAAATCTCCCCTCTTCCAGCTTTAAGCCATTAGCCCTTGTCCTCTCCCTCCATGCCCTTGTAAAAAGTCCCTCCTCAGCTTTCCTGCAGGTCCTCTTCTGGTCCTGGAACGCCACCATAAGGTCTCCCCGGAGCCTTCCCTTCTCCAGGCTGAACCCCAACTCTCCCAGCCTGTCTTCACAGGAGAGGAGCTCCAGCCCCCTGAGCATCTTCATGGCCCTCATCTGGCCTTGCTCCATGAGCTCCATGTTCTTCTTATGTTGGGGGCTCCAGAAATGGACACAGTATTAGAGTTGGAGTCTCACGAGAGCAGCATAGAGGGGGAGAATCGCCTCCCTTAACCTGCTGGCCACACTGCTTTTGATGCAGTCCAGGACATGAGGGTTTTACATCTCACAAACAGGTTTGTGTTTATTTTATGAAATTATGCAAAAAGAAAAAATAATTATTATAGTAGTAAGGAACCACAAACATCAGTTATACTCTACTTTATTCACATCAGAAACAAAAAATGAGCATAAAGTACATTCATCTTTTAAGCATGGAGGTTATCTCAAGGACATTAAACACAAAAGAAGTGTATATTTGAATCAGAAACTCAGTAAAATGCATTTAGTTTATCATATGTGGAATCAAACTTAGGACTGCTTGACACCATTATCAAACAAGTAGTTGGCTTAATCCTGACTGCAACATTTTTCATCTCCATCTGAAAAACAAAAGCAAGCAAACCAGGTAGGTAACCCAAATCCTTGATATAAATGGGTATTTGTGTTCACTTATTCATGAGCTCTCTTTTGTTTACCTTGCCATACATATCTTTTGTTCTAAATGAGGATAGTCCCAAATGTTCCTAACATGGCTAGTCCAGCCACACTGATTCCAGTGGGATTTCTTGCAATTTGCTAAAAGCACAGGGCCCGAATACTGTGAGGTCAGAGGAACACTGCCTACCCACTAGCTACAGCAGATGCTCAGTCAAAGGACATCCATAAGAAATTCCAGTTGCCAAGTCTGGAACCACAGTAAGCCAAATGGTTACAAACCGCCTATGAAGGAAGATTGGCTTATGCAGGAAATAAATCAGGATGAGTAAGTACTGGAAGTCACAGCACCTTGTCACCTGGCTACAGAAGCCATGGCCACATCCAGCAATGAACACTCAGCAAAGGACCACAGCACTTTAAAACATGCAGCCCCCAAGCTGCAGTGACTGTATTCTTTAGGACATACCTACAGCTGTCATCATCAACACATTTTCTCACTCTCTCTAATCACATTTTAAAATAACACAATTCCAAAGGTGCATTTCTATTCCTTCCCATTTCACATGGGATTTGCATTTCTTAGAAGCAACTGGCCTCTCATGCACTTTGTTTGAGTCATACATTAAAACCTGCTCTGCTGTTAAAGTCATTGCCTTTTAATAAGGTCCAACAAGAACCAGAAATGCAAACGCATCAAAATAAAAAGGGCAGGTTTGCATCTCATTTGACACAGACATAAAATAATGAGCAAATATAAATGTGTCGAAAAGTAACACTGAAAGCCACCATTTTTGCAAGTCCTAGCTCTTATTTTGCTGTGCTTTGATTGCTTAGAAACTACGATAAATGAAGCTCTATGAATACAATACCTAGAAAAATGATTGCAGCACAGAACAGGCAATTTGCATTCTATATTTAGCAAGTATGCATATGTTAGTGCTGACATGAAGAACTATTAGAAATGCCTAAAAACATCTCAACCTGAGCTTTTGCAAGTAAGTTTTTCATGGTAAACACAAGATGAAATATTTTGTAATTTAAGTTTCTATTTTGGAGGGCCTTACATCTCAGACTGCTCATCACAGCTTATCACAAGTGCATTACAGGTTCTGTCTTAGCCAGTGGATGGAAACATATTGAAGCCAACAGCTTTAAAGAAATGCATAAATTACTATTTCTTTGTATTTAAGGAACAAATTGAGATAAATTCTTAGACTGGTAGATTAAAGGTACAAGATTAGAACTTGTCTCTCTTCACTCTGGAGTGGGGTACAGATAAATCACTATCACTTTGAAGAGGAAAGCTCTCAGCTAACACTGGTAAAAAAGAAGATAAAAATATAAATGAAATTAAGTCTACAGAGTGTCTCTTTCTCCCAGCATGCATCTAAGATGGAAAGGTACTGAATTTCCACAAACTGAGGAAGATGCTTACTTTGTGTGGCAGGAGGGAGGAGCCCTGACACATTTCTTCTCCTTGCCATATCTCAGATGAAGTGGGGAGGACAGCCTGCGACTCCCATCCTATGTTGGGCTTCCCAAGAGCTTGTGCTGAAGACATGGAGGTGAGAAGGCAGTAGTATCTTGGTGGCAGTATAGTTGGTCATACCCTGAGACAAGTGGTCTTCCTTTAAGACAGTTATATTTGCAGTGAAACTGCCTCACCCCATAACAGCATGGACTCAACACAAGAAAAAATCCCATGTTATATTAATACCCACCATAAAACCAGTTCTGAAAGAGCAGCCAATTGAGTCCTCTCAGCTGAGAGAAATACCAAGACGTGAGCCTACATAATTATCACTGTATGTATTCCTCCAACTGTGTTTTGAGCACTTCAGGAAAAAGAAGAGAAGCAGCACACCATCATTTGGAGAGCAGAATGCCTTGGAGGGCATGAATCAAAGCAGCAGCTCAGAAGCAGAACGAAAGGAACCCCTCAGACACAGCCAGCCTCCCCACGGAGGCAGAGCACCAGGTAAACATGCTGGAGAAGTGCTACAGACATTCCACCAACAGGGAAAATTTTTGGAAGAGCCTCATGTTTTACAAGCTCAACCACCACAGCAGATCAATGAGGCCTGCCTTTCCAAGCCATTCCCAAAATTAAACCTAATGTGGTGTCAAGTACATAAAGAAAGCAAACAGAAGAGGAAAAAAAGAAACTCAACCATTTCCCCCCGCTCTTTTGAGCTAAGATAATCCAAGATACTGCAGAGAACAGACACACTGTAAGCTGAATTTAGGCAGACATTGCTGAGATTTAGGATTATGCCATTCTTCCAGTAGACCCTTCAACAAAAGTATTCTGATGTCTTTTTCTTGTTAGGTAACCAATTTGCATTGCTATAAGCTAGCAACACAGTTCAGAAAACTTTGCATTTCAGATTCATACACCCTGCCAAAATGTATTTGAAGTGTAGGTGTAAGGAGACAAAAATACAGCCTTTTTATTTTTGAAAAGAAAGTATGAAACAGGGAAAATAAGACTTAAACTGTGAAACATAATTAATGAGGTTAATGAAAAAGGTGAAAAAATACAATATAACCAATTCTCCACAGAAATCCATTTTACTTTATAAAAAAATCACTGCCAAATTTGAATTTGTTCTTCCTGTTTGCCTTCAGATTTGCTACCAGCTATGGAGCCTAAAACTAATGAGATGAGGAAGAGAAGGAAATATTGTCACTTTAATACTTTTTACAGACAACATCAATCTCCTCTCAAAGAAATTCCAAGGAGCTTCCTGTCCTTAATCAGACTGTTTTGAGTGTTCCATTGACACTGCAAGAAGCATCTATCTCTTCCGAATGCACATGGGTTTGTACTTGAACCTCAACAGTCCTTTCAACAGTGGACATGACCACCACACTTCTGTCAGGGTGTTTTTGCTACAAAGTGGTGATCTGGGATTCCTCTTGTACAATCAATGCTGTCAATTTAAAGACTTTTTCTGGACTAGTACAGCTTACTAAGGGCAGTAAGTAAAAATACTGAAATTTTCATGACTGATGTCTGATTTAGAGTAGTTACAACTATCTTACTGCATCCAGAGGAGGAAAAGCAATAACTGAATCACCTTGGTTCCACCCAATTCAACCAACCAGATTATAAGATTCAGAAACTGCTTTTTCAGGCTTTTGATTCCTGCTAACTGGAAAGGTTTAGGACAGAAACACACATCATGATACAGATCCTAAGAACTTGACAAAGAAATAAGCAACTGACACTGCAGACATCTTAATTCAAGCACTTTGCCTTTGCTCAGAACATCTGGATGTGAATGTGTGAGCACCTATAAAGTATGGATAAGAATCTTCCCACTCTGACAGGAAAAGCTTCAATTTAAAGTTTCTTACTGCACTGTGATCCTGAATAAACATCTTTTGGGACTTCAGAAAGTATCACAAATACTTTACCAATTAACTAGCTGCTGAACCTTACCACCAGAGTATCTCAGTTGAGTAGTTATTAGTGGAATTTCTACTCGCAATATTATACCAAGCTAGTGAATGGGAAAAAATTACCACAAACAAAAGCCCTGCTCCTGAAGGAAGTCTATGGCTCAGGCAGGAACTGAGAACATGTTTATGAAGACTTTCTATCCACATACCTTTCCTTTTTTGAAGTATGCAACTCCCGTTTATGCTTTACATTCAACGAGGATGCCATCATCAGAAAGACATGGTACCTTTGGTAAGGCACAGCAAGAGAAATCCAAGAGTTCCTCTGCCTATCTGTCCTGATCTGCTTAAGAGCTCCTGAGACACAGGACATTTTGTCATTCCAAAGTTATATTTAAGTAGAAGCCATGTACAGTTTTCATAGGGGGAAAAAAAAAAAAAAGCTGCATGATGCACTCAATGACTAATTAAGGTAACAAACTGAAGGAATTTTCACATCTAATTAGGCTAAGGACTTTTTACAGCATAATCCCTGAAAGTTTTACTTGGAACCATCATAGAATTGTATCACCCTTTTTTATAAAGTCTGTAACTGGGAATCTGCATATAAGTGCAATGGCTTTATTCCTATTGGTAAATAATAGACTTAAAGTTTTTCTTAACTGCTATGCCTCATGCTATAAAGGAACCACCCTGTTCATTTCTACATGATCTGGGTAGAGTCATTGAATATCCATCCTTTGGTAGCATTTATACCAATAAAAATGGTATGTAACAGTTCTTTACTGATGTTAGAGGGGGAAAAAAAGGCTACAGACTCAAGTTGTTATTACAGCCTCATTTACATGAAAGGAAAGGAAACTACCTCAGAGTTGTAGACTAGTGAAACAGCCATATCATTCTTATTATTAGTTACACAAACAGATCTGGCTTGGAATATTTCCATTTTCTCCAATGACACTCAGACTGTCAGACTCTGAACCCACAGCAGTTCAGTTGGTGCTGCTGGGAATTACCAGGATAGTAGTCCTAAGGAATACTATCCAAATGTCATTAAGACTTCACAGGTTTCTCCTGGTTTAATATTTACTCTCAGGTGAGAAGAGAAAAGATTGAATTTTAAAATAAAACATTAGTAAGGACAGCACCACTGAGCTGCAGACACTGAAATTCTATATACATACTAACAGCACTGTATGTATCTAGCACTGTATGTATCTAAAAGACTGTATGTTCTCATGCCTTCCTCTTTTCTGAAAAAAAAAAAAAAAAGTAAAATATCTATGGAATTCTAAAACTCTGTAGTTAACTTACTTTAAGACAAGTGAATTCAAGGTCTAATCTTATGTTTCAAGTAAGATATTTTGGAGGCAGAAAAACAGAATTGCATTGTTCACTACGCAATGTATGGAAGAAGATAATGAAAGGAGGTGAACTGCTCTTCAACCCTATCCCCTACCTCTTTGTTCTAAACATGCCTATCCTGTCTGTATAGCCCATTACAATTGTGGAGAGTGGAGGAAAGTGAATGCAAAAGGTATGGAGGATCACCATCTCCTACTTCTATTGTACACCTTCAGAGAGCAAGACCAAACACTTCTTGTAAGTAAAAGATGCAGACAACTCATGATTAAGTAAGATGTTGATCTAGTAGAAGTGAGGCAGTTCCATGACTGTGGAACAGCTTTACAAAGGAACTGGAATTTCAGATATACTGCTTTGTTTAACCAATAACAAACACAATTTATTATTTAAACAATAAGGAACACTACATGTGGGGTAAGATAAAAAGCAAGTAGTCAGTATATAGGATTTATGAATTTCTTTTTAGGTTGCACGGAAAGGCAACTTTGACTCCTGAATGACCCAGCTGCATGTGAAGGTAGGTAACTGATTCTGCACTCGGCTACAGGGGTCAGGCATTCCCCTGTCATTCCTGCAGACCTCCAGAGGTTTCTGTCTTGATTTGTTCATAAGGCTATGTCCACCAGTGAAGCAGACATCAGCATTTCCTTAAAACAGAGAGCACTACAAAGGTACATACGGGCAACACCACAGTGGGAACTGGGCCAAATAAAGTCTTTAATTCTTAACTGGACAAAATGGTATTTTGCAGGAGATCCTCTACAGGTTACCAGATTTTTGTTATGTTCAAATTCAAGTATCTGTTACACACTTTGTAATCACACAGCAGACTCATTTGTTTGCTTGACTGCACAAACAGCAAAGCTGTTAACTAAATTAAGAAGTTTAGAACAGTACAAAAAGCAATGGGAAGAGTATGAAAATAGAGTAGTTTTACTATGTATGAATTACAAATGCATCCTGTGGATTTTTTTGCCATAAACAAAAACTAATTTCAGCCTAGAATCTACCCTTTGTTTATTGGCTAATTTCTTGATTTACTCACAAAAGGTACTGTGCTTAAACAAACTGAGCATGCTTTTGCAGTCACCAGAGACAAGCAAACTAGATATAGGGTGCTAGCTTCAAGGCACTAGTTTTTCTAACTTAAACTTATGTATAAATTTTGCTGAAGGAGCTAAGTTTCATTAATAAACCACAGTAACATCACACACAAACCCAAACCCACAAAGATGAGGCAATCAGGAATTGCAATATATTTCCTAAACACAAGCTTAAGACTAACTAAAACACAGTCAGTCTTACTGTTCTTATTTGTAGAGAACAGCCTTAGGAAAAGAAATCACTTTATGTCCTTCACTCCTTCGTGAAAGCATTAAGGTGGGAAAATGGAGCACAAATATGAAGATAGCTTCACCAGTGATAATACTTTTAAGCATTAAAATGCAACTCCCAGAGCTTCCATTCTGTCAGATGAGTCAATCCTAAACATTATCAGTTATCTCTGTAGGAAATGCTAAAGAGCAACCTAGTAACTCATGTTCAGTCTGAAAATAAGAAAAGGAATCATAAAGAGAACAATAATTGAAATGCGTTATTTCTCCTCACAGTATAAAGTGACATCAAATCTGAGATTTGTCAGGAGTTAGGAGGAAAATTTAGCTCTATGATAAAGGTAAGATATTCCCATGCATTCAATGAGGAACTGACCCATTTCCTATACAAGATTCTTATATGCTGAGATATTCCTCTCTTACTGAGGGACAAGTCACATCATTACTGCAAACACCTGGCAACGCTGCCAAGGGCCAGAGCGGTACCCTCATTCCCATTCTGCACACAAGGAATCTGGTGTCAGAGCTGTCTACAACAGGAACTCAATCTGAGGTTTTCTACAGCTGAGGATAACTTTTTGTGCATGGAAAATCCCTCCTTGTCAAGGAGCCCTGTTACAATAATACACAAAGTTTCTTGCATGATCTTATCTGAGGACTAAGCTCTCTAGGTAATACAGGTCACTTCAGTTTGCTGTTCAACCCCCTTGCCAGGACAGACTTATTTCCTAGCTAACACCAATTAACCCAGTTAAATAGAATTAATCCATTATTTAGGGGGGCAGGGAATAAAAAGAAAACAAAATAACCTAAAGCGTTTTCTTCTAAGATGAAGTCTTACAAGGCAAAAATGCAGGATGCACCAGAGCGTGACAGCATCAGAGGGAAAGAAGCCAAAACATTAGCCACAGCATACTGAATTAGAAAGACAGGTTATGATAATTGCTTTTATACAGACACTTTGGCGTAATACTATTTGAGATTAATGAATACAGATAAGATTTGACAAAATCAGTTCCACCTGTTGCCCTGCTGTGTCTCAAGCACACATTTAGAAGAAGCTGCCTCCAAATGTAGTGAGGGAAAAAAGGACCCCTGCAGTCATAAACCTGCCAGAAACTAGATGGGGATGGAAAATTGATCTTCTGTCCTTTATCCATTTGAGTGAAGGCAGAAATTTACTTCCTGCAAGTTATTAATTAAACTTACTGAGCAAAAATTAATCCTTTGTGTGTGGCTACCACATTATCTTTCATTATTCACAAGACTGAAATCATACTGTTCTAACTCACTTCACCTTCATTTCCTCAGCCCTGGAAGAGGGAGTACTGAAGTGCTACCCCCATCAGGCTAAGCTATTAACAGTGGCATCAATTATTGCTACTATTCTTGCTTCTGGGTTAATTCCTCTCAGACCTAAGGTCCAGCTTTCTTAAAAGCAGCTATTCATTAAAGAAATTCAGACAAAGCAAAAGGGACTTCATTCATGAGGTAAATACCAACGAAGCACAGAGCAATACTTGGACCACATCATCTGTAGTGAATGAAATAACAGAAGGAGCTTCAAAAATAGGAGTGCAATAGATGACTGCTAAGGACTCATTCTGGCAGCAGTTGTTGACCCTGTTGGAAAATGCCAAGCGCAGCTTGCTACCTCCACCTTGGATGCAGCCGGCGCAACTGCTGTTGCTGAGGGAACAATGCGTGGCCAAGCATCGGTATCAAACCTGGGCTGGAGGGGGAGGCTTGGGCTGCAGCAGCTGCTGCAAAAGCCCTTCCCCAGCAAGAAGTGTTCACAGCCCGTGACATCCATACAGTGCAGTAGGATGGGAAAGTAACCACCACAGACTCTCGGAGACATCTAGGAAAAAATGGCAAAATTTTCCAGAGATGAAAGTCAAAACTGGTCCGCTCTACATTACCTATGAAAATGTTCTCCAGTCCCATGAAAACCACTAGTTTAAAACTAGAACAGACAGAAAAGTTTGTTTTGTAAGAACCATTCTATACAGCTGCACTGTTGGAAAAGCTCGTTACCATCCCAACTCTCAAGGAGATAATTACACTTGTTACTAACAGCCACTGAATATTACTCGTTTGCTTGTGCATAAGAAAGACAAGCTGGTATTGCAATTTCAGTATAAAGAATCCTCACCCTGGACATGTGACTGAAGACTCTACAGGCTCAGCTCTGCTCAGTATTTCATGAGGAACAAAATAATCCCAGAGCAGTTTTTCACATTTCCCAGTTGTCCATACACAGCTTCACACAAATGATGGCATGCCAGTCACTCATGCCTGCAAACACATTTCTTTTGTGCTGGCACAAGCAGGCTACACACACCTACCTTTTCTGTGCATTGGTGAGCATACAGAAAATACTGTAAAACTATCCCTCACATTAGAAAATAGACTGCAATACAGCAAGAACTGAATTGACTGATTATCTCAATATGTGGTTTTAATTACCTCTAACTCATGGCAGTCTGTTCATTTGCATCCTTCAGATGAGACCTTAAATATCCATACCCTGTGTGTCTGCCTTGGACAAAGAAGATAGCTTGGGGCTTTTTGGAAAAAAATCAGAATCCTGCCTCGTTGTCCTTGGCTGCTACAGTCCTCTGAGGTGGCTGCAGTTCAGCAAAGCAACAGGCATGAAACCTGGGAATTAGGATGGAAATTGTTATATGAATCCAAATATTGTTCTAGATCTTTTCTGAAGTATAAACAAAAAGTTGCAAAATCCTACCAGAAAGCACCTGTCTATTCAACTAGCTCTTAAAAATGAATTGAGGGTCTGAATCAATAAACCACCAAGAAAAAAGAAAACTTGACAAGAGTAGCCAAAAAGGCCTAATTTAAGATTAAATAGATCAAATAACTAAGTTATAATTCAAAACAATGTTATCTATAAAGAAACTAAAGGAGTAAAGGAAAGACAGCAGAATTTAAAATGGATTTGGGGCAATCAAGAGAAAAGTAGAGAAAATGGAAGATAAGGTATAAGACCCTTGCCACAGGAGCTGATCAGTTTATTATTGACTGAAATCCGAGTTTGTTTTAGCAAAAAAGCGTAATTGCAGTTGTGTCTGGCTCTCTGTAGAGCATCCAGAGTGGATTAATATTCTGTCCCAACCTCCTTTTATACAGTAGCCACAATCTGGCCCTTCAAGTCTTGACTACAGCAAAATGCCAATCAATTTTTATAGGAAGTGGCAACTTCAAAATTACATTTCATGGCATCTTCTTACTTCAAAACAACAAACAGTCCTTTAGTTATGCCATGCTTATAAGAAGATAAATTCTGAAGCACTAGGTTTGAATACTAAGCATTGGACATATTACGCTTGTTTTTAAGCATGTGAATTAAGTGTTTCAAGTTGCTGCTAAGGCACTGCTGCAGCTTACAGCCAAAGCACTGTATGGAACCTGACAGTGTATCTGAAATCCTGTAAATTTAATCAAGTTGTCATTTCATACTACAGAAAATCAGGTTCCTCAAATGTATCTCAACTATCTATCACACTTGCAGAAGTCTGAATCCTTTGTCTTTGCTTGTTCTTACAAGAGTTCTCTGCCAAGCCACAAGCCTGAAGATGAGGACAGGTGCAAAGTAAGCGCCTTACTTAAGAAAGGAAAATCACTTTTAATTACCAGCTTGCAGCTTTAGCTGCAGAAATACACAGGCCTGTAGTTTTGATCTTTGCCTGAAGATATACTTGGCATTAGGGCAGTCTTAAGCAACACCAGACTGTTTTAGACTGCAGGGTGGCAGGAGGTTGACAAATGCAGAGTTTTGCAAGTCGGGAGGGCAGAAGGGCTCCAGCCCCAGCCAGCAGCCCCTGCAGAGAGAGCTGTGCTAGGGAAGGAGAGGAGCCATTTCCCTATAGGAGACTGGACCTATGGAAAAGTTTAAATCACCTGAAGACCAATAAAATCAGCTCTAACTCTGGAAATAAATCTTAAATTCAGTAATAAAAGCCAACTCTATTTCCTTCTTGCTGGGAGAAGGATTTCTGTACTATTTAATTTTAACTGATTAGTCACACATCAGGACGTAACACTGGAAAAGGTAAGAAGGATACAAGCAACAATGAAAAGTTCTAAATAAATCATTGTGGTTTCATAAAATGCAGCCAGTGAGAGAATTCAGAGGCTGAAGGCAGCAGGTAAAGTCATGGGCTCCAGGTTCAGCTTTACCATAACCAAGAAGTTTGTTTGGAAACAAACGGAAATCTAGTGACCTCTCTGTTCCGCCCTTACATGCTTATCATGTTTTGACTAAAAAGTTGTTTTCAAAGGATGAGCAAGTTCCCAGTACAACCTTGAGAAACTCTCTGCCACCATCTTCATTTTAAAAGTGCACAAATGGTACATCCTACAAATTCTGTTTCTTTGTAGTAAGTGTATTACAAAAATAGTTTCTTCCTACTAAATATTGGCAGGGCAGTTCTAAGATTCAGTAGCCAAACACTGTACTTAACTTCTGTCATTTTAATGACATTTAATCTCTACTTCTACTGAACAGCCTATTTGATTTAATAGTTGTAAAATTCTAGTAAATCTTGTGACTGGCATGCATCTCTCTCTATTTTATCTCATTTTAGGTTTCTTGTTTACTGTAACTCTGTGCAAATGGTAGCAGTAGTTTTCCAAAGAGTAAAAGAGTGTCTGAACTATAAAAAAATAAGACAAACACCCCCCCCCCCATTTTCAAGACAAGATAACCAGCACCTTCATTCACAACTGTAACGGACTGCTCCTGCTTTGCAGGGCACTTCCATAGCTAACCACCCACCCCCTCCTCTCTTTAAATAAGGCTGCAGCTGGTCTCCAACAGATTCTAAATTAAGGCAGGAATGCAATACAAAGTACATGTGCCTGAATTCAGATCTCTCCACACCCACCAAAATGCATCTCTAGAGAAACAAAAGGACAGTACTGCAAGGGATGGAGAAATCACCACTTGCACTATGCGATACTCATCTTACAAAGCAACTGCTAAATTTGTTTCAGGGCTTAACTAGTCTTCCCTGACAACTCTTAATCATACTTGATTTGTAAGAAACCTGGAATATTAAATAATACATACTCTATTACAGCTTGTGTTCTTTCCTAGAGCAATAAGGTATTATAAAAATTTATGAGAATACACAGCTGGAGACTGCAAATTATACTGATAAGCATTATTTGTAAATAACGTGAAAGAAAATACATTTTTAAAAGATACAATAAAGTAAAATAGTCTTTAAAAGACTGTGGTATCAAAGAAAACTGGAGCAATATTCAGAAATAGACAATATTTACTTTAGAATACCTTTGCATATTGGAAGTTAAAGATCAGCTCAATGCATGTGTACTGCATTGAAGGCCGAACTCAGCAACCAACATCCAGGTTCTCTATTACTTGTGTGCTCTGGTTTTTATTTCCTAATTCTAGGAGCAAAACAAAGCCTCACAAAAGTGAAGTGAAATGGCACCTTATGACGATACTTTCACACACACAGTAGATGACTCCTGTTTTTCTCACACTTCCATTCCAACCTGATGTAGAACACAGACAAGTACACAATGGAAGAGTGAGCAAGTATTTTACTAGCCACTTTACCAACTGATGATATAGATTAACCTCAGTCTGAACCTATGATCCCATTTACCTATGCCAGATGCTAACCTTCCTTTTCACTTGTCTTGCTGTCACACAGGGTTCAACAAGGACTTTCCACCTCAGCCACCCCAACAGCTCACCCTCTCCCTTTACTGCCCTGAGAACTCTCTGTAAAGCCAAAATGTTAACTGGACCAAAAACTGATCGAGCCACAAAAGACTTTGCAAAGTTTTCAAGCCAGACCAATTCCCAGGCATAGAGATGCAGGGATGGCACAACAGTGAGTGTTTGGGAAAAGGGAACAGCAGGAATCACTGCAGCAAGCAAGCCAACCATTGCACTGAAGCCTTATCCTGGTGTCTCCCTACTCCCAGCCTCCCAGTGCTCTTACTGTCACCACAGCCTCCCACCTGGCAGCCCTGGCAGCTCTTACCAGGAGTCACCCATCCTTCATGGCCTATAAAGCCTTCACTCTGCAGTTTCCCAGCAGCGACACATGCAGGACATCCATTTAGTTCTGTGCATGTGTAGAGTGATGAAGGATGAAAAGAATGTGGTATTTAAAAAAAAAAATATTAAAAATGAACTAGTGAAAAATTTCCAACTTACTAAGCCATTATACAGTCCGACTCAATAATTTTGAGTTATATTGATTTAACAATATTACTTGGAGCTAAAACTAACCTGTATGTTATTATGCATTTACAGAAAATAAAGGCACTAAAATTAGTAGTACAGGTTAATCAAACTGTCAATAAACCTTCTTTGCTACTTAGCAGAATCCACACAGCAATCTCAAAATACATTATAGAACATTTTATAAACTAAATAAACTTAGCAGGTTTTATTTTATAAATAAAACAGTGTCACTTCCAAGGCACTACAATACTACGTTGAGGACAAGAGAAGAAAGAAGTCTTAATACTAACGTCAGAGTTTAAATTTTGACTTGGGATGCCACTGCACATACTTGAATTTGGGCACAGGGTAGAGATCCCAGATGTTAACAGCAAAGTCCAGAGCCCCTTTTGTGAGATGACACAAGCAGGACCTCAGCTAAAACTTCTCTGGTTATACCCACACTCTAAATGTAAAGCTGCTACAGATCACTGCTGTGCCACAACACACAGGCAATGGAACCAATCAGACTTGGGTGGAAATTTCAAAGCTCATTTTATTTGCTTTTTCTGATGAAGTGATACAGAAAAACTCTAATTCCATTCAAGACAGAGGGAGCAGGAACTCCACCAGGTTAGACCCAACCTCATTCACACCGCTGCCCAAACACAACTGGCCAACATGCCTTACAGAGAATTTACAGCTGAAGAGTAAGAAAGCAGGAAAACAAGAGATCCTGGTGTCAAAAAAGCCTTGGCCCGCTCCGAGGCATCTCAAAGATGTACAGATCTTGCAACCATGAAAACTCATTCACACATGTAACTTCAACTGAAATGGGGCCTAACCTTACAAAGGAAGGCCTCTTTCAGAGGGGGGAAGCTGACAGTCTCTAAACAGGTAATTTCAAATATCTTTCTGATTCTATGGAGGCTGCTTATATAACGTCCCCAGTCTTGTTCACACTGCTTCATGACAAACCTGTGATTCTATGCACTGCATGGGCCATGAATCATACTGTGGTAGCAGTTATTCAGACAGAAAATGCATTACTTACATGATTCAACATGCTGAATGGAGTAGATCCTTGTCCTACAAAGGTAACTTAAACTATTAGTTTAAATTAAATTTTACCGTCAAGGCAGTGGGCTGGCAAGCAAATTTCAGATAATAACATAGGCTCTGCCTTCAAGTGCCACTGAAATCAACTGAAAGATTCAGAAGTGCTTCCAAAGGCTTTGGATTGAGCACATGGAACACAGGGTCCCATGTGAGCCTACTCATCGCCCACCAGCTGCCTGGGGGTAAAAAAAAAGAGAGAAGGGACTACAAGGGACTCCAGCTATATCGTACAGTTTCAGGCAGCAACAAGTCATCCAGGCTACACAAAGCCAAGTATCTGAACCTCTCTTCTGTCTGTTGAAGAATTATGTATCTCTGCAATCCTTACTTGAAATTACTAAGAACAGAAAGGGTGCTGCCATCTAATCTCATGTAGTTCAGCACACAAACCAAACACTTCAATAAATTCATACCTCCCACCATACAACTCTAATTCCACTTTCAAAGTTCATCTCCACAGGAGCTTTGCAAATCTTATGTCTCCTGAAAGTCAGTGATGCCCAGCAACATCAATTCACAGGAAGCCTTGTCCCAGAATCACTAAAATACACACAGAAACTCTACTGATACTCTTGCATAAACTAGAAATAAAATCTTAATATTGAATACATTTGTTGCACTAAACTTCAAAGTGGAAGATACCATCTTAGCTACCCATTTTGTCATTAAAATTATCTAATGCCGCTACAATAGTATCACCCAGAGACCTGAACTGACATGCTGCATTCTGTACCTTCTGCAGCAAAAAGAAGGAAGAATGAAAAATAACAAAACATTAAAATGTGTTGCTAGGATAAGACATCATAGAAACCAAATGCACTGCACTTAATAAATAGTGTGACATTCTGCATGTGCTTTAACACACAGAAATACTTAATTTTCTCCAAAGTTAATCTTTTCCCTTTAGTGGATTTAGATTCAATTTCTTCTCTTTTTTTAATAGCTCACCTAAGTTTAAATTTGAAATACGTTAAACAAATATTGTCTTAGATTTTAATCTATACTCCAGGATGATGGATCCAAGTCAGGCAGATTTTCTCTGCTAGAGTCTTGCAGAACTATATCACTAAATGTCATGTGAATTATCGCTTTGTATCTCTCTTCCCTCATCCTGTAAGTTTCCAAAGCCCCGAGGACACTCTGAAGGAGAACAAATGGAAATGAAAATTTAGTTGCTGTGTAGAACCTCAGGGGGCTTTTCTACTGATGTCTCTGGAGAACACTGAGCTAAGGTGGCATCCCAAATACTTATTTCAAAGTTTTCAAGAGATTAAATTTTTCAGCAAAGCATTTCACTATGGTTTTCTTCCTTCTGTAAAAAAACAAACAAACAAACAAAACATTAAAGGTTCAAAAAAACCTTCCAGTCTTTCAAAAGATTAAATTATCTCTGCAGATTTGAAATTACAACATCATGAGTTTCTAAACAGTAAGCCACTGTTAGCCAGCTACATCAACAGAATATAAAAAAGGAGTATTGCCACTTCACAAGAACACATCCTGCTATGAAGCAACACAGGCAAGTATACAGTATTTTCAGGATGCTTGCCCATTTTGAAAGCAACTTACAAAATTGTATTAACATCACCTCAGAATACCTCAGCAGAGTCTCCAGAATGTCATGTTGTCACTTCCCAGCTAGTGTACTATATTTTTAACATTAACTAAATACATTTAGTCACTGTGAAAGTGCAGAGAAGACATTATAGCTTTTTTCCATAGTGTGATCACTACAGTATTTTCTTCTTGGAATAATAATAACAACAACAATAATAATAATACACGTGACTATGCTTATTACAATTTGGATGACCGATACTTCAAAATGTCAGAAAAGATCCCTATTCCTTCACCTGCTGCTGTTTGATGCAACACCAAAAGTATCATTACAATGTAACTTAAAGCCTTCCTCTAAGGATTCAGACATAGATAAAGAAAATGAAGTTGGGCTGTTTTAAAACCTGCTTATCTAGATGGTTTCTATTGTGCACTATTTCCAAGCATTCCAAAACAGGCTTTTTGCTTTGCCAGAACACTGGCTAAAACTGTCCTTGTGCAGAATACGTATCTTTTGAAAAAGGAACAGATCTTCTAGACAGGAAAGTTATTATCTCAATGAATTATACCATAAGAATCAACAGATTTGCATGTGACTTTGGAAACAGGATAAGGTCTCACTGACAGAGACTTGCAGCTTGCAGAAATGAATGTATTTGGGGAGCAGAAGTAGGACTGAAAAGGATTTCATGGTAAGTCCTTCAAAAATCCTGGCAGTATCTTGGAATTGGTCTGAACATTTAGCAAGTTTCTTCAATATTATTTATATGGCTTAAATATAGCCAAGAGTGCCATTTTCATCATCTCTTCTGAACAAGCTCATTTTGGGAAACATTCAAAGCAGGAGTGGAAACAAATGAGCCGGCAGTAGAGCACACCATAAGACAACTACAGGATATCCCAGAATGCAAAAACTCAAAGTTTGAGAGGTTTTCCTTCTGAATAATTTTCAGATAGTATCACCTTGGAAAGATTAATGAAGTCAGACTATTTGCTATCAGTTTACGGTTTCTGCAGCATCCTAGAGCTACAAGAGGTATTCCTTTATCCAGTTAATATGGAAATAAAGGCAAAGAGAGTGCGTTGGTTAAAGGAAATGAGCTGTATCAATAAACTATTTGTGAAAGAGCTGAACAATTTTCTCAATCAAATTCTATTTAAGCTCTTTAAACTAAAAAGTGAGAAGACCCTCTAGTTTAACAGAGTGCAGAATCCTCCTTCCGATGAGCATTCGCTTACAGACACAGAAGCAGTTTGCCCACACTTTCAATCTAGTACCCTCACCACTGAGTACTGCTACAGTTCCTCAGGGAGGCCAGCTAATATCAAATGAAAGCAAAATAACCTAAGTGAAAGATAACACAAGCATCTAACTTCAGAGTTCAGTGAGGGGAAAAAGGTACCGAAGCACCCATACAGGCACAGGTCGGGCAGAAGAACCCTTCAGGATAAAGCTCAGCAGTAAGTGCAAAGCAGCATTTTCTTCTGCACTAAATGATGCCCAGGGAGATTTCTAAACAGCTCTTTCCTTCTCCACAGCAGCAAATTTGGTCTGTTGCTAGCAAGAGCCTTCCCAACATCTAACCCATAGTGTAGGCTTGCCAAATGAAAATAAAAGGAAACTGGAAGAAGAGGGATGTTAGCTTGCTACCAGTGTTAGCAAAATCCTATGAAAAGGGCCATGATGGAAGGAGCCAGGTGAGCTGTGCAAATGCGTGCTTCCAAGAAGAGAGCCTCTCAGCTTCAACAATGGATTAGCATAGGAGTTGGCCACCAGTGAGTGTTTCCAGGGCACCAGGGTCAACAAGGAAATCAGTCTGGGATTCTGGCTTCTGTTACCCATCACAACACCCCTCCACTGTCTACCCATTTGCTCTGGAGCCCTTCAGAGCAGGGGTTATGTACTTCAGCCTTTGCACAACAGCACCCTGATCATAGCTGTTCTCCATCTTACTGTAGTAATGATAAATAAGTCTTTGTCAAGTTCAATGATGATAATGAAGCAAAGAGAAGAGAGTAAGAGTGCTCTGCTGTCAGAATGAGATTAACTTGTTAAATAGTAATAGCAAGGCCCTTGTTACTAGTGAGGATCTAGAGTGTTTTTAAACAGCTTTTCTTTGTTTAAAGCTTTGTTTCCTGGACGTGAGAAACTAAAAAAAAAAGGCCATAAATAACTGTTCAAGACATTAACTCTTTTCTCCCCTGCTGTTTTTAAAAGCAATGCAAGTCATAAACTACCCTATCTTGAGCTTCCTGAGACAACTTCAATGTCAAGCAAAGCCTTGCATAATGCAACAGTAGTCGTTTCCCATTCCCATTCTGACTATGGATACAGCCTTAGCCTCAAGTAGAGCCTATTTTACAAGTTTGCTCTTTTATTAGGTCTCTGCTCCAATTATCTTAAAATCACTCATTTTATATTGTTTATACTTGTTGTATGATATTGTGTTGTGTTGTTCATACATTTTGAGGGCATATAGTATGTGAAATATCGCTCTGTGCTATATAGCATTTCCATTTGCTTTTGCAATTATATATAGAAAATACTATCAGGCTACAACACTATTCTGAAGAAGTGTACTTTCTCACATAGTGTAAAAGATGCATGTTAATTATAATTTTACCTTTTCTTTTACTAAACGTTTCCTTTCTCTTTACAAAAGACTCTGCCCTCATAATTAATTGACCATATGTACTTCTGCAGCACATACACATACCCACCACCACTTCAAAGATTACTGCTAAAAACTCACAGCATTAAAAAAAGTAGTCACATTTAACATAAAAAAGAAGAGCTACGTATTACTTAACAAACAGCAAGATCGCAAAGCTCCATCTGGTCAAAAAGCATGTAACAACAAAGAGTGACAGCTGGAGCTTCTTCCGTGGAGTTCTGCTTTGTCTTTTTTGTTTGTTTGTTTTGCCATATATATGCATTTAGTACTTTCCAAAATTATCTCAGCAAGGATTTTTAAGAAGAATAACCTCATCAGTTGTATCAAACACACAATTTAACTACTCTGATTGCCTATTTAAGTGCTTTTGCTGTACCTGTCAGTGTCATTATATGCACATCAGTCAATCTGCCTAATAATAGCTATTTGTTAGGAGTTGCTGAGCTACTTATGGGTACAAGTTACTCACTGATACAGTTCCAGTCCTCTCTTACAGAAAAGGCCACACCAGCAACCAGGCAGCCAATCCATGGATAAGCAACTTTTAATAGATCTATTAATTTTAAGTAAAGAAAAAAGTAACATAACATATTTGCAAGCCTTGCTCTTCAACCACAGTAGCAAATGCTCACTGTAACTGATGTTTAGAGATTGAGATCTACAAAATGCTTGTAATGATACTTCCTTAAGCCTCCCCTGCAGTCCAAACCCTGAACAAATATAAATGTGCAAGCAGAAAGACACATACCAACGGTGTTAATGTATTCATCTTCAAAAACAAATGCATTATAATTCTGTCCATGTGATAAGGCAGCAAGAAAAACATCTCTAGAATAATAATCCATTCAGTGATATTCTCACATCAATTTACTTCTGTGACTTTGGCTATTTTTTTAGTTGAAATTGACAGTAAGAATTGACAGTATTTGCTGCGAGTGTCCAAGTGCTAAATTTTTTTTACTTTTTGTTAAATGAACATTCATTTTTTTAGACCATTCTATGAAGATTTAGTAATACTCCTATTCTAGCATGAGAAAATGCTTTTGCATTTGAACCACATCTCTGCTATACACATTTTGGTGCACACAGTAGCCCACATGGCTCCCAGGCTGCAAGAAACACCTGCAAGCTGCTACTAAACCTGACCAGGTTCACACGGATGCCTCTCTGCTGTTACCCCCCCAAACCATTGGGGTTAAACCCTTGCTCCACAGGAATGGATGGAAGCTTTGCCTTACCTCTGTCTGGGCTAAGGCTCAGTCAGAATTTCAGCTGGGGAAAAATGTACTCTATAAATCTTGCCTGGGAGACTGGACAGTTACATAATTCCATCCTGTCAGAAACTGAGCCTCACACTCACCAAAAGCAAGGATGCTCCCAACAAGAATAATGAATTAATATAGTTCACTCTCCACACATTTTCAAAGTGTCACATTGAGCTATGACCCAAAGAAGGAGAAAACAGCATCCCCCCCCATTTCCTCATGTACACAGGGGTAATACCTAGGAACTAGACAAGTGTACCTCTAACTTTGTTTCACACTGGACAAAACCAGCATCTTTCCTAGCTTCCCGCTGATACAAACTATTTACAATATTGGACACAATCACCTTTAAGTCTCCATTTCCCAAGTCATCAAGCATAATATTTTTGCAGTGAGATTCAATACAGACATTGATGTTCAATCTGCTTAGCAGTTTGCATAAGACACTTATCAGAGCTATAAAGGATGCAATGTTACAATTTTTCTACAATATTACTTTGTTAGTGTCTGACAGACCTGGATTAAAAACATTAAAACAATATATATACAAATAAACTGTATTTGTATATAGTATATACTATGTATTACATAGTATATATAATATTTATTTATATAAAAATATTTAAAATATAATTTAAAAACACAATTAAAATTTCCCCATGCTTCTCTGTTCTTCTAGCAAAATCCATAAATGTGATCTAGGTATAACATCTCATGGTAAAACAGGCTTTTTTGCAAAACATTTTAAGCCAACAAAGGCTTATAAAATCAGTAAGACCTGTAAAGCTGATTGTAACCTTATAGAAAGCCTCATATCTTGACCCTGGGTGACACAAATATAGCATTTCACAACATAAACAATCTCCCAGTAATGTAGGGCAGTTTACCTTTGCACTATGAAGGGTTTTTTGCATCTTTAGACTACAAGTAACTGCAGTCACTTTTAAGGATGCAAACAACTTCACAAGGCACTGTGCAAGATCAAGAATAATGGCTCATGGCTGTTAATGAGCAGTGTCATACATGGGTTCCCCCACACCTTGTGCAGCCAACTGCCTTTGTTTTGAGGATGGGATGAAATTATTTTTAGCATTGTCACACAAAGCATCTGTGAAAACAGA
The DNA here is from genome assembly GCF_020740795.1 of Apus apus. Taxonomy (NCBI): domain Eukaryota; kingdom Metazoa; phylum Chordata; class Aves; order Apodiformes; family Apodidae; genus Apus; species Apus apus. The sequence continues at coordinate 11,112,018 of NC_067283.1, forward strand.
AAAAACACATACTCAAAAAAAAAAAAGTAACAAAAAAATTGTCAGCAAAAGAACACTGTACTTATATCATCCAAGAAACACAGTAAGAGTCAGAATTTTCCAGTAATGGCTCCTCAGTTTTTTTCTGTATTTCTCTCCTAGCTAAAAGCAAATAAAATGAAATATTTGGGTTTGGGGGGAAAGAATGCAGAGAACAATAACTCAGAAGAAGGCGGGATTTTTTTTAATAGCAGGGCCCTTGGTCTCCCAGTCAGCCATTTCTGAAGACTTTCCAATATTCCATGTAAGATGGCAAATGAATATAGGTGTCCGAACTTCTCTACACCTAACTGCTCCCTGTGCATGGGCAAGCTGTGCTTCTACAGCAGCAGGCTTTCACAACAAGCACAGTCAAATGAAATCTATGACAAATGGTCTACAGTTAATGTCAGGACATCCTCCTGCCCTCAGTAACCTCTGTTCATGCTCAGAGGTGCAGTCATGCATCCAGAGTATCACTGTTCTGACTGGTTTCAGCCAGGTGACTCCAAAACCCTAGGGACCTCTTATATTCACTACTTGCAGAGTCTACACCTACATTCAAAACGTTTGAAACACATTAGGTTTCTAGCTTGTTTTTTGAGATGAAACTGACAAAATGGTGACATGTGCAGTTAAAAATTTTAGTAACATGATTTATTTATTTTTTTATAAGCAGGAAGATTCATGCTTTCCACAAGTCAATCATCTTTGACTAATAAAGATGTAAAGGAAACTCCAATGAATGCCAGCTAATCCCAAATCTTTCCTTTAAACGTCAGGTTAAAACATAAGCGAGCAGATGCAGCAGGTATGGAAAGCCTCACACCAGTGCTGGGGGTGCAGGCAAAATGCTCTGCCAGAGAATTCAAGAATATCTTTGACACTTCCTGCATCAAAACAACACACAGACACTTCATCTTGTGGCTGTCAGCAGAGCTAGGGCACAGGTTAATTTACTTTTTGGATATGTCCTAAACAGTGATTTACATAGGAAGGGAAAACAGTAAAATAGAAGGCAAGACTTTTAAGATGTCAGTTCATGCAAATAGATGTGGCACAAGGATATTCGTAGATGTGGCATGATACCACCAAAATGCATTGCAGGCAACCCTACCCATCTAGGCCTGGGAACTTTAAAAGAAAAATCAGGGATATACTTACGGGCTGCTTAGCATTTCACTCAACCAAAACAAACACATGAAGTCTTGGCAGAATGTGGTTAATTATTAACTTTATTTACCATTTTACAAAGTAAGCTGCAACAACTCATAAAAACAAATATCCAGAATATCTGAAACCACACATTAATAATAATAAAAACCCAAAACTGCAGATCACAGAATTAAAACTCCATTAAGCACATTGTTGCAGTAAGTGGCACCCATTTAGAAGATGAAGGAGAGCCAAAAACATTCTATGTAGAGATCCAATATGAGCAAATGGAGCTAGATTAATACAGCAAACTCATAGAAATCTGGGATAAGAATGGAAACCAGGCATGTTTCTCCATTGTTGTGGGTTTTTTCCTCTGCTAAGACAAACAGAAAAGATTAATGAATCTAAACACAAACAAGTGAATAACAATAATGAACAATTCTGTGCCGTTATTCACGCTCCTCAAAACACTACAGCTCCCAACAAACACTGCCCTACAGTGAAAGGAGTTCAACGTGTGTATGAACTCCATGTCATAATAACCCTCAGTCTGTTTTCTATTTTGCAAACAATATCGTCAACAGTTGAACTGTCTTAATCTTTTCGTGAACTTTTTTTTTTAACATGACAATTTCAAATGACAGCATTTGGCTGTCTCTTAGTTCTTACTACAAGCTATCCTTGTGTTTTAATAATATATTCCAAATCCTAATCAAATTTAAAAATACATCAATAACGTGCAAGAATATAGATTGAAAGAATTTATGTATTCTCAGAGATGTCACAAGGGGGAAAACGGGAAATACAAATAAAGAAGAGACGACATTTTTTAACCAACACTTTTCCATATCCCACTCTTCACCCTCTCTCCACCCCCCCATATTCTTTGGAAATACTGACACTAAATACAAGTATAAAATTGCAGTTTAAAAAAAAAAAAAAAAGCACCCAGGAAGTCTTGATCCAGCTTGCCTTTGGTTATAAAGTTTAAATTGCTCAAAACTGACATTATTTGGTTAAAATGGGTCATCTGCTTACTGTTCTAGGAAAGACATTCTGGGTTAAAACTGGAAAGTTTTAACATTATGATGCAATCTAAGGCAATAGCTCTGAAACTGCATGGTGGAGCCAGTGATGACATCAGCTCATGGAAAAAAATGGGAAAAAAACCCAAGATTTGACCAAAATACAGGATATAAAAACTTAGAAAAAGTATTTATTAACAGCAAATGCTTTCAATTTGGAAACTATTTTTCTGTCACTTCTATTTTATTCTTCCCACTTCTCAATAATGACCTCTCTTCATAAGGAAGCCGTAAGGAAGCAGTTACCTTTATGCCAAGTGACCAACTACAGGCTCGTGAACTCTGAACTGTCACCACGCAGTCCTCCCAGAGACAGCAGTAATCCTTTGTGTGATGTTCCCTCTTTTGCTTTAAGCAGAAAGTGTGAACACCAACACCTCCATATCTCAAGGGAAGGCTGTATTATCACTGTCTCATCATTCTGCTAAATAGGTAATTTGTAGGAAATGTAAGTGCTCTGCTTACTTATCCCTTGGGAAGGAAGCAAGGCAAATGCAATGGCAAAAGCCCCATATGGGGCTGCTGGGGGACAGTATTCAGACTGGCTTGCATACTCCAACTGACTTTCTTTTCTTTGGGAAGAGCTTCATTTTTGAGGCTGTTGTCGTATTATCCTCTTAAAACCAACAGCTTTCATTCACAGCTGAGATACCCAGGAAAGACAACAGGGCCAGGGATGTGGTCAAGCATGGACCCAGGCTTCTGTCCAGTAGTTAATGCTCTCACTCACACAGTTTTGGCCCATGACAACCAGCACTGCCCCAGACAGAGGAAACAGCATTTGCAGTAGGCAGTTTGGATATGACCATATACTATACAAAGATTTAGACACCTACATGTCAGCCAGGCTGCGCAACTCCATCACAGGACCAGAGAACTATCCCTGGATGATTTTCAGTGCTAGTATTGACAGACAAGGTCTTACGGTTTCAGGTGCTGCTTTAACAACACACAACAACAAAAATATTCTATGTAGGAAAGACAAGAGATCGATTGAACTCATGTGTATCAGATCCTAAATATGAAAAACAGTGGAGGAATTACTTACTCAGGTATATATATTGCACTTATGAAACTCAAGCAAACGTGAGCTCTGGAACAGACACCAAATGCTGTTGGGTAAGCTGTTGACTGATTTTTGGATACTTAACTTTCACAGCCAAGTAATGTGGGAATCTCATTTAAAAATAGACAACAGCGCACTCTGAGATTCGACCTAAATCAGTGGCCTCCAGAGGTCTGGACTACCCTTCCTCATCATCTTCATAATGCTACAAACTCAGATGAGTTTTTAATTAAAAGAAGAAAATCTAAAAGCTACACAGAACTAAGCAGTGGAGCAGCTGGGTACCAGAATACATCCTCAGCTGCCTCAGCTTCTCTCACAAGCAAAGGAATGGCACAGACAGCCAGGGGCAATGCCACCCTGAAGGATTCTCACCTGAAACAACAGAACATACCTGAAGGTAAACTAAGTCTTGGTGCTGAAGAACAGATGCTTGTTGCTTCACTGTTAAAATGTTCCAACATTGTATTTTTCCTGTTGTCCACTGGACACTATTACTGTTTTTCCTTCATTGTCATTGCCAGATATAAAAAGGGCAAGAGGGAATAAGAAGAACCATGTGTTTCCAAGACAGCAGTTCTGGCCTATTAAAAGAACATTTTTAAAAGTTGCAGCTACATCCAGAATACCATTTTTCTAGCTTTAAAAGTGGAAACATTTAGTCCAATAAAAGGAAAAATTAAAGGACCTTCAGGCTCATTCTTTAGACTATTCTTGCAGTGTACAGTATAACAGTATTATAATTATTGTTTAGATTATTAAAAAATATTAATAAAATTATTCCAGATGTGAAAGTCTTTGAGACTGAAGAACTCAATACCATATTAAATAACAGAAAGATCATGGGGCTTAAAAACGGTTGCACAAGCAGGTTTTGTGTTCATTGCAGTGCTATTGGAACTAAAAATGCTGGATATAGTGTAGTCTCCCAAAATGGTTAAGATACCTCATCTAGTCCTGGTCTTTCTTGTACTGAATCCTTTATATGTCCAGTTGAACTCTTTTAGGATTTTTCCAGAATCCTTTATTTTTACTTGCCCTTGTGGATACTTTCTTCTTCTAGCTCCAGTCTTGTAACTGATCCCTGAACAGCAGAGTCCTTAACCATGCAATCCATAAATATTTGTTCACTTTTAACCATATGTTTCAGTTCTAGCTGGTTTCAATACAACTAAGTCCATAATAAAACAGTATGTCCCATGCAACTATGTTTGCACCGACACTCTTAATATAACCCATAGTTGCACAACTTTACAACACCATTCTGATACACATTTATTCTATGTGAATGTCATAACACCATTTCCAGTCCAGGCAGTTTTTCACAGGACACACCACAAGAAAATGCCCCCCAGCCTTTTATAGTAGACTGTAAAGCAAGATCTAAGTACTTGCTCTTGGCTTTAAGTGGTATCACATTGCTCCCACAGCAGCAATTCAATTTCTTAAAAGTATAATGGAGACCAACTTCAATATACTAAGTTACATCAACCTCAGGTTTGTCAATAAAACATAACTTCATAACCTAAACTAGTAGTTTTTTAGGAAGCTATATACAGTATTAGTTTCCTAAACATAAGAGCCTTTTTTGAAGACCTAAGGATGAGTCACCACTGGAGAACTTCGAGCTGGAAACAAAGTACATTTTTTCCCCAGCACCATGGTCATCTAACACTAACTGTAGTTCATCCACAGGGTATTAAGACTCGACACAGGAAGTACGAGGAGAACCTTTCTGCATGTGTGATCAGCAGATATATTAATTTTTTTCTACCTTAAAGAAAAACTCAAACAAAACAACTCTCATCTGGAGCTACTGACATGCCATTATTTCTACACTGGAGCACTTAACTGACATGTTGGTTGGAGGCGTAACCTGCACGTGTTCATCCAGAGACTCTTTGGGAGAACTGGTCCTAGACACTGGCAACTAACCAGTTGTCAGTGCAGCCACCGCTTCAGGTGGTGAAACCACTGCAGCTTGGCTGCTTATTCTGCCTGTGCTACAGCTCTGGGAAGCAAACACTGCTTTTGTCACTGACAGGGAGGTTTGAGCATGTATGTTCAGCCACCACTCCAAGCACAGAGAAAGAGCTCTTGTTCAGAAGCAGCATTCACCTCTCCTACCATTCAGTTCTGCCTAATTCTGCTGAGAAGTCTTTGAGTCAGCTTTGGATTCCAAAGCTCTTTTGCTTCCATCCAAAGACCTTCTGTATGTCTGTGTCCCCATCTGCTAAACTGATTATTTTCCCAACAAATTATATGGGCTTGAATTTACTACAGTTTTAAATTTGGTTATAACAAAATGCCCCTGCAGAGATCACCAGACACTGCAACTGGAAAGGTGCAATGTGTTATAAGAAGACTCAAGATACATATACAATAGTTACTTACTTTATTCACTGTGTATTTTGAGGTACCAAGGGTCATTATGGTTAATTGTTCCAAGACAAAAGACATCACTGTAAATTCAGCAACAGCAGTGTGTAATTCATTTCATGTGACCGAGTAGAAACATACGCATCACAAAACTCACTGGAATAAAGATATTTGTTAAGTTCGTTTTACAACAAAAGCACTGGTGACTCATTAGAAAGGGTGTCAGCACAAAACCAAAACACTACTGAGAAGCAATAAATAGAACAGGATTAAAATTATCTTCTTGTACCAGACAGTTGAGACTGAGCATCAAGAAATCCCACGTACCCTGGTGTGATTTAGAAGGCCTCGTAGTGACAGTGATCTGTCCTTTGTCCCTTTTGACCTCAGCTGTTATTTAAGGAATTGGGAGAGCAGTGGGGAAGGGGCTTGCACATCTGAGCCACAAAGCTGAAGAAAAATCCATGACTCAGAACAGGGGTAACTTGCACATGCCTATCCCTAAGGGAGCTGCTGCTTCCCATAACATTCCCTTAAGTGGGAAGATTTGTTCATTTGAGGAGTCAGTGTGTGAGGTTTTTCTTTCCCCATCTTCTCTGCATGTATATTCCTTTACATCTTTAGATATGCCCACACAGGCACACAGCATGTAAAAATGACATCTGTGTATGGATTTTTACCATTTAAAAAGCTACTTCCTTAAAGATCACTGAAAATAAATCATGTTTCCACAGCTAAATTCTTAGGTACCCTAATGTTTCACATTTAGTCTTTAATGGATTACATATTCCTCATTCAAATACATTTTTATGTCTAAATTGCAGCTATTTCATCAAAGTGACAGTAACTTCACACCCTCCTCACCCCATAGCAGTGGGTACACACAATAACTTTATTCTGGGCTTTGCAGACCATTCCTCTTACTGCACAAACAATCAAAAGTTTATTTCATTATTCAGGTCTTATGAAACACAGTAAAAGGGAACAAAACCACTGTAAACGCAGGATATTTCAAGAGGACCAAGCTCCTTGCAACCACTATGTTTTCATACGGCTTAATGAAGCAAAACAAACTCAGTGGGAAAACAGTGATCCTTCAGACCAAGGTCAGCACAGGTACACTGAGGAAAACACCACTATGAATGGTAAAAGGAAGATGTAAAAAAAAATAATGCAAAACAAGTCATAAGTGTATTCCATGATCCTGAACAGAATCTTTTATTTCATGTATTGATGACAGTAATACACTTATTTCTAAAACTGATACAACTTACGCCTTTGCCATTAAAGGTCAAAGGACAGAGATAGCTATTGTTTGGCCTCTCCCATTGTTTTTTTGACATTTTGAAAATCCAGAAAATAAATTAATTTTCTCAACCATCTTCAACCACCTCTTTCTTCCCATAGTAAGAAGAGTGGCTTGAATACAGTTATTGGAAAACCACCCAGCTGGATCTAGATTTTCCAAATGCCTGAGCTGCAAACTCATCCCTGGAAAACAGGAAACAGGCATTTTTATCTTTGGCTGGTGATGACAGTAATTGGCCTATGAGCCCCTTTCATTAAGGCAATATCAGAAAACAAAACAAAACAAAAACCAAAAAAACTAAACTAAACTAAACAAAAAACAGCTCTAGCCTTGCTCTTCCTGCCTTGCTTCTTCCCTCTTCCTGCCTTGCAGCAAAAGGTAAAGACAAACAGACTCAAAACATTTTCCATAAAATGGGATGCCTGAATCTGCTGGTATTTAGGAGGAAAGGCAATTTTTGTAATCCTTCATTTCCTCACTCTTACTCAAAGGCAGCAGGTATATTGAACACAAGGATCTGCCTTAGGCTTTTAAGGTGATCACACTCATACTGCTGCAGACAGGAGGTCCATCTCTGTAACACATGGCTTCTGAGAACTCAACACAAGTTAATCAAACATATCCTTTGCCAAAATATTTATGATATCATATTCTATAGTTATCAATTATATTCATTATATTACTCTTCTGCTGACATCCATTATCTCATGGAAATTCTCTCCTTGCTATCTGGTTAGTCTGGTTTTTAAAGCAGATTCTCAAGTATCACAACGCCTCACGCTTTCCTGCCCATCTGAAAACTGGGGTTACCACTGTACCCTCCGGCGTAGGATTTTGACTTACTAACATCAACATGATACCAAGTCTTGGAATCTAGTACTGCCATCCATTCAATTACTATCTTTACCCTGAAGGCATCCAAAGACACTTCTTCATTCAGAACATGCATGACACAATTCTCTTTCTGAGGCTGTGGTACAGAAGCAAGCTAATATTAAGGACCTCAAACCTCATACTGTAGAAACGATGTCATCACCCAAAATCTTTTAAATCTACAAATTGAGTAAAGCACAGAGAAAGCACACAAAATGAGAACCCCATACGGGCAGTTCTGTTCTTCTTCATCTAATGACCTGACAATATTAAATATATAGTTCAGCATAATTAAAAAATAAAAAAATGCTATTAAGATTCCTAACCTTTCACACAGTAATCCAAACGAAAGATTGTTGATCCCTTGATTAACACTAACTCTCTTTTTTAAGCAAGCAATGAAAATGCCTAGGATTTGTTTTTACCGTGCAGGAGACAGATATGGGCACCCCACGTGTGACAATTTGGTTTAAGTTAAACTGGTAGATTCAATGAGACTGAAGCACATGCTTAAAATACTTTGCTGAATTGGGACCATACTCTGCATAACTCTCTCTTCCAAAAGCTGTATCCAGCTGCTCACTGAATAGTCAGGAGACAATGTGGATATGGAAGTTCTTCCATATTTGAAAGCTGTGTTCATACCGAAATAAATGCAGTCCAGCTTCCCTTTTTATAGAGAGGAAAAGAAAGCCTGGCAGCTGGGAAAGAATTAATAGCATGAGGCCAAATATTCATTAGAGGACCACAGCCACCAAAGACTTTTCATAGGAAGATCTTACTGTGGGTGGTTCTACAATGCCAAGGTATCTGGTAACTGCATTCTAGCTTAGTCAGGAGGAATCATTATTGTATTACTGACAATAAACTCTGAAAAAATACATAGTATTTAAGTGCACAATTACAGCTGCACACAACTCTCAAACCAGGTTTCAATAAAAATAATATTAAATTTCATTAAGATTCAAGATATTTTATATCTAAAACTGGTGTTAATAACTAGTCGAACATACTTATTTTCAAAGCCATTCAATTCTGTTCAATTCCCTGCTCCTGAGAGAACCAAAGGTATTACTTTTTGACAGATATAAACAAGGTATATACTACTATATGGAGAGAAAAACCTAGGAATGCTTTAATTGACAGTCAGTGATAATCATAATGACAGTATTAAAATAATCACAAGCAATCTTACCCACGCTTGAATTCTAGATCGTTTATATAAGATGTAAATGTACTTCCATTATCAAGTTCTGCATGCAAAAAACAAGCAACATTATTTGAAGTGAAATGGTTTCAAAATCAAGTATCTGTTTAATGCACGGTGCTTCAACTCCCATGTTGCATGTTTTTGTTGACTATCACTGATGTGCACGTGGCATAATCACAGCCAAAACTTAAAAAACTGGTGCTACAGAAGATCTCAGCTGGGGAGGCACTGATAGCAGGTACGACAATACTGGAGGAGAGGCTGAGCACATTATTCCAAGAACCACATAAAGCGAAATCCAGAAGAAATGTACCGGGAAGTGTGAAATTCCTTATCAATGAAAGAGTGCAAATTTAAGGGTGTATCACAGAATGGTCGAGGCTGGAAGGAGCCTCTAAAAGACATCTTGTCCAACCCCTACTTCTCAAGCAGGGCCACCTCAAACAGGTTGTCCACAACCATGTCCAGACAGCTTTTGAGTTTCTCAAAGGATAAAGAGTCCACAACCTCTCTGGGAAACCTGTTGTATTGCCCTACGGTGAATTTTTTTTCTGTATATCAGACAGTGTAGTTATATAAAATATTTTATTCAGCAGCCAAACTGGATTAAGATGTTTCTATACACACATCCCTTCCCAATGCATCCATCTTTTCCTCCATCCATGTGTTTTAGATCCCAGTTCTCAGTAGGGCATAGCTGTTTTACAAAGCTACACTACATAGCAGACTGCTGGACTGACCCAACTTTTAAAATCCACAAAAAGAAATTTTTTTTGGGGGGGTACACCACACCCACAAGAATTTTTTCCTTTTTTTAATTTTCTTGTTTGTTTGGTTTTTTTTCATTTGTAAACCCAAGCATCACTGGAATCATGACCCACCTGCAAACAGCAGCGAGGCAGCAGAAACACTGAACAGGACTTTGAAAAGCCAGCTTCACCGTATGGTGTACCCTCAGTACTGCTGTCACAAGTTGGGCTCCCCAAGGAGTTGTATTTTGTGGGTAGTCAAATTAACATCAAGTCTAAACTAAGAGTAACACTTGCACTGAGCTCCAAAGGGTTGCAAGATATAGAAATCACACAACCCCTCAACTCTTCCCCTGAATATAGGCCATGCCCGAAATTATGTTCAAGTAACATGACTCGGCCTCAGCTGGTGCTGAACCCAAGAGCTAGAAAGTTAATACAAGCCAAGAAGAAAGCTCTTTACTTGTTTCTTCTTTACCATATTCAAGTGTGAAAGGAGACATAATTCAGTATTTCAGGGGTGTTTCACAGCCACACTGCATGCTGCACATTGTGCTAAATAAGTGCTGGGGAGGGGCAGGGTGGGAGCAGGAATCTTTATATAGAACTGAGAGCAGTAATTCAGCCACTGACAGTCACATGAATACAGCCCTGCTGAACCCAAACAGTATCTTTCTCTGCTAGTAGGCTATTAGGCAGATAAGGCTCCACTTTGGATTTAAAAGACTTAAACTGACAAACGATCTTGTTTTTCTTCACTCTGTGAACCAAGGCACAGGGCAGGAGGAATCTCAGCACTTTCCACTGCTTGTATAACAGGTGTACTCATAAATATGCAAAGATGATCTGCAGATACAGTTTCTAATCCTTGCTTTATGTCTGAACAATTTAAATGGTTTTCACCATGTAGACAGCACTGCTGGCTATTTGCAAGTAGCTCCTTTGTAATTTTAGGCTCTATAAGCTGTATTTTTTAGTGTGTGTTTCACGTGAATTTAAACACAATGAATGAGTCCATTATTAAGAGAAATGCAATTTTAGATGGAAAAATAATGTCATGACTTATCCCCAGATCAGATTTTAAGAAACTTTCTCTCCATAAATGCTTCACACTGCATGGAGAATACCCTAATCTAGCTCTAAGCAAATATGATAAAGTAGAAGTAAACAGCAGTAACTAAAAAAGCGAACATCCAGCATGATTAGCAGAATACATACACCTTAGCTAGTGTCGCTACAATCTTTGAGTTTCAGTAGTTAACAAGTCTGTTGCTCCAAGAAAAGAATTTGTTTTAAATCAATTTAAAAATAAAATATTTCAATTTTCAGCATGTTCATTCTGACATGTCTCAAGAGCTCTCTTTCACATGGTAAAAAAGCTTTTGCAAAAGGAGGGATCACATGAACGAACACTGTGACACTGCACACAAATTTTCTGTTTAAGAAGAATGGTGAAGTGATGGATGATCGAGGAACAGGAATACCTGGGGCAGGATGGTGGACTGACTCCAACCTGCCATACCTGGGCCAGACGCCTTTGGAGAGAAGCCCCAAAGGTCAGAGTTTACAATTAAACAATGGGGGAAAAGAGAGAGCATGAGGAGAGTTAAAAACCGGAAGCTAAAGGAACATACACTGGCTTTCTCTTTCTCTGTCACACAGGCAAAAGCGACACCAACCACACATTACCTTTCACAAAGGACCAGAAATGCTATAGGGTTTTTGTGATCACTAGCTGCTTCCAGCAAATGGGGAACAACTTATCTAAATATGGATTGGTTTCTCAGTCCTGAATGGGGTTCCTGTCTTTCCACTGGGAGTATATCTTGGCCTGCTGTTCCATATATGTAAACGCTTTAAAATGCAACATGTTCTCTTAGTACCAACAATAAGTAGACACAAAGAGAAGTGGAGAAGAAAAAAGTATTGGTTTCTGTCTACCATGCAGCCTGGGAGAGATCCTTAAATACAGAATTTTTCTTTCTATTCACAGACATAGCTTTAAGAGGAAGTACAGCCAGCAGTGCAGTCCTGATGTTTTTGCCATTTATTTTTAGGTGAACTGGACTTCATTCTGAGTGATAAAATAAATACAGTATGTATTTTGGCGTATCTTACACTCCTTCCTTATTTCAGCCCTTGGAAATGAAGCTTCAGTTTTTACATTGAGAGTACACCCATTCTTCTATTTTGGGGAGACTTCACTCATCCCCTTGACTTTAATTCCTATTGTAATTTTATTGTAATTCCTACTGTACAAGCATAGGAACCCAGGCCAGGGAGGCATGGTTGCTTTATTGTCCTTGCTGGGTGCAGGGGAGCAATGCAGAAACCAGTGAAGGGGGTGACCCAGCTCATGACAACAGTCATACCATATTTTCAAAAGAAGCCAAGAAAAAAGCAGATACCACAGTATTTCAGAAGGATATGGTTGTTAGATGCTTTATTCCCTCTCTGTTAACCTTAACATACCCATGTGAGCCATTTCTAACAAAGAAGAATACATAACATGTTTTATTATTACTGATATGTCTTATTTAGGTAGCATCTATCAGCTACCATTTTCAAACTATTCTCACATGAGCCTCACTAGCAAAACAACCTTGCTTCTAGAGAGAAGTCAGGGGAGACTTCTTCAGGAGTCTGAGTTAGAGCAGATTTATGACAGAAAGTAAAAGATTGTGCAAAATTCCTATCACAAAGCTGTTCATGTTAAAACTGGCTTCTTCCCAGTTTCAGTTTAACTTAATCCTAGATATTCAAGTTTTCTTCAGTTCTAAAAAAGTACAGAGGAACAAGCTGGCAGATGAGGCTGAAGCAGACTGGCTCATAAAGGAAGTTAAAAACTAAAACCACATTTATTATTTACTAGAAGTAACCAATTACAATAATGAGGAGCCAAAGTGCATCTGAAGCAACATACACATGCAATTTGACATTTTGAATGATGCGTAATAAACCCAACACTGCAGGTGGTAGTTTCCTATCGAAATACACAGAAGAGCATTTTGCAGGTAAGCCAAAGCCAGACCACCACATAGGAATGACAAACAGCACTATACAATTAGAGGAATTCAAATTGAAATTCCTTCAGTTTTAGAGGTGCTGTGGTCTTTGCATGATCTTCAGGACAGAAAACAGCCCAGCATATTTCTTGAATAGCACAAAGAACTGTTCCATGAACCAGCCTCGGTTCCACCGCGAAGGACAAAGAAATTGGCACTGAACTTTTGTTGTTCTAAAAATACACCATTGAGCGAAAACTGTCATGGACTAGGTTACCAGAAGTTACCAATATCTCTAAAAGGTCCAGCAGTCAAAAATTAAATTTAGCATCACTGTGCCTATTTCTGGCTCAAGGCATCCCTGCCCATAGCTTATCCATTCTTCCACAAGGTGATCCCAATCACCTCCCTTGGCTGCACAGCACCCTTTGTAAGAAGAAAAAGAAAAAAACAAAAACAAACTAAAACAACAGGAGGCTGACCTTCAAAGCTGAAGAAGAAATACCAGACTTGACAGGAGCCCTTATCTTCTTCATGACTACCATCAGCAGATGCTACTGGCTAAGGTAACATCATGCTCAAGAAGAAAAAGTGTCTGCGCTAAGCAAAGGAAATACCTTACTCCTCCCACTGCAGACAGAGTATGCTTTCCTGGGTTTCACTGTGCTCCAGAAGAGGTTGCCTCTGAAGGTCAAAGATAACAGCTTTGCAAAACTCCCAGTAAACAAAAGTTTTCATAGACCTTCCAGGGGCAGCAAAAAGGCACAGAAGCACTTTCACTGCTCCTATACCCTTCATGTTTATCCCTGACACAGAGAGCAAATCCAAGATACTACGACTGGCCAGTGAGGCAAGAGCGAAGACATCACAGCAAAAAGCAGCCATCCCAATGAAACCTTCCAATGAGAACTGGGTTTGCCGTCAGAGTAGGAAGGGGCTTCTCCTTAGCTGCACCTTAGTGTGCTGGAAAAGCATAGATTCAAGGTGCATTAAAATCACATACAAAATTACTGAAGACATCCACCATAATACATACCTACTGCATAAAAAAAGCTAAAAAGGAAAGACACACCTAAAGCAGGATTTTTGTTGTTGAGTACAGACCTCACCTTTCTCAAGTATCAGGGAATAGGATGCAGGAAGGATTAATCTTCAGAGGAAGTGAGTGCTTTCTTATTCTTTATCCAAATTATTAAGAAAGTATAATATCTTTATGTAAAAGCCAATGATCAAGCTACATATAGTAAAATTTAAGGGAGCTTTTAAAAATGTTACTGTTCTGCCACTTCACACTTATACAGAAGTCCCTTGAGCTACAGGTAAATATATGAGCAGCCAGTATTTAAGCAAGTATTATCAGAGCAGCTGCATTTGATACCCTCTCAAACTGTAATGTATGCATATCCTTAGAGTGTTCAATATTGACTTAAATTATTACAACACGTAAATGCCATCACCAGTAAACTACTGAAAACATACTAAAACTGAATTTCTCAACTGTTGTAGTGTTTTTTTAAGTTACCCAGGTATATTTGGCAGTTTATGTAATCTGTCTACATACACATACTTCTTACATTCAGTGTTTCTTAGAAAGGAGCCTTCTATTAAGTCTACTACTAGGTAGATTGATTGATTGATTGATTGATTTAGAAAGCTGTTGAGTCTTCCTTTCTATGCATTCCAGTGTTTATCTGGCCATATTTTCTGGGTTATCTCCAGTCTGAATTTGTCTAATTTCCATTGCTAGAAGTTGGATCTTCTTGTGTTTTTGACTGACAACTTTACACTAAGTATTCCTCTTTCCCCAGTATAAAGCTTGTCAAATAATCAAAATTAATTCCTCCTCTTTCTCCTGGTAATGATGTTTACTAGGAATGCTTTAATTCCTAATGTCCATGTCTCCACTCTTGGTCACTCTTCAAGAGTTCTTCTGAACTGTTTTGTCAAATTCTTCCGAGTCTGTGGTATGGATACTGATATAACTAAAGTCAGAGTTTGTAAAAGACACAGATGAGTGGAAAAACCTTATGACTGGAATGTGTCAAACGCTTTACCAGCATAAAACTCATAAACTGCAAGACTTTTTTTTCCTCATCATTAAAAAAAAATAATCATTCAATTTAACTCCTGCTACTGCCATTTTTGTTAGCTCAACAAAACAAATCACCTTTCTCCATTACAACATGGAGCTGATTAAATGTAGAGCCTATTTAAAGTATTTTTCATCTTAGAAGTAAAAATCACTCTATGATCCAATAGTATTTTTTAATTTCCTAAAAACAAGTTAATCCCTCACTTCACAGCACTTAGAAAAACTTATACCATCTTCAAAACATTTCTTTTTTTAGACTAAAAAATACAGCAAATGAAACTAGGTTATTCCAGCTAACTCAGCAGCGAGGTTTGCTGTTGTCATCATTCAGGAAAGAATAGGGATGTTTCTGCATTTTGCTGTTTCACTAGATAGCTGTTGTTTGTTCATCCTCAGGCACTTGTCAAAGAAGTCTAGCATTTGAAATGCAATTTCCATTTTAAGATTCTTTACTGAAGTTGAACTGTTTGCATGTCACCACAATGCCATAATTTCATTTGTTCAAGCATTCATAAAAAATACTATCCTGTTATTTGAATAATGTTTATTTAATCAATGATAACACAGGCATGGCACACAAAATTCCTTGCAATTAGAACAATGAAAAATATTAGTTAATATGACTAATGGTATCCTCTCAAAAAAAAAAAAAAAAAAAAAAAACACCAAGATGAAGTTTCATTATTTGCTATGATTTTGCTATGACCTTGAGGCATGTAGCTATATGAGACTTGTAGTTACAGAGTATTTGCATTTTGGAAGGAAGCTTTCTGTACAATTCCAGAACTGTTCTGTAATGAGGTACTAGGATCTCGAAGACCAATTTAGTCTATTTTCTCATTAAATGGTAGTAGATGCAACAGCCCTGTAATCATCCTGCTAATAGTGTAACTCTATATGGAGAGGCCACACAGAGAGGACAATTCAGGCCTGCTTCTGTAAAGATATTGTTGCTAGGGTCTCTCTGTTTTGTCAGGCTGTTTATGGACATATAGACATCCACACACTAGGAAAAAGAGTGTCAGCACCACTTCATTTGGATCTCTCAGCCAACCAAAAGTCTTTAAACTTTTGCTAGTCTAGGCAGACTTTCAACCACCAGCCTACCAGTGAAAAAGCAGGCTCCATTACTTATACTTCAGTATTTGTCATGGAGTTTGTTAAGAAACATTTTCTTGGCTTCTGAACAGCTCCTACCAGACCAGACCTGAAAGATCTTTTTTTGGTATTTTAATCTTACATAAAGATCAAGCCAAGACACAAATGCAGAAATTGCAGATGTCATGGTTAGTGTGGTGTAGTTTCAGGACCCAGACAGAAACAGGACCAAACACAGGTCCTAACATCCATTTTTACTTTCATATAAGCAGACAACATTTCAAGAATGCCATCTTCCCTCCACTGTCACCTTTATGCAGACCCAGCCATACACACAAAAGCAAACACCACCTCTAGCAACCTAAAGGATGGCCTATTAATGGCCCAGTTCAGTCTTTGGAAATCAAACAGCCTTTTCAAAAGTCAAATGAAACACCTTCCCTTCCAAGGTAATTAGATAATTTATAAGAATTCTTTCTTTCTCTAGTCATCCAACCATTTAACACAACACTCTTAAAAAAAGACGTCACTGAGACCAGACATTATATACTTTTCAATGTTAATTTCTACTGTAAAATAATGTGACAATTATCCACACCCTGGCACTTAATGCTGCTCTAAGCACTGCAGGTTATGTGTCAAATAGTCTATGCCATCAAACTGCTAAAAACCAGCAACTGACTGTTCTCAGAAAAGCATCTACAAGAAGCACCATGGCATGCCTTCATCCACCTCCCAAGAGCCATGCACAGGCTACTCTGGCAGGACTCCACCAGGCTTTAGGGCAGAAGCCTCCTATTTTGTAGTCAGAGGCTCCAGCCAAAGCCATGACCATGGTCTTCCCAACATGTCTCAAGCTGAATTGCTTTGAATATTCCTGTTCCTATATTTCTTCTTTATTGCAGAAGACGGCTATGTCCCCAGTCTGTTCTATACATTTTAAAGTTACACTTAATCCTAGCAACAAATAATACTGGCTAGTAATTACAGATCCTAGATAAGACTACTGAAAAAAACCACTTGATTTTCACAGGCCTAAAATGAGCAATTCCCTGATGCATTCCACCAAGTGGAGTTAAACCAAACCAGTTCCAGTTTCTTAGTGTATGTTTACTCTAGCAATACAAGGAAAGACCAGAAATAACCCCGCAGAGAGCAATCAAGTTCTGGAAATGCCACCACAGACACCACCACAGTCAAGGAGAGAATCAGGGGCAGTTGTCAATGATCAGGAAAGGCTCTTTACAAGCCAGGAAAAGACTGCTGCATTCACATACCCATGGCTGGGGCTACTGACTGCAAAGATGTTCTCAACAAGAAAGAGTTAAAAAAGGAGGCAGAGGAGGAGAGAAGGCAGAATGGGATCATCAGGAGTTTGACAAAAATTAAGCCCACCCACCAGGAAGGTAGAGGAATATATACATGCATAATTTTACACAGATTAAGACTCTGTGTCAAATCTGTGATGTGCTGTGGTGAATTCTTATACTGCAGTGAGTCATCCTGTCTGACAGTTGCCGGGGAATTAAAGCAGTTATTTTTAAAAATTGTATGTCCTGGCTGATGTGTTATACAAATAGCCTCTTAAAAAATTAAAATGCAGTCAATGCATTTTGAAGTATAAAAGAGCTGTGGTACATTTAGGATTCTCTGTAGCACACCACAAACATCCATTCTGAGTTATGAAAACCTAAAGGAGTCTATTGATGTCCCTTCAGAGAAACTGATCTTTCTGCTGCTCCCAATCCAAATCCTGCATCAAAGATTAATTTATTATATCTGCCTTTCGTATACCATGAAAATATTTTTCCATGAGAAAAATGAAACACAAAGGAAAGAGGTGTGCTAAATCTGAATTCCTTCAACACCAAAGGAAATTTGGTTTGCTAGAATAAAGACAGTTTGAATCAAAATTACAGCATTCCCCTTATAATGGAATAACAAAGGCAGGCCAATACCCTTCCAGAGAAAAGCAGCATGTTGACTCTCAACCACAGGTGTAGTGAGTGACGCTGTTGGCTTGGCAAGAGGAAGCAGTGCTGGCTCCTGCTCCCTGCACTGTGCAGCAGACTCACACAGACGTACCCTGAAGCTGCAAAGGGCAGCTCCTTACAATCCGTGTTCTAGTTATAAATACGTTGCTTATTGCCTGTTTTGCGTATAAAATTGACACCCCACTGGCAATTTTCACACATCCCTGGGAAAAGTTTTTTGAGTATGTCTGTTGTGTAATACAGTAAAGATTATCTGAATGATCTATTAAGCATAACCCTTGGGCATCCATGCTGCTCAACATCAGCTGGCAGTAAAGGTGTATTTACAGCATGCCTTCAGGACAGCTGTTCTGTGAATATCCTGGAGATTTGCATAGTTTATTTTACAAGGCATTACAATGTACTGAAACTGAATGAGTGGCAGAGAATCCTTTTGACGCATCACCACTCATTAAAAGCCCTTACCTACAGATATCACAGTAAAGCAAAGTTAGTAGATATATATTAAAAAAAAAAGCCTTCAAGTTCTAGTACCTTAACATGCAAATGGTTATTAACTTGTGAGTGAATTTAGCCTGTTTTTAAAATAATCAACTTAATGTCCCTCTCCAACTTGAGCACCATTCAAGAAACAACACAGCTGATGCGAGACGCTTCATCTTACAAAGAAAGAAAAGTTTCTCTTGCTAACGTTCTTGTTTTTATCATCATTCCCATTATATTTGGTATATTTTCTTAAAGCCTTAGATCTTGTAACTTCAGTGAAAATGTCAACTTTATGTATTTTGAGTTAATTAGTCCCCTCTTTGCCAGAAAAAGAACTGCAAACGTGAACTAACTGCACCCTAATGGCTCAAAAAAAACAAGAAGCAAATGTGAGTATTGAATTTCTTAATTCATTTCTCACCTAAACTCAGAAAGAATTAACATTTTGTCATTGCACAGGTGATACCCACTTGCTAAGCAGTGCACTATCTCTCAAGGAGTGAATTAAAAAGATGATTTGTGTCCCAAATCACAGAGTTGTGGTAGTTATTGAAATTTTCACACTTTGAAACCTCTCCAGGGGTAAAGAGTTATGTTATGGAGGAATAACAACTAGAGGAGCCTACTACAGTTTTCTGGCCCCAAATGAGTACAGACAACTACATGCAGACAACAAAAGACAGACCTTATACCTAATAAAACAATAAACCTGGCCAGACAATGACACAAAAGCTGAGGACCAAATTAACTAGCTAAGTGCATGGCCCATGCCTTTAGGAATAAACAACCACTCATTAAAGATCTGATGACACTTTATTTCAAAGTGCTCTTTGTAGAAAAGCACAAATTAAAAATAAAAAAATTAATAATAATAATAATGATAATAATAAAACACCAAAGAAAGCCTGCTATGCCTTACAAGTTTAAAACAGAAGATGATCAGAAAACTAGCACAGTATATAGGGACAACAGTTCCTGACCAGGATGGTTTTCACATTTGCCATCTGACATCTGTGGTTCTTTAAGTGTTTCTGCTACATTATCTGGCACTCGGATAAAATACTGGAAGAACTATAGAGCATCTTTTCCCAATTAATTTTGGTTCAGAAAGTAACTGGAAGGGCAATATAACCTTGTACACCCTTAAATTGAGGGGGAAATTAGAAGAATATTTGGAGGGGCTTTTCTAAGAAATTCTTAAGTGTTTTTAAGAATGGAGGAGTTGTAGAACTAGATTTTTTTTTTCACAAAACATCACTTTTGAGGACTCCCGGTTTTTTTAAATTGGTTATTCAGTTAACAACCCTCAAGCTATTCTAAAAAACAAGATGATTCATCTATTTCCACCCAGTACAATTTTATACATCGTTAGAAAACTAAAGCCTCGTAAAATTCTAAGCAGCCCTAAAGAACAACTACTGCAGAGTGACACGTTGATTGCATCAGCCTAGGCGGGCTACAGTTTTGAGCAATACAAACTTTAGTATGCTCAGTGGAAACTACTACAAGGTGTCAAAGAACATGCCAGCATGTAACATGCCAGCATGAGGCACATTCACTCAAACACAGCCAGACAAACATCTTCAGAATATCTGGTGGGGTAAGGATGAATCCACAACTTCTAATACTCATAAAATTTAAACTGCCGCTGTGCCTCTATGTTCTGAGAAACACAGAAGCATTTTCCTCCTCCAAAAAAAAAAAGTGAAAACGCTGTCAAGAAGTGTGCTATTGATGCCTTAAGCTGAACAGAACATTATATGCCAACACAACAATGTGAAAGTCATTCTCAGCACTCATCAGAGTGCTAAACTCCCTCCATGACTCACTCCGTGTGGGGCAGTACCTGCACACAGGTGCCGAGGACACTGGAAACCACTTCTGACTCTGACTGATCTTCACCTCCTAAATCATAATAATGAAATGAATGAAAAATAAAATGGCTATCCCAATTTGAATCTATAGTACCTTTTAAATAGCTACATTTAAAACAAAAAAGCCCACTCAGACCACAACAAAGGGGAGGCAGAAGGTATGTGGCTTGCACGTAACAACCAACAGGTTAGAATTGCCACAAAGACGATCTTAGCAGAACAAGTAAACACTTTCCTGATGAACTGCTCCTCCCTCTCAACTAGTGAGCAGTGCAGAAGTGCATAAACACTCACCAAAAAGCAGGAACTTTGCCCTATCCTCTAAAAATCAGGTGCTACCTGTTCGGCAGCCACTTCCTGAGAGATTCCTGCCAGCATCCCTGCTGCGAGTGAGGCTATGCCTAGTACAGAGATGCACAAGGAACTCAGAACTTGGCTACAAGGAGGAGGTGAATTCTATGGCCAAATTTAAATGTACGATGATTACCAGCAAAGTCTGTAATTAAAATATCTGCACAGTTAATGGCTGTGCTAGTGACACAGTACCGGCTGTCTAGTCACACGGACACCAGCTATTTTATTTTAAGATTTTCAGATGCATTGCATGGGTAGGACCTGCACTATCACTCAAGACTTCTAACAGCAAGGAAGGAGACAGCTTTAGCTCATAGCCAAGAAACAATCTTTTAATCATCCTGTTGGTGCTCTCTTCCACAAAGCAAGAGCTTTCTTGCAGAAGCTGTCCCTAAAGCTGCACTGTCCGTAACCAGTTTTAGCGCTGGAGAACTGGACTGCTTGGGTACAAGCAGAGGGCTGTGTAAGACCCACAACATTCAGCAGCACCAAAACTTAAAAACTCATGCTCACAAACAACCCAACAAACCAATTCAGGCATCCAGCATTTGAAAAACATTCTCTTAGCAAGTCTGACCCAGAAAAGCACTTTAAAAAGGGGCACAATTTACAGCAGTCACCGAGCTCCCAAAGTTATCAATGAGACTTGAACATGTTTTAAGCATGCAGCTGCCTGCCTGCTGCCTGCTTCACAACGGCAGCAGAGATGCCTTAAAATGTCTGGTGAACTTTTATGTACCTGCGTACATGTACCTCAGGGAATGTACTCCAGTGATGCCAGTGGACTGGCTCATGACAGTCAAAAGTTAAGCACATATGCAAGATGCTATACATTTGGGGTGTAAAGATGACAAAGTTGCCTTGAAAACCACTTAGCTCATAGTCAGCAGGGCCAGAGCATGACTAGTCTTGTACAGCAAAATAAAACTGAACAAATGATTGATCTCATTATCTGTAGGGATTACTTTTGGGAACAGGTCAGGCATTGCTACATGGGCATCTAAAGACAGGAGCTTTAAACAGCAAATTCTTTAATTACCTCAGGCACTGAGCAATGTAATGTACTTGACTAAGAGCACATCAAGAGCGGATTGTGGGAAGACACTGAAACCGGGATGCTGACCCTTTCTCCACCCACCTACCTGCTTGTTCAAAATCATCTTCATTTAGGCTGCCACACTCAGAAAACACAAGCCATCCCATCTGGTGGGTGTAACGTCAGGAGCACTGAAGGAAAGACATTGTCAGTGGGCTAAATACACTCCAGTTCTAGCTGCAGGGACATTACAGCAGTGCAGATACAGATGTCCAATTGCAAACCACGTCCCATTTCCTCAGAGCCTTCTCGGATTATGCTTACAGAAACTGCACCGTAAAATAGTATTACAACTTGGGTACACTGAATTATCATATTTCTTATTGAAGATCTATCTATGTCTGTTTGATTTTGGTCTTCTGCAAGCATTTATTACCAGCTGTTTAATTAGTATCACAACGGTACATAGAGAAGGACGTGATACACACCAAGAAGCATTTTCTGCATAAAGCGAGAACGTTACGCACACCATGATCCAAACAATCCTTCCTCCCACCCTCACCACCACAGATAAGGGCCAATCCACGGGCAGTGCATCACAGAAAGGCAATGTTGTATTTAACTCCTCTTATTTCAGGTTTTCTGGGCACCCTCAGGGATGGGAGACACAGAAAATGAGTGCCACAAGCAATCCCAGTAGCTTATTCTCCTCTTCACCCTCAAAGCGCTAAAAGAAAAATACAATGTCAACATCAATTCCTCCCTGCTGATGAAACTGGCTAGAGCACGTTTTAGTTTCTGGCTTGGAGCCCTTACAAACCGTTACAAAAATACTGAAAGACAGACAGTTCAATATATCGACCACTTCCGATAACTATTTTGGGACATGCTGGGTCATTTGCCCCTTCTGTTAAGTGCTGTAGCCTTTCAGTGGTGAACGAACCCTGATATCTGGGGGGATTATTTTAAAAAAAGGGGGTCAGCTAATTGCAGATCTGCATTTCAGGGAAGAGCCAACCCTAGCATCAGTATATATAAAAACTCCTCACTCTCTTCCTCTGGGAGGAACAGATTACATCTGATGTAGGAAAATCGTCTCCAAGACTGATGGCACTCTGGGCGCTCAATCCCCCTCAGCGAGAGATCCTGACAGGCACTAATCGCTGCCTGCCTCTCGCTCCTCAGCCGGAGCTGACACACATGGAAACGGGGAACTGGAGCCAGGCTGAGGCTCCTGCTCACCCTCCCTGCTCACGCTCCCAGCCACGGCGACACCAACATGCGGATTGCATGAGAGCTCTCCCAACCCGGGAACCGGCGGAGCATCAAATCAACCACCACGCCAAGAAAATCATCACAAGCTTTCAATTATACATGAGGGGGGGAAAAAAAAAAAATCCCGCAATTAAAAAAAAAAATAAAAAATAATCCAGCTACGTTTCCTCTAAGCGACCTAAGTAGTATTGTCCAAAACGACCTTATCATGGGCTATTTTGTTGCAACTGACACACACTGCGCGGACGCCGCGGCGAGTCCCTCGACAGGGTCAACGAGAGGTTTTTGCAGGCAGGTAGGCGGCAGATTTCCGTGAAGCCGCATTTCCTCGGTAGGGCACGAGCCCCTCCGAGCCAGCCCTACGGAATTTTTTTTTTTTTTTTCTCCACCTTCCGCACTACAACGTGCAAGGCTGGGGCGGCCAGCCCCGCTGCCAGAGCCCCCTCCCGCCTTCGCCAGCGCGGCGGCGGAGAGCGGAGGGGGGAATTCACAGGTAGAACAAAACATCCGCGCCGGTATCCGAACGGAGGAAAAGCGGGGGGGGTTGTGTGGCCGTCAGGGGAGCCCGCGGTCGCCCCGGGGGCCGGGGCGAGCCCCGCGCAGCCCGGCAAGCGGCGGGGCCGCCGGGTGTGTGAGGGGGAGCGGGCCGGGGGCTGCCGCTCCGCTGCCGCGCGCCCGCGCCAACCGCCGCCCGCGCCAACCGCCGCCCGCGCGAGGGCCGGGCCCGCCCCGCCGCCCCTTTACCTTCGGAGAGCTCCAGCTCCAGCTCGGCCAGCCGGGCCCGCACCTCCAGGGGCAGGGACACGCTCTCCAGGCTGCGGTCCGCCATGCTCGCGCGGCGGGGACGGGCTCTCCCCTCCTCTGGCTGCCCCGCTCTCCCCCTTTGTCCGCGGCTGAACGGGGAGAGGGAAGGCGGCGGGGCCGCGGCGGGTGGCTGAGTCCTCCCCGCGGTCTTAGCCGGGCATGCAGGGGGGAGGCGGGCGGGCGGGCGGTCCGCGCGGGAGGACGAGGCGCGGAGGGAGGGAATGCGGAGGTTTCTCCTCTCCTCCCCTCTCCTCCTCCTCCTCCTTCACCGCCTCCTTCAGCGGGGCCCCGCCATAGCTGCTCCCACCACCGCCGCCGCCCGCCCGCGATCGCTCCGCATCGGCTCTCCGCCGCGCCCGGCTCGGCCCGGCCCGGCCCACCCCCCCCCCAACCCCCCGCCGCCCGGCACCACCGCGGCGGCGGCTCCCGCCTCGCCTCGCCTCGCCCAGCCCCGGCCCGCTCCTCCCAGCCCGGCTGGAGCTGGCGGCGGCGCCTGGCGCTGCGGTGCCGCTGCCGCGACTGCTGCCGGCCGGGCACCGCGCCGCTGTCACAGCCACGTGACCGCGCCGCCCCGCCGCCCGCCCCCAGGGGGCGCCCCAGCGCTCCGCGGGGCGCTGCGCGGCCGCGCTCAGGGGCTGCTGCGGGGCAGGGGCGCTGCGGGGCTGGGGCGCTGCGGGGCTGAGGGGCTGAGGGGGGCTGCGGGGCTGGGGCGCTGAGGGGCTGGGGCGCTGCGGGGCTGAGGGGGGCTGCGGGGCTGGGGCGCTGAGGGGGGCTGCGGGGCTGGGGGCTGAGGGGGGCTGCGGGGCTGAGGGGCGCTGCGGGGCTGGGGCGCTGAGGGGGGCTGCGGGGCTGGGGGCTGAGGGGGGCTGCGGGGCTGCCGCGCCCCACCGCCCGCCGGTTCCTCTGCCCTCCCCTCCGGGGTGCGGAGCTGCCTCGTTCCAGCGCTTCGCACGCGTGCGGTGGCTTCAGGGCGAGGCTGGTGGATTCATCCCGACAGCGCTCCTGGAAGTGGGACTGCTGGGCCACGTTTTGCCGAGGAAGGGGGGAGAAGGAGCGGTGTGTTGTCAAGGACGGGCAGTAATTCGGCGACAAAAGGAGGAACCGCACTCCGGCAGCCCGCGCCCCCTTTTCTTTCCCCGCCTGCTGACAACTTCCAGCGTACTCCTGTTTTCACCTGTATCCTCTGAATCCAGCCGGTGGTGGACTCGGCAGCGTTAGGGTAACAGTTGGCCTCGATGGTTCTAAGGGTCTTTTCCAACCTTATTAAATTCTATGATATTCCAGAGAAGCCGTGGCAATTCTGGTATGGATATCACTAGCCCCTAAGTGCACATTTCCATGGAAGAGTAGCATAATCTTGGTATTATAATGAAGAAGAGAGTTGACGCTGTCAGCTCGGCACCAGTGTGTACCAGCTGACACCGAGCCTGTGCTGGGGAACGTGGTAAGGACTGTCCCACAGTGCTCTTAATTACGCCGTTCCAATATGAGAAGGAGCTGTTTTGAAACCATTTAATAAAATTCCCTTTCAGATCAACAAATACATTTCACAAGGAACATACTCCTTTCTGTGCTCTTCTCCCTGTGTATGTCTTCCTTTTTTTTATTTTTATTTGCAGGTGTTGGGTTTCAGTGGATTGCCTTTTATTAAAAAATGTCTCACAAGAAGGAAGGAGCAAGATCCCACAGCACCTATCATTTCAAAAATCCTGGAGAGTCCCAATGGTAGAACAGGTTTTAGTGGGCCACAATGTTAGCAGAAAGAAAAAGGCATCATCATCTTCCCCAGGCTAACCTTGACTTACCAGCTTATTGTTTCAGTCAGTGGAAGAAAAGAAAGGATGTAGGAGTTTCTTCAAAAGATAAAGCTCAGGCTGCGACTATACTAAACAATGCTATTTTTTGTTTTGGTGTGGAACAAAAACAGGTGACATCATATTACCAGCTGTGCTGAACTGGCATCAATGCTGGAGCCATTCCTACAGCATGTGTAGGACTGGTGGTTTCTCCTGTTTTCACTGGTTACCAGCCTCAGAGAGGGAGAGCTGTTTACACCCCGGTTGCAGCCAATGCCAGCACCTCTTCAGCCAGACCAGTGGCAGAACTGGTTGGGATAGTTCCGTGAGGTTGCCTGCCATAAGCAAGGTTGAACACAAAAAGTCCCTTAATTTTCTGGTGCTGCTATTTGTTTTATTGTCATATATGTCCATCTCAAGTAACCACTCCCAGGTTACTCTTTAATGCACTGCAAGATGGGAGCCATCTGGTTAGCCTCTCTTCAACAGGGACATGACTTTGAGCAGCATGGCAACACACACACCACTCAGGGCTGGGCAAACACCTTTCCCCCCCGGCTCTGTGCTACACAGGGGTAGGACTAAATGTACCTTTTGTTGAGCTCTTTCAGTTTCAAATACAAGCATTCAAAAGAATTATCCTGGTCTTTCTTGTTCCTTACATCAAGACCTAAACAATGAAAAGCAATTAAATCCAAATATGCTCCAGGGTTCCTACCTGAGAATCCAAGTTTTGTTTGTTTGTTTGTTGTTTTATGTGGGATGAAATAGCTGAAAGTACCAGCCTTGTACAGGAGCAGTTTTTCAAGTATGATGGAGGCAGCCAAGAGGGAAGCAAGGCAAGGCTTTGCCCTGATCCAGCTTTCTTCGCTACTCTCTGTCTCCAAGTTGCACCTTTACTTCCCCAGTCCTGATGGGAGCTGATTATTTCACTCATTATCTGATCATTACAGAATCTGTATCAGTGATGTTCACCCTGCTTTCCAGATCTTTCCTTTTGTGAAGTTACATAAGGGGACCTAAAGATAAATATTTGAACATTCACATCATCACACCTGAAATTTTCTCAGTGCTTCCATGACAGGCCCCATATTTTGATGCTTTTAAAGAAGGAGCCATCACTTGGGCATGGAACATATCTGGCAGAAAGGAAAGCCTGAATTTGGCAATCTGTCTGCCATGTGCTGAGTGGTGCTTCTGCAGGGGGGGCTTGGCGGGCTGTGGGGACCCCCTGGGCAAGCAGGGCTACCTCACCCCCTGGGGATGGGCACAGGCAGGGAACAGCACTGTGGGAACCTGGACCTGGTGCTCTGGCAGGCAAACCCGAGCACAGGGACATGTGCATGGCCGTGGGGCCATGGCAGCCTCCCTTGGAAAGCCCACTTGTTCCCCCAGAGCTGATCTCACATGGGGAAATGTCTTATTTACGCAAAGGATCAGAGACCAGACTTGAGGATTGATATTTCAAGCAGATAAATTTGCACAGTTATTTTGATGTAACACTGAAATTCCAGTGAAAAAGAAGCAAGTCATGAGACTTGACGTAGCTGATCTTAATTGATGGTTCCTTTCAGATTTCTAGATTAGAGGCTGCATTCTAATCATCCCCTGAAATAATTGGTAGAAATCTTCCTGACTTCAAGAAAATTTGGATATTATTTGTATTTTGGATGCAGTGACCATTAGCATGATCAGGATTTGCAAAATGCTTTTCTATCAAGTCATGCTTTTCAACAGGCATGATGATATTTTCATGGCATTCAGTTTCATCTCTTTTCAAGAGAAGAAACAAGTCAGTGATGCCTTTCTGGCAGAAACTATGGTCAACACAGCTTGTGAGTGACTTTGTACACAAATGCTTACATTAAAATGGTTTACATGCAATGGCCCACTGAACATGTGTATCTCCATGGAAGAAAGGTAAAAAGTGTATTTTTACTTAACAATACTTACTATAGTGGTCAAATCCTACTGGGATGCTCCATACAGATCACCTTAAGGTGTTGGTAGCTGAGTGAAACATCTGAAGGACCACTAGCATTGACCTTGACCAGATGAACACTCTCTTTCCTATCTGTCTCACAGCAAAAGATGTATCCAATTTGCAGAGATTTAGCCTAAAGCCAGGTCTGTACTAGAACATGTTCCCAGCATCATAACTTTAGGAAGGAGGCAAGGCACTAGAGACACATAGAAAAAAGAAAAGGCTCTTGTGTAGGCATTACTATCTTGACCTGAAGCACCTAAAATGGTTTGTGTGTTTCTTCCGGACAAAAGCAATAGGATCATGTCTGTGAATGAACAAGTCAGCTTCCCTTCTGTTTGTGGAACTGGGGAGTCAGGATTTGGCCAGTGTAGTGAAAAACAAGATGAGAAGCAAGAGGCATTCACATAAAAACAAAAAAAAATAATCAGCTGCCTGGAGGGACTGAGTTATAGGGAGAGATAAGAAGAGTGCTTGCTCAGCTTGCTAAGCAACAGCAAGGGATGGCCCAGATAGCTGCCCATGATTATTCAGAAAGTGGAAGCATCGAGGAAGTTGAAGTGGTGAAAAAGCTCGAAGAAGAGGATACAAGTTTGAATAATGGGATGGAAATAATGAAAGGCAGCCGAAACACGTAGCAGGGACAGCTTCCAAGGGATGAGCGGCATTAGACTGTGGAAGAGGCTCTCAAAGGAAATGGTAGAATCCCCATAATTTGAAACATTAAAACCAGAGTAGACAAAGCAATCATGAATATGTTGTAGGAAATAATCCTGCTGTGGGATGGGATGAACGTGCTTGTCTGGCATTGCTCATGAGAAGATGTACTGCTTTTTTTTTGCCTGTTAAACTCAATTTATTTTTTTCCCCGTCACCTCTCCACTCCCACTCCTTCTGCTTGCATCTGTCTGCTTGTGTCTTATATGCAGGTCATGAACTGGATTGTTCTTTTACAGTATTTACCACAAATGTGGCTGAGTGGCTACCTGCTGCCATACTGCTGTCTGGGTTTAGTGGTCAGGTGAGCCAAAAACCAGAGAACAGAACTGCTCTCTATTACCCCCTCCACCCTGCCAAGGGAAGATAAAAGGGGAATAAGGAAGAGAAACTTAAAGATTGGAATTAAAATTGGAACAGGTTTACTGAAACAGGGAAAGGAAATAACATATGAGATAAGGAACAAATATATATAAACCCCAATCTCGATGATGGCAGAGATAAGTGTCCTTGGATCCCTTGTTGCAGAGCCAACTCGGGACAGGGATCCACAGCTCTTCCCAGCACCTGATGTATTCAGATCTTGCAGAGTATGTGTTGAGTTTCTGACAAAACATGAGACTCTCTCCAAGACCTCCGAACGCAGCCAAACAGCAAGCAAGAAGGAAACAGGAAAGGTCTCCTATTCCTCCTGGCTCTTATAGAATATGACAAGAAATGGGAGGGGAATACTGATCCCCACTGTTCCACCTCTCCCAGATCCCTCAGGGTCCTGAAGATCCTCTCTCTAAGTCCTCATATTGGCACCATAAAATTAGCCTGGCCCCCTAAACCGTAACAATTACAAATAGCAACAGATTATTAGATGCATTAATCAAGTTACCTCTGAATGGCATGCAAATGGTTCTATAATTATTTCCAAGTTGGGTTCTGATTTAACACTTAAACATTTAAGCCAGCCTTATCTTCTGATTCCTCTTCTGAGGGAAAGAAAGGAGGAGAAAGTGAAGAGGAAGAAGGGAAAAGGGAAAAGAGAAAAAGGGAAAGGGAAAAAGGGAAAGGATAGGACACTCAGCACTTGTCAGGTATGGTTTCCATCTCGGTTGTACTGCCCAGGCAAGCATTGAGGCCCAGTTCTCCAAGCTGTTTAGACACCTAGGATCCCTCTAATTACCCTGGGTATGGAACAGCTGTAAATGGCTGCATATCTTGGCATCTGTTTCACTGCTTTAATACCATAAAATAATGTAGACATCCCTCTCTTAATTCACTACAGTTTATGAAAGGGAATCAGAGAGAAACCAAATTAGTATTGTAGATAGACTGACCCAACTCAGTGTACAGAAAAGTGTGTGAGCAAATCCTGGACAACTGAGAGGACCTATGACCTTTGGTCATTTGCTTCCTTAACATCATTGCAGATGAGCTCTAGTTATGGGGGAACTGAGAAATTCCTTTCCCCACCTGTCCCTGTGCCAGAGCTTACTGGCCTTGTAGCTCAGCTGGCAGCAGGGAACAAATTCGTGCCTCAGCCCCTTCTACACATAGTGTGGCATATCAGTTCACATGCTGATGAAACTGGATTTGGGCTAAAATGAATAGAAAGGAAATTTCTTGGCTAGCAGTGAGGTGTCACACAGAAAAAGGAAGGAAAAAAGAACTGTGGGAAATGTAGTTTCTCCTAATAGATTAGATATTTTTATTTCCAGTTTGTATTTCCATTTTTCTTAGAGGAACAATTTAATTACTATCAAATTAACAGTATTTCTTTACATTGGTAATTTGTGAATTTTAATAATTTAGACACATCTTTCTTTTTATTAAAGGAAAAAAATCTGATAAAAAGCCTTTACTGTCATGGTTTAAATTAACTTTGGTTTGAAAGTTAGTCTTTCATAAGCAGTGTTTATTCACCTCCTGCAGTCTGGCCAAGCCTGTTTATATACTACTACTACTACTACTACTACTACTACTACTACTACTACTACTACTACTAATAATAATAATAATAATAATAATAATAATAATAATAATAATAATAATAATAGTAATAATACTAGTAATATATCCTTGCCACTGCTGCATTTGAGGTAGGAATTGATAACACATTTCACTAATTCAGAGCAACTGAAGGGACTGGCATCTGAAGGAAGAAAATGTCCCCATATTCTACTACAAGGTTCTCAACAGATGCACACACACAGCTGGTTTCTCACTCCACCACGCATCTCACAGCAGTTGTAGTTGCCTACCCTTTAATCAAGGTTTAAAACTTCAGTGATGCTTGCATCTTTCCAAAAAGTCAGTTGATTTCCTTCAAAGAAGTTTCTTAAACTAGATTTAGTGAAATTTGCAATCTACTGAAATTAAAATGTAAAATTGAGCATCTGAGAGCAAATTTCCTGGAGTAAATTCTTTTTCATTTTTCTGTTTTCCTTTATATATTTTTTTTTAATAAAACATGCACTTATGGGAAAAGAACTAATAATTTTTAATAGCTTACCCTCCAACTAATGCATTATGTCATAATTTCAGCAAACAAAAATCAGATTGTTGCATTAAGATGATGTAATATGAAAGTGTTGGCACATTGTAAAAGCAGTATAAGTAATATTCTGTTTCTTAATGTGCCTGTCTGTGATCCCCATCTTCAGCTTTCCTAGAGGACATTAAAATTGCAACAGGTCAATGCTAAATTAATGTACAAAAGTAACTTTTAATACTTGGAAAACATCTTAAGATTCTTTCTACTACAACATGGATAAACTCCTTGTTGGACATGCCTTAATGGATTCACAGCAGGCAATATGAACTGTCCTGGACAAATGTGAAAGTCTGGGCAATGAGAAAAAATCACTAACCTTTTTTATTAAAAACAGAAGGATATTTTAACAATTGAGGGTGTTGCCCTATTTTCACTATCTCAGATAGGTTAAATCACTTTCAGCTTGAGTGTTGTCACCCAAAGTAAGAATTAAGATTACCATCTGCAGTGGTGATGATTGTAAAAATGTAAAACATTCCACTTTGAAATGGTTTTGACGGATGGAGATGATCCTAGCAGAGTTTCATGATTCCTTAAAGATAATCAAGGAGATTATAGGTTACTCTCTGTTAATGCAGAGTAACAAATATAGATACCCAAAACATTTGAATAATTCTATTATTTCAAGTATCAGTGATGAGAGAGAAAGCATAGTCTTCTTCATCTTATTTTAATTTTTTTCCCAGCTGACACGGGAGCTCATTTACTACTGGTAATACCTGGAGCATTTATACCACCAAGGTGTACAATTTGAAGTATCAGTGACTCTTGGAAGCAAAAACAGCTCCTTGCTTCCACATCCAAAAGACCCCTCAGAACAGTAGTGGAAATAATTCTGGAATGCTTCCCCAGTGTCTGTGGCATGACCTCTGCCTTTTTTTTGTCGTTGTTTTTTTACTTAGCAACAACAGCAACAACAACAAAAAACCAAAACAAACAAACAAACAAAGCTTTAATCTTGTTCTGAGAAGCTGTTTTATAATTATAATTTATAATTATTACAATTGCATACTATCTTACATCTGACATCTACCATTAGCAGTTTTGCCCCAATAGTAGTAAACCTATGACAATTACTGATCCCACTATTTAACTCCATAAATTAATTTCTTCTATCTTTCTGGAAGCTGGAAAGCCTTTTATTTTCTGATACAGTAACTTGACTTTTGAGAAAATATTGCTGTCACTGTTACTTTCACTGTCACAATCCATATAAGAGTGTAATTCAGCTAAATAAAAATAAACAATTCTTAAACTCAGTCTTAGGTTTTTATCACTGTCTGGTTTGTGCACCTTGGGACTGGCTCAATAGGACCCAGATCATTGTTCCAAAAAGCAAGTCCAAGTTTCTTTCAGCCTTCAGCAAATGTAGTGCAGACTCAAGGATGCTCTCTGGGATGTTCTTCTTGATTGTCCCAAGATCCTTGCTTGCCTCATTCTGGTCAGCCTCTTCACCTCTAAGTTGTCTCCTTAGGGAAGCTGGTAGGTTTTTTAAGAAAATCTTCTGATTTGATCCTGTCCTGAAACTCTCATCCTAATTTCTGTCCAGGAAGGAGCCATTTCTTCCTTCCACTGTTACTGTGCTGCTCTGAAGGACATCTTCCATCACTTCTCTCCATTCAAGTTTGCAGTGCCACTTTCTTGACAGGCTGATGTGCTTTAGTGCTTGCAGGGAAAATTTGCAGGGAACTGTACCAAAGCTTCTTTGTACAAATGAATTTCCTGAAGACCTGGCTTTCTACTCTCTTTTAAACCTTCACTTTGCTCAAACTAACCTTACTGACTCTTTGCAAAACAACCCTGTCAGGGCTTAAGTGGCAAGTGTTTGCTGTTTACACAGCCATTAGTGAAAGGGCCCAGAAGTTTTCTTCTTTGCATGTCATTTCCTGACTTGGTTTATTAATTCAAAGCCAGGGATATAATATGACCATTTTTTTGCAGGCAAAGTTTCTCATCATGAAACCCCATCCCCAGTTTTTACTTCAGGTGCATGATTTAGCACTGCCTCGGAGCAGCACGAAAGAGGAACTTCTTACTTGTGATTCTGTGCAATTTTATTGTTAAATAATTACACAGGGGATTAATTCAGTGCTGGAAACAAGATTAACCAGCAGTTGTTCTGATTTTTGTGTGTTTGCTGCAAATGCTTGAGTCATTGATTTAGTCTTCACCACACTTACACAGCAAATTAAAGAAAGTGCACCCTTCAAATGAGAAAACGGTGCTTGGTGCCCCTGATGTGTGGACAAATGCACCCTCTGGTGAGCACTTCTGTGAGCAGAACATCTGGTAGCAGAGGGTTCCAAACATCTGGCAGCAGAGGGTACCAAACAACTGGGAGAGCCAGTCAAGCTGCAGACAGAGGTGGGCTCATGGTGCTACTGCTTTGCTTTGTGCACGGATGATTTTCTTTCCTTTCTAAGCCAAAAAGGTTAATGTTTGACTAGTTATTTGTCCAAACCCCCTCACAGGCTTGAGATCAGTGGACCAGTTTAATAACGACAGACAGTGCTTCCAGCCCCCTCTCCTTCCTGGTGCTGGGAGCTATTCTTGCCAGAAAATACTGAAACTCCACAAACACAACATCACTGGCCTACAACCCCATGTCAGCAGCTCCAATTAATCATCCCTTTACTGTTTAACTTCCAGTGACAAGCTTTTACATTTGTGTTTTAGATAGTCTGGAAAATTCGGGTCAGGATTGACAGCTTGGAAACTTCAGTTCCCAGGTTTAAAATTACTTTTTTAGTTCATCTTCTTAATGCCTTTAAGTACAGGCACCTGTCTAAGTTCTGTTGGTTTCCAGAGGTATTGGAGCTGACAGTGAAATCAATTATTTTCTCTGGGTCATCATCATCCAGAGAATGGGGTAACATGTAGCTGTGCAGAAACAGGATAATATTTACTTACCTCATCAGGTGTTGTAAGGACCAGTTATTTAATAGTACTTGTGTTTCTCTAGGAAATGCCATGAATGCCACAGATACCATGTATATCTAATGGTAAATATTTATTTTTCAATATAAGAAAGCAATATTATTTAAAAACGATGAACATTCTATGTATTAAAATGCCTCTAGTATTTTCTTCTGTTTTTAAGAAGAATGTCCTTTAGATTTTACAAAAATGCCCTTTCAGGATAATTGAGAGGAAAGCATTTCAGTCTCGGGGATTTAAACTTTGCCTTTTGGAAAAAGCAGGAAAGTTTAGTATTCTCCAAGCCAGGCAACACTGCATCCCAAGAACTGGTAATCTTTCAGTTACATGCTTTGATCTTGCTGAATTCTCTTTTCTTGCTCTGATTCTACTGTTTTGGTCTGATCCATTTACTGACCTTTAAAAAACTCTTCTGCATCACTTCAGGAGCCCCTTACTTTGAGTTGCAACCTTATCAGATGTGCCTAGTGCTGAGCCACTCAGAGTAGCTGAATACATGACCACAGGTTTGTCTGGGTGATAATGAGAAGGGAAGTAACTATGGACTGAAAATCAAACCTTTGGATACTTTTGGTGCAAGCCTGTCTATGAACATCTTTATTTTGATGTGAGGTCTCCAGGTCATACTGGAGTAACTTACAGACTGTTTCAAAGCAGTTTTACTTAAAATCTATCTAAACCACTTTTATTTCAAATTAAATTGGAGTTACATCCGTTATCTTGCATCAGTTAGGAACAAATCAACACTAAGATGAAGTACCCTTAATCCAAAATAAGAATGGTTACACCAGTCTAATTGGTGTGACTGTCTGTAATAGAGAAGGCTTAATGCCATGGACACTTGAAATAATTTATTCCGATGAAATTCTGCCCAGGAGAAGGCTTAAAATAATTTCTTCATTTTCCTCAGCCTTCTTTGCACAGACAGGTTGTTAAATGTTCCAATGCTTTGTCACAACTTTTGTTATTGGTATGAAAAGTTTCTTCCCCTTGGAGTAAAATTGCATCCTCAGGTTTCTTGTATGTAATTCCTGGGAGGGAAGACTGGGGAATGTGTGTATTGCAGGTAAGAATTTGATTAGCAGTTTTTCCAAGGCTTCCCCTCTCTCTCATCTGTAATGTTGAATCAGCACAGGTGAGGCAACTCCAGAATTTTTGTATTTCCTAGGAGTCTGTCTGAAAAATATCCCAATGTGACAACTCACACGGGTAAGGGAAGAGGATATTATTGCCTCTTTAGCCGGAGGAGTCTGTTGGTATCTTGCTGGAGTGCATTTGCAGGAGGAAAATACAGATTATATTAATTTGATGTATTCTTTCATGAAATGTTTCACTTTGCAAAGACTGTGTTTTCTGAAGGCACCAGAGACAACACACAGGCAGTTTTGTTCCTCCAAGATCCCCAACTTCATTTTTCAGTCAGTACTTTGGCCAGATGTCTTTGTCTTCACTGCCACTTGTGAACCCTCTTCCCAAGTCCCTTTGTGCCCCCAGGCCTGTGCCACCAGGTTGGAGACCCTGTGGGTCTTGTGACTTTGATTCTGAAGAGTCCCCTGCTCTCTCACACAAAGCCTTGGGCAGGGTGCATCTCCAGCCCCAGGGGCATTTTTTGAACCTCTGAATGAGGGATCAGCTGGGGCTGTGACAGCTGAGTAGTCTAGGACCTTCAAGTAGCAAGCAGGAGATAGCCCTGAGGGGCTGGTGCCTCAGGACTGGTGTTGAAGGAGCTGCTGCTGGTGGGTAAGGTCTGCACTGGAATAGCTGCTGGCTCTCTGGCTGTGACCGAGCAAGGGCTGTGAAATGCTCCTGCTCCTAGAAAATGCCGTTTACTCACCTTTCCAGATGATTCAATGGCAAGATCTGGTGGCACCTTTGCCCCCTTTGCTTATGACACCTGAGTGGCTCACCACCTGCCCCATTATTTGAGCTGTCATTTTTCAAGGCACATAAAAGGATGAGCCAAACTTTTGTCCCTTCAAGTTCATTTCTGTTACAGAAAAAAGAGTAAAAACATTTGTTTGTATTATCCTGGTTTATTTACCATAGGAAAAGAGTGCTTTCTGTGTAGCTTGAAAACATAAAATAGATGTTGCAAAACAAATCAACATCATTGTATATAGTGGATATCCTTCAGTGAAATAGCATCTTTTGTACATTACATTGTGTCCACTCATGGACAATCTACTTTATTATTTTTTTTAGTTGGAAACTACTTAAAAATGGTGTAATTTAGGGAAAGAGGCAGTAGCTGGGACACAATTACGATGGATACATTTGTGGAAAGGCATACAAAAGAAAAAATTATCCATGCAATAGAGATATGATTGATTGTTACAGGGATATCACATGAAGAGTAAATTAGCACTGTGAACAAAGTGGCATTTAAAAACTCTTGAATTACTTTGCTGTCAGTTGTATAATCAACTCAGAATTTTGTATGCTTTTAGGATTCTGTCTTGTTATATGGCTGTATGATGGAAATTACATATAGACAGCTTTGTCTTTCCTTTAAAAATCTGTGTTTTTATTGTTATTAGGATTTAAATTCCATAATGTTTTTTCTAATAAAGACTTAAATGATACTAATAAAACAAGGTACTGAGTTCACTAGCATGTCAATAAACCATTAAAATAATCCATACATAATTCTAACTGTAATTGGTAGTACATTAAAGGCCTGAGTTTTTCTTAGGGACACAGAGTAAATACCTCCTCTTTTCAACTGGGGTTATATATATTGTGGGAAGATGAACTAGATGACTACTGGGATTTATACTTACCTTGGATTTAAAACCTTTTTGTTTCAATATAAAATAAAAAATGTGCAATGTTTTTTCCTCTGGTTGTTTTTATATAGTAAATATATATCAGAATTGTTACATACCATGCTGTGATTCTGTGATTCTATTATTTGGCTTTTTCTGTTGGAGGGCTTGAGAGAGAGACACCTTTTCACTGCCTCCCTATCCTAGTAAAGGAGGGGAAGTTTAAACCCCAGGTCCTCCTCAGTGCCCAGTCCCCAAAGCAGGGCACTGCACCATGGCACACCTGAGTTTGACCCACAGCCCTTCTCTCGGGGACAGACAATAATTTGGGTCTCCTTCCTCTGCCCACTTCCCATTTCCATGAAGTCTGTAGGACTCCAGTGTCTTTCCTTCTTTGGCCAAATTTAGCACGAAGGTATAAAGGCAAGAAGGCAGATTTAGTTAAAAAACTGAACAGAAACAAAAAGAAGCTTAAGGGTTTTTTCCTCTTTGTGGGTCACTTACAACTAAAAAGCTAAAAGACAATATCCAATGCCAAAAGATTGACACATGAGTAAAAGCTATCGGTTTGTGGAAAAATCATAATCTCATCAGTTTAAAATGTTCCCAAACTGTAACCATTAAATAGGCTTTCTAAACACATGAAATATACAAAACTAAACTATATTGTAGTCAAATCATGCTGTAAAAGGCCACGGTGAAGAATATTTGATACTGCTCTTGCATCAGATATATACGTACATTAATCAAGACTTACATATATCAAGTAGAAATTCCTTCAGAGAGAAAGAACAAATACAGTTCTTAGTTCAAAACTATTTTTAAGATGTGTAACAAGATGGTTCCTGACTTTAGTGAGTGTAAATGAGATCAGACCCAGTGTAGTTCATGTTGGAAGATAGCAGAGGAGGTGCAGGGCTGGGAGATGGAGATAACAGAAAAATGACAACATGGAATGAAGCTCATCACAAACCTTAATACTGAGTTTAATATGTAGATTACCTTCTTGGACATGTCTCTTACAGAAAGCGGATGTAGACTTTCATTTAATATGACTTTTTCATACAAAAATCAAGCCATGGTTGATGATGTGCAAATGACTGGGGAGGAAGCCTTGAAACCTGAGCACCCTTCAGCAGCTGGGTTGCTGGTACTCCATGGATTTCCATATCTGCAGGAGCATCCAGCTGTCAACTTGCACAACCGTCTTTGGAGAATGAAAATCATTGTACTGCCCAGTGAAAAACCTCATGCTGCATTTGTAAGCTAGCAAAAGCAATATCACTGCACCCTGACTGTGATTAACCTTTGCCTTAATCACTTCACATAAAGGGTGGTTGGTTCAGCACAGACAGAGGTAGAACTGCTTTTGGAAGATTGTCTCCTATCCCTCACACTAAGGTTTTAACATCAATAGATTCAAGCAGACTGTTTTCCAGTGCTGAGTTTTTCTGGATCCCATTGA
This sequence comes from Apus apus, assembly GCF_020740795.1. Taxonomy (NCBI): domain Eukaryota; kingdom Metazoa; phylum Chordata; class Aves; order Apodiformes; family Apodidae; genus Apus; species Apus apus. Next base: position 11,150,092 of record NC_067283.1, read on the forward strand.
ATTCACAGCAAGATGCTGTGTTCAGCACCACTGGAGATCAAAACAACCTTTAAAGACCTTTGGAGATCCATGTCTCAAATATGTAACTTTGCTCCCAGCACAGGGCTGGCAGCCCTTCAGTGAACACTGCCCGGCACTCCTTGCTTTCCCAAAACTGGGGCTTGAGGCTGCTGGCAGAAGCTTATTTTCACTGGGGCCAAAACAGAAAAATATTAGTATCCACTTTGCAGAGAATAGCGTGACTCCTGGTTGGGCACACTCCTGAACATCAGCTGGGGAATTGCCATGGAGCATGTGCTTGCTCCTGCCAGCTTGCAAATCAATCTGCAGTGTTTGACTTCACATTTGCCACAGGTGCAGGGCATGTTCATGGTTAGCTACAGGGGCTCAAATGGTCTGTGGTGACACATTAAACTGGGGGAACTCAACTGTGTGTCTTAATGTCTAGTCTTTCCCATTCTAGTAGATACATCTTTTGCTGTCTTTATGAAATCTAGATTCTAATTTATTCTCTTGATGCACGGAAATAACATCAACTTCTGAAGACATTTTGAAATATGCCTAACAGGGTATGTAGCTTAGTGAGCATGTGAAATAATTTTCCAGCTCGCTTTCAGCACACAAGTTATATTTGCATCAGTACCATCTTGCATTAATCCTGCCCCCATAGCAAGAGGTTACTGAGTATTATCAGTAACACTGCACAAAATTAACAGTAAACTCAGCACCATGTTTCCTGGGCAGTGGGATGACATCTCAACAACTACCATACTCCACCAGATTTCTTTCAAGCACTTCAAACAACTAGTTCTGAGGACACTGGAAGTACATTCAGATAACACACATCTTTCCTTCATATTTCTGGTTTCATGGATTATTTTAAATACTGGATTCTTGAAGATTACAGATGATCAGCAAATTCTCCAGACTGCTGTCAAACATTCTGGGAGGTGTATGAGGACAGCAAACCCTTGTTTTCACTTGTTATCCTCAATAGGGTCCATAGTTATGGAAAGCAGGCACTGAAAGACTATGACTTTGCAAGTATAGTTTCAAGCTAGCAGAGGTGGACAAAGCAAATATCCAGCCAGAAAAAGGAGGGAAGAAAAAACTACTGTGGAAAAACTGTGGAGCTTGTGAATTTGCTTCATCATAAGACTGGGGAAGGTACTGTAATGGAACTGTTTCTCTACTTAAGCTGGGTTTCCAGCCCTCATTTCCCCAAGATCAAGGCTTGATTCTTCTAGCTGCCCATAGGCCAATGTAAAACATTGGGAAAATGGTCCCAAGTGCTCACTCTCAGAGATCAAATCACACAACTTGTGTTTTAAGCCTAATCTAGAATTCATACATAAGGATGGAATATTTATTTAAGTGCTTTTAAATTCAGGCTAAGGTGTCTTTCTGGACTTGGCCATAATGGAGTTTGAGTGGCTCCTCCACCAACACACTCCAGTGGATGGCATGCTTCATGAATCAGGTATATTTAAACTGTTTGCTGGTGAAGCAGGTCTGCATGGATCACAAGTGTAAGTACTCACCTTAATACTTGAATCCAAGGTTTAAGTTTGACAAAAGGTCTGGAAGTGCTCTCTCTGGTGGTGACTTGGTGCTCCAACCAGTGCAGTGCATGAGAGAGCTCCCAACCACCATGTTCCAGCAGTCCAACAAAAGCTTATTTGGTGGTGGTCAAATCTGCATGAATTGAGGCACCAAGCATGCTTGGCCCTTTTTCCTCCCACTGGAACTTCAGCTTAGTGAGAGGACCAGCACTCTTCTCCAGGGCCAAGCTGATAGCAAAACAAAAATTATTATCCTATATCGGTGTAACTGAGATCCCTGGAAAGGGGTATCACTGTTGTATATGAATATAGCCAATCTGTAGTGTGGTCCATTTTAGTTCCTTTTCTTCTTCTGCCTTTCCCCTCTTCTTATAATGGGCACTCTCCCACAGCTGTTTTGTCTCCATCTCTGCTTCTTCTCATTTCTCTGTCTCAGGCCACATTTCAGTTACCTCTCTGGAAAGGGACTCACCCCTGATGCTATTAGCAGTGGAAAATTTCAAGGTGATATTTTAGAAGGAAGTGACTAAATTGAATATACAACCCATTAATATCAATTATGGGTATCAGATCAATTCCAATAGCAGTGCTGTTGTTTAGAAGCTTGAATTAATACCATAATGCTGCCCATTCGGCTATAGGCATTTTCAGAGACAATGTGCTATTTGCATTTTATTATAATATATCTTTTCTGAAAATTTCCATAATTGTGGGGACATCAAGGAAGCTAGTATTGATGGCGTAAGGCAGCCATTTGCATAGGTGATGTTACAGAGCTGGGCTGACAGAAGCACCCTATGGTTGCACCACTGGCATGAGGAGTGTCCTCAGGATGGGCCTCTCTCTGCCAGCTCCCTCTGCCTCCACCAGGCTCAACAGGTCCCTTCAGACCCCAGTGTCCTCCTTGCCCTGCCTGGTCCCTGGGTTTCCTTACTGATTCCTGCTGTGAGGCAGAGAACATCAACACCAGGGCAGGGGAAATGAATATGAGAAGAGCATTTGGGCTTTAAGGAAAAAAGTATTACAAAAACAATTACTTAAGAAATAATAACTAACATTCCTTGTTCCTCTCTTTCTTTCCAGACTGTGTGTGGGCTGAGATGCCTGGGGACCTCAGTCTCACCACTTCTCCCTGCAGTAGAAAGGGCTGCCACTCCATCAGCTGGGTGCCCATAGGAATATTTTAAGTAACCTCATCAGTCTGGGTAATTCTCATCAGTTTCTTATTCTCAGACCTGTCAGAATTAAGAAAATGAAGACTCTCAGGAGGACACTTCCAACAAAACTAGGAAAATATTATTGCCACTTATGCAATATACTGGTGAGGCTTTATTGGAAATAGCCTGTGCAGTTCTAGCAGGATCAGAGAAGTGGGGGCCAGCTTCAAGGAGACTTGCAGAGCTTTGCTTATTTAGTCTGGCAAATGAAGGCTGAGAGGGGTACAATTACTGTGAAATACATTGTGGGGTTGACAGCAAGAAAGGAGAACAGCTATTTACACTGAAGAGTGATACTGGCAAATGATCAAATGGTATAAACTGATCATGAATTCATTTGGCCTTAGTTTTAGAAGAAAGTACATTCTACCCTGGAGCAGTGAAGCCTTTAATCAGAATAGTGGGGGACAAAAAAATAGATTTATATTTTTTAAAAAGGGCTATATATTTAGGGGGAGAGTTGTATGTTGCAGTGCTGCCATGGCGGGAGAGTCAATTCAGTGACCCAGAAGGATTGCTTGCTCCCGTTTCAATGTTCCTCGCAGCCTTTGTCAGAAAAATAAATTGATAACAACTTTGACACTAAAAATCACCCTTCAGAGGCAATCTTCAGAGTCTTCAGCCTACTGAGATGAAAGGTGGGAGATGGGGAGAGCGTTCATCTTGCGTATCACTATTGATTTACTCTTTCAGCTCAAGGCAGAGAATAGCACCAGTTTGCACTCAGTCCACACTTGAAAGTTGTTTTTTTTTTTCTCTTCCAACACAGAAACTAGAAATGGTTTTGTTTAAAAATCAAAGCTCAGATTCTGCAGATGTTCAGGAATCTTTGATGGGAGGGACTCCTGATTCATCAGTGATTGAACTAAAGTGTATTTGAGTAGGATATCATTCTTTCATTATAAAAGATAAAAGAAGAAGCAGGAACACCAACAGTAGCTTTTCTTCTTCATTTCATAGTACTCAGAAAGCAATGATGTGCCCCATTCAGATCTTGGATTTGTCAAGTAGCAGTATCAGCTTTGCTTAAAGTCTTTTATTCTGAACCACTCTTGATGAGAATTGGATATATAATTTTAGAGAGCCAGTCTAAGAGATTATTGTGTATCTCTCTTCATACAATTTCTAGTTACGAAATGGAGAAGATTGCTTTCCTGGCAGCCCAATTTTTCCTTTGCTCTTCATATTTTTTTCCTGAACTGCTTCAAGCTTTAAGAATCAATTTAGGATAATAGACTTTTCCTTTTTGTTTTCTCCTTTCATGCTACTTTAAGGGAGTTTGTAATTCAGTATTAAAAGGAAAATCTCCTTGATAAACTTGTGATTGCAATTCCTCGATCATTTTATTCAACCTGCAGATCTGTTGAGGTCTTTCATGGGATGTTCCCCATCAATTTGTTATTTTAAATATAGCATCCCTTTATGTAACCCTATTTAGCAATAGCTGCAGAATCACTTATACAATGAGGAATGTAGTAAGTGCTCTCATTTGTCATCAAAATATTGAATCCACATGTGAACCAGACTACATGGTTGAACTGAAGTTACAGTTGTGTCATCCAACAGTAATTATTCTTTTCCTATTTCTACATAGAAGACTAGAAGGAATAATTTTTGCTGTGTTGTAATTCAAGGCGGATGATTATGAATTAGCTCATACCAGAAAGGCTGATTTTTCATTGAAGGAAACAAGTATTGTTTGCCTCATCAGCTTACTTTTTAGGAGACATTAATTATTAAAATTTGTCAGTCATATTCAGAAGGACACATCTGATTCTTCCCTCATACATTTTCAAGTGATGAGTTAGAAACCCCAGCTTTCCTCCAGTTCAGTCTCATCTGGTCAAGCTTTGGTAATTGTGCTAGCTAATTAGATGTAACTGTCAATCAACTGAAGTTACAGCAGAACCAAGACTTCATATTGAGACCAATCCTGAGCAGCCTTGTTGGCTGCTGCTTCACACATCCTTTCCAAGGGACATAAGAGTCTTTACCTTGAGGAAATGTTTATAAAAGTGGTGAGTCTGTGGAAGGGGGCCTACAGTAATCCTGTGCCTTTTGCTTTAGCTACTCCACAGTCATATGTGAGGGATATGAATCTGGCCCCCTGAAAACTTAGACATAAATGCATAATAAATACAGATTCAACTGTGTGTTCTTACCTATATTGCAAAAAGCCTTCCTGTGTCCATACTTCAAAAGTAATCCTCTAAAACTTGCACCTCCAGCTTTCCAATTACATGCTCACTAAAGCAAGGTACTTGATGCTGAGCAGGTAAATGGCCATCATGCCTTCTGAGCATGTCAGAGCCCTGCAGAAAACCTCTCCCATGCTGCTCTATAGTGACACTGCATCAGTTCATAGGAAAGTGTATGTCTGCATTGCAATCAATAAAACATCAGGCACAGGCCCTGGCTTTCCTGTCTGCAGGCAGCTGTCATGGGAATCTCTCCTTTCTCTAAAGCTGCTCAGTGACCATCTACTCTTGCCTGTATTAGGGAAAGATGCTGAGAAGCAAACCTCAGGGTTTGTGCTGGGGCGTTACTCATGGGCCCGCATATATAAGGTTTCATGCAGATAACAGACATGTGAAAAATGGCTTATTTATGTTCTAAAACAGAAAATGAAACAAGCCATTGTCTAAATTAATCTGGCAAGATTTATGTTTGGTCCTACTGTTGGTTCTCAGCATCAAGGTAATGGCAAAGACACTAGGAATACTTTCAGAGAAAACAAGGCATGATCCAAAGTCTACATGGGAAGATAGATCTAAAGCCAGCAAACACAGACAGTTTGCAAGGACCACACAGAATCTGATCTCCATGCACGTTCACTGGATCTAAGAGCTGAGAATATATGTGAAATTAGTGGGACTTTTCCACAGTAAGACAAAGGCATTTTATCTGTCATGTGCATCCTGGGTGAATACTCCATGCAGTGGAATACTGGCTATAAGGAGACCTGCCTCCTCTTTGGAAAAACAAAAGCATGTGTAACAATCTGCATTTTGCAGTGTTTTGTCCTCGCTTTTTCCTGGAGGGGTCTCAGGACTAGAAGTCACAATAACAAGAAGAAGGTGCAAAAAAATGATTAAATTACACCTTTGTCTCACCTTAATGTTGGTACCTCCTGTTCTAGGTACCCAGGTGTCCCCAGCTCCTACCTGCAGGTAGGAAACATCTTCAATCTGTTAGTTTATAAGCCAGGCACCACTACACAAAGTATATTCACACCTCCTTTTTTAGATATAGATCTCAGATACTATTGTGGTGAACATAATAGGAAGACTTACGAGGAAATTTCCTATCTACTAATCTTTTTTATTTAGAGCAGAGTATAACCAGTTTGCAGTACATAGCACCTAAGACCATTCTTACAATAGAGATAATGAATCATAAAATACCTGCACACTGTGTGAGCACACTCCTCAACAAGCCATCAGGACAAATCTGTCAGCTGCTTAAGCTGATAGGAACATCTCCTGGTATCTGATGGGCTGTAGAGCAAACAGGGAGTGAGTGCTGCACCAGGTCTGTGCAGACAAAGTCATTGCCACACACATCACAGGTGCAGGTTTGGTTCCCTCCTGGAGGGAATAAGGTCTTTAATGGACTTTGCACCATTCATGACAAGCAATTACGTCCAGGTCCATGACATTAAATGCACAGATGTGACAGCACAGATCTTGGAGGCTGTCACAAATTGACACTAAATAAATTGTCCAGGACCCTTGCTTGCTATAGCAGTTGCTTCTCTGAAAATAGCACGGTGGTTTTTCTCTGCAGACTGGATTTGAACAGCAATGTAATTACTTCCTGTTACGAGGATTAATTGACCCACTCTGTTACTTCAAGCCACTGAAAGTTAAACGGGGACATAAAATCTGAGCATTAGTCTGTTGTTTAGAGCCTAACCAAAGACTCCTTGTTTTTATCGTATCTCCTTCACTGTATCACCCTGCTGCCAAAATGTAACTGTGTTTAAAATGATGATGTGTGAATATGTGCTCTGTATGCAAACTGTATTAAAATGAAGTTGTTCAGGTTGCTCAAGCATAGAAAAGAGAGGGAGTGTCAGACCTAAGAGTTTAAATACATGAAGGCTGAAGTCTGCCCACTTTCCAACTTAGTTCCTACAGCAAAATTATTTAGCATCCCTCACTAATAAATCTGAATGGTACATACATCCTAGTACAATATGTAAATATCATGACTAGCAAAATGTGCTGTGGAAAGAAGTACCATCTTTATAATTCCTGAAACAATCCTGTAAAGAATTTTTAGTTTAGCTTCTTGTCACCTTAAAATCAAAACAAGAAGGTCAGAACTACAAGCTGTACTCTTGCAAATTACCTGAGGTCATAAACTAAGATCAGTATTAAATACGGAGTGTTACTGACTTGTTCTTCAACATTATGGATCCATAGCAATCATCTCTACTCCAAAAAATAGTTTTCTGTAGTCATTGCTTTGCTGTGTGTAATCTCAGCCTCAGTTACAGCTATTGGTTGCCTGGCTGTGAAGGGGAGATGTTTTATGGGTCACTGGAAGTGGATAGGCAGGTCTACTTGCGTTACTGAATTCAGTTGAGTTTTCTGCTCTTATATGTAATGTATCTTCGAAACTAATCAAGCACCATTTAAAATACTGAGATAATTTTTTCTTACTCTAAGATGTTGCTTCTTAGTTTCTTAAATCTTCTTAAAGCTTAAATGAATGTAGGTGATACTGCTCTGTCAGAGGAGTTGGACTAGATGATCTTCAGAGGTCCCTTCCAACCCCTAACATTCTGTGCTTCTGCGAATTAGAGCAATAGAGTTCATTATAAGCAATGTCTCTTTAGGTGGTCAAACCCCACCATGTTCTTAATGAATTACCTGCCAAGTTAGGACTGTTTCCCAAAGACACAGTTATTTCTTTCTAAGCAAGAGCAGCTTCCAAAAAAATGAAGAGGAGATGGGACTGATGCATGTGAAAAATATATATATAAAAATATCTGGGAAATAGAAACACATGTGCATGTAAGATGCTGGAAGAGTAATTCCCATGGAAAAATCTAATTTAAATCAAGGACACAGTAACTTTTGCAGAAATTATAAAAAGCATTACATTGGGAATGAGTCTTTCCTGGAATACACAGGTTACTTTGATCTTCCAAGAAGCTGTAAGTTAGCTATAATTGCTTTGCCCCATGTTTTTAACCTCACAGCTATTCTAAGCTTCCTCAGACTATGAGAAACTCCTGAGAAAATATTAAGTTCTCTAGTCAATTTATAGTCAAGCAACATAAATTATGCTCTGCATGGCACTCAGAAGTGGTAAGTGGTTATGGTTAAATCTATCCCATAGCTGATGTGAAGGACAAATTTGTCCCAACAACCTGCAACGTTTCTTTTTTCCTTGTGTGTGTGCTAGCAAGATTGCACAAGAGGTTTATACGTTGGTGCTGAGCTCCTTGCCTGTGTTGCTACATGCCTCCAGCCTGTCTCAGGAAGAGTCATCTGTTGACGTGACTTTCTGGAGGTCTTGAGAGAATAAAGAGTGAGTAAAACCAAAATTAGAGCTAGATCTGCCTCTTAATAGCATGATCAAGAGGTCATACTCCTTTGTTCATTCAGCAGGCATAGAAGCACACCCATAACATAAGGAAGCTTATTCACATGAGTAAATGCTCCTGCTTGTGAGCAAGGCTCTCAAAATCTTGTCTGACATTTTAATTTATAATGAATGGGACCTCATGGGATTCACACACGAGTCCTGAGGAAGCTGGCCAATGAAATTGCTAAGCCTCTGTTCATCATATTTGAGAGGTCATGGCAGTCTGGTGAGGTTCCCACTGATTGGAAAAAAGGGAACATAGCCCCTATTTTTAAAAAGGGGAAGAAGGAAGACCTGGGGAACTACAGGCCGGTCACTCTCACCTCTGTGCCTGGCAAGGTCATGGAGCAGATCCTCCTGGCAAGTCGGCTAAGGCACATGGGAAATAAAGAGGTGACTGGTGACAGCCAACATGGCTTCACTAAGGGCAAGTCATGCCTGACCAATCTGGCAGCCTTCTACAACAAGGCTACAGAGATGGTGGATGGTGGCAGAGCAACTGACGTCATCTACCTGGATTTGTGCAAGGCCTTTGACACTGTCCCACATGACATCCTGGTCTCCAAACTGACAAAGCATGGATTTGACAGAGGGACCGCTCGGTGGATAAGAGGTTGGCTGGATGGCTGCACCCAGAGAGTTGTGGTCAGTGGCTCAATGTCCAAATGGAGGTAGGTGACGAGTTGTGTCCCTCAGGAGTCAGCACTGGGACCAGTTTAACATCTTTGTTGGAGACACAGACAGTGAGATTGAGTCTATCCTCAGCAAATCTGCTGATGATACCAAGCTTTGTGGTGTGGTTGACACCCAAGAGGGAAGGGGCACCTTCCAGAGGGACCCTGACAGGCTGGAGAGTTGGGCCAGTGCCAGCCTCATGAAGTTCAACAAGGCCAAGTGCAAGGTCCTGCACCTGGGTCAGTGCAACCCCAGGCACAAATACAGGCTGGGGGAAGAATGGCTGGGGAGCAGTCCTGAGAAGGACTTGAAGGTGGTGGTAGATGAGAAGCTCGACATGAGCTGCCAGTGTGCGCTGGAGCCCAGAGAGCAGCTGCATCCTGGGCTGCATCAAAAGAAGTGTGGCCAGCAGGGCCAGGGAGGTGATTCTGCCCCTCTGCTCTGCTCTGGTGAGACCCCATCTGGAAGACTGTTCTGGTGCCCTCAGCACAAGAAAGATATAGACCTGTGGGAGAGGGTCCAGAGAGGGGCACCAAGATGATCAAAGGGCTGGAGCACCTCTGCTATGAAGACAGGCTGAGAGAGTTGGGGCTGTTCAGCCTAGAGAAGAGAAGGCTCCAGGGAGACCTTATAGTGGCCTTCCAGTACTTGAAAGGGGCCTACAGGAAAGCTGGGGAGGGACTTTTCATCAGAGAAGATAGTGATAGAACAAGGGGTAATGGTTTTAAGCTGAGAGAGGGGAGATTTAGATTAGATACTAGGAAGAAATTGTTCACTGTAAGGGTGGTGAGGAACTGGAATGGGTTGCCCAGGGAGGTTGTTGATGCCCCATCCCTGGAGGTTTTTAAGGCCAGGTTGGATGAGGTTTTGTGCTACCTGATCTAGTGGTAGGGTTCCCTGCTTATGGCAGGAGGGTTGGAACTTGATGATCTTGAAGGTTCCTTCCAACCTTAAGGATTCTATGATTCTATGAATCAGTGACTTAGTCATGAAACAATGGAAAGAGAGAAGCTGCCTGCATCTCACAGTTGAGGTGGATGTACCATGGCACTCCCAGCAATCATTCCTGTGAAGCAGGGGAGGAAACGTTTAAAGCCAGGGAGAAAATAAAACACTGAACGTATCTGGGATAAATTGCAGTGAGAATCAGATGTTGTAAAGCATGCTAAGAAGAAAAAACCCCTCTGGTGACACATGCTCAGGAGATCCCAGGGAGTGGACTTGATGCCACACCTTCTTGGAAGCAGTTGAGGTCTGATGAGTTTGGGTCTAATTTAGATAACATCAGAATGTCACCACATCCAGCCCTTGAGGCAGGCCCAGGAGACAGACAATGAGACCAAGCTGTGCTTCAGCAGCTGTTTCACACATGCAAAGCACAGAGGGCCCTGCCATGGGGATTGAACACATAAAAACAGCAGGTTGTGCCCACAGGACAGCATGACCAGAAGCAGCTGGTCTTCCCGATGCCTCGAGGTATCCCCTCCAACTTTTGGCCTCCAACCTAGACACTGCATATAAATCCCAAAATGATTTAGCCCAAGGGTTGGATTTGGACCCAGGACAAGAGCAGAAGTGCCTTGGTCGGTACTGGAGGAGTTGGAGCATCACCAGCCACCTGGGTGAGTGTGAGTGCAGTGATGGGTTTCTGGCCCAGGGCTGTGTTGGTGCCCTGCTGCAGGCAGTGAGAGACATTGCTGCAAAAGCAAAAACCACTGTCTGGCTCAGTGCTGGGTAGGAATTAATTTTGCCTGTGTCACAGGCTGCAGTAAAGCCCTGGAGAGACTGTGGCCCAACCCAGACACCCTGCTGCTGGGGAAAGAAAGTTGGTGAAGAAGCAGTCCAGAAAGATGTGTCAAAGCCTCTTTTTAACAAATATGATTCCTCTTCAGCTTGTGTCTTTGCTTAGTCTGTCAGGGTATTTGTAATATTATAGCATCTTTTTCACTGAAAACTAGCTTTTTTTAATATCACAGTTTTGTCTTTTTTCTGGTTTTACAGTGCACAGTGTCCCTCCATGCTGCAGTCCTGTAGCTAGGCTTTCCCATCCAACATAATTAATGGCTCATTAATTATATTACATACCAGCTGGAATTTGCCATTGATTTCCACACTTTCCTAGGAATTTATGGCCAGGCTGTCCAACTTTAATTTGGTCATGAAAATATAGCAACATAAAAGACACAAAGAAGTTCAGCAGTGTCTTTGCTGCTGCTTTGGCATAGAGACATCTGGGCATAACTCCACAGAGTCCAAGGCAGACATCTGAAACCTACATCTTCCTCACACCTGACTTGGTTGAGCTGTTGCTTGGATCCGTAAAGCTGACTATCCCAACAGGAGGAATGCTGGGGTGACTGAGTCCAGCTTCTTGTTCTGGGTGTGAGCACATGGCTGATCCTCACCACACGAGTCCTTAGCTCCCCTGGGGGTGAGTAGCAGAATAGGAACCTGAATTAGGTTGTTATTGGTATTGGTATCTTCAAAGCTCTGAGTCTAGTCCCATCACAGGTTGCATCAGTCCTCTAACCCCTTATCTGTCTTGGAGAAAAAGCCGTGGTCAGCAGCTCACCAAAAGGGAGATGCAGCAAAAAGTGCTGATCCTTTTTCACTGCCAAACATCCCAGCCACTTCAGTGAGCTTGTACTGAGCTCCAGGAAAACACATGCCATGGCAGAGATCTTCACAGAACAATCACCCAGCTTTTCTCACTTCTCATTTACCCAACAACACTGAACAGGGTCTCCAGCTGTCTGCAGAGTTACTCATCTGTGCATATAAAGGAAATACAGCTGCATCCTCAGGGGAGGCAGAGGAAGAGAGGGGTGACCTGGAAAGACTGGGAAAGACTAAGAAAAGTAAGTTTGGTTTTTTTGTTGTTTTTTTTTTTTCCTCTGCAGAGGAGCCTGCAAAGCAGTTCCTGGTTTCCAAGATGTTTATGTGGGGTGGGAGCTGCAAAGTGATCTCAAGGCATTAAGCAGCATTTTCCTTCCATTTCTGACTGTCATAAATCCCTTGCAGTAAATAAAGGCTTTTGTGTACACCAGGTGTCCCGAGGGCAGAACTAGGCATGCAAAACATAAAAGCACTGGTTCAAAGATGCTTTTCAAGCCATGGGGATGGTTTCATTGAGTTGAGGCTAAGACGAGGATGATCTTGTACCTAAAGTATTCCGAGAGATTCAGTCAAGCCCTGGCTCTTCCACAGGGAGCTGCAGGTATACGTTTGTAATCTGGTGGGAGGCAGAGCTGAAGGCCATATATGTAGATAAAGAGAGGCTGAAGAGAGAGGATTTTTTTTTTTTTCTTTCTCCCTGCTGGCTCAGGCACACATCTTAACCCTTCTAGCCATTAGCCCTCGTGAGGACAGCATTGTATCTCTGCCCGAGCACCAGGAACTTCCATGGCTGCCCTCAGCTGTGCTTCCCTGCTGTTTGTACAATTCCCAGAGCTACTGGTGCAACAAACGTCTGCAAACAAAGAGTGGCTGCAGAGCCTCATCCCAGGAGGGGATGAAAACCCCAAAGCACACTGCCATTTTCCTAGAGAAAGCTGGAAGGGAATTGGGGAGTGTCAGTCCTGGAGGAGGCTGGATGTTTCTGTTGCTGGAGGGAGAGGTCCCCTCAGTGCCAACCTGCCCTGGCTCCCAGCTGCCTGCTTGGGGGTCTCATCATGGGAGGTGCACGATGTGTGGTGCCTGTGGGGCAGGGCTTGCCAGGTGCATGAAGAGGTCAGGGCTGGGCACTCGGAAGATGGAGGGAAGGAGAAGATCCTGAATGCAGACAGAGGCAGAGAAAAGCAGCTATGCTCCTTCTGTGGGCTGGGGACACAGGGTGGGGTAAGCGTGACAGAAACAATATTTCTCTTATGTCCCCTCCAATATTAGCAGAGGGAAAACCCATATTTCATTGGCCCTCCTACTGTGTCCTTTTGCAGAGGCTGTAGGAGCTGTGTCAGCCACAGGGCACTTGGGAGGGGATGTTTTGGAAATGAGCAGGAGAAGGACCTAAGAGTGATGAAGCCACAACTACATTTCTGCTAAAGCTGCTGAGACTCCACCATTGACTCTCCTATGAGCATGGCCAAGACTTCACACTCTGGTCACAGCAGCTTCACAGCAGCTCCTGACCCCAGGCAGGTCTCAGTGAGGACACCCAGCACACCACAAAAGACTTTATCTACTGAGCAGGATTTTTGAGACAACCAGAGCTCACAACAGCTTTCCAGACACACTTCTTTTGTTGGTCATGCCTATCCATGCCAGCCAGGGGGGCCAGTGGGGTCCTAGTGCAGGCCACAAGCAGCTGAATTGCAGCACCTTGTTCTTCACCAGGGCCAGCTTATGCCTGCCAGGCTCTCCTTCTCTGTGTGCATGTATGCAGATGGAAAACTCATGGGCAACTACTTTTCCTGACAAAAGATGCTAAGCATCACTTACCAGAAGTGCAGAAAGCTTTGCACATCATGCAGGGGACCCACAATCACAAGTGGGGTGGGGAAGAGGAAAGGGTGGCCTGCAGGAAAGGCTTGTCCCAGTGCCACAGTTTTCTTAACTCATCTTTCTATAAAGAAAATTAAAGAAAGAAAAATCCTGGAAGGGCAATAAACTGGAGAACAGAAAATATAGAAAGTTCCTATATTACTCTAGTCATCATTACATGTGGATTGGTCATCATTATACCTTTTTTCTTTTCAAGTACAGCAGAAAGGGAAAGTGGCAGTCCAACACACTCTAAAAATGAAGGCATAATAGATCAAAGTTGTTTATAAAAATCATCTTAATTTAAACAATAGTTGCACAGAGGTATTCCACTGTGGGTCAGCTTCCTGTGATCAATAACTCTACTGGGAAACTAGGTTCAATTCCCTCTCCACTGCCATTTTTGTGTGTGTGTGATGATGAACACATTCCTTAATTGCTCCACATCTCTGTTTCTCATTCATAAATAATTATACTTCCTTTCCTGCAGAGTTTTTGTTTTGCTTTGTCTTATAAATTGTATTCAAAAAAAGCTACTCAGGATGGAAAAATGCATTCAGCAAAGTTGGGAAATTAAAATTGCATTAAAATTGTCTTGCTGCTGCCTCTTGAACTTCCATTTTGGACTCTCCTTGATGCACAAGTGCTTTGACAATTAAATTCTGTAACATGCTACAGATAGGGAACAGAATTAAGGTTGCACACTGATCATCCCTTTCTTTCATCCTCAGTGCTTGACTTTGAAGCCTAAATAGAATTATTTTAATGTATTGCTAAATGTCACTTTCTATGTAATTTTAAATAAAGAGGTAAAAACTCAGTAATTTTATGTCTAACTGGTATTTTATACAGTTATGCTTTCATTTTACAGTATCACTAGAAAGAGCATGATGCCTACCCAGCATTGCTACCACTTCTGCCAACGTCTGGCCACACCATGTGGTGCTTGTACAAAGCTGCCATGTAAGGTACTGCTGACAGGACAAGGGGTGGCCTGCCAGAAGACTGGAGGAGAGGGGAGGACTGAAGAACCCCAGACTCTCTTTCTTTCCATTTTCACAACATCTGATCCAGCCAGAGCTTGTCATCACACATCACACCAGATAAAACTGCTCCAACCTATCCTTGCTCTGCTAACCTGGAAGTCCCAGCAATGCTCTCACTGGAGGAGCACATCCTATCCTTGGGTCTGGAGTTGGCTCTCCTCGGTACTCCCAGCCCTGCTGTGTAGACATAGATGTGCTTTGGGGCACAAGAAGAGTCATGATCAATTAGTCTGAAAATCCACTACTAACTTTTTCTAGGGGAAACATGAAAGGACAGAAGAGAATTTTCTGTTTTCAAAGTTCATAACTCAGCAAAATCTAGATTAATTTTTGTGGGGAAAAAATGCATTTGCATAGCTCCAGGGATTCTTTCTGAAGCATTTCAAAGGCTGGCTGCAAACACCAGCAATGCAGAACCTCCCAGCAGCAGAAAGTATTAAATTATCAATATAGATGGGTTAGTAGTGACAGTAGTGGTAATAACACAGTCCTGCACCAGCCCGTTTGGATGTTGCTGTAATCAGTCCCTAGGATAGAATCATAGAATCACAGAATCCTAGGGGTTGGAAGGGACCTCGAAAGATCATCTAGTCCAACCCCCCTGCCAGAGCAGGGTCACCTAGAGTACATCACACAGGAAGGCGTCCAGGCGGGTTTTGAATGTCTCCAGTGAAGGAGACTCCACAACCTCCCTGGGCAGCCTGTTCCAGTGCTCTGTCACTCTCACAGTAAAAAAAGATATTCTAATATTCACCTTGAACCTCCTATGCTCCAATTTGCATCCATTACTCCTTGTCCTATCACTGGTCATCACTGAAAAAAGCTTAACTCCATCTTCTTGACACTCACCCCTTACATATTTGTAAACACTGATGAGGTCACCCCTCAGTCTCCTTTTCTCCAAGCTAAAGAGACCCAGCTCCCTCAGCCTTTCCTCATAAGGGAGATGTTCCACTCCCTTAATCATCTTTGTGGCTCTGCGCTGGACTCTTTCAAGCACTTCCCTGTCCTTCCTGAACTGAGGGGCCCAGAACTGGACATAATACTCCAGATGCGGCCTCACCAATGCAGAATAAAGGGGGAGGAGAACCTCTCTTGACCGACTAACCAGGACCCCCAGGTCCATTTCACCTACACTGCCCTCCAGCAGGTCAGCCCCCAACCTGTACTGGTACATGGTGTTTTTCTTCCCCAGATGCAAAACTCTACACTTGCCCTTGTTGAACTTCATCAGGTTTCTCCCCGCCCAAGTCTCCAGCCTGTCTAGGTCTCTCTGAATGGCAGCACAGCCTTCTGGTGTGTCAGCCACTCCTCCCAGCTTGGTGTCATCAGCACGAAGTTCCTTGTGCTTGGGTTCATGGGTGTCACTGGGTGCCTGCGTATGTCCCCTCTGCACCAGACTGGTCTGCTGTAGAAACCCAAATGTGGTGAAGTGTGTTGTTCTGATGCTCTTCCCTAAGGAGTGCTGGCAGCTCTTGCTGCAGGGGGAAAGAAAATATTCATTAACTCTGCGAAATGTGGATCAGTGTAGCATTAGGGGTGTTTATTGGTGATTTATTTTGTTTCCATTTAGCATTAAACAATAGTATAAGAAAGTCCTTGCATAGCAAATACCTACCCTGCCTGTGTTGTTTGGATTGCTTAGCAACAGGCAGAGATGTCATATTGGTATCAAAAATAAGATGATCTAGAGGATGGAAAACCTGCTAGTAACATCATCCAGTGACGAGAGCATCATAGCCTGCCTGTCCTGCCCAGGAGATCACAGGAGTCATATGATGACCAAATTCCTGTCAAATGGCTCAAACCTGGTCCCCTAACCAAGAAAATCAATGGTCTGAGCAGGAACTGATTTGGAGGGTGCAGCTGGGATGGCTTCTGTATATTCACAATTAAATCGCAAACGATAACCATTTCCAAAGAGCTGATTAAAGAGAGGAAAACAAGTAAAGAAACAAACAGACTGAGCAGGATGGGTGATGAAGCTTCATTCAGATCTCAGATTCAGGAAACACAGAACAAGTGTTTTCCATATCACACTAGCCAATTCCATATTACATTAGGCAATTCAAACAGATGCAAGCACCTGATGGTCGTTATTCTAGATGCCAAGCTTTCTTATTCTTTTGTTAAGATATTTTCTAAAGATATTTGGAATTAAGTCATTCCAAGATAGTTTCATCCCATGCTCTAGCTTCTATGTTGACTGTTTCATGTAAAGACATGGTCTTCTGTGTTTCACCCAGTTAGTAAAATCCCAGTCTGAATTCATTAACCTCTGGAGGAAAGGAGGGCAAAGTGGTAGCTCATGGCTCTGACCTCTGAAATGAAAAAGGAGAAAAAGAGAGGAATCATATCTCTTAATTTGGGAACCTGTATATCCAGAGCTATTTGCCAGCTATTTCATTTCAGTAGCACTTCTGAGCTCTGTCCCATCTTGGTGTTCAATGAGAGACGAGTTAATCATGTTTATTGCTCACACCACACTTGCCTCCTTCAGAGCAGGACTTTCTGCTGAGGATGAAAGTGGCTGCATTAGTTTGACTGTGCATGACACCATGCCAACATGAAGCCCCACACCACATGGGTGGAGAAGGGTTGCAGAGTAGGTCTTTTTAGCCCCTGGCCATGGCAGAGCTCTGCAAACCACTCTAGGATTAACCACATACCTGTCCAGGAGTTCAAGGTGAGACTGTGCTTCCCTTGCTTCACATACAAAATCAAAGGTTCCAAACTTCCATCAAGAAAGGCTTAAAAAGTTGAAGAAAAAGCCAGAAGGTGAGTGGGAGCAAGCTTTCCTCCCTGCTCCCTAACTGAAAAGACTGAGAGTCATTGTAAAAAGAAATGGTTGGCAAAACTTTGTATTTTGCCAGTGACTTCGCTAGGACCCAGATCTACTCTATCGATTTCTTCCTCTTGAAAGGCAAGCAAAAGCCCCTATCAGTGGGTAAACATGCTGCAGCCAGGAATTTGTTGACTATGGTCATAGCAAAGGATGTAGTAAACACCAAGATTGGATTATTTGCAAATTGCAACAGTGAAACTAATCTAACCTTTCAGCGGCTCTTTTAAGTGATATTATTATTAGCCCTTGTTCAGAGGATGGCAGGCAGGCAGCCAGTAAAGCACTTAGAGTTTACCATCATCCATCTGCTCCTCTATAGATTTGAAGGCTGTAGAAATTTTCCTTTTTAGGACTTACTTGGAATATGATTAGTGGGCCACTTGCCACAATGCTATACAAGTGTGTCTGTGTGCTTCAGGCAGAGGTATGTGACAGGTATTTTATCAATGAGGGACTCCTGATTGAACAGTATTTCCATTCATTCCTTTGCTTTTTTATTTCTGTAGCAAAACTACCCCTGGTGTTCTCAAAACACATATCAGCATAAGAAACATTTTGCACTGCAATAAGGGGGTTATACAAGCATATACACATAACTCTCCAGCTCTCAAGGAAATTAAGGTTAAAATTAAAAGGGCTTATTTTAAAATACCTGAATTATGTGGGTTTCTCTCAATGCTATAGTTAAAATTGCAAGAACAGCTAGTTTCTGGGTCCTAGGTAGGTGGTAGTCAGGGATTAGTATCATGGCATTGTGGGGTGCTGAGACACAAGAAAAATTAAGCCCCTGTCCCCACACCCCTGCAATCTAAGCAGTCATTTTATGATGCTTTTCCTGTGATTTTTCAAAATGGAGCCTGGCCAGCACTGGCCTGGCAGGGCTTATTGCAGAGCTGACATGAACAGGGCTGGGAGCACTGAGGGCAAGTTCAGCCCTTCTGCTGAGGTACTGGCAGCTGAGAGAGGTGATTTACAATGGACCTGGGTTTACAGGGAGAGTTCATGTAAAGTCAGTTTTTCCTTGAATTCCTTCAGGGCTCCATATTCACTGTTTCATAAATATGGACAAGATCAAAGGTGTAATTATGTTGAATTATGCTAATTTACAAGAGCCTTCTGTTTCAGGCCACCTTGCAATATTTCAGCTTTTACCTGGGCTCCCACAAGCCCCTGCTAAGCTCCTGCATTTTACCTACACTGCTCCACTGTGGAGCACTATGGACTTCACTGGATTTTAAGGACCTGCTGAATAGGGTTTCTGACTGGAGTAAATACTTTTGGATTAGATTTGGACAGAGAAATAGCAAGCTCTTTCAGGTTAAAAAAATATATCTTGTGGCTCATTAGAAGTGGTTTTCCATGAGGATCTTCTGGATATCTGCAGTCAGTGCTGTCCCTTTCTCCCACACAAACTCAATACAGTCTGTCCAAAACCTTTCCTTGAATATAAATGTGTTTTTATCTGGGAGAAGGTCCACTTCACCACAGAGGGGCCCTTTCAGCAGGGCTCCACAATCCTCCTTGGCAGCAGCTTCTGTCCCCTGAGAATGGACCCTCCTCTGGCTTCCAGGATGAACGGCCTCATACCTCTTGGCAAGCTCTAAAAACTGGGCATCCCATCACTGCTTCCCACAACCAAACACCATTCTCATGGGCATGTTGGAAATTTATGAGTATTTTAAAGTAGAAGTCATTAGTTTTTTCTTTGTACCCTTTGTGTCTGGAGAAGACATGAGGAAAATGGATAAAAGCTTTCAGAAATACTGGTGGTGATAGAAGTACCTTGACAGGGGCATGTCTTTTGTTTTCTGGTTTTCAGATTTGGCTTGGTTGTTGATGTTTTGGTTGTTTTTTTTCAGACAGTACTGAGCACCCCCAGTTTTCAAGTCAGGTTTCTCTGAAGACGTGTCAAATTGGCTGTCCAGATACACCAATCATTTTTTGATCATTCAGGACGTGAAAGTCAGGCAGCCTGTTCCTTCTCTATATAAAAATAAAAGAACATGAGGAATAGGGGAAAAAAGAAAACTGTTTTGCATAGAGAAATAGCAGTTAGGAACTATGCTTAAGAAAATCGCAGAATACAAAAAGAAATTAAGAACTTCACAAAGAAAATCACTTTCACTGTGCCTGCTAGGATATCCAAATTTCTGCCTAGGCAATTAACAAAAGCAAGGTTACTACAACAGGTGTGATTCTAGTTTTAATATTATGTAGATTTGGAATAAAAAAGAGCAGTGACAGAAGGTCTGAAGATATTAATTCAAAAAAATATTTGGGTTTCAGACTATTTTGTGAAAGCATTATTTTCAGGAATTTTTATTTTCAAGACAGTGCTGAATAGGTAAAGGCTTTCTTTACTCAATTATTTAGTGCTCATGCAAGGTGCCAGATGGAGAGCCTTGGGAACACAGACCATCTTTTTATCTGCAAAACTGCCATAGAATGAAAGGTGACAAATTTACCAAGCTCCTTTCACAGGCAGCTTCTATGGCTGCCTGAGCCCTGATCTGGAGCTCTTGCCCCTGAATGGGTCAGGTTTGCTTTGCCACCCTGCTTGGCCCATGCAGCACTGAGTGTCCCTGCTGTAACATGTGACGAGGGTGAGAAGTGGTATGAGAGACAAGGCAGAGACCCAGCTCTCTTCCAACAGAAGGGCTGCTGCTTGCTCATCTTTCACATGTTCTGTTGGCAGGTCACTGACAAACCCAGTGGTGGATCTGCCTTGGGTTTGAACTGGTTCAACAAAGTGAAAGGTCTGGTGATGAGTAAAAGGAGATCACCTTTTGCCAGAGAGGGGGCTGGATGATTTAATAGGTTATTTATTCATCTGTCTCCCAGCTTTCATGATCCTGTAAGTAATGAGCCATCCAGTCTCTGGAACACTTCAGATTTGCAAAGCCCAGTCAGTGTGTAGATACTGGGCTTTGCAGATAAATAACGAATCTCTGTCCATATGGTAAAAGTCAAATAGATAACAAAAAAAATGATACAGTAAACAAGAAGGGCTAAGGAAGTGCATGGCTGCCATATGCCAAGGCACAAACAGATACAAATTTGCAAACAGGCGAACTTATTCAATTTGAGGTGATTTCCTTAGCATAAGGGCATGTCCTGGTTTGAGCCAGAATATAAGCTATTTTCTTTCTAGTGGTTTTACTTTTCAGTTAGGTGTTTTCTAAGTAGCAGCACTTGATGAAATGAACAGCATGTTTCTCAGTCAGTGTCTTCTTCTAGATTTGACAACGCTCCGTGTTTAAAGTTACTGCTGGAGAATGGTGTGCAGAACCAAAGCCACTGCTTAGTTCTGAAAAACATCTTGTGCTCCAGAAACAAAAGGGAGTAGGGGGGTCAGACCTGCAAACCTCTTTTAGGGAGAAGCAGATCAGACAGGTGACCAGAATTAACCAAAAAAAGTAATCCATCCCCTACACATCATACTTGGTATAAATTTGAGGGATCAAAAAGGTCAGGCTCTCTTTGTCCACAGCTGGTATCCTGGAAGGATCCATCCATTTGTCTGCCTTTGATCCTGATCTGTGTGTTCCTGAATCCCTGCATTCTTGTATCCAGCTCCTGTCTGCCACTGACTCCAGAAGTCGAGTCTAGGGCTTTTCCAGGGCCTCTCCTGCAGCCTTGGTGGTGACCTGAACATTACTGGGGGAGAACATCATAGAATCATAGAATAGTAGAATCAGAGAATAGTTTGAGTTGGAAGAGACCTTAAAGATCATTTAGTTCCACCCTCCTGCATGGGCAGGGACACTTCCAACTAGATCACATTGCTCCAAGCCCCATCCAACCTGCCCTTGAACACTACCACATTTGTATATATGTGCATATAAATTTATTTATTTATTTGTATATAATTGTACATATTCCATTAGCTTTCTCTTAATCATTATTGTTTCATTAAAACTGTGTAGTTTAGTTTCCAACCTGTCAGTCTCTCTCCCTTATTCTCTCTCCTCTCCCTACAGGGGAAGGGAGAGGGGTTAATAGAGACCATCTGTCATTTGTTTAATTGTTGGCCCAGTGTGAATTTGTGACAGGGCTTCAAAAGTCTGAACTGCAACTAACCTCACTGCTGCTTAATTTGGTGATGCAAATGGCAACCTGAAATCTCAGAAGTGGTGTGAGTCCACCTAAAACAAAGGCTGCTCTCTTCAAGCCAGAGTGGGATCACATCACCCAACTGAGAGTACAAATAAGAAAAAAGAAAGATAAAAGGTAGAAGTGCTGACAAAACTCTCATCACAGCCTAGAAGTGTATGAAAGGAATAAGAGACAATGAGCCTCCAGCCTACAAAATGTGTCCATGACTGATATATGGACTTATGTCCCCAAGGGCTCAAAACGAATGGTTCCTTCTCCAGCAGAAGAAACCTGATTGCGGAAACGATCTTCAGGTCCTGAGAATGTCCTCGTAGGAAGCCACATCAGCTACCCAGTGAGGTCTGACCTGTCAGATGGAGATAAAAGCATTGCTGTTTCCCTTGGAGCCTGCGAAAGAGAAGGAGGACTGTGTGTGCCAGCAGGTTCTGTGCCAGACTATAAGCAATAAAAGGAGTTTCTTCAGCCCCTGGTGAGGGAATGTGTGTAGGGCCTGGCTCTGATGCAGTCCAGACCTGAACTGTTCTCTTCCAGGAAGAGTTTCAGGACACCTGCAAAGGCAAGCTGAACTGTAACTTCAGACCCCTGCTCTGGAGACTGGCTAGTTTGCTTCAGGCTGACTTATAGCACTGAACCAGTGCCAGAGCATGGATAATGTGACCAGCTCTGTTCTTAAAGATGAGGTGACGGAGATGCAAGAGGTTGGTTCTTCTGGCTCTAAGAATTGGAAGAGCCAGCTGTGAAGAAGTAAGCACCAAGAGAGGATGATATGACAGAGGGGAGCCATCTTCCAGATGTTCACATACCTGATCTTGTGGAAACACCAGCCAGCTCCAAGGAGGCAAGACCCAAAGGGCTCTCTCCTCACAGCAGCTCTGAATTAAAGGTCCCAAGGAGACCCAGGCAGCTGGATACATTATTTTGTGGATCTGAGTCATGATGTCCTACAGAATCAAACTACACACTGAGGCCTGAGATTTTTTTTAAAAAAAGTCTCTCTGACTGTCTTGTTAGTTTTCCACTTCAGCCTGCCACTGTCTTGTACTGTGGAGCCCCACATTGGACACCAGTGCAATTTTCATAAGTCCTGCATGGAGAACTTGTAAAAACCATCTCCCTCGACATGCTGGCTGCACTTTCAGTAATGCAACCCAAAACAGTCTGGGAATATCAGCCTGTCCCTGTTTCCACCTTCTTTCCAGTCCTTTGCTGCTTTGGAGCTGAGTCAGGAGTTCCTGTTCAAACCAGCAGCTCTTCCTTTCATATAGATCATGTGGTGCAGGGACTGCCAGAACTGGTGCCACTTCATTATAGGGCAGGTGTGAAATAAGACCATTTTTGTTACAAAATAATTATATTCATAGCAACAGTGAATACTGAGTTTTTGAGAAGGGGCTGGAGTCAGAAAATCCCAGCACCCATTGGAGATGAAATTGTGCCAGTCTGCACAGAGAATTCCCATCTCTGCTGTGTGACATCTTATCTTGACCAAAACTTGGTCAGCATAAATTCTGTACAAAGAAGAAACAGCAAAAATCCAACAGAACCAGGATGATGAAGAGGGTAAGTGGTTTTTCATTACTGTGAAGGGTGCACCAGAAGCTAAGATGCCATTTCAGGACTCTGGGAAGCATTTTTCATGGGAAGCTGGAAAGTGTGAGAACAAAAGCACCTCTAGTGTAGAAACAACCCAGCTTGGAGTTCAACAGCACAGGCAGGCAATCACGTATCACAGTGAGAGATGTGCTGCCAGAGAACACCCTAGATGGAATATCCTAATCTTCAGCACAAAGATTCCCAATAAATACAAAGGAACGAGGTAAGTAATCTCGTATCATAGAAACATCTAAGATTTGGATTAACCTCCCTAGGTCTTAAATTTCATTGCTTCACATGGGGCCAGTGTGTCTCAGGTTAATTACCTGGACCTCTAGTAATTGGCCCAAATACAGCACAAGGAGATTTTCATGCTAAGCCAACATCAATACTGTGCATCAAAGGCTGCCCTGAATTCTCCCCCTCAGTTGCTCAGTCATCTTTGATCTAAAAAATGAAAAGATTTTGTTGTTATTTTTATTCCTTCTCCCACACCCCAAGATTGAGGTTATTGAAAATATAAACAGAAGAGAGGTGGCAAAACATTAAAAAAAATAAAAATTGTAAAGAGAACGAGGGATGATGGAGTGGAGTAAACAAAAAGAAATAGGCTTAGAAAAGGAAAATGCGTGGCTAATGGGAGAGAGATTGATGCTGTAGACAGGGGATATGACAGCAAATGGGGTGGTGAAGAAAAGCCCAGGCATAGTGTTATGAATAAGAAAAAAGGGATCAGTCCATGACTTCTGTATGATATAAGAATCAAGTCTTGTCTTAAGGCATCCACATGCCAGCCATCTGACCTTGCTGTGGTCTGCTTCAGAAGCCACAAGGAAGCCACTGAGACCTGCAGCACATATGCAAAAAGGCCTTGCACATATGAGCCTTGTTGAGAATAATAATTTTTTTGGGAAACAGATGTTCATATGTGAGTCCCATGCTACTGATATAAAAAGCAAAGGGGGCCCATACCACCCTCTGTTGGAGGGAAGGATCTGCTCCATCCATGCCCAGCTTGAGGGAGTAAACCAAGCCTCTCATGCGCAAAAGAAGGGAGGAAACCAGAAGAGCTGGAGAGGAACATGTGGAGGAAGATGGGAAACAGAAAGGAGAGAACACACAGAATTTGGGGATTTGGGGATTTGGGGATTCAAAGTCTTTGTTCTAAGTTGCACTGGGGACTCAATTCTCCCAGCAGTCCTGAGTCCTTCCTCTTGGCAACTCCACAAAAAAGAACTTGCTTTTAGCAACACTGAGACTAAGTAGACTTGAGCCCTGGAGTTATGAAAATTTGGCTCCAGGAAGAGTTGTTCGCAAGCTTCTCATTCAGACTTGAGCTTCAGGCCTGTTAATTACAGAAGAACAGATGCCCAACATGGAAACCTGGATGAACTCACAAAATGCATGAGGACACTCAGACCTTAATCCTCCAGTCTGGCCTCGCTCCTAATTTACAGGCCCAGGAAATCTGTTTCCAAGAAAGTGTCTTCTTCCTTATCCTGTGCTGATACTATCTCTCCTCCCAGTGATCTTACATCCACCTCTGTGGAGCTCAACGTTGGGGAACACAGCCTAGAAAAGTATTGCAGACAAAAACAAAAAAAATAAAAGCAAGAGAGATCTATTCATGACCTTGCAAAATGAAATGTTTGCTCTTGTTTGATGTCAAGCTGATTTCTTAAAGTGAGTAAAAATTAGCTCTCAGTGAAATACTGTTTCAAACAGCTCCAAATGCACGTTGTTCACTGACCCTTCATTCTCCAGCTTGGCCACTAAACTGGAAAACTTACTATTTGCACAGCTCTAATTGTGAATAATTTGTGTTCTTGGCTATAAAAACAATTTTTAAAATACGCAAATAAGAACAAAGAGAAATAAAAAATCAGGAACATGCAACAAGCAAAGAGACAAGACAAGAGAGAACAAAAATTATTCCTGAAGATTTTCAAGCTTGTTTGGCCAAAAGGCCACCAAAAATTTTTGCTGTATTCAAATAAAACCTCACAAAAAATTCCTTCTGACTTGTAACCAAATCAAATACTGATCAGAAATAAATTTCAAAAGTTGACAATGTGAATCACGAACAAAAAAGCCTCCATGTTCTTCATTAAAAACTAACACAATTTTGTTAGGAGTGAAAATGTGTTTGTCTGGGCATCTGATGTGAGACAGCATCAGGCAGCATCTCCAAGGTAAACAGATTAAATAGGAACTCCCTTCTATATCCCTGCCAGAAAAACAGCAAGTATGTTTGACATGCTAAAAATGTGCCTACTGTTATGTTGACATTTAATTGGAATCATTAGGGAAAATGACCTTAGCAAACGTAGCTTTACCTCCCCACCTTTTGTTGCTGTATTTTTTCCAGTCTCCTCAGTGTGCTCCTGCATTGCAGGCTGATACCTGAGCCTTGCCTTTGCTGTGTGTTAGGGCTCTCAGCAGCGTGCCATCTGGAGCAGCACGCTCGTATGGAAACCACTATCAATTCCCCTGCAGAGTAAGGTAACGGGATTCATTCTCCCTTCTTCCCATTACAGTCTTGTAAAGGCCAAATCCTCCCTCCACTTACACTGCAGAAAGTCCCATCCACCCAGTGATGCTATGCTGCATTTACACTAATGCAACTGAAGGCTAATTTTGGCCCTCAGTTATTTGTATATTCGAATATGAACTTAATGTGGGCCATTTTCTGGGCTTGATTCCTCTCTGCAACGTGTATCAATTTACTGAAAGTGAGAGTATCCTTCTTAGCTTCCCGTATCACAGGTACACAATCAGGACATGGGCAGGGAGAGAGTTTTCATTTTACCAATTATGGCTGTGGTGGCAGTAGGATGAGATTGACTTGCACTTACATCCATTACTGTGTTGCAAGTTTTGTTCAGTGCAGAATATTTTATATGATGGTTTCCTTCTGTATCATATGGCAGTCAATCCTTCATAATCTTAAGTTCTCTTTCCTGGTTGAACTGCTCTCCTCCCAGTGGAGCTGGTTTGCATGTTGATTTGAAATAGAATGAAAACTCAGTGAACTACAAAAGCCTGTTGCAGAGATTTTTGGTGATGTATGACCAACATCCTCTTTTTTCCTTGGCTATTATTTCCTTCAGCATCTGCTCAGCTGATTAGTTTTAACGAGCAGTAGCTCCACCAGTGCATAAGGGAATTCACAGCTCAATGGGTAGGGGGAAAGGAAAGGAGCAGCAGAAAATGGCTGCATGCAGGTGGCTGTCTCCAGAACAGGTAACTTTATATGCACATCAGAAGTGACAGGAGGACACACTGTGCTTGTACACTGCAGCCCCCGAGAAACCCTGCCACAGTGAGTAGTGGTTCCCATTGGAAGAGGCTCTTTCAGGTCCCAAAGGACAGGCAGCCATTACAGATACACAGGGAAAAGCAAAGTTATGTCTTGGAACTGTTGTGTCTCCAGGTACCTGTAAGCCATGACCAGTTATTTCCCTAAAAATGCCATGTCGTGCTATGCATGATCAGAGGAGGAAACCTGCATGCTTGGATCTTGAATTTTGTCATTTTCTGCTGCCTTGCCTGATTGTCCTGTGTTTTTTCCTGGGGCCAGGTTTCCTCCTCCTGTCCTGTGCCTGTGCCTGCAGAGAAGCCCGTTGGTGCTGAGCGGGAAGCACAACGAGAAGAATCCAAACAGCAGCTGTGGGAGAACCAGGCCTGCAAACACTCTTTGCAGGCAAAGCTGCCTGCTTCAGCCTCAGTGTTTGCTACAGTTTCTGTGCCTGGAACATAAAAAAACCTGAAGGATGTTGGTTCCCCAGTCGTGAATGGGACTTAAAGCTGGAGGGCACTTCTGTAGCTCTGCTTGCTGCTACACATCTGAGGTGCAGAAATATCAAGGTAGAACAAGTCAGAACAGAAGCAAAGCTATCTCACTCCTGGCCTGGTGTCTGTCATTGCCTGGAACAGTCTTCCTCTCTCCATCACTGCAGAAGTCATTCCAGCAGGAGACTGAGGATGCCAAAGACTGCTGAAATAATTGTAGTGGGCAGAAGTTTCCCTGCAACCCATGGCGAGATGGCAGCTGTCCCCCTGCGTTCGTGGAGGAACGTGTTGGAACACTCCCTGAAGGTGTCAGGAGGGGTGAACTTGGCCAGTGGACTTGGATTTTGTGGCCGGTGGACTCAGATTTGCAGCCAGTGGAAGACGCTGGCACCAGGGGAGGCGCCAGGGGAGTTGCTGTTCCCAAAGCAGCCTGTGACTCTGTGGGAAGCCCATGCTGCAGCAGCTCCGGGCCTGGTGGGAAGGACTCATGAAGGAGAGGTTCATGGAGGACTCTTTCCAATGGGAGGGACCCTGTGGGGAAGCAGGGAAGGACTGTAAGGAATCCTTCTTCCTGAGGAGGAAGGAGCAGCAAGAACCACCAGCCTGTGAACTGACTCTAAACCCCATCCCCTGTCCCTCTGTGCCACTGGGGGGAAGGAGGGAGAGAAACCGGGAACAAAGTGATTTGGGCCCAGGAAGAAGGGAGGGGTGGGGTAACATATGCAAGTCCTGCTCTTTGTGTTGTCTGTGTCCTGTGTGTGTTTGATTAGTGTGAAATTAAATTATTATTTTTCCCCAAGTTGAGTCTGTTTTGTTCGGGACCTTAATCGGTGAAGAACCCTCCTTGTCCTTTGTCTCAACCCATGAGCTTTGTCCTCCTCATCCCACAGTGTGTGTGTGATGGAGGGAGTTGAGTGAGCAGCCATGGGGCTGTTTCTTTGTTCTCTTGTTGGGCCCAAACCACGACACCATCGCATGGTGACTGTGTGGTTTGGGTAAGCAACTCCCAAAACGGGTGAGGCAGGGGCTGTGGCTGAGAAACACACCAGACACAAGCCACCCTGCTGGACATGGCAGCCCTCAGTAGCAGCCTGGCCTCTGCCACCCAGGGATGCCTGGAGCTGCAAGTTTCCAGAGCACAACCCTGGGGGCTGCCCCTGCACAGCAGCTGTGGCCTGGAGCTGCAGGAGAGGCAGGGCAGGGGTGCTGAGCACCAGCATCACCCTCTCATATCTCCTCCATGTGGGGGTAACTACAGTAGGACCTTAGGGTCCCCTTTCCCACCTATGAGCCCTATACCTCCCTCAGCTTTGGCTGTTTCCTCCTGAAGAAGAGGGAAGAAGCTGGCTGTGCTGCTGCATTGTGCAAGAGGCTGGGGCTGCCTGAGCAAGCCTGGCTGCACCCCACCAGGCAGCTGGACCCATTTTGACATGTCCTGTAGACCCACCCCAGGTGCTGCAGGAAACAAACATTTTCCATTTTCCCTTCCTTTGTACAGCTTTCCTCTCTAGACTGGTGAGAGCCATTTGCAGTATCAGGTCATATTTGTAAGGTATAGTTGATAAAAGTGTATTTATTGTCCTGACCTGACTGAAAAGCCCTCCAATGCACTCATTGTCCAGATTGCTGGAGGAGTAGGTCCACCACTGGGGTATCTCTCACCATAGGTCTACTGCTGCCTGAAAAAAGCCCAAGAGAAAAGATCCACAGTATGTATGGTCAGACTGCATTGCACAAAGCCCATATGGAGTCTATCTTTAGCCTTTAAAAAAAAGAGACAGTGATGGTTGCCCAGAGATACAGGTTTTCCTCCCCTTGCTGTCTTGCACTGAAGGAGCCCCCAACATAACAGTGCTGAGCTACATCATGTAGGGGCTATCACTTGGCCACCAGCATCCAGCTATTCCACCAACAGCTGTGCTGGTTTCTGTAATGCATGAAGGTGATAAACACCTGGGAAGGTTTCCTTGCTCTTCCTCAGGCCTGTATGGCTGAGGTGTGTCACCTGCTGTGGGGCCAGGCTGAGCTGGGCTGGGCTGCCAGGAGCTACATCTCCTCTCTGCAGATTACCACCACTGGTACTGTGGGCACACAGGGATTGCACTTGATCCCTGACTCTCATCTGTCCATTTAAGTTAACCACTTTTTTTACCTGAGTATGTTCAGCAGAGGTTTTGACAGGTGAGCTTTGGGAGCAGAATGGGCAGGTGGAACAGTGGCATCTACAGCTCTGTGGAAGTGACCATCTGCTTCTATGGTGAGAGAGAGGAGGTGAGCCAGGCTGGGGCATGGCTGTGCCCCAGGTAGCTGCAGCCAGGCCGACAGTCACTCTGTGCCTCTTGCTGCCATTGTAAATGACACTAGAAACATTCTTCTCACTTCTTAAAAATTGGTCAAAACAACAGAGCTGTAGAATCACACGCCACATGAGGGAAGCTCACAGAGATCCTCTTTACTCTCTTTTTTTCCTCTTTTCCCTGCAAGCATACACTGGTTATCCAGCTTCTATTTCTCAAGCTGTCTAAAGTGCACTGTTTTCCTACAAACTATGATGAGGGCTTTTATGTGCCAGAGATGACACAGCTGGATTAGATGGAACCCTAGGCTAACACAGGGGCTGGAGGATGCATGGTTCCTGTGAAACACTTGCACTGCACTGCACAATGGTTTGGGGAGCTACCAGTTCATAGGCAATAAAAATCAAAGCAGCCTGTGCCATCCTCCTCCATGTTTCCACCTTATCAGGACTCCCCTAAGCTGATGATGAATCACCAAATCACCAAGGCTGGAAAAGACCTTTAAGATCATCAAGTCCAGCCTATGACCAACACCACCACATCAGCTAGACCATGGCACTAAGTGCCACATCCAGCATTTCCTTGAACACATCCAGGGACTGTGCCTCCACCACTTCCCTGGGAAGTCCCTTCCAATGTCTAATCATCCTCTCCATGAGAAAGTACTTCCTGGTAGCCAACCTAAACCTCCCCTGGAGCAGCTTGAGGCCATCCCCTCTTGTTTTGTTGCTAGTTGCCTGGAAAAAGAGCCCAGCCCCCACCTGACTACAACCTCCCTTCAAGTAGTTGAAGAGAGTGATAAGGTTGCCCCTGAGTCTCCTCCAGGCTAAAGGAAGTATGAAGGAGTGAAGTGAATAAAGTTTCTGTCCTAAAGCACTTCCAGCTGAAAGGCAATGATGGGACAGAAATGTGCAAATGTTCTGTTAACCAAATAGCTCATGGAGCAGTTGATCACCAGCCAAGCATTGGTTTGTTCTGACAATCTTTAAGAGGACCTGGTGATTCTCAGACTCCAGAAATGTTAGGAAGGGTGTTCAACTGTTACCTGTTTCCTTGCAGTGATTTTGAGTTAGTGAGTGCTTTTTGTGCTATATATAAATACTATCAAAAGTAAACTTGAAGTTTCTTGTCCACGGTACCCATAGATCTAACATATTTGCTAACTCTCTACCTGAAATTAGTAATTTCCTATGGAGAAGGAATAAGTCTTCTTCCCTCTGAGTGAGGATCATTTCCTATGCCTGTCCCACATCTCTTTGTTTATGTTTATATATTCCTGACATCTTCAAAATCTTATCCTGGGTAAAACATTCAATTACTTACTCTGCCCTGTGAATGTTTGATGACATTACACAGAAACCCCAGCCTGGATTGCCCCTTGCACATGTTACACTTCGGATTGTTCAGTTACTTTTTGTTCACAGTTTATGATGGACATATTTTTTACATGCTACTTGATAAATAACCCAACTTCCCATCAATGCGTGCATTGTTTTCTTAAAAACCCTTACAAATCCATTTCAGCCAGTGGATTACTGGTTCACCTGAAAATCTGTGTTTGAGTGTGCATCATTTGTTAACCACTTTCTGAGGTTTTCTTTCAGAAAGACAACAATCTTTGAGTTAAGCAGTGTCTAAGGAACAAGCAGGTCTCACTGCACAAGTGTGGACTGTCCAAACATAATAAAAGAGCTCAGGTATAACACACACCTCTTCCTTGATAGTGTCCTTCTGTTCATCTCCCCTAGAGCCAGGAGAAGGAGCTGGACTCCTCAGGGCCAGCAGCATTGGCCCTTTCAGTCCCAGAATGAAGAACTATGCATTAGACTATGATCAAAACTGAGCTGCTAAATTAACTTCAGGAAGCACATTATCAGTGTACTGACACTGCAGGATAATCCAGGAGACGGCCACTGTTGTGGTGGGGCTGTACAGAGCTTTAGCACAGTGGGGACCTAGGACATCACTCCTTCCCAGGTGCTGCTGCAGTGTGTGGTGAGACAAGGGAGGGCTGGATTCAGCCCCAGCTTCTCTCAGCATTCAGTACTCCTGCAGTGGGATGAGGTCAGGAGTTTTGACTGTTGTTTTCTCCACTCAGAAAATGCTGATCAGCTGAAAGAAAATTTTTTCTTGAAAAAAAATTCTGCTTTTCTTGAAAAACGGTGCATAAGAGATCAAAATAAGTAGACAATAAATGCAACGTCAGCTCTTCCACAAATTAAGTATCCTGACCATTTTTACTAGCTCTTTTGGTGTCTTCTTTACTGCCAGCATATGAAATACTCCTTTTCCTCTGTGGAAAACAGAATAAATTTCATAATCTTAAAAAGCATGGTAGAGTGTGAAAACTCTTTTCAGCACAGTTTAATTTGACTTTAAGAAATTTAGTTTCTCTCCACTACCCACAACTGTCAGATCATTTCACCTTAGTAAGTCATAAATTGAAGAGATGAACCAAATGAAAAATAAAAAGGAAGAATATTTGTAGTCTTATTTGTCAATTAAAAAAATACTTAGATGATGCATGTTAACTACAGATACTGCAAAAATCAGAAGAACAATAAAATTAATCCAAATCAATGTGAGTTGCTATCCACTGCCATCTGCCCCTCACACTTCAGCCATCACATCGTGGCAGCTGGACATGCAGAACAAGCTGATTCATTTGGTTTCTGCTTCTCCTCATCTCAGAGCAGAACCAGAGTTAAACCCACTGTGACTTTCTCATGGTGACCCCTTCTTATCTACAGATGGTATTTACAAACCTCAGGGCCTCCTGACCAGGGCACGTGGTGCTCAGCCTCCCAGCCTCACATGCTCCTTTCTCCTCCTGACAAAGACAGTCTGGGAACTGGGGCATCACGGCGGGGTTTAATCCTCCCTGCCATAGCCCTGGTGGCTCCTAGACAGTGTTTCTCTGGCAGAGAGAAGAAACATGTGATGAGGCACCCGGCCGTGTGCACCATGAAATTTCCCCCATCTTAATTTATTTTAATGAGAAATTGCTCAAGTCTGTGAAGAGCTGGTGTTTTCTGGCTCTTAACCTGGCTCCATCACTGTCTCTGGAAAAACTGCACCCTGTGTATCCTGCTTACCTCCTCCCCTTCCCCAGCCCCTCCAGCAGGTGATGGGCTGGGGGGGACAAGGTTTTCGAAGTAAAGGGGTGCTAAGGGCAGGCAGGCAGACTTCCAGCTAGGCAGAGAGCAAGTTCTCCATCACACAAAGTTACTTCCCATGTTGCAGAAACCACAAATGCCCACTTTATGTTCAGAGCAAACAGGGGTGCTGCTCCAGCGTGAGGCCTGCCAGGCAGCGCGGAGCAGTGCTGTGCATTGTGTTTGTTACCTCTGAAGTGCAACATCGAATTATTAAACTTTAATAGCACTAGAGAGGCTGGGGCATGAAACCCTCAGCGTGCATTCATAATGGGCAAAGGGAGAAGCCTTTCAAGCCAGATTTATTTCTGCACTCTTGAATAGCTGCTGAGAAAAGGAGGGTCTGGGTTGTGAGGCTCCACCGCCCTTCCTTCTGCCCTCTAGTGCCGGATAGAAAAATTAAATTTAAAGAAAGGAGACTGCAATTTTCTTCTTGCAGTGCACTAGAAGAGGAGGGAGAAAACATTTTTTTTTAGCTGCATGTTTTAATACTGGTTAAGGTAGAATATATCAGAAAAAGGTAATGTCAGGGAGGCCACTGTCAGGCAGGGTTTAAGGTGCCTTTCAGGAGCCAGCTCCACCTCCACCGAGGGTGCTGGGGACAGGGCACGATGGCATTGCTCCTGCTGTTGAACTCGACCCACGTCTGCCAAAAGTGATCGAGAATCCAGAGCAAGTCAGGTGCTCACTGCTTCGTGCTGCAGGTCAGGAGAGGTTCATCTCAGTAACCACCTCAAAATGTGTCTGTTCCGGTCTCCTGCTTCCCTTAGATTAAAACCCTGACAAAGCTTTGTGCCAAAATATTTACACTAGGGAAGTGCCTGCTGTTTAACACTTTGAACCTCATTTAATTCACACTTGTTCTTAATCTCTGCCTCTGAACACCACCTCATCAGACTGAGTCAGATCTGTTACCCTGACTGCTCTCTTCCAAAAATGAGGTGGGAAAGGAGGCTGCCCTGGAGGAGCACACTCAGGGCTGGCACTGGGTTTTGTATATTTCCATGCTTGATGTCTTTTTGCTCACCAAAGGTGTAATGAAAACCTGATATGATTTCTGATATGATGCTGATATGATTTCAGCAGCTCCTGTAAAATAGGGGAGCTGTTACCTGCATATTCAGCTGCCAAAGTAGATGAGAGCTTTGGGACATCCCAGGTACAAACATCAACAGGAGAAGACGAGAAAGGGGAGAAAGGGCTGGCTGAGTCTAAACAACAGGCTTTACTGATATAACCCAGGGATGGTTTGGAGGAGCCGGCAGGCTAGTTTGTGGGGCTGGAAATCAATTGCCCCAAGGTGCTAATGCCAAGCAAGCCTAATGAGGACTAGCATGGCTGAGCAGGCTTAGCCACCAAATCGCCAAGGCGCTCACAGAAGGACAGTCAGCACTCCTCAAGCTATGAGGCTGTGTTGCATTGGCCCCAGTTCCCATCAGACTGCAGTTTTGAAGCTCGAACATCCTTCTGATTGAGGCCACACACAGGATGGGAGATCCCGACCAGCCACTCAAGCCTGTGAAAGTGCACTGCCCTGGGATGTGTGAACTCTTCTTCCTTGCATTTCTTTCATGCTCCACTACTTCACTCCTACCTTCCTCACCTGCTGCTTTGCCTTTCTCCTGGGCCAGTGAAGTGAGACCCTGACCCATCCTGTCCCTCCCAGGGTTCTGGCTGCCACCAAAGGCTCCCTTGGAACTGCCGTGGGCACCAAGAATATCCCAAGCATGAGTTGTTCCCCCAGTCTTTTTCCGTCCTCTTCATTTTCCTCCTCTGTGTGCATCTTGTAGTCACAGAGGAAGCAATTAGGATGAGTGACCAAAACCAAGTCTTCCCTCTTGTCTTTGTAGTTTGACAAAACAAGAGCTTTAAGCCACATCCTCCCTTTGAAAAAACAAGTTGTTATTATTATGTACATTTTGCCTAACTACTCAATTTTAATTTCAAAATGCTTATTATTGTTTTTGATCTATTTCTCTTGTGTATCCTAATCAGGATGTTTTGAAACTTTGGCGTTAATTTTCCAGTGTGTTACGCCCTCGACTCCAAGCCCTGCAAGGTGATGAGCTGTTCAGTGTCACACAGTGAGAAGTTCAGGTTTAAAGTGCTGCTTCCCTCAGTCTGTTTATTTGTTTAATTAGTTCCTCACATCCTCATACAAACAGGAGTTCTGGCAGCTCGGGGCATGGGCTGTGCACATAGCCAGGAAAGGTGTCCAGGGAAGCCAGTGCCATTTTGGGCTGCCTACAGCCCTGCCAAAACCAGGATCCAAGGGAGCCTGCAACTGGGGGCAGGGGATGCAGGGGAGGACACAGCAGTGCAGCTTCAGCCAAGGTACAAAGAGTTGGCTATGACGTTGCTACTAAAGAAAAGATAACAGGACAAACCCCCTGCTTTAGTCAGGGGTCTGCTGAGGTCTTTCCTCCCACATTGAAACTGGAGCTTCAGGAGAACGCTCATTTTCTGTCCTTTTTCTTCGGCTCCCTGCTGTTCTCAGGGACTTCCAATCTGACATACACTCTGTGGGAAGGAACTATGAAATACAGGAATTTTTTATGGCAGCTGCTTCTGCAGACTGGTACAGGACAACATTTCAGGGAAGATGCTAGTGATGCCTTCAAATACCAGCTCTCACAAGCTGTGCTGTAGTCACAGTGCATGCTCGTTGTGCCTTTTTCCAGCTAGTTGTGAGTAACTCCAGCCTTCTTTCATTGTATCAGGCTGTGGAAATAGTCAGAATTCCACAGCAAAATGCCAAGACCTGAACTCACCCAAAACATGACAGACAAAGTACAGGGGAATTCTCTGAAGTTTGTGAAAGATGGGGAAAAAATTGGAAGAAGACAAGGAAAAGACATCTTGTAGCAGCAAGCTTGGATGGAAAAGCTGAGGTTCATCTTTGTCTGTCAGAGGCTGAAGTTTATCTTTGCATCAGTTACTCCTGCGATGCAGGAGAACATGACATGCTCTTTTTGAACAAACAGGGTAGCATCATAGAAATTGAGCTTTCCGACATAATTTTCTCCTCTTTATGGAAGCAATTCCCAGGATGCTTGGACAACTCTCAATCCAAGCTTCTTCTGTTTATCTTCTTAGGGACAAGCTGTGACACAGGGCTGCTCAGGGGCAGAGGTGCTGGAAGTCACAAGCTTTGCCTTCACATTACACAGGTAATTAAATAAGTTCCTTTCTCCCTCACCTACCACTCAATCTCCCCCAGTCCAAAGATAATGTGCCACTTTATGGTGCTTTAGTGAAAGCAGGGTGTCTGTCTCACCTGACACCATTTAATGAGGGGAGGACCCAGGGGCTTCATGGGGAAAAAGACAACACCAGAAACAGTCAGCTGAAAACTGCACATGGCTGTGCCAGCAGGTCAGGTGGCCTGCAGGACCTGGGCGGGGGTTAAGGGAACAAGACCACACAACCACACCTTGGCTGGGAACATCAGTGACCTCCTGAGATTATCCAGTCCAACCTCCTGCTCAAGCAGGGTGAATCAGAGCAGGTTGCTCAGGGCTATGTCTGCTGATCAGGTTTGAATAACTCCAAGGGTTAAGCCCCCACAACCTCTCTGGGCAACCTGCTCTAGTGCTTGGCCATCCTCCCCATAAAAAAGCTTTTTCTTATGCTCCAGCATAATTTCCTGTGTTTCAGTTTGTGCCTCTCATCTGTTCTCTGAATACCATGAGAGGATCCTGGCTCTTTTTCACTCCCCCCACCAGGTATTTATACACACAGATAAGATCCCTCTTCAGTTTTTCTTCTTCAGTCCCAGTTCAGGACTGGAGAAAAGCTGCAGCAGAGCCATGTGGTTCTGGATGGGTGATGGATAAGAGTCAGCAACAGCTCCATGGGCAGAATGATGAGGATCTCAGGAGCAACAGCTCCTACTGAGTCGCTGCTGGTCTCAGTCGTGCACAAACACCATAGCCCAAAGCAGCCTCTTCCTCGGCCAGCCCAGTCTGCCCCAGTGGCTGCCCACAGGCACCAGGGCTGGAGGGCTCTGGGTGGCTGATGTGCTGGGCCCATCACTAAAATGCAAGGAAAGCGAGGGAGAAAGGGAGATGATGATGGTGCATGTGTCCTCCTTACAGCAAGGGCAACTGTGTTTTTCTTACAGCAAGGTTGTTGTCCTGGGCTTTATTTTCTGTTTTGCGCTCTTCCACTTCTCATGTTTGTGTTTGCAGAAACCATCCTACAGTTGCTATGTGTAAGTCAGTCACTTGTTGAAGTGTTGCTTCTCCAGACAAGCCTTCCTGTCCCAGTCTGTCCCTCTGCTGCTGCAGCCCATGGTGAGGTGTTCAGGCATCCTGCCAGTGGGAGATGCACAGTGGAGATCGTGCTGCCACAGCCCATGTTTGCACACACTGGGAGCACTGAGTGGGGAGTACAGCAGGGACCCCACATGGCCCATGGAGATAGCCACCTTCCATCACCTCTGATACTGTCCTTAGTCAGACCCCACCTGGGACCTCCTCCTACCTGAGCTAGCTCAGCTGTATGCCTGCCCCAGCTCAGCAGCAAAGATGATCCCTCACCCAGCACAGTTTTGCTAACCCATGCCAGATGCGTTGAGTTAAACCCACACTATAGCTTATTGTTGCTGATACCAGTTTGGGATGAAGCCAAATCTCTCCTTCCCGGCTTGGCACACAGTGTTACTGCTTGCCATGGGTGCCTGAATCCCTGAAATTTCAGCAGCAGGGCCCAGTGGTGGCTCCATGGCTCCTTCCTGTCCCTGCTGTGCAAAAACATCAAATTCCCCATTGCCTTTTCCCGGATGCCTTGGATGCTTCAGAGGCAGTGCAGTGCATCAGCTGCTGCAGAGCTGCTCTGACAGACACGCCAGGGAGAGGGAGAGCAGGGAAGAGCCAGGCACAGCCAGAGGCTCCCGACCTGAGACAGAGTTTATTTTTAGTGCTGAGAGCTAAGGATACGGCAGGAGCCGCTTCCCTCTCGTCACTCTGACGCCATCACCCGCCACCCACGCACCCGGTAAGTGGGTTATTGTAGCCCATCGGACTCCCAGGGAGAGGGAAGAAAGCAAAAAGGTCACTTCTCTCCTCGTGCCAATAAGCAGCAGAACACATTCAGTGCTGGGGTATCCATGGGTGGCCTCCGGTTTCAAGCGCTGAAGGTGGCTTGTACAGGACATCATCTCTCCTGCTGCTCAGAGCCCCAGGACTGTAAGCCCCAGGACTATAAGTCACTGCCCTCCCAAATCCATGACATATCCCAGAGCTACAGCACTTACTGAAGGCTTTGGTCTGTCTCAGTTGATAAACCACTTTCTGTATCCTTGTTTTTTTCCCTGACATGTCAGTATCCTTTCCTCCCTGCTAGACATGGCTAAAATCACTGTGATCCCAGCTACCATCCCTCTTCTCAGCTGCCTTCTCTGTCATATTAATTTTCCCACCTGACATATCAAAATTCACACTTGTCTGAGATGTTTCTGTGTCCTTTGTGCCACAGTATTTAAAGAGACTCTCAAGTGGTAAGGTTACCCTCATCTAACGTAGGGAAGCAGTGCAAACTCCCCACCCCCATGCCACCAAGAGATGAG
Source organism: Apus apus (assembly GCF_020740795.1). NCBI lineage: Eukaryota > Metazoa > Chordata > Aves > Apodiformes > Apodidae > Apus > Apus apus. Next base: position 11,188,036 of record NC_067283.1, read on the forward strand.
CAACATGCCCAGCACTGCAGAGACCATCCGTGCCCTTTCACACCTCTGGTCACAATATTCCCTCCTTTCCTATTTTTTCTCCAATTAGTATCAATTTGTTGCTCTTCCTTTGTCACCATCCACTGTGTCCTTCCAGCAGAGAGCTCCTTGCTGGGAAGTTTCAGCCCATTCTCTTGTACTTTTCCTCCACATTTTCCTTCCTCCAACTCACATATTAAAATTTTCTGGCATCACCAAGGCTCTTGCTGAAGTAGCACATCTCTGCTCTTCATCTGCCTAACCATCTGCTTGCGAGAGCACGGGGCAGGGGGTGTTTCTGCAGAGATTTGGAGACTGAAGGCCAGAAGGAACCAGCATGATCTAGATCAGCTGTCCAATAAATGCTGTAGACAACCAGGCAGCAGTTCCTATAGCAAGTCCCTCATCACGCACTGCACTTTCCCTAACCAGTGAAGACCATTACTTCTTGGGTTTTGGGTTTGTTTTGTTTTTAATAGCATTAATTAAAATTTGTTTTGTATTATGAAAATATATAAGTTTACAGGGAGAGGACAGCTAAGGTTTGGAAATCTTAATGACCAGATTTGGGAAGACTCTGAAGTCTCAGGACAGCAGCAGTTATTCAGGTACGTGAACACAGAGACCCAGAGTTTTAAACTTGCACAGTTTTATTAGAAAACAGTTCTATCCACTAAAACTTTGAAATTCCTAAATGTTTCCTTCTAATGAATAATGATCGTCATCTTCTCAGGGAGATCTACAACAGCCAGGAGCTGGTGTTGTGCTGAAACTAATCCCTTGCGTGAATGCAAAGCAGTGTAACGGGAACCTCCTATTCATGCCAGCCCATACACTGTTGGAAGGAGCCCTAAGGATCACTGTGGCAGCAGGAGTGGAAGCCACCTTGCCATCTAGCCCTGGGCTCACAAGCCCTTCAGGCACCAAGGCTAAAGCTATCCCAAAGAGCTCTCTGAAGCTACTGATGCCAGGTATCTGTACACCCACGAGCTCAGCCTTGCTCCCAGCCACCTCACTCCCAGCTGTCATTTCAGCTCATCTAACCATCACCATCCCGTAACCTCAGGAGACTGAAGAACCTAACAAATCTTAGCACAGATGGAAGCCTGCTATGCTCAATTCCCAGCCAAGGGGTACATTACAGGACAGACAGATTTGCCCAGTCTGAGCTCTACTAGGTGTTTTACATGTCTCCAGTTTAATTCTGCCTTCCAGTAACACCACCAGACACAGGGAAGACTAAAGCCTCCTCACCCCACAAACACAACCAGTAGACTCTTATTTGGCCCTGGCAATAACTTAGCTCTTACTAGCTCAAGTCAGGTCTCTCAACAAGTCTGCTTGAAAGCCTAATTATAGCCCAGATCACCAAAAATAACATTATGCTGGAGAGGTCTGGAAATTCCCTCCTACGTGCCAGGAAATATCTGAAGCTGAAGCCCAGCATGGTGGGTCTAACCTCTACTCCAGAGCCTGAGGTGAGGTGAGGGGGAGTGATTTAATCAGCCAGTCATCTGCTTAAATAAAGGGCAAGAGTAGCTAACAGATGCAAACTCATTGAAAACATTCATGACAGTATTCATCTTCTTTGTACTTGTAAAAACCTTCTTTAAGTCAAAGAAGCAGTGCTTTCTTCTTAAAATATGACTAGAGCTTCACCAACAGAAGCTAAGTTTCTTTACCAATGGACAGCATGATACATGGTGCTCGTTTAGGTATCTGCACATGAGAACATACTGCAGGTGCCTCTGTCAAGTGCTTTCCAAAATGACAGGCTGAGAGGGTTGGGGTTGTTCAGCCTGGAAAAAAGAAGGCTCTGGGGAGACCTTATAGGGGTGTTCCTGTACCTGAAGGGGCTACAGGAAAGCTGGGGAGGGACTTTTTACAAGGACTTGTAGTGAGAGGACAAGGGGCAATGGATTAAAACTGGAGGAGGAGAGATTTAGGTCAGATATTAGGAGGAAATTCTTTAGTGAGGGTGGTGAGACACTGGAACAGGTTGCCCAGGGAATTTGTGGAATGCACATGCCTGGAAGCATTCAAGGCCAGGTTGGATGGGGCTTTGAGCAACCTGATCTAGTGGGACGTGTCCCTGTCTATGCAGGGGGTTGGAACTAGATGATCTTTAAGGTCCCTTCCAACCTATGATTCTATTATATGATCACTAATGACAAACAGCTTCAGCATCTCTCTGGGTGGAAGTTGACATCTTCCATAGAGTTCACTTGAGCCTCCCATGGAGAAGAACACTGAGAAATCACACATAGAGCTCTCCACTAGAAGCCAGTCGGAGAAGGCTGGTGTGCCAGGCTGCTATGCAATTTATGTCCAAGAATATTTGTGTAACTGGAAAATCTCTCAAATACTGTAAAATCTAAAAAGAAAGCTTCATATCTTTATCTGCAGATTTCTTGCTTAGTAAAAACCACATTGGTCAAAGAGAATTGGAATTGATGATTTAGTATTTAATGCCACATTTTAGTAATTGTAAGTATCAATATATTCTAAATAGCATGGCAATTTGCAAATTTGCAAATCCATTTTTTTTAAGGATGGACTTAAGTAAAAGTAGAGTGGTTGAGAGCCACATAGTTGACTTAGCAACACTGGTGGCTATTTATTTTGAAAGACACTCTTCTAAAATAATATTGCTTTCTCCGCAGACCTCTGGGCTTAGATTCATGGTTACCCGCAGGGAACAGGCAACGTGCAGTAACTGACTCCACCCATGTTCTCTGTGAAATAGGAGCTTATCTGAGGTAGCTCAGCCATCTTTCCTACAGTCCCAGACCAGTGCTGAGAGCAAGACACAGCAGATGCATCCAGATTATTTCCTTTGAACAGAGCAGCTGAGCCACATCCAAATGACTAAGTTCAGACAAATTGAGTCATTGGATGCTCACTTAAGACAAATTAGTTTAGAATGGCCACGCTGCATTTGTCAAGGGTTTAATGCACTGGAAGCGTATTTGTAAGACGGGGCTAATTTCCTAGTCCTTGAAGAACACTTTGAGAAAGCGACTGCTCCATCTAGCAAAGTATTCTCAAATGCAGACAAAAAGGCATTTGGAGCATTAGTTTACTGTGATACGTTTTTGGCCAAAAGTCACTCTGAAGGCTCAAGAGATACAGTCTTTGTTTTTGTAATTAATACAGCTGAAATAAGTGCCACAACACTGAAGATATAATAAATTGTGTTGTACAAGTTCTCTGTTTCTTCTCTTTGACCAGATGAAATAGCAGCTGAAATACAAACCATCACTACTACAACAATATTTTTTATTAACTGGATTTTAAAATTCCAGTAGTGAATAACTGTCTGACTTCAGTGTCACAAAAGCATTTCACTTGATATAGCCCTGACCAGGTGAGACACTCAAAATGCACCTGTTTTTGCCAGTGGCAGGGCCAGCAGGGATGGGCTGGTGGGGCAGCAGGTCAGCATGACCTGCCAGCCCAGGGAACCTCCCTGCATGGCTCACAGGGAACGCTTGACACCGTCCTCACAGCAAAAGGAGCAAAAAGCCTCATTCTTCCAGACTGTGACTTTCTTCAGCCTTTTCCTGTCTGCCCTTTCCTTTGCCTTGCTCATTCCCTGTGTCCTACAGGAGCAAGGAGAAGAGCCAGGTGGCTGGCTGAAGCAGGATAGGGGAGGAAGCTGGGGGCAAGATAAGGACAGGACAACACTGGACTAGATTACTTGGGAAGGCAGTTGGGATGGTAGTTTCCATCAGAGAAACAATATAAATGTAACAAATAATCTGTCTGGCATGGAGGGAGCAGAAGCAAGGCAATAGACTCATTTCCTGAAGGCCCTTCTAGACTTTTTTTTCCCTGCTACCAAAGATGACAATACATACTTTGAAAATGTTCTGTCTCATAATAGCAGCCACTGGGTACAAGAAAAAGAGTAGAACAAATCCCAAGTACTTATCAACTCAGAGATGCAGTGATCAGGGTTATGAGCAGCCACCACGCCTCACTGCACTTTGTCAAGTGTTAAACCACCTCTTAAAAGAAGCAGATCTAAGGCATTTTCTAAATCTCCAGTGATACAAAGGCAAAGGACATCTAGAATTATTCTCCTTCATGTAGAAAAGTGTCAGAAGGTAGACTGCAGCTAGAGACTGGGTCCCATTTTGGGTTCCAAATAAAAGAAATATATTAGCAAACTGGAGGCAGTTCAAACTGAAGACACTTCAGTGGAGATCACCAAGGTGGTGGTGAGGCTGAAGCACTTGCCCTGGGCAGAGGGGCTGGGGGAGCTGAGCCTGGCTAGCCTGGAGGTGAGTTGGCTTTGGAGAAAACCTACCTGCAGCCAGGGAATAAATCCCAGAACAGGGAGCCGTCAAGAAGAGAGAGCTGAGCTCTGTACAGCAGGGCAGCGGGAGGATGAGAACAAGCACAAGGATTTGAGAAGGACATTCTCTACAAGGACAGTCAAACATTAGAGCAGATTGCACAGATTATACAGTCTCCATTCTTGGAGGTTTCAAGATCTAAATGGATAGAGCCCTGAGAAACCTTCTCTTATCCCACTTGCAGCAAGATGTGGGACCAAAGGCTTCATGAGATCCCTTCAGACCACAATTACTCTACTATTCTGTATATGTTACTGTATCAAGGAAAAGATTGAATAGCAAATCCAAAAACATGCTATGAGTTTCAACCACTTCCAGACAAAAACTATAACTTAACTGTTGCTCAGGCCACTAAAAATGTATCTTTTATTAAAAAAGAACTGTATCATTTGGCCATATTAATGTATGGAGTTGAGTTCCCAGATCAAGACTTCCAGATATAGGTGCCTATATAAGCTGTGTATCAGCATGTCCTCATATGTCAGTGGAGCCTGAAGAGCTGCTCAAGATGCAGGATCAAAATTCAGCTCATCAAGATGCAGATGAACAGCTCACTGGGCTCCATTGCCTATTGATCCAATCTCCATGGACTAAGCAGACAATTAAATTTATGTACATCTGCAAGCTGAGTCCCAACCACTGCCTAGTAGTTTATAACTTAATTTCTGCATATTACGTACACATTCCTTCCTCTTTTATGCTGTCTTAGCAGACAACAGCCTAACACAATCTCCCATTTAGCTGCTTACGAGGCAATTCTAGTGTCATTTGCTTGGGAATTTTTACCATGCTGAGCTCAGTCTGAATTGGCAGCTATGGGCAAGGGATGGGAAGACAAAGTAAGAAGCAGAGGACAGCAACAAAACTTTTCATGTCACAATGGAGAAGTTTCTTGCAGTCATGGTGTTCGTGTCTCCACAGTGCAAGAAGACCCTACAGTAACCTGGCTGAGCCTTCTATTCTCTTCCCAGTGCAAAGCACAGTTTCACCTGCACTCTGCTTAGTTTCCATTTACTACACAGTACCTTTTATCTATTTTTAAACTAGCAGTTCTTACAAAAATTAAATCAAGCCAGAAGACATTTAGATGTCCAAACACCTGAAGGTGCCAAAAACCACCACTAGACATGGGAAATGCTGCCAAACACCTGAAGGTGGCTGTAGACACATCACTGCGCTGCTGAATCACAGGATTACCCATGGCCTGAGGGTCCACAGACAAATGTGCCCTGTCTCAGGACATGCTCAGAGAACCTGGAAAGTACAAGGAGATCCTCATCTGTGTGCAGGCATCACATCACACTTGCAAGACTGTTCAACTGTTTCAAGTTTATTCAGTAATGACAGCGGCAGATCCTATGTGATGCCATAGAAGGCCAACATCTTCTATCAGTCCTTTGCCCCACCTATCCAGGGCATTTTATATAACCTGTGTTTCTAAAAGGATAAGAATGTCTCTCATCCTGTCACTGGGCACTACTGGGAAGAGTCTGGCTCCATCATCTTTACTCCCCCATCAGGTATTTGTACACATGGGTACGACCTCCCTGAGTTGTCTCTAACCAGGCTGAACAGTCTCAGCTTTCACAGCCTCACCTTGTATGACAGATGGTCCAAATTCCTTAATCATCTTCACAGTCCTTCACTGGACTTAGTCCAGAATGTCCATGACTTTACTTGGACTAGGGAGCCCAATGCTGGACCTCACTAGTGGTCTCACTAGTGCTGATCAGAAGAGCAGTATCATCTGCAGATAAACAGATAAACATCAGCAACTTGCCCTCTTACAGTTCACAGAATCATAGAATAGTCTGGATTGAAAAGGACCTTAAAGACCAACCCCCTGCCATGGGCAGAGACACCTCCCACTAGACCAGGTTGCTCAAAGAGCAACCCTCAGCAGAAACTACAACTTGAGGTTACAGGAAAAAGGGTTAGTAGCTCTGGTCTGACACAATTCTACATCATTTGATGCAGAAACTAAGTAGAAGCTTTTCACACCAAACAGATGGAAACCTCTGCTGCTTCCTGGGATGTCAGAACCACTGGAACAGCAGCATGTAGATGTGTGGTGCAGTGATGTCCTGCTTGTGTGACTTGCTAAGTCCAGCTCCATGGAACTTCCCTACCTTCCCATTCTGGAACCACTAGTGGTACCCATATCCTCTGTTCCATGTCAGAACTAAAAAACAATCTCACAGAGCTCATCCTGTCCTTTGGATTTTCAAGCTCAATGTACATGAAACCTGCCACATAACTTCCATGTATCCAACCTAGGGCTGCTGCGCTTCTAGGCTCAGGACAAAGCATGGATCAGGACACAGGAGAGCAGGAATGCTTCCCCAATATGGCTGAGCTTAGGTCTCCATAAGAAGAGCCAATCCAAATAAAAAAAAGGAAAAATGCAAAGGTTTAATTCCAGCAGGATTTGCTACTAAGGAGGCATTTGATTACCAGTCCAAGCAATCAAATCACTTGAGCAAATCGGTCACTTCAGTGTCTACTGTCTGAATCAACAGGTCTCTCCAGCACTTATTTGCCATAGCTTCAAGGCAGACATCTTCTCTCATTTCCTCTATGACTCACACTAGAGAAGATGGAGCTAGTGTTTGCCAGTATGTAGGAACATACATATTTCCAAACACGGAAATGAAGAACTTCCTACCAGACAAACACTATAAACCCAGCAACCCAGTTATAAATATTCAAAGACAGCACAGTTTAAAAAATTTGTTACATACATTATAGTTTGGGAACCCAGAGCCTAAGAATTGACACAGATCGAGACCATTCTCCTTTGAGTACCAAATCTTCTTTAGCAAGTGGGACAAAAAACCTCCAAGTTCCTGCAGACAAATGTTTCAAAATGCTGAATCTACTGTACTTTTGAGGTGTGTGGAATTCTTTGGAGTAGGGGTCAACAGCTGCCATCTTCCACAAGTGATGCAGCTCTCAAGAATGAGAACACTGAATCATAGGAAAGGAGGATACCAGGAGAGACTAAAAATCTTACACATTGTATTCCTAAAGGGAAACTAGATAGAAATCGCATTCCTCCTTGTGGAGAAGACTGTGTGGGCAAGGCTTGCCACAGACACTGTGGATTCCTGAGAAGTGTCAGTTTGAAAATAGAACTTCTCCATCAGACAGCCTATTCAACTGCCCATCTCCAAAACCATTCCCACCACACAGTGGGTCCTGCCACTCTCCTGTCCCACCTGCAGCTCCTTCCCACACCACACAGGGCTGGCTGGTGGGAGCTGCACCAGCTGCACGCTGCATCCCAAGCCCAAGCTAAGGAATTTGAAGTCAGGAACAAAAAGCAAGAATAACCAGTAATTCCATCCATAAGGATTTCATAGAACTTTCCAGCTTCAGTATGTTTTACAACTCTAAATTGATCCATTTATTCCTCCTTCCTCGGAGCATCCTTAGCCATGGTAGATGTACTAAGTGGGATGCAAAGCCACAAGACTGCAGGGTGATTTCCACACCATATGTGCCTAACACACACAGCAACTTGCTCTTCAAACTGACAGAACTTGAGAGGTTAAGGGACAATTTATCTTAGGACTTTCCCAAACCAGTTGTCACAGGACAATGCGCAAAGACTTCTGACCTCCATGAGAGATTTAAGATTTAGCACATTCAGTCTGTACATAAGGATAACCAAAAAAAGGCTAAAGCAAAAAACAGATCCTTTCTCCTCCTCTCTTCTCCCCATTGTGAAGATAAGGCTAAAAAATGAGCAAGCTTAAGGAGCTGAAACAGGTTACCCAGAGAGTTGGTGGAGGCCCCATCCCTGGAAACATTCAAGGTCAGGATGAACCAGGCTCTGAGCAATGTGATCCAGCTAAAAAGGGCCCTGTGCACTGCAGGGGGGGTGGATTCAACAACTTTTAAAGGTCCCTTCCAACCCCACACATTCTATGATTCTATGAAGGCTACATCTAAGCCATTACAGATTATAGCCTCTAGTAAACAAAACATCAGGTTTTTTTTGTGTATTTTTTTTAAGAAGTTACAGAACTTCTTAAAACAGAACTGCCTTCACAGTTGTCACAGGTGTTTTTGCTGCTGCTACATAGCCTTAGGTGATGGTTACAACAGCTGTGTTGAACAGTAAAGCAAGCAAAGATACATTTTTCCCAAAATTAGAAATATACAATTTCCAAAAATGGGAGCAAAAGACAAAAGGTAATGAAAAATACTGCTGAAGAAAGGTTTAATTAAAAAAATCAGGAATTCAACAGTGCCTAAATCTTTATTTTTCATAACCTACATATTTTTTTCAAATTAGACAGTTTTACATTTTATGACACAAAAGGAAACTTAAATTACTGATAGTTTACATGTAAGCTTGATTCCAGTCTTAATGGAAGAAGAACAAAAACAAAAACCCTCAAGAAGGCTCCCATATTACACTTCCATGTCACGAATTGGCAGCTGTTAGGTCTCCTTAGAAATCGTGGATTGTCTGCTGCTATTAGTGTAATAGGTTACAAAGCACATAAAATCCCCTAACTGTAGCTAGCTGAAGGAGATAGAGATAGGTATGCATATTACAGTCAGCTGTTGCTTGTGATACACTGCATCACTCTCAAAAAAGGGCCTTTTGATGCCAACTGCTGAAGTCTTGGAAGGATAATGCAGCAACATCAAAAATTTCCCACGGTTCACAGATTTCTAAGTGGCAAATGACAGTGTCATGGTGGGGGACTTGTCTGAAATGACACTAAGTTTTCAAAGCAACCTTTGGTTTTGTTTTGGTTTGTTGTTTTTTTTTAATTCCTGGAAGGGTCTCAGATCCCATTTTGACTTGTTTTCAAAATGAAAAGCATCACCACACAATCCTAACAAGGTAAAAATGCCAATTTTAATGATAGTATCCCTGAACCTGTAACTCAGCTACTGCTTTTGGGAGGTTTTTCATTGTAAAAGCCACATTTTTTTAATTTCTCTATGTATCGTAGCAACAGTCTGCATGCAACTTCACAACTCTACTCTGAAAACTCCATTTTGTCATTGAGTGGAAAAAAAAAAATACCTCAAAGTAAAATGCAGGAAGGATAAGTTGTATATTACACAGCTATTTGGCGTGTCACTTCTTTCTTTTTTAAAAAAAGCTATAAAAAAACCACATCAGAGGAAGGTTTAAACTTTTGATGCAACAGACTGTTGCTGGGAAAGCAGTAATTACAGTGTATTGACCTAGCACAAATGGCAGCAGAATACATTAGAACAGCACAACACATCCTGCTGGTCTCAATGGATCACCTTAGGTACCAGCTGAGCATTATGACCAGCTGTACAGTCACTGTAAGGAACCACTTGTGATGGTTAGCAGCTGGTAAGCCTCTCACTTGCAGCAGACAAACAAAATTAATCATACAGCTGGCCTAAACCATACAAAAATCTAGCCACCATTTTCACTGCCAGGGGGGAAAGGAGAAGTGTATTAAAAATCCAATGACAGAACTAGTCGAGCAGTTTTGGTGATGTTGTCAGAGTCCCATCTCCTCCCACAGCATTCACAAAGTGCGCTTTTTAAACACGAAAAATCAACAGATTCCAGCATGCCCTATTTTGACCGATTCTGCAGCATTCAACAGGCTGGATTTAAAAGGTCAACTAGTTACCAATTGATGTGTGTAATAGGAATTTTATCCGGAGTCAAATTCTATAGTTACTTTGCATTCCATGAATCATACACTAAGGAAAGCTTTGATACTCTTGAAAGCAGACAAGTAAGCTTCAGTGTGTATTATTTTTGTAGCAGTCTAAAGTTTTCTTCCAATTCAATTTGATTTTATTAATGACTTAAAATTAGTTTGACTGCTGAAATTCATTATTTACATTGCAGAACACTTTTGAATTGGTTACATTGCTTGTTTTTAGAGGGACTTAGGAAAACATTTGAGGGCTTTCAAATAAGACTTTCGTTCCATTTCCCTTTTGCAGTGAAGAGGCAGAGTCAGTTCAGCACACCAGAATAAAATAAGAAAAAGAAAAAACAACAAATTAAAGTAATATTCAAACCACAACATTTAGTTTATCTACATCCAGCTCAACAGCAACATTTATAATATCAATAATTTTTATCAGATTTTTTTCTTTAGGGTACCTTTTTATATGTTCTGATTATTTACAACTGTACAAGCAAAGCACACACTTCCAAGTGCACATATTTAATACAGTATTGACTATTTGCATTTACAGGTTTTTCAACAATCTGAAAAAGATCAACTGTTTAAGATCTTTAAGGTATATTACAAAAACTGCTGCTAGTTCCTGTACTACAGTATGTTTACCCAGTAAGACCAGTGACAATAGATACATACTGTAACTGAGTAATTCTGTATTCCACTCATGCTAACCCTCCACGGGGTCAGACCTCATTAACTCTAAGCTGTCTTGTACAAAAGTTAAGGCAAAGTCATTTTCAAGTTTAAATAAAATTCAAGTCTTTAAATATTGGATGGAAATAATTCTTTAAAAAAACCAGTTGTTTAAATAAACATTTTTGTGGAATAAACTGTACTGTCATAGTCAGCAGGAATGAGTTTTGTTTGAAATTCCTGCAGTTTAAACACTTAAAGAAAAACTTTAGGCATTTTAAAACAAAAATAATTTATATTCAACTTTATTAGAAACTTGCTAATTTAGTGCATCCTTGTCCTTCAGAAAGCGCATCACTTCTAAAGTAAATAAGTGTGAGAAACCTCATCCCAGAGGCAAATATCAGGGATCTCTTCCTCCACCACACAAAACAAACACCATTATCTCACGTCCTGAAAAAAATTTAAATCCCTATGCCAATGCTTGCAGTTACAGGAAGATGTCAACACAAGGTTGACTAAGATATGAACTCTTTCAAAGAGCACTTGGGGCCGAGTTTAAAAAAAAGTCTCCAGAGAGCACAGGGGTAACCAGAACATACAGCGCTGACTCAGTTAACTCCCTTACAAGCACAGGGAAGCTGAGGTTATCACAAGAAGGCGACAGTGCTTTCTCCTGATAACATCCACTAACAGGCTTCACCACCATAGAAGCTCACAGACTTAATTCCTTCTATTCAGAATGTGCTTTGTATTTGCAAATTATAACATCACTTTTATTCTGGAGTGAGAAGATGGTTACTTGCTTGCAGTAAGTCAAAAAAAGGAAGTGTTTCAGAAAGACTGCTATGGTGCTCCGTAGGATTCATTCTGTGTGTGCAAAACATCAAAAAAAGATTAAACTTTTTAAAAACGCTAGAAACAACTACTTGTTGAACCTAAAAGTGCAAGTTCATTTGCTGACACATAGTACAGCAGCCCAATAAAAAAAAAAATCTTCAAGGTCACATACTAACTTGTAAAATATATCTACTTCCTTGCACTCTACACACTAGCTGCCGTTATCAGTCTTTTGGACACTTTAGATATGTACTTGCAGACCAGTTTATTAAAAATATTGCAGCAGCACGTTTCTGCTTAACAGTTTAGAAAAAACTCACTATACAGAGCTTGCACTCACACAGCCACAGAGAGGCTTAATAAAAAGTTGATTTTTTTTTTTTAAAGACAAATATTTTACATCTTGAAAAAAATAATCACACTAAGCTTCACCTCCAACTAAGCACCAACCTAAATGTAAGGTTTAGAACAGCTATCCAGAAATATTCAGAAAAAATAGAATGTTTGTTCAAGAGGGGAAAAATGTATTTCACAGAAAAATAACTTGCAGGCATTGTTAAATGCCTAGTATCACTGCAAGCTCCTAACCAGCAACTCATTCTCAGGTATCTCAGTGGGAACATGGGTTTAATTTGTGGGAAGCAGACCTCTTTTCAAATCCCTCCCAGGTGTTAGTTTCACTGAGGAGATTTTGGAGGGGTATTCTGTTCTTTATTTAAGCGTTTGCCAACAGCTGGAGGGGACGATCTGCGTCCTGACTGTCTCCTCTGGTCTTTGGGTTGTCCAGGATGTGACTTTGCAGGAGGAGGTTCTCTGTTTTTCTCTATTGTTTCTGTGGGCTTTTTTTCTTCTTTCCCACATGCTACAGTGTTTGGCTTCTGTTCTTTCTGGGGTTGCAATGTAGGAGGATCCTTAGTTGTTCTCTGGCAAATTTCTGCGTAACTTGGTTTTCGGAGTTCCTGTGAAACAGAAAGCAAAGAGGACAGCAGAGTTAAACACAGCATCCTGAGGAAAAATAGTTTACTTATTGAACAGAAAAGGCCCCTTTGTCCCCAAAGACTATTGCACAAAAGCATGCCAATAAGGGCTTGAGCATGAGGTTTACAGAAGCTGTACAGAGAGTAAGGCTCAAGACAAGGTAAAATGCGAAATGCTACGCCAGAAAAATGGGGTACTGTGATAGGGCAAAAGAATTCCCTTCAAGGAAACTGTAGAACAGCTGAAAGACAATGAATGCTCTGGTTTAAATAGCAACACGTGTGTTAATGTTTTAATGCTTCTATCCAAAATATACTACCAGGAAGAGAATTCAGATAGAGCTACTAATCCCCGAGTTATCTGGAACGCTTCTGTGCTGTTAATTGCATAATTGTATCATGCAAGTAATCATGAGGCCACCAACACAAATTTAAGCATGTTGGGCTTACATGATTACAGCAGTGGGTAGCAATGGAAGCAATATTCTGTTAAATGCATCAAAGCAGATCATTAAGAGAAACTGAAGTAATAAGGTCACTTACTATGGCAGCCCCATTGACTTGTACCGATTTACATGCAGTACTGAGTGTGGAAGAAGAAAGCCTTTCTGTACTCTGTGTCTCTCTCTGCTGTTTATCCACAACCTTGGAATCCCTGTAAGCATCCAGCAGGAAGCACAGCTCGTGAAAAGTGAAACTTCAGGATAGGTGACTAATCTAATAATGAGTCTAAAACTTTGAGTATGACTATAAGAAGTTATAGCTATAATTTGCCTAGCAGGTTATAGCCAGCATAGCATTTAAAAATGCTAAAAAATATATATTCCTGTAGAACTGGACACTAACCGTACTTTGTGACTTTCTGATAGCATTTGATTATTCAGTTATCTTACTTCTACTACTTAAACACCTCAGTTTGATTTGTAGGTTCCACATAAAGTCTTACTGAAGACTTTTATTACATGGACAATGGTATTGCTCGCAGCATCATGGGTTTACCCTCTACGCGTCAAAGCTATCTAAATAACAGACAGTAAGTTGTTCATTCAACTGTTAAACACTTGCAGAGACTAAACACACCACTAAGCTTTTGTTTGCTGAATAACTATTATGACTGAATCACTACTACAATATTGTTCAGAAGATTTTATTGCCTTTACTACAATAGACAACAAAATATAATTTATTTCGTTGATTAAGATTTTAGTAACTATTTACAGTGTTCCACCCAGCCTTCTGAGGAGAGAAAATGCAAACATGAATCAGGGGAGAATAACTACAACCACGTAATTAAGTGCTTACTCAGAAGACTGGGAAGGCGAAGGAGACCTTTCAAACGTCCTGGGCGGTGTAGAAGAAACTGGCACCACTGGTTCTCGAGGAATTCCCGATGGAATAGTGTTGGTACTTGCATCCACATTAATGTTCTGAAGGAGAAAAAAAAGGCTCAGAAGGGCAATCACAATATTCAATTAATATGGTCTGCCTGAAAATTAACACAACTGGGCAACAGTTTACAAGCTGACTTATAAGGGTAAATGACTACAGGAAGATACAGGGGATGCAAGATATACATTGCAACAACTAAGGCTTTCCCTTGTGCTATTACTTAGAAATACAAATAAACCACACACTGTGGGGATCTTTCCCAAAAAGTTGGAAGCTTAGTTCCCTTTGGGACACATCTGGATGACAAAATCTCTTATTTCAACCTGAGAATTTTGCACCTCCTGGTGACAAAGTAGACTTTGTGTCTGTTCCCATAACCATACTTAGCCTGTTCAGACAAAAGTCTTCTGGAGTTATGCACTAAGGAATGTTGTCTTCAAAGCTGTAACTCTGCATTATCCCAACAACTGTTACTAAAAAACCCTAACCTAAAAACTTTTTGCCAAATAAGATATATGACCATCATTTAAAAGTCCCTTTCTTACACCATACCATGATTTGTTACCAAGCTAGAGAGGATTTTTCTGTAGTCCTCAACACATTCTGCTAGTCCCAAATGATACTGTTTGCAGATAAAGGCCAAATAGTTTCAAGTAAGAGAAAGAATATTTTTTATCTTGAAAAAATATATTCTTGACATTTATAATAATTTTGTTTTAAAAAGTGCTATGTTTTTCATACTTCTTCTGACCTGTCTGACTCTAGAAGCAAAACAGATTCTGGTAAGCAGCAGGGAGAGCAATGAGACAAGACAAGCACAGAAGGACCAAGATAGTCACCCCTTCCCCACAGCCAAGCCACCATTCAAATGCCATAAAATGTGAGACTCCTGTGGTCAGTTAGAAAGGAAAATGATATTTTATGGCAGTGTTTTACATCAGGCACCACAGATTACTGCATTAGATCTAAGCCTAGTTTTACTCAAAGTAAAAGTAAAACCATCAAATGTAGATATTTAGAAATAAAAGAACAGCTTCTATAGTTTTACTCATTATAACAGTGTGTGCAAATGCTTGAAATGGCAAGTTGCTGAGTATTCTGGCCCAAATGCATCAAACCTTGGTACGTGGTTAAGAGTGAATAGCTTCAGTAGGGCAGACAAGTGCTGCTCCTAGGCCAGAACACTCAGCCCCTGGTCTGACCCTGCTGCAGCTTCCTAGTCAGAAAATGGGAGATGATTAACACCTGCCAGTTCCCCAGAGCAACATCTAGAAGAGCACCTGGAAGTAAAGTGCAGAAATATATGATGCTTGGATAGCAATTGCTGGAAATTATACCTCCTCAGTTCACTCAGATTCTGTAGAGTGGACTTACCCACCTACAGAACAAGAGCAGCACCATGTAACTACTGCAGCACCTCATAATGCTAAGTCAGGTGACACAAAACCATGCTAAGATCAAGGTGAAAGGCTGCCTGTCTACATTGCCAAGATTCTAATATTAACTGAAACACCTTTGCAGTGGAACACAAACACTCTTTGGAGTCAGCTGCTCTTATCTTATTCCTTCTTAATGCCAACAAGGAAAAGACAGAGCAATTTCTTTATTCCACATAATGGTACAGACTAACTCATGCAAGACCGAAAAAGAAACTGTGATATCAAAGGAGCTTTTTAATGTAACAATGCATTGCACTATCATAAAACCTTAGTACCTCAACAGGGCAGAAGTCTAAGTTCTTCATAATAAGTACAGTGCAAAACAAGTACTAGACTTGTAATGGGAGGAGCAATGGGTTTTCAGCTACAGTATCAACAGCATGTGCTGCCATTACATTTTGAAATCTGAAATATGACAGCCAAAACCACTTCAGAATTAGTAAGAGGTAAAATACTTTAAATATAGCTAGATCTTGTCTGAGAACAGACTACAAGATGGAGCACTGGCTGACAGTAAGTTAAATATTGCTCTTACCATGGCACTGACCTGCACATTCCCCAAAAAATGCACTCCTGGAGTGTAGCTGTCCCTCTTATCACTTGCAGGAGACAGAACAAATGGCTTGTCTGTGAAACCACTGCTTTGGATGCAGGCTGCCCTGCTGCTTCCTCTTTCCTTCATCAAATAAAACCCTCCCTATCCACCCCTGGCACATGTACACAGAAGAAAACACTTCTGCAACAGACTGGTTTTAGTGAGAAGAAATGAGAGGAAATTTGGTACTTCATCAGGTTGCCTTGCAGTGCTCTATCCGGGGGTTAAATTCTTCAGTTGTAGTATAGCTAGAACAACACTGGTTAACTTGAGAACTAGCACCAAAAAGAAGCCAACATAGACTTCCTCAGCCTAGAATGTTCCATAGTGCATGGAGTTAGGAGGCTTGATGGAGGAGAACATCCTGTCACTCACAGATGGCATGGTAGAGAAAGTTCTAGGAATGAAATCAATGAAAAGCTACTGAACATTAATTTTCAATTCCATTTCTGCTACATCTAGAAAGCAGTGGTTGCCAACTCATTCTGGTGTATTTTTATCTTTCCAAGTAAGACAAGACAACGCTGGGATCCAGCTGGTTTTGGTAACAGTTCTTGTTCAGCTATGATGCTTTGTGTATGGAGATTATTTAAGCAGCTTCTTTACATTTCAGTGCTTAAAAGTTTGTCTTTGTCACTTTAAAGTGTTTTATATGCAACTCAGAAGTCTGACTTTCAAACAGGAGGAAAATTTATCATGTACTTTTCACCTGGGTCTATCAAAAAGCCTGCAGCAATTATGAACAGCAAAGAATCTATTTTCTAACCTCTGCTATTAACATCTACTTATACTGGTACTTACATGCCACACAATTTCAAAGAATACCCAGCAAATTCTAAGATGAGTGAAGAAGGCTGCTGCACATCATTTGACAGCTGTTTTTAAAAAGCATTTCTTACAATGCATGTTAAACCACCAAACCTAAAAACAAGTAGTATGCAATTCTTTGGCTTCCAAAGCAAAATGAAGACTGGCTACTCACTCTTTCTTTTGACGTTCCTATTACCACACTGGACAGTCTGTTTTCAAAAAGGTCTTCAGTCTTTAAATTACCAGCAGCCCCAGGTAATGGAGGAAAGCTAGATAAACCCAATTCAAAGCTAGGAGATGGAGGTTTTGGAGGTGGTGGAGACTGTGTTTGGCCTCTCTGGAATAGAAATAATATATTGAGGTTACTGCACTGGGTGACAGAAAAGACATACATGGCACTTCAAACCATTTGATTTATATCTGTGAAGCCCTGGAGAGGCCTCCCCCATCCCACCTCCCAGAAAAACCCACACAGTACTGATGAATAGATGCTTTCGTTTTCCACTGTTGCCGTTACATTATCTGACTATTATTTAAATGGAATGTCATAAGCATCCTTAAAAATTCCCTATACATAAGCTTTAGTGATACTGGTATAGTAATAAAAGTCTTCTTGCTGACCCTTTCTTCAGGATGGACACACTGACACAGACAGGAAAACAGCCTGGTTGAGGTATCATGATATAGTCCATCAAGTCCATTTATGTGCAGTTGGCAGCATTCTAAATGAAAGAGGGGAGTCAACACCAATTGCTCTTGTAATATGCTGTAACTGAAGTTACCCATTAACTTAATGTAAACAAAGAAGTAACTGTTTCATGACTTTGCTCAGGCCTGTGCTAAGATGATCTGCTTCAGAATACCAAATGCAAAGCAGTCTTTGGGATGTTTCTTAATTTGAAAAGGAAAATGGATACATAACCAAGATGGCCTAAATGTGAGAAAAATGCTTCTGGACAGAAAGAAAGGTGTTGCAATACTTGGTTTTCCCCTTCCTTCTCATGAAGGGCAAAAGATACAAAACTAAGCTCGAAATCTTTTCACAAACTACAGTTTAAGTCAACAGAAATGTTATGTCAAGAGGGAAGTAAGAAGAGAATACAGGCAAGAATGACTGTAACTCCTAGGGCTGCTACTGACCCAGCATTACCCGCCAGAACACAGCGATGGAGGATGCAAACCAAAAATAGAAGTCAGATGACTTGTCAAAGGGTCACAGAGAAAGACTATACTCATCCAGCTCAAACTGGAAAAGAAGAACATCCCCCTCCCTTTTTTTTTCTTAACAGTTCTTCAAACCACACCACTTAGTTTTCTTGAATGAGACTGAAGTAATAGATTGTCTAAATTTTCCTTAAAACAGAAAATAATCGAAAGAAGCCATCACTCCATTCAAATACAACTGGTTCTAGTGATGTCCTGTATACACTACAGCATCACACAAGAATCAGGATCTTGGATTCAATTATTTCCACAGCCTAAATGGGTCAAATTTTAATCTTTCACTTCAGATATGCCCCTTCCCAGTGTGTACAGTTGTGGCTGTGCAGCAGTTCTCACTTCTGTTCAAGTTGCATTGATGGATAGTACAGACTAAAGATTCAGGGGCTGAAGGAACCTGGCTGCACAGGCTGCAATTAAAGCCTGCTGCTGAGAGAAGGGAATGGTGGGTCTCCAAAGAAATCATGTCTACCAGTTTTACATTCAAAGTTAAAATAACCTTTAAAGTCAACTGAGTCAGAAGAGCCTCTCTGCTCAGTAAGAATGTCCAAGATAATCTTTCACTCCAGTCACTCAATTATACGCCTAACCTGTATTGCTTCCTCGTTCTTTCAAAGACAGAAAAAAAATGTTGATAGGAAAACATCCATCTCAAAATTCAAGTAGCTTTGAAAGGGCAAAATATAGAAATATTGATAATCCTACATGTAATCTGATCTCATTGAACTTCAAAAAGTCTGGCAAGAACTAAAAGCAACCAAAGGGAAGGAATCACTTGTTGTTTTATGCTCTCCGAACCTTGATACTTCTTTATTCAAGTGCTCTAAAGGCTACTCAACAGCAGAAGCCACAAATACAATTCCAGACCTTTAAGAAAGTGTTCTGGCTGATGCAGTTGGCAATTGTAACATGAATACAGAAAGAATCTGGTTCTACTTCATGAACATTCCATGTGTGGCAAAAACAAGTTGCAGAGGAGTGTCAGGTTCTATCAAAATCAAACCTTAAGTCCTACCCCCAAAAAATTGTTTTTTCCAGACAATGTCTAGCCCATCCTTTTAAAGTATCTATCAAGACTATTGAGGTATTCAACTTAAGAATTTAAGTTTAGCAAAATTGTAATAGTTCAATAGTGTTAGCATAACCTTCTTAAATGGTACTTGGAGAGGCATTTAAGAAACAGAACTGACCACAGAACTAACATTCCAGGTATATATTGTGACACACGGATCTATAAAATGTACACACTGAAGAACATGAATAATCAAGTGTTTTGAACTTTAGCTTAGCTATTTAGCTCCCCTGAACATGAACACTGGAATGCTGACAAACACTAAGCTGGATATGTTTTGCTACTATAAATGAGTAATTTAAACTTTTTGCTGACTTCTGCATGGACAGTCTTCTCTGATACCCAAATACAGTGAACTCATGTGACTCCAATGAGCTGCTGTCTTCAGTCAACTGTGACACACAATTGCTTCTGCAATAACCTATCTCACCTGCTAGTCCACATAATACCCATACTACTGCCTTGTTACCCTATTTTTATTATAGACAAATACAATCATGAACACTCACTGTAAACTTGTCCTCCCTTTTCTTTCGGTAGCCGTATGAGTTTTTCCTAAGGGAAAGAAAGCAGTTATCAGAACCTTGCCTATAAATGAATGGAAAGCAGTTGGTAAAAACAGGAGAAAGTAACTGAAATAGCTATTGAATACATCTTCATTCTAAACAGGTTATTAAAAATGTTTTATGGAAAAAATTCTAACAAGGTCTCATTAAAATAAAGGTATGGATCTTAACCAAGTTAGCATAAGAATACACTGTTTACAAACAACTCCTGTGTTAAAAGCATCTCAGTGCCAATTACATCTAAGGCTTAGACAAAACCTTTCAATATCCCAAGTAAAGGTTTTTAGGTTTTTGTTTTGATATCTACATGTCAAATATGGCTCTTTTCAATTCTGGTAAAGCTCCCCAAAAACACTTTTAGTACTTTTTCCCCAACCCTGCCTCAGGTAAAGCCCCTCTAAGCAGCAGTTCAAAATCTGCAATGCCTTTAACTCAGTTTCAATATATTTTCCAAAGTTTTTGGTTTGACTTTCAATATTCTAAATGTATTCAATACCAAAACATCAGAATATAAATTTAAGTACTGACTATTCCTCTAGCTCATTGCAGTCTATCGAGCAATCTGGTTTCCTATTTCCTTAATCATACTTGCATCCACTAGTTAGAACACAATTTAGCAAATTAGATTTAGGAAAGTATTACAATCCTTGCATGAAATCCCCATTTAATTTTGCAGTGACACAAGTCTAATAGAGGATCATGAGTTATCTTCCAATTCAGTAAGTTACTCAAAATGTGATTTACTTGGAGACACAGCCATCACTAAACATAGCTGCACAGTACCTTTGTAAAGCCCTTAGCAGAACTGTATTGTATAGAAAAAAATTGAAAATAAACCAACTGACTTCTCACATTAATACTGGTACCACTTATTTTCAGCTCCCCAGGTGGTTTTTGTTTTGTGGTTTCATTTTTATTGTTGTTGGTGGTTTTTTTTTACACTGCATAACAACAGTAATCCTTTTTCCTCCCTCCATGCCAATCCATCATCTTTTTATTGTAGATGACTAATTTGGGCAGAATTCTGGTCTTTCAACTGAAAAAATTAACAGTGAGAACCACCAATACAGGCTCAGGTGCACAATCTACATGGCTGAACAATGGAATGGCAGAACAGCTTCATTAAAGTCAAATACATAATATGCAAAAACTTTCCTACAACGCATGAAGAAAGGATAGAGAATTAGATCTCATGGCTGTAAATTGTTCATCAGTTGCCGTTAATGATTTTCATTTGGTAGGAAAGTGTGCAAGTCCATTTTGCATTTGTTCTATATTTAGCACTTTCTCTTAAGCTCTTTCCAAGATTTTAGCGTTGCGAGGAGACAGTCTCAGTTTAAAATAGTAACAAGAACAGTACTGGTACCATACCTCTTTACTAAAAGAAGTAGTTTAGAAGCAGCAATACCAAGTTGTTCAAGGGGACAACTACAGCACACACTCACCTCCCTCTACCTAATCCAGGAGAGGTGTCAACGCTGGTCTGCTCCATCCGTCCAGTTCCTACTTCCCTCTTGGTGTAACTCGTGGTAGCATTCTGCATCCGTGTCCTGTTTTGTCCTGGCTGCCGCGTCTGTGGACTCCTGACGCCATTGATTAAACGATCAGCAGAAAAGTTGAATATTGTAGGACTGTCTAGAAGCCCAGGTCCCCTTTCTGCACTGGGTATTGTATGTCGTATATGAGACTTGCTAGGATTCCTACAAATTCAAAAGTCATTTCAACATACGTACTATCAGAGATCTTCTGAATTCTTTGTATAGTCTTAGGCCTCAGAAGAAGCAAGATCTTTAGTCCTTAATTGTGCACTCCATTTATAAGAATGATAAACATTCATTTTAACAGCTCATGTGAAATATCAAAATTAAACTTTCCACTGTCTATTTTCATACAGCTTTACTGAAAGCTACTTTGCTTTCAGAAACTGAAAATACTGTATGAATAATATTACTGATCACAAGCCATCATTCAGGGTATTTCATCTGAACACACTACCCTAAACAGAAGTTCTTGGCTTCCAATCAGTCATTTACCTTTAGAAAAAGTACATCCACTAACAATAGCAGCACCATCTGCCCTTTGGCCTCACTTAACCTTGCACCAGGTTCAATTTTGCAAGTATTTTCAAGGTAGCTGGTGTTACTAAAATAAGCAGATTAAAACCCCACATACCAGATAAGAAAATATGTTAAAAGATGGTTTAACTTGCCTGTTCCTGGGAGGATACTGTCTGAGTGTAGTCAATGGAGAAGCAGCAGGCTTGAAGGTTGGAGATGTGAACCCATTGATAAATCCAGTATTTGGAAATGGTGTAACCTAAAGAATATATTGCATGCTCAATTATAAATAAGCGCAGTAGTATTTTTTATTAACACTACATCTTATGTCCTTCTACACAGGTGGAACTTAAGATTGCTCAAACAGCACTAGAGCATTTGCCCACTGCCTTGTAATCAACTCATAAAATGCTAGTTTTTGAGAAGACAGACACTACATGTATTCAAGTTCTGATAATTTGTTAAGAGGATTGAAAAATGAAGAGCCCAAATTCTTGGCCGTAAGTAACACTCCTCTATTTCACACCATACTACGCATGACTTCACAGTACAGATATACTTCCTTGTCAGTGCCTGACCTGCAAAGCCTATTGTTTTTCTTTTAATTTGTATGTAAAAAGAAAAATCTTTAGTTCCTCATTCTACTTATCTTCCACATGACACCTAAAAAAAGCCTACAGAATAAATGGATGTTAAGTGGACCTCATTCTTTCCATATCTTACCACATTATTCTACATGTCAATTACTGTCTTGTTGCCCAAAGAAAGCAACAATAGCAAGATTTTTTTTGGGGGTGTGTATTAATGTCTTGCATTAACAAGGTATCTCAAAATCTGAAGCATGTTTTTTCTCCATCATCACTAGCACCTTTTTTTAAAATGTATGAATGAGTTTAATTTAGGAAATGTTATTACTAGCAACAGTAAAGGCATGTCTTCTCTCCCTGAAAATAACTAAAGAGCAGAAAAGTAAGACTTGTACGTTGCATTCTTTCTACCTGTAAGTACATTATGAGAAAGACCTGGAAGTAAGACTGTTTCCTATAAAGTTATCTTTAAGCTTGTCTAACCTTTCTTCCAAATTTAAAGCAAATCACTAATAGAGGGACAATAAAATTTAACACCAAAGCTGTCATGCCAAACCATTAGCCTGCTTTAATAGTTATAACTTGGAACACTGTAAAATTCAGTTAAAGCTAGTAAGCAACTACTGTACCTATTGCATAATGAAAAAACACTGAACATACTAAATAAAAACTAAAGTTTAACTCATTGCTTCAAGGGACACTATCAATATTCACCCCTTGTCTCTTTGTAAGGATGGGTGATATGTATAGAGGGAAAAAAAAAATAATTCATTTTTAAGTAATACCAAAAGCATTCATTTGTTCTATCTACAGAAGTAATATGGGTCATCAGCAGTACACCTGTTGGTTGGGGTTTTTTCTTTATTTAACAAGCAGGACAAACTGGATCTTTCTTCAAATACTATTAAGTACCTGATGAAGAAGCAGGTAGTTTTAGAATTCTAAGGACATGTGTTGCCATACTCTAGTTCCAGAAGTAAAACTGTATGCCCACACTACTGAGTGTATTTAATCTCAAATTAGAGATGAGACAGAGCACTGCTACTGTTTATGCCAAAGGAGGAGAGAAATTTCTGCTATATTTGCACGCAAGTCTCTACATGTAAAATGCAGCCCTGTCTCATGAAAATTATTCCTGTCATTGTTCCTTGTGGTCCCTGTTCTCCTCACAAGAAATTTCTATTCAAATACAGCTCCTTCTATAAAGAGGTTCAAGAAACATCACACGACATGAACATACACAAAATACAGCTAACCAATGGCAATATCCTGCACAACAGTGGGAGGCAAAGCTCTGCCAGTTATTTTTCCTTTTTTACTAAGAAAGGTACAAGACCTTTAATGCTGGCAAACCTGCAATGTCTTCCTCCAACAGCCAGGACTAGTAAGCTTGCTGGAATACAGAAAGTTCCAGGATGACATAAGGCAGATACATATTATGCTGTGCTTGAACCTGTGGCCAATTAATCTATGTCTTCTGCACCAGAGCTCTCCAACTACTTACACCATCCCACAGCAAGACAGTACAATAGTTTATCTAGACGAAGAATCACATTCACTGCTGCTTAATAAGGTGGCTTTCTCCTGGAAAAACATTGTTCACTATGCCAACTTGTCTCCTCTGCATTCTTCTTGCCCCTTAAAAAGTCTTTCCCTGCAAGGCCTCTGGCTGCCTTCTCTGTGTGTGAAGTGTTTAGCACATCAACTTTTTAATTAGCTGCTGTTCAGTATACAGGAAGTTTGCTCAAGTTTGTTCAAGGACACTTTAATCCTCTGCCAAAAAAACCTCTAAAAAGCTTCTAATTTTTAGCATTGCTACCCTAGTTTCTTTTAGCCCCAAGTAAAGGCATTTACACGGGAAGAAAAAGGTTCCATATAAGACAAACTTAGTCTCCCACTCATTACAGAAAACTATATTCATGCTAGCTTTTGTAGGACAACAAAGGCAGACTAAAAGGGGCCAAGGTAATCCTGAAGGGACTGTCACAATGGAAGCAGCACTGTAGGATGCAGCACGTCCTATTAGAGTATTTAAGGACTTACTGCTACCACCCTAGCTCTAAGCCTTACTGTTAAGCCCCTTTACGAAGATTTTTTTAAATTAAGTTTTTTTTTTTTATTAATTAGCAAAAATAATTTATTTTTTTATTGCAGAAAAAAGTTGGCATTTTCTGTGCAAAAGTAACAATGTAAAACAGGGTAATTCAGCACGTTAACCAAGAACTTATTTTCCTGCTGGAAGACCAAGAAACTAAGCTATCCTTATTTACCTGATTCCATTAGGTTTATTCAGTATGTATCAGAATTGTTTTTTCATTATATTCACTTACATATTATAAAAATAAAGAGGCTTTAAATCATTACTAACAGAACTCTAATGAAAAAATATTTTTGTAAAGGGTAATAATATTTACTAAAGAACCATCTCAGCAAGTTTGCTGATGACACCAAGCTGGGAGGAGTGGCTGACACACCAGAAGGCTGTGCTGCCATTCAGAGAGACTTAGGCTGGAGACTTGGGCAGGGAAAAACCTGATGAAGTTTAATAAGGGCAAGTGTACAGTTTTGCATTTGGGGAAGAAAAATGTCATGCACCAGTACAGGTTGGGGGCTGACCTGCTGGAGAGCAGTGTGGGTGAAAGGGATCTGGGGGTCCTGGTAGACAGGAGGATGACCATGAGCCAGCAATGTGCCCTTGTGGCTAAGAAGGCCAATGGCATCCTGGGGTGTATTAGAAAGGGTGTGGTTAGTAGGTCAAGAGAGGTTCTCCTCCCCCTCTATTCTGCATTGGTGAGGCCGCATCTGGAGTATTCTGTCCAGTTCTGGGCCCCTCAGTTCAAGAAGGACAGGGAAGTGCTTGAAAGAGTCCAGCGCAGAGCCACAAAGATGATTAAGGGAGTGGAACATCTCCCTTATGAGGAAAGGCTGAAGGAGCTGGGTCTCTTTAGCTTGGAGAAAAGGAGACTGAGGGGTGACCTCATCAGTGTTTACAAATATGTAAGGGGTGAGTGTCAAGAAGATGGAGTTAAGCTTTTTTCAGTGATGACCAGTGATAGGACAAGGAGTAATGGATACAAATTGGAGCATAGGAGGTTTAAGGTGAATATCAGAAAATTTTTTTTTACTGTGAGAGTGACAGAGCACTGGAACAGGCTGCCCAGAGAGGTTGTGGAGTCTCCTTCTCTGGAGACATTCAAAACCCGCCTGGACGCCTTCCTGTGTGATGTGCTCTAGGTGACCCTGCTCTGGCGGGGGGGTTGGACTAGATGATCTTTCGAGGTCCCTTCCAACCCCTATGATTCTATGATTCTATGAAAAACCAAAAGGCTAAGAAGAGAATCCCACTGCAATCTCAGACCAGCTGCAGTTTTCAAATAATTTATTTTGTATATCATGGGAAGAATTTTGAAGAACTCTTTTTCAAGAAGAATCAATATCTTTAACTCCCCCCTTCAGGATATATGCACTTCCTATACCTCCAGACTTTGTAAGAAAATCATACCAACTTTGAAAGGAATGCAAGTGTTTCATGATCAAGAGACTTACCAATGAAGGGTCAAGGTAGCTGTGTGTGGCTGACCAGGCCTGTGGGCCAATTAAGCTGTACAATGGAAACTGCTGATGGGGACTGTATACTGGAGGTAAGTAGAAGGATGTGGTGTAGCGCTGCTGTGTGTAGAGGTTCATATCCAGAGGTCTATATCCATTCTTTGGCAAAAATGTGTTTATAGCTATTGCTTTTGCTTTTATCCTTGCCTGCAAAGGAGATTAGATTATTTATTACAGCAGCCTTTCAAATCAAATCAGGATGGCTCAAGCTAACAGCTTTCCAACTTTTACTGGACACTTGTCAGTCACTGCTTTCTCCTTCAAGGAAGGCAGAAACAGCTGAATGCTTCCCTGCTGGCCTAATGCTTGGATGAATATACCACTGCCAGAAAGGAGGAAAAGGAGAAGTAAAATGGCATGTGCTACATTTCAAAACCCACCTTCAGGTCAAATGGTTGCTAAGATTGGATCACTTAAATTTATACTAGAAAACACAGTGAGCCCCACAAAACCCAGAACATATATACACACTTGCCAGAAAAACCCCATAAAGCTCTACTTACCTTAATTGGTTTTCCTTGGAAAGTTTTCACTTCTTCTCTGAGATATCTATAAGCCTTTGAAAGAATAAATATAAAATTTGTCAAATATAAACAAAGGAAACTGAGGTTTTGACAGCAGCCTAAGCCTAACAACAGCTACTGAAGAGTCTGCTAATGTTAGACTCTAGAAATCCCTCATATATAATCTGCATTCAGCAAGATTTAATTTATAATTGCAGAAATGCTTCAGTAGCATCAAAACAGAATTTTAATTCTCATGACTGAAGCGTTTCAATGTGTCACTCAAAATATTGATGGTCTTACTACAAAAAAAATTATAGTTTTGGCCAGGAAGCCAAGATATACAAACAAGATAAAACTCCTACAGGGTTATGCTTAACAGTACTGATAACTGGGTATTAGCTAAGGAGAAGCATTACTGTTTTTTAGAGTTTTCGGTCTTTTTCTTTTTAAACTGTTCCACGTTTATAATAGAATTTATGACCCTTGAATCCACCCTCATTCCACCACTGTTTAGTACTATATTCTAAAATACTTAAAAAAACGTTACCTGCTGTGCATCGGCTTCTGATTCAAATGTGATGAACCAATTGTCATTATAGGCAAACTCACAGTTGATAAACTTAGGCAAATTTTCTCCTTTGAACAGTGCTTCTACCTCCTAAGGAATGTGGTTTTGGTAAGAAGGGAGAGAGAAGGGTAGGGAAAAAAAGATTGATAGCACAAAACATCAATTTAAAATGCAGAACTCTGGAACTCCAGGTAAGAAAGATAAAAAGCACTTTCAGGGTTACAAAACAGAACTGAGAACTTCAGTAGTGTTAGTTCTCTGCAGTCTCCGGGCTAGCTAGAGGGAATTCAAACAAGCATTGTCTAAGGCTATACTGCACGTAGAAGTTGCCTGCTCCCTTTAAATCAGAGGAGATAAGCTATTTAGGCCATAGTGACACACACATTGGCAGGAAGTGCAGAAAAATTTCCATTTTCCCTGTTCCCCAAAACCATGGAGGCACCAGAAAACCTGTGCATACTGCATGGGATAAGAGAATCCCACTCTTTCAGCAGAAACCTGGAAATACACTTTAACTGAAGTGTCTACAGACAAAAGCAGAGTTTGTTACCTCAAATACAATCAGCTAGTTTCTACATAAAAAAGCACACTTTGGACTTGATATTTGTTTTAATCCATTTGCATATTATTTATTATTGCCACAGAGTTGAGGCAAGCAGCCTCAAAAAGCCAAGCAACTTGGGAAGCCTTACAGAATTTTTACAGCATTTTACAGTGACTTTGCTGCTTAAAATAAAGCCTGGCCACGCTGTGCCAGAAAATGTGTCTTCAGAGTTAAGCTTAAAATTTTCAAGTTTGGCAAATTTTAACACTTAATGTGTAAATCTTCACTTCAGACCACCCTTTCGAAAATAAAGGCTCTTCAGAACTCTGTTGTTGTTAAGGACTTGAGTGACCACCCAGTGCTAATACATCAAACCTGACAAACTTGATAGCAAAAAAATTATAATATTAAAACCTAGGCAATCTTTGAAAGGTTACATTTCATTTAGAAAGCTAAAAGCAGCTGATATTTTTAAGCTATGTATATAGCATACCTAACCTTCTTCCCATCAATTCCTCTTAGCATTTTTTCATGTTCCTGTTTACTTAGGCCACAAATCTGCAGTACTTTTCATCTTTGTATGAGGACTATCAAGAAGCATGATTTTTTCAGAATCCTTATTCTTCCTTGTAAAATTAAAGGGAGGGGAAATCAGAATACCACTCCATCATCAACAATCTGTGCCTTATCCTCCTTTTTGAAAATTCAAAATGGTTTTAAACTGGAAGAAGGTAGATTTAGGTTAGACGTTAGGAAGAAATTTTTCGTGTGAGGGTGGTGAGACACTGGAACAGGTTGCCCAGGGAGGTTGTGGATACCCCCTCCCTGGAGGTGTTCAAAGCCAGGTTGGACAAAGCTTTGAGCAACCTGGTCTAGTGGAAGGTGTCCCTGCCCATGCAGGGGGATTCAACTAGACAATGAACTAGGTCCCTTCCAACCCAAACCATTCTAAGATTCTGTGGTTTAACCTATGGCCCAAACAGTTTTTTTCCCTAGTCTTTCCATTAGTCATAGTCCCAGCTACATCAGAGTTGCACTAAGTATATTTTAAAGAATCAAGTTCTCCACACTCACACTCATTCCCCAAGCTAAGGGAGATCCTTGGTGAGTTGTTCACACCTCTACCTTCAGCATCAAGGGACCGTTCGCAAAGCTTTACATACTTTACCCTAAAAAGCTTTAGGAAGCAGTAGTGGCATTTTCCATTCTAAGACCTACCTTCCCCATCTTCACTTGCTATTTATCCAAGGGGCTGAGTGATAAGTGCATATGGCTAAGCCACAGTCCAAGAAAATTATGGTATCTACCAAGCACATTGTTACCTTTTCTGCCCTCTGCAGAGCTACAGGTTTTACCACACACTTCCTATAAGCAACACGCTTCTATCAAACATATTTATTATCCAAACACATACAATAAACTAAGGTTTAGAACTACTGATAGAAACTAACAATGTAGTAAGAAATGTGATATGCTTATTGAAAACTGGAAGAAATCTAACTTCCAAATCCTAAGGGAAAAGCATTTTTTATGGAACAATTAAACACTTACCTCAATGGGGGTAGATTCAGGTACTTCACGTAAAATCACAATGCAGCGATTCTGATTTGGCCGAACTTTTTCTCCCTTCTCATCCACTTGGACTAAAGGCAATGCTAAGAGAAAGAGACAAAAACCAACTTTAGCTGTCAGCAATCATAACAGCTTTGCACACTGAGAGATGCTGTGGCACAGTTTTACAATGCAAAGTTTTTTGTGCTAAACTTAAAATATTTTTGGACATCAAGAAGCAAGCAGAAGATGGTTGAGGCTGCTTTCAGACATATGAAACTGAGTAGACACGTTCCTTAAAGTCTCCAAAGTCTTTCTACTTTTTCAGGGCAGAAAATTCCAATTAATTAGCTTTTTCTTCTAAGGCACACATTGATTCTTACCTTAGTGGTAATATCCAGTAGCCTTTTCTGATAATTTAAACTCAGATTATTCTCATTCACACAGATTCACTCAGTAAATCAAACATGAGGTAACTTTGATAGATCTGCAGTCCTATAATTGTCATGGTCTAAATTGGAAGCTGCTTGCTTTATTTAATGTTTTACAGAAAAAGTATGGCATTTTATTGTGATACATAAAATAAAGGAAGAGAGCTTAAAAATCTGGATCTACAGCAACAATCAAAATGCTTTCTAGCATTGAGGGATTTTTACTTACATCTCAGCACTTCAACAATCAAATCCATATCAGTACTGAGTTTCTTGACATGATCTAGGTTTGCTACTGTCATTATTGGCACATACTGATCACTGTCCATCTGTGATATAAGGTACATGTCACTGGCAAGATTTTCTCTGTTGGGAAAGAAAAAAAAAATGGGGTAATGTCACAGACATAATTTTTGCCAACAGACTTCAGACAAAAGCTCATCCCATAGCAGAAGGCAGAAATCTATATTAAGTTTTGTTTTCAGCATTTTCACCAACTCCCCAGTCCATTCACCTACTATACTTCTCTTCCCAGAAAACATGAAAATGTCTTTTTTTTCCTTCACCAACAGTATTGGCATCTTCCTGTTCAGGCAGCACACCTACATCCACAAACTGACAATACTGTTAGGAGTTCATTACTTCAAATGACCACTGACTGGAACTGGTTGTGCAGAAGTATACAGATTTGGATTTGTTCTAGGTTACTAAGACATGCATTGAGGAAATTTTTATTTAGACACAAGCAGTGAAAATAATTAAGTACAGATAAACTCCCTTGATGGCCTTGCATTGGTCTATAGTGGAATGTGTATGATTCAGAGTCCTTTATTTTCTTTATTTTTAAAACTGGTCCTTAAATTATAAAGGGCTCCACAGATGCACATATAGAAATACTAGTTTGTATCAATGCTGATTTTAAAATAGTTATCTTAAACAAAGCTTACCACCAAACGGCTTAAGCTACTTAGTTTTAATTTACAAAACACCAGTAAGTCACAAAAATGCATCTGGTCTGTAACTAATTACTGTTTTCACTTTAAAACCAATATATTTGCTAGCTTATGTTTCAGGCCCATAATTTTTTCATGCCATTTTTAAGAGGTACACATCAATATGTTACTTCCCCCAAATTCTCATCCTTTCCACTCAGTTTTAAGTGACAACTGTGAAATCCATCAACATACAACTGAAATTAAGTACTGCACCTTGTTAGTTATTTATCCTCCAGTTTCACACATTTAGGTATATACATACCTAGATAAGCAGAATTCCAGTGTTTTTTTCAGTAATTCTCGTAAATCTTCCTGACCTTCCGGCTGTAATTGTTCGTTTCCACCTAATAATTAAAATACTTGTTTAGTTTTTTTAGTTCTGCTACTTTACATAATATTTTAATCAAATAATCATGTCTATTATTAGCTGTATAACTAGTAACAAATATTCAAATTCAGTACATGTTGTGTACTAGTTCATCACCCACCAAAAACTGCACAGGAACACTAAGAAAAAAACAAAACAACACAACACAACTGTATCTGACTTCCCTTGTCAACCTCTGTTCTCCAAATAAAAATTTGAAGCAGTTTTAGAAAAGCAGCGGCAAACACATCTCAAAGTAAATTCTGAACTGACTTAGCTTGTATATCTGTCTTCCAGTCTTAGGAAGCTAACCAATTTCCAGCTGACTAAACCCTGACTGATGCAGTTGACTCAAGCAGCCAGCCAGCAATTCAATGGAGGCACTTGGTACTTCTGGCCTCACTCTACATCCTCAACACACCAATTCAGAAAAGATCGTTTCAAAAAGGTAGCTATGAAATATCAGCAGGTATCAAATCAATTAACACTAGATTTGTGATCAATTAACAACTCTTCATGAATGAGAAAATTTCTTCCTTTTACCTGAAAGTTTCAAAATTATCAGTTTCATGTTACACTACAATCAGTTGAGGGTAAACCAATTGTGTCAGTGGGAGAATTGTTGAAAGTTCAGAAGTTTAGTATGGCTTTCAGAGATTTACAGAACATTTGCTAAAATGTTACATAAACGTAGACTTATATTTTTAAGTATTTCACACCAACTATTACCCTCTATATCCTTCCCTTCTTCAGTAACTTTCATCTTTTTCTTAAGCTCTCCTTAACATTTCTTCCTCCTACAGCGACTTGTAATTTCCTCCCACTGTTTTGTCCTTCATGTGTTCTATTCTGATGGAGATAATGCCAGTACCTGAGAAACATACATATCACATACTAACCACTATTTCCCTTCCCCATCTCCTCTTGCCATCTCCTTGCCCAAAGCTTAGCAAAGACCAAAATTATATGCACTTTAAGTAACAATTTAAAAAAAGAATAAATCCAGCTTTCAGAGTTGGAACCAGCTGTTACGATGGATCAAGAAGAACTGATCCATTCTCCTTGTTCTGCTGCTCTGCAACACCACATGTGTCTTGTTAAAAGTTACCTCTTTGGGGCAGGTAAACGACATGCTGACAAGTTCTAACACTCAGCTGAGGAACACTTCCCTTCTAGGGCACTAAGCACCATTGATGTAATTTTCTATTTGTCTTTTAGTCGTTATTTAATATTCTCCAATAGTACCCTTAAGTAGAAGAGTCAAAAAGACCTTCCAGTTTTCAGCATAAGCAAGGGTGATGCCAGAACTGTCATTTCAGTTTTGTCTTCATTTCCAACTATTATGGATGCTATACCGGTCATTTTAAATACATATACTAAGCACAATGAACAGAGTTAATTAATACCTCATGAATCTCAAGAAACACCCAGCACATCTTCCTTTCTTTCCCACCCCTCATCTCAGTTCTATAGTATTCCTACACACATCTTGCAAACCTTCTGTCTCCTACAGTGAAATATAAGCATGGCTGAATCTCTATACTAGTTTCAAGAAGTTTTTAAAAACATGCCATCTAGTATAGACTACCACTACTAACAGTTAAACTGAAAAAATTATGAAAGTTAATCAAAAAAGAATGCAAAAAAGTTAGTCTAACTGTTGCTTAGTTTATAATTTTAAGTACAAAGCTGATCTTTCAACACATTAAGTAACCATTTGTCTCTCAAGTAGTAATGTGAATTTCACCTCTGTACCCTACCCAACTAGAAACACACGCCTTAGAGTGTCGGATATCTATATGTACATGTGTACATTAGGGATTTGCATTCAGAATAAGATTTCAGAACACAATACTCAAGTTATATCCAGAGCTTATGATCAATTCTATGCAGCATCTCATAAGAACAATACTTTTTTTTTTTTAAAAAAAGAGACTGGCTGGTTTCCAAATATGCCTAAGCCTGAGAGCAAAAGAGACAGGATTTTCTGGGGTCTACTTACAAAATGCAGGTATTGAACAAAAAAGTGGTGAAGTTTTTTTGTTTTGAAGTAGTTGGGTTTTTTCCCTCAGGTTTTGTTTGTTGGTTTGTTTTTTTTAATGGATGGTTGCTGTTCAACTAAAAATAAACTTCCTTTTTTTAAAACCAAGTCCAAGCCAATGCCAGCTTTCTCTTACCTGTCTGGGTGGTTTCATGCATAGACTCATAATCAGAATGGTCAAGAGCCAAAGGGTTCATATCTGTCTGGTCTGACACCGAAACAGCCGGTGATGGCTCCTGCAGCTCTGTCAGCACTGCATTCTGATGCTGTTTGTCGCCATCACCATTGGCATCCAGTCCTGCAACAGGAATGACACACACAGTCAAAAAGCATTCCTTCCAATCTGAGCAAAGTTGCTTACAAATTTGCATTTTTTTTTTTTTTTAACAGGAAACAAAAATTGAGAAAGTTCTGTACAGAATTTTACCTTTGCTTGAGCAACATCTAGAAATTCTTACTCATACCTTCTTTACAAGAATCTGGAGGTTGGTCAGGTATTTCTTCCCACGTTTTGCTCACGCTTCCGTCAGTGGCACCACTTGCTTCCAAGTGTAACATATGATTTCCCCACACCTTTGCATTAGGATTTAACTCGGAAACCTTGGTTGACTCCTACGAAAAGAAAATTCTTTGATTATGTACTTTAGAGATGTACAGTGTGTATATATGTACAGTTTCAACTAACAGTATCAAACGTACAAATCAAGATTGCATTGTCAAGTCTTTTTCACACCTGAACATATTAACTGAATTGTCATCCCATAATCATTTCAGGTACAAAACTAACTGAATTGGGCAGCAGAGGATTCATTTTCCTGATTAAGAATCACCAGAAAAGACTAGCCAAGAAGAGCAAACTACAACAAACACTGCATTCTTCACCTTTGAAAGACTAACTCAAACTGCACTTGCCCTAGACTCTAGGCAGGTCTCTAATATATATGTTATCTCAATGTTTATTATAGTGTTATTGTATCTGTTTCTGTGAAATAACATAAAATAACAAAAAATTAAAAAGCACAGGGTTTTTTTTTATCTGGACTTATATAAAAATGTAACAGTTTTAAGGAAGCTTTATGGAATATTGAAAGCAATGAGATGTGCAGGACAACTTCTGTCATTACTTGAAGAGAAAAAGCAGAGCATTAACAAAAATTCAGGTCAGTTTTCCCCTAGACAGGACAAGAATAATGAATTACCTGATACAGTTACATCATCTTAGGCTACTCTCCTTTAACCTGGATTGGATGGACACATTTAATGATCACATATGGCTACATGTAACCATTTATATAACGGTTACATGTAACCATTTATATAACAGTTACATATACAATGATGTGCTTCAGAGGGATTGCTCTCTGCACTGCCAGTTTCTACCGTTCTTTTTTGATAGTAATGTGACAGTTTTCTCTTGTTTTGCTGATGTTTGAGCAAAACTTAAGTTATTCCATACCCAGAATACCTTTGATGTGTTTTAATATGATGATTATACTGAGAAATAGCATTAATCATGATAATGCACACTAAAAAGCTTAAAATTTGTTTTGTGAAATTAAGGATGCTAGGAACGTTTAAGAGAGCACTTCAAAACTCCACAAAGCTTTAATTACTCTGAAACATGTGCACTTGTTACCATAGCATATAGAAAACACCTCCAGAAGGTAAAAAGATCTAAAGATTCTCAACTTAAACACATCTACTGAATGACTTACAAAAAGTGGAAGTGTTCAACATAACTACTTCAGTAGTAATGATGCAAAGATAACAGCAAGTTCCATCAGTTTCCATTTTTAATACAAAAAGTCCCCCAGGAGACAGCAAACATAACCTTTAGTACACTTCACTGCCATAACCACAACTGCTGAGCAAGGTCAGAGCAGAGGCTGCGAGTTACAGCCAGAGCAGAGGACAATGCCAAGCCCAGGCTCAGCTCTGCCCTGTGGGGAAGGCAGAGGAGCAGCCACTGACACAAGCTGGATTTAGTTTTTTCTTTTCCCGGCTAGCTAAGATCCAGCAGAGCTCAGTCCCCATGCTCCTCCTGCAGCCACTCCTTTCCACAGCTCTTCAGAAGATCATCTCCAGAAGTGAGCAAAAGGTTTCCTAATTGCTACCGAGCAAGCACATTAAGATTTCAGGAAAGCCACAAACATTTTTTTCCTATATGAAGGCAAAGAGCACTATTAACAGTCTGCAGAAATTTTCCCTTCCACATACTGAAGTGTTAATCTTAAGCTCATCTAGAACTGAGAATCTGCAATTAAGATACTCTGTTCAACACTTACACTTTCACAACTAAAAAGGAAAAATCAATATTCAGCAACAATTTGAACTACTGCCTTCTGTAGAGCATTTGGTTTTGCAAAGGGAAGAGAGAGTGGTCAGCTTCAGGACAAAATAATATGATATATTTAACTATCAGAAACCACAGATGGCTCATTGGCTTATTCCAACTCATAGCCACAGCTTTAACATTGAATCACTTCTGCAGAATACTTACAAACTCGTCTTTATCTTGCCATCCCCAAGCAACAACATTTTCTGGTGCTAGCAGCTGACACGGGTATCTTTCCATGGTGTATGAAGCACTTGTTAAATCTTCAGCTTCGTTCTGCAGGTTTTCACTAACTATACAAAGTCTGTCACTCTTTATGGCATTGTTAGGAACTGCATTATTCCATAAAAAGCCCATCAGATATTCACCATTATCAGCAGTAACAGTGTCAGAAAATAGCTGATTTGTCCAATCAGCATTTCCAGTCTGAAAACTGATGAAGTGTGACCACATTTCAACTTGGGGATTTGATCTATCCAACTCATAGGAGTGCTCTTGGTCACTGGATATGTCTTCCATCAGCTCTAATGCACACCGCTCACTGCCTTGCTCAATTCCTGCGGCACCAGGAGGGGCACTGTGTATTTCATAGGAAGGAGTAGCAGCATATTTGTCTACCTGCTTTGGGTCAACAAAAAATCCAAGCTCTTTGTTTGAGAAAATCTTGTGATCTGACTGCATCTGTTCCCAACCTGTGGTCAAGTCATTCATTTGTGTATTTAATATGTAACTGGTGTTTTTCAATTCAGTAGCCTTGGCTTCTAACTGCTTGAAATTCCCCACAGTAAAAGCTTCTAGGTTCCCAGCTGACATACTAAAACCAGAGAGGTTCTCCTCCTTTGAGTGGATGCTGACACACTGTTTTACTTCACTATCTTGAATGTTACATTCATTTACATTACACACACTTTTTTCATGAGTTTCTGATCCTACTTCAGCAAAAGGTTTAGGAGAAACTTGTGTGCTCCTGATCTCCAGCTCTGGACTGGCACAGTGACATATCTCAGACTCTTCCACTGCTTTATCATGTACATGAGAATATGAATTTCGACACAATGAAGGTAAACAGTTATGGGCTTTATGTAAGAGATTACTGGCATCTTCCAGACTTCTAGTGTCATCTGTCAATTTAACGCTCCTGTACATACAATTGTCCAAAGCTACAGGAACAGTGGAGTTAGAGGAAGTATTCTGATTGTGAGTCAAGCCTTTATTGCAATTTAAGATGTTTTTATCACAATCAACAATGTTAGCATCCAAATTCTGTTCTACATTTTCTGCCTTCTCATCAGCTGGCTTGTTTAGGTGAACTTCAGATTTTGTCTGTTTTACAGTTTCTAGTACATCCTCAGCTATTTTGGCTGAGTCAGTCCCTGCATTCCACTGATTTTCCACTGTGTGGAAAGAACATACATCCCGTTGCTCATCTTGCCTACAGTTCATGTCCATTTTATTCGTATCCTCATGTTCCATAGACACAGAAGAGACAGTGTTTTTTGCATATTTGCACAATTTTTCTTTATTCCCTGGTGACTCTTGTGAAATCTGAGATTCTAGGCTGTTCTCCATTAGGAACGTTTCATCTGTACGTGTGTTACGTAGCTCACAAGATGTCAAAGTGTCATCACTTACCCGCAACTGAGTTTTGCTCAAGCTACCAGCTTCTTCAAGCATGTCACCTTTCGGCTCAAGGATACTCACACAGACATCTTCCTCCATGCCACTTAGGTCTGCATTTTCAGTGGGTGTCTTGTTTTCAGTGCAACCCTTAATTTGAGTTTGAAAATCAGAACTTTCTTTCAAGTTTTTATGCATTTCAGTCATATTCAAAGCTTCACAGCTATCCAAAACTGTACCTGTGCATTTCTCTTTATCTTTCAAAAATTCTTCCAAAACTCTGTGATGTTTGCTAGAGTCAGGTGCAGATGTTTGGCTATCACCATACATTCTCTGAAATATTTTCTTTTCCACAAATGAGTTTACTTTACTTTCTGGCTTTAGGAAGCAGCCTTCTTCAGCAAGTTTTTCCACATGTTGATTCACCAAAAAAGAATCATCGTCCATTTCATGGAACTCTAACGATAATTCAAAGCTCCCCCTCAAGTTCTCTGCCACTTGTTCAGTATTTATATCCCTTACAACACTTGGGGGATGCCTACTTACACTAAATGGTACCTTCCCAGAATCGTGACTTCCCTCAGTTTTTCCTGAATTACAAATTCCAGTGTTTAACAATACACTGTGTTTAATGTTTTCTGAATCAGGGCTATATTGGTCCTCTTTAGCAGCATCCACAAGTTTTCCAGAATCACAAGTGCTATGGAGTGATTCAATCCAACTGACAGAGTTACCCATGGTATGTACCTCCTCCTGTGGATTATTAGGAATGGCTTCATTGTCCACTTTCACTGTCAAGCCATCTGTTACTGTATTGGCAGTGTTTAACCTACCCACCTCACACCTGTTAGCTGGTAAGTTATTGTCAGAAGACTGGATGTCTATGCTACAATATTCATTTGTTTCCTTTTTTTGCATGTTTGACCCATGCTCTTTTTTATACTCCAACAGTTCTTTCTGTGAATTAAACTTAGCTTCCACTTGTGCCAATTGCTGCACTGGAAATTCCTCCCCAGTGTCTAGAGGTCGTGCCATGCTGCACATTCCTTCATCAGTAACAGCTGAGCTATCTATGTCTGCTGCAATCTCTTCATGCACAGTAGCTGGCACCTCTTCATCCCCTTTCAGATCTTCAGCATCTACAACACAAATGCTGTAGAAGTCCCAATCTTTTGTATTTTGTCTGTGGTCTACATCAAGGTAAGAAAAGGTTGGAGACATCTCTCTATATGAACTTGAAAGTTTTTGTAGGTGGTCACTCTTATCTTCAACATTTACGGTTATTTCATTCTGCCTTGAATGGTCACGTGTAATTGCATCATGCTCCAGAAAATTTCTATTTAAGGAAATTTCACCCTGTAAGCCTTTGTCTAGGATGTCTGGTACATGTGAAGCAGAAATAAGACCACACAAGCAATGCTCTTCTGAAACTACATTTTCATTATTACCATTACTGTTAACACCTTCAATATTAATATTACTATTAATATTTTCCATATCGTCCATTTGCTGACCATTACTATGAGTTTTTTTAGGCACTCTTTTTTTAATAACCCTATCTTTCTTTTCTTCACTTTTCTGCAGATTCCCATATGTACCAGAGACCTTCAGGAGGTGACTAAAGGAATTAAAGAAGCTGAAAGGTCTGTCATACGTTCTCCTTGAGCTCTCACAGGGAGTACTCTCCATGCTTTTGTATGACGCATATTTTGCTTTTCTACCCCAGACCCCAGATTTAGAATTTGTTGTTGTGCAATCATCGCTACGAACACGTTCAATGCCAACTACTGCAGCTGCCCCGTTAACCGTCCTTCCCACTGTATGCAGATCCTGGCTTTCCACAGTTCCTAAAATTGAAGATAAAGTTTTACTTATCCTTGACTCTGGTGCTTCCTCTTCCACAGATTTTTGTAACAAGCCAGTTTTCTCCTCATTCGTGCTGTTACTCAATTCTTTACTGAAGCAGCAGCCCATGCTTAGTAAGTAGTGTCAGAGGAGTCTTCTCATTGCAAATCACCTTCCTCTATACACTAACTTTCTGCTGCTACTGAGGAGACAAGCCAACACCCTGCTGCCTAAAATAGCACACTTTAAAACCATGCAGGGGTTCATATGGCAGTGCCACTCAAAGTCCAAATCCCAGTTGCTGAGCAATGTTTTAGTATTTCATTATATGCACTGTAATATTTAAGCCAAATAATTCTCCTAATGAGATTACAGTCTGTTACAAGTATTACCAAGCCTTATGAACTTCCATTGTTTAATTTCCTGAAGTTTCCTTCATCCAAATCACAATAATATTTAAAAGGCATCTTTTACAATGTCCATGTGTGCCAAAAAACTCCCTCCCTTTATATTTAATATAACTCCTGCTTTCTATACAAGGATAAATGCATTCTGGCTTCACATGTTTAAATCTGATTGAAGACGAAACTAGTGAAAGCTATTAGTTCAAACACATTTTCAACCATTTTCTCCCTTCCCCCAGAGCTCAATCTACACCAAGATTACCTCTTTAGGAAAAACAGGCTAAAGATAGATAAGAGCTCATATATTCCATTGAACAGTCATTGTATGTTATCAGAAGCTAATTCTGCTCCAAGCCTTTTTTATTTGTTATCTGCATGAAAAAAAAGCATATAAAATCACTCAGTGACTTAAAGAACTTGAAGGGGCCTCAAGATCATCTAGCTATCTCATGGTATTGTGGCAGGATTAATTACACTTGACCTTCAAAAACTGTGTATTCTTTTAAAAAAATCCTCATTTGACTAAATGCTACCTCTTCCAAAACTCTGTCCTGAATACAAGTTTTCTTTGTTGTATGTAAACAGACTTCTTTCTGACCTTGTGACAGCTGGAACATCTTTACACATATGTATTTACATATTGGAAGACTTCTACTACTATAAGTCTCTCTATTCGCTAAAAAAGATGAAAATACTCAGCAATCTTTTCTGCTGTAAACAGAGTTACTATTTGCCTTTGCATAATCTTACATTGCTCTCAAACCCCTTGCTAGTATTTCAAATTTGGACCCCATCTTTCAGAGAGCTTGCAAACTTGTACCAGTATAGCACCACTCCATTCCATTACTTAAAAAAATACTGAAAACAGATTCAAGTAAGACAATGCAGACCCTTAAATTCTATTTCAAATGTTCTTTCGGCTGTACATTGAACACAGCACCATTTTTCAATTGGCTGTGCACCTTATGGCAAGTTTACTCAAGATATACTTGACTAGAGTTTTGAGTTAGCGTGGCAACTTGCCTTCATTGTATTCATATGGCAGTACACAGGGGTGCTAAGGCTAATTAAACCAGTTGCCTTTTAATTAGTAAAGAGATCTATTTTAATTTCTACTGTAAACTGTACTTGTAGGGTTAAAGCTGCTTAACGAAGAGATCCATGCTCTAATATTCCACTATTTTTTATTGCATGATTGTCATTGACTTACTTTACAGCTGCTTTCATGGCAAGTCACATGGCCTACATTAGGCTGAATCACAGAATGTTAGGGATTGGAAGGGACCTCTAAAGATCATCCAGTCCAACCCCCCTGCCAAAACAGGAT
Source organism: Apus apus (assembly GCF_020740795.1). Taxonomy (NCBI): domain Eukaryota; kingdom Metazoa; phylum Chordata; class Aves; order Apodiformes; family Apodidae; genus Apus; species Apus apus. Next base: position 11,228,446 of record NC_067283.1, read on the forward strand.
CCCCAAGAGTAGGTGACACAGAAACATATCCAGGCAGGCTTTGAATGCTTCCAGAAAAGGAGACTCTACAACCTCTCTGAGCAGCCTGTTCCAGTGCTCTGTCACCCTCATAGTGAAAAAGATTTTCCTAAGACATGAGTCAGTCTTATCTATGCTACCTAGATGTTCCCTGTCACCGTCATACTGCAAGTTTTCTGCTTTGTTTCCAAAAATCCTAAGAAAAAAAAAAAAAAGCATCTTTACTAGAACAGCCCACAGTCACTTCTCCCTTTCAGTCTCCCTTGCTTACTTTACTTCTGACAAAAAATCTACTACTGTCAACACATAAATAAAGCATCAGTTCCTCTTTAACTCATTCATATCTAGTTGGTAAACTAAGTTGACATCTGTTTAGAGTAATGAATCAAAACAGAAAAAAATAACTTTGTTCCCTGTTGTCACCTGAAGACTGAGGAAAAAAAGGATGCTTCACTAAACCACAGTAAGCAGAACTGGATAAAAATCGGGTAGAAAATAATACATTAAAAATGTTCTTGCTATCCCAAACTGTTTCTAATCTTATGATAACTTTTAAGTACAAAGTAGTACTGAGCAAGCACAGAAGCACTCTAGAAATTCAAATGTTTCACTTCAGCCTGCATTACAGTGACTATGAAGCACTCTTGCAGTAGCAGTAGTGGAATTCACATTCAGCAGCATAAGACAGACTAGACATGAATCTCTTCCTCATACAGCATGAAATGCTTCTCTCCTCTGAAACTTTTGAGTCATTTCTTATCCTACTTCTCTTTATAGCTCTGTGTAACACACAGAAGTGCAAAGCTGTAATATAGGTGCCAATGTAACTTTTTTCCCTAGACAAGTATTCTGCTCACAGGACAAATTAATTACACAAAAGAATCATAGAATCATTAAGGTTGGAAGGGACCTTCAAGATCACCAAGTTCCAAACCCCCTGCCATGAGCAGGGAACCCTACCACTAGATCAGGTTGCACAAAACCTCGTCCAACCTGGCCTTAAAAACCTCCAGGGATGGGGCATCAACAACCTCCCTGGGCAACCCATTCCAGTTCCTCACCACCCCTATAGCAAAGAATTTCTTCCCAATATCTAACCTAAATTTCCCCTTTCTGAGTTTAAAGAATGTGCTTTAGATTCCTAAAGATAGGCTACCATATATTTAAAAGCCATATACACTCAAATGCCATAGGCAGATGCAGATTTGTATGTGTGAAAGAATCATATTGGCTAACTTTCAGGGGAAACCTCCCATTCACCACTAATCCTCTGACCATAAATGAGACTGCTGAATCAACTAGGGAACACATCCCCTCCTCAGCAAGTCTGCTTTGAAACTGCAAGGTAAGAAAGAGGAAGGCTACACACTGCTCCAGCTCCTCCAATACATGGAGCCTCAAGGTGCCTGCAGATACACTGTTCTTAAGGATGCATCATTGCTGCCATCTGCTGCATTTTTTTTTAATTCTTCTGTGGGACAAAGTTATTCAACATGCTTGGATCCAGACTTAAAACTATGCCAAGCCACTCCTCTTCAGCATTCCTTGGAACGAAGAACAGGGAAAGGGGGAGGGAATTACTTTTAATAGATTTTTGAAGAAATGCCATGAGCAAACAATTCAACTGTTTTTAATGTCAGAAGAAAGTCACAGTAATACTTGCAAAATTTACAACTATTTAGAAAATTCCCTTGTCAGGTAAACAAATAACAAGATTTTTCCTTCTGTGATTTAACTATTACTAACTACATGCTATCTAGAGAGGAACTAAGTGCTTTTAAGAGACAGACCAGGGCAAAGTCCACTTTTCCAGTGCCTTAACAAGTACTTCTGCTATCAACTAATGGGGAGAAAATGGGTGAAGCAATTTCAGCAAGCAGAAACTTCTTCCAGTTTTCCCATATACTTCTCCTTATGTACAAAGGCACACTTTGTACTTGTTCCTTTGGTTTTATCTAAGAGCTTCAGGGATAATTTCTATTTTAAGCATTGATAGGGCACATTCTTTAAGTCACATTTCTCAATACTATTTATCATGTAATCACCATAAAACAAAAAACCCAGTAACATAAATTTAAGCAGAAAACAACACACCGTTATGCTCTGTCACTTGAGGTTCGTTGTTTAACTTTCAAGACTTTGTAAGTCTTAAAAACTTTCTGGCTATGCTAAAAACTGCCACCTGACTTGAAAAGCACTTCAACAGAATTTGTACTCGGCCACTTCAGAGTTCCAACTCAGCTGGGGAATGAGTTTGGTTTGGCTTGGTTTTTTCCTTTTCACATTTACATATATGGTCTATTCTTCATCTGCAAGACTAAATATATGTCTTCCCTCTCTATGAAACCAAGCCACTCTGAAGCTGCACTTTCATAACCTAAACCTTTTATATTTTTAATAAATATTTTAGTCCTATGTCCTGCATACACCCTATGCAGAGGGCAAGAAGTTAACATGCTCATTAACAGGACTAGAGATATCCCCTTTACTTTCATTTTGCATGTACCTATTCCTTGGAAAGGAATATGGGTTTACACCATATAAAGTCCTGCAGCCCTAAGTTTTAAAATCTAGTCTAGCTTTAAATATAGAACCATAGAATCATAGAATGGTTAAGGTTGGAAGGGAACTTAAATTTCATCAGGTTCCAAACTCCCTGATACGAGCAGGGACACCTCACACTATACCAGGCTACACAAAGCCTTGTCCAACCTGGCCTTAAAAACCTCCAGGGAGGGGGCTTCCACAACCTCCCTAGGCAACCTGTTCCAGCACCTTACTACCTGATGTGTAACCTAAGTCTCCCTTCTGTCAGTTTAAAACTATTACCCCTTGTCCTATCACTGCCCTCTTTGGTGAAAAGCCCCTCACCAGCTTTCCTGTAGGCCTCCTTCAGGTACTGGAAGGTCTCCCAGAGCCTTCTCCAGGCTGAATAGCCCCAACTCTCTCAGCCTGTCTCCATAGCAGAGGTGCTCCAGCCCTTTGATCATCTTGGTGCCCCCCTCTCTGGACCCTCTCCAACAGCTCTATATCTTTCTTGTGCTGAGGGCACCAGAACTGTACACAGTACTCCAGGTGGGGTCTCACCAGAGCATGGTAGAGGGGCAGAATCACCTCCCTGACTCTGCTGGCCACACTTCTTTTGATGCAGCCCAGGATGCAGTTGCTCTCTGGGCTGCGAGAACACACTAGGGCTCATGTCAAAACTCTCATCAACTACCATCCCCAAGTCCTTCTCCTCAGGACTGCTCTGCAGCCATTCTCTGCCCAGCCTGTATTTGTGCCTGGGGTTGTGCCAACCCAGGTGCAGCTTAAATGGACTCTTAAAAACACACACATTTTGCACATTAAAGCATTTAAACATTAGAAGTAATCTACAGGTGCAAAACTGTTCAGCACTTTTCTTATGAACTACATCTACAATAATGTGACAGAAAGAGCAAACACTGACCCGTATTGATCCTTCATGATGCTGATACTGGACATGTTCAGTTTAAGGTTCAATCTTTCCATTTCTTGTTTAAAGCTATTGATCTCTTGAATTATTAAGCATCACCTATACGTTATGCAAACTGCTACTTAACTCTTAATTGGCACATACTGTATGTAATGCTGTGTATTGTCAAATGATCCTAGGATTATAGGCTATACTGAATTTCTACTGAACTGTTACATATTGTCTTATATTAAATGAGTAAATCCAATTTCCTCAGTCACTTTTTACTCTGAGGCTTATTCTTGAATGGGTTATAAAAGGATTTTTTAACAACATTACCCAGCAACTCTAAACCCAAGACATCCTTCCATACTGCCCCCTACAAAAAAACATTTTAGGAACTACAATTAAGTCCATCTTCACTTTACTGACTTGCTAGCTATTTTTCTTATACTTAGAACCAACAATATGATTGAACTTGCATCTACAGTACCTGGAAGCATTGACCAAAACCAGCACATTGGCTTAAATTCCCATTATCAGAAGTCCATGGCAACACCTGATAATTATTCAACTAGGGAGAGAATGAGCGATGCTCATATCACAGTTAGACAGAACTCCTTCTAAAGGTAATTTCAGATTTCCAGATCAGGTCTTCAATTCAGCCAATCAGGAAAGAAAATTCTTTGACCCTTGGGAAGTGCTGTAAGAGGCTGCATATGCAAATGTGGGCATGGCAGGGTAAGAGTTTAGGATGTATGAGCAAGGAAAAAGGCTATGCCTTTAGCAACAAAGGTTATCGAAGTCCTGTGTGGCCGAGACAAATCATACAAACTACTTCTACCACAGGATTTGTGTCTTGGCCTCTTCCCTCAGAGAGTAACCTTCAATTTCTAGCAGCCAAGTATAACTGATCAAAAAGAAAACAGAGAAGTGAGTATCACTAGATACCATGGCAGTATGGCCCGATATCAAATACACACTGAAGCAAGGATCACCAGAGACATTAATTTATACCCTTATGCAGTCTAGCCTTCTCATCCCAAAATAATTAAGACACATAAGAAACAGGAGGTGATTTCCAATTAACCTGAGGCAGGTATTTGCTAAATGCAATCAAGTCCAAACTTAAGAATTTTTTTTCCTTCCTATTTTATTTTTTGAAAGATGAAAGTGTCCTAATGATTTGAACTTGCTGACTTCTTCTTGTACTCCATGAAGTGTTTCTCAAACTATAGACTAGTTCTCAAAACTTCCAAGTGAAGTCCTGAAGCACTGGCACAATATAGTAAAGCAGATATGCCATTATGGAAAGGCCCATCTTGAAAACACCACCTAACAGCATATATTGGCAATGATTCTCATACAACAAAATGACTTTCTGATGCCATGCATATACAAGTATGATACTGGCATAATTTAAAAAAAGCTTAATAAGCTACAGGTCTCACCTTTTTGGAACAAAGTATTCTCAAAATAATTAGTTATTTGAAATTCACCATTATAGCACTACGGATACATTCCAAGATATCTAAATTGACATTGATGTCCTCTACTAAGGAAAAGAGCAGACAGCTTTTATTAAAATTGAAAGAAATGGTTACTTTCTTTCTTCAAATAGGTACAAAAGAACAGAAATTAATATTTAGATCCAAGAGTACATGCGCTGTTATAGAAATTCTAGTACAACAAATTAAAAGAACATTGATGTGAAGACTAATCAAACCACCTTTAATACTAATACATCTGTTTAAAGTGCACTGACAGTTTGAAGCTTTTGAAGCAAATCTGCAAGAGCCTTTTTCTCAAACTTACACACTGGGTCCCTGGAATTAATGCCCTGAGTATACAGGGGAAAAAAACCCCTAGAAAAAAAAATAATGAAAGCTCAACTACTACAGGTATGGCACAAAAGTGGGTTTAACCTTTTCCTCCATGGCCAAATAGACAAAATTCACATCAGAGAAAGCTAAAATAGAGCAGAAGAGAACCCAGAATGAAAAAAAAGGGGGGAGAAGAGGACCAAACAAACAAAAAAGTCACCAGCTGGTGGAAGAAAAGTGCACGTTTAGTGTTTTTCAAAATGCTCTTTAGTGCTTGCTGCAAGGTAGGCTGAAGCAGCAAGCTACTGCTGCTGCAAGGTTAAGATGAAACAGCAAGCATCTGCTGCTTCACATATTACAGGCTAAGTGCCTAGCAGAACATGCACTAAAACTAAACCCTTCAAGATGTCCAAAGAGGAAACGTTCCTCCGAAGACACAGTTAATGATCAAAGATGAAAATACAATGTTATAAGTAGAGATTACACGAAAATCAAGTATTCAGTCTTCTTGAAGACATATGCAACAGTTGCTGCAACACATACACACAGTACTATCTGTGGTATGATCTGCCAAAAGCATCTCATAAAGCGAGTAGCTGGATCCTGCACAGTAACATGGAAGCAGCAGCCATGTGCCATTTGGCAGAACTGAGCAAGAAGTATTCCCGATATGGGATGCAATTTCCTATTTGTATGATGTACTTTTTTTAGTTACAGGTACATGCCAAGTGTATTTCCTTAATTTTCCTCAGATGTGAATGTGTGAGTTAGAACCTTACTCAAGATTGATAATACAATTCCTGCATAGCCTAAAAAGCCCTGCTCTTTAAATGAGTGCAAATTGGTTTAACTCACAGTTTATTTTAATCCCCTGAACAGCTGAAGAAAAGTAAAGGTGAGGCTCCTACTTGGCAGGGAGAATTAGCCACCTTCAACACCTCCATTCTATCATTTTATGTTGAACTGCAGTCTAAAATGTGCTGAGACACAATTTTGATTAAGACATAGTAAAAAAACGGTTTAATGCAACATTTACACCAAGGGAACATGCAATTATAATACTTACTAGATGAGAACCGTCCTTAACTTCTTGTACTTGCTGCACCTGCGGTTCAGCCACAACTTTAGTGTCCTGATCAGAAGTCATGAGCTGTCTGCTTTTTGGCTGCTCAGAGAGAACTTTACTGGTCACCTTTGTAAGCTGCAGAAATAGGAAGACAAGAGGTACTGTAAGTGGCTGTTGAAATTCCCGAGAACTCAGCCATTTCAGACCACAGGTCCAAAGATTTTCCACAGGACATGGTCAGGATTATGCATTCAGAGAAAATGTTACAGCAGAAGGTGAGGATAAAGCCATCTTGCAGATATGCTCAACTCCCAGCCCCTGTCTGCCTTGGGAGTTCAGATGGAACACCTGCCACAGCACCAAGCAGGGAAATTCCACTGGGAAAGTTTCATTTGATTCTCACCTTAATTATTCAGATTGGTTTTCAACCACAACTTCTTCATACCACCTGGTAACTTTTTAAGAAGTGACAAACCAACCTTTGTCTTCCACAACTACTCTGACAGTCACTTAATCTTTGCAAATTTTAAGCATGCTACAACAGTTCTGCCAGATTAGTAAAGCTCAACAAGTTGTTCTGCTCCATCATCCTAAAAAGTTGGGGTTTTTTTTGCTTAGACAAGCAGAAAACTAAGTAGAGTTGAAATCCTGACTGTGAGCTCCACTTTGCAATTTGATGCCATTATTTAATACCATTATTTTTTAAAAACCTGGTCCTTAAGACTATCTCATTTAAATCATGAAGACTCAAAGTAAATATTGGGGTGTAAAATAAAAAAAAAACAAACATGCAGTAGAAAGTGCAAAGACTTCTACCACATTTTGTGTTCACTGTTCATACTAACCTTGAGTATGCACACTGGTCCAGACTAACAAGTTAAAGTCTGCTTCAATCACAGATAGACAAATGTGTCTCAGTCAGCAATGACATTAGCTACTCAGCATTCTGATTCCCAAATCAATGCCTAGGTACTACTTTGCATCCCTTTATGTTGCCTGCTTATCTCACACATTCCCATTTCATTCTAGGATCAGCCTGTCTCCAGTCATGCTGCAATCTCTTCCATCCTCTTGTGTGTTGTGTTAGCACCAGTACTTTTTAAGTCTATAGATTGTGGAAGGAAGACAGCTAAGATCATGAGAGTCTAACAATCAAGAGTAAAGTTCCACTACACAGATGTCCTTTAAACCATTTGCTGACTGGCCACACACAAAATATTCAGCTAAATCATTAATTTTGGTTGAGGAGAGAAATGATCATGATGTGCATGCTGCAAATTCAGATTTCTTGGGCAAGGCACCAGAAAACAGAGCAGCACATCGTCCTACTGCTTTTCAGAAGACCTTTAGATGAGATTACACAAGATGCTTATCACAGACTAGGTCTAGTTTGAAGCTCTAGGTAATGTTGCTTGGATTACTCAAACTAATAATCATATTCTCATTAGTACACATTAGTTGTGATGCATACCACAGTAAATTCACTCACCATATATTTAAGTTGCATTTGATCATTAAGGATCAAAACGGCTCTCAAAGCAAGTGCAGAAGAGAATATTCAACCTGCCTTCTAAATCCCATGCCTTTAACAATGATCTGCTATTGCCTTTCTGCAAATGGCTAAGTCATACGGAAAGATCCCAAATGCAGGAGGAGTTTCCTCTGCAATTTTCTTCACTTTGTATGTCACATTGCTGCTATAAGTCTCCAGGATGTCAAGTGCTCTGCTGGAAAATCCCATCTGTTGTGATACACTTCAAAACGACTTCATGTGCAGGGCTGTTCTGGAAAGTTAGTGCCATCAACTTTTCCAACACAGAGTTGCCACTTACCAATCTCTTAACCCATAAAATGTCTATGACAGCAGGATTCCATGACTATCACGTCAGTGAATACAGTGTTTCTGGAAAAGGCAGTGTTACTTCAGGGAGAGAAACAATAAAAATCACAGTGTTAAACGCTTCTCAAAGGATATGTTTCAGTGTGTTTCACAACCTGTCTTCTAAACCTCATGTTTTTAGTAATGAACAGCTATTGCCTTCCTGCAAATGGCTTAGCCATGTGGAAAGACCCCAAATGCAATAAGCTTATTTATGGGAACCACAACCAATATCTGGTATTTCTAGAAAATACAGATAAAGACTGGAAGACAGTTTATCCTCTTTCAATGCTAGTTTAGTAGTCAAATTATCCAAACAAGTTAAATGTGGTATTTTAATGCAATAATAAAAAAAATGACCATTCCATGCAAGACTTAACCTATCCACTGCCTTAAAAGATACACTGAATTGCTGATTGGTAAACCACATCTTTGCACAAGTACACGCTGCTACAATTAGTAGAAGACATTAATGTGAAAACTGCACATCAGCAGACCTGTTTAAGATAAGAGATAGCAATAGCTATGGCACAACTGTGAGCTGACACAAACTGCTGTTTTTTTTCATTCAAGCTTTCAAATAGTATTTCTAGTCTATAGCAAGCAGATTCACAAAAACCCATGTCTTCCATCTAGTCACACAATCTGTAGAATGGCCTGCATTTAGGAATTGATTTTAAAGTACAAAATTTTAATTTTGTAATATTATCCAATTTCAATTCTGTAAATGTGTATAGTAAATCTTTATTTTTCCTTCTGGCTTGCTACTCAGTCTTGACAGAGTAATTAGTCAAGTTCAACAACTTCAGATATATTATGTCAAGGGCAAAGTTAACCTTGATACACACAAAGACTTCCAATACTATCTAATCCAAGAGAAACTGCATGGATTTTACTGAAGCTTATCAAAAGCAGTTCAGACTCTCAAGCAGGCAAGACACTTAGGTCCCACAGGTTTAAAATGCAGATGAAAACGTTTCTTTAGAAACCACACAACATTCAACCATGAAGTCCTTACTGTCCCCCAAAACTGTAATACACTGCTCAGTCTGCTAAATTAGTAATTGCTACAGGAAGGGGAAGAACATCTTAATACAGTTGTTTTCTTATTAGAACAAGGACAATTAGGGCAGTAACTCTTTACTTAAGACTTATACAGATCCGTCCCTGTGGGCACCTGGTCAGTAGTGGTTAATCTGAGGAGTTACAAGAATTTTCTCAGGGGGGACAGAGACCACCTGGCTGAGTGACACAGGTAGCACATGTTTCAGCCTCCTGGTTTCCCTCTGCAACATCCACAACTACCTTCCCAAACAAAAAGTTCTGGGTTGTGTGGTTTATTTGTTGTTTACTCTTTTAAAAAAACTAACAACGTGATTCCTTACTGGCATGTATTTTCAAGTGCATCTTTTAATAAGAATTTCATAATTTCAGAAGATACCAAATACAAACCAGCAATGGTTCACAAGGTGATGATACAGAAAAGTGCACACAACCACCCTTGTCTGGGTGCCAAGCCAAGCAGAGCTGGGCCCATTCTCATCCAATAACCACACGTGTGTGTCACTGTGGTGCTGGCATCAGGATAACCTTTACACTGCATTTTAGTTCAGGTTTAGGTATCTTAGAGTACTGTCAGAGTTAATGTTCAACCGTCTGAAGATATTTATATACACAGCACATCCACCTACATCACAACCATGCAAGCAGCTCGGAAGAGACATCTACTCCATTTTTATGTAGCCAAGGAAAAAACACTTCACTGCCCCTGCCACCTCCCCCAGTCCTCCACTGAGTGCAGCCTCCAATCCTCCCACCTCTGCTTTCATTAGAAGTAATTTCTGCTTTCTCTAATTCATATTCCAAGTGTGTTTTTATGCAGTCTGTTTTGCTGTCTAGCGTTACAGGAGTATGAGTAGCAGCATGCGTTCTCAATCAAACCAGTCAGATAGATCTGTTATTTAAAAACCCCAAACAATGCTCTAGGGCTGAGATCTTGTCTGCCAACTTTCAGCCCAGAGTAATCAGCCCTTAAAAAAGAGATTTACAAATGCAAGTGCTGACAACTTAAGTTTCAGACTGCAAACAGCAACACCGTAAAACAAAAAAGCTCACTAGAATAAAAGATCTTTTCATTGCTCTTCCAGCAAGCACAAACAAAAATAGATTTGAGTTTGGCTTTGTGCAGAACTCATCCTAGCAAACATTTTAGAAACTTTAAACACAGATTAAGATAAACTTTTCACAAGGCTAATACAGAAATACACTTCCAGGAACATGAGAAAGTCTGGAAAGTTTTCAAAACAGAGGTGCACTGCCTGACTTAAACCTCATAACAAACTTCCAGCTGCAGGCCAGAAACCCTTTTCAACTGTCAGAGATAACATACTTTCTCACCATCTTTCACATCCTGATGTATCCACAAGGATCATGACACTGCAACAGAAGTAATCAGAGCAACCATTGACTTCAGCTTTGAAAAAGTTTTATCACCCACTGAACACATCACATAGCTGATATGAGAAATAACAGATGCCTCTTGCAAAAGTACGCTATTAATTTAATACATTAACACCTACTTCAACAAAGTTTACCTTTATTTATTATATCACAAGTGTTTTGATTACCCCAGGCATATATGTCAAGAGTTCATCACATTCTCATTTCAGGTAAAGCCGAGAACTCAGCTATAGGATAGTTAAGTTTATAGAGCATCACGAAGACAAACTGACAAATCCTAATCCTGAAAGGCTGCAAAGTTTCCCTGAGTGTTACAAGCAGTGATACAAACTGGAGCTTGCTATTTTAATCAGGTGGCTGTTTCAGAAGATTTTCAAAGAAAGATTTCAGCTGTTAATGCAAGAGTTGAACCATCATCCTGCTGCATGTGACACATGTTACCATCCTGTAGGTGAATAACCCCACAAAGCTGCATCATTCTGATACAGAAAGCCTGTGACAGAACTCAGGGGTTTCCTTCTTTCCTTTCAAAGCAGGAAATATTTCTCTTTCCAGAGCAGATGTGAGAATCTATCTACAATTCAAATGACACCATCATTTAAAAGAAAATATACTGTGAAGTGTTTACATTACCACAGTGGACAAAACAGCTGCAGATAAAAAAGAAATCTAACAGTCCCAAAAAGCACGTTTGTCAGAGGTGATCTCTGCAATCATCATTGTGCCTACATCAGTTGTTAACTCCGTATTACACAACAGCAAGTCAAAAAGCTGACATGACAAATATTTAGTCACAGCATGTATTCACAGAAGTTAAATAAACTACTATTTTAAAATCATCACAGGCCCCTGAATTTGTTTAACTGCTAATTAGCTAAATGATTGGGGAAAAGTTGAAAATTTAACCTCTGGAGCTTAGTTTGACCCAGACATTTATCAAAGTCTGCCAGACGAAGTTTTCAAAACGCGCATGCACCCAGCGTACGTGCCAGCACGGCGGCTGAAAAGCTAGATTTCAAAAATAGAGAAAAGTACCATCTGATTTGTTTCAGTTTCCATCTTGACAAGAAAATTCCTTATTCCTGCAGGCAGCATCCAGAACAACATAACTTCTTGATTCTTCAAGAGAAACATGGACGTAAGCACTGGGGACAAACCCGCAGGAGAACATGGGGCAGGTGCAAGGTGTTTTAAAACGCGGTGGTGACCATGTGTTAGTAAGGAATGCCCTGTATCAGAAGACCATCTAAACCTTAATGCTGTACATTTTTAACATTCTGCAACAGAAAACATCAGCTCAAATGGTTTAGAGCTGTTGCTGCACCTACTTCACAAGTTTTTCAAAAACTTTTTTGTTTATAAGGTTGATAGCCTCCAAGATGTTCTGCAGTTCTATTCATTAGCTCTTCAAACAGTCGCTCACCAAAGAATAGCTGAAATTTCAAGAGGAACAGCAAACCTTGTTTAAAGGGAAAGCTGCATTTCCTTATTTAAAGATCTATGAAACATTTCTGTACTAGGCTTCACAAGCAATTTGCAACTCCATCATTTAATGGGTTCTCTAGCTTGCACACAAACCCTCGCAATAGAATCACACAACGAAACTGATTAGTCTGCAAGTCTAGAAATTCAGAACATTACAGCAATTAGCTGCCTAAGAGGTACCAAGCAATAAACAAAGGTAATAAAATACCAAAGAAACGTGATAGTGGTAAGTGATAAACACTCTACACAGAGGTATAAGAAAAACTTTCAGTCACAAGCAAGAAAATGGGAAGAGTGTAAAGTCCTATCCCTATTTACTCATCTAATCTCAAACAACAAAAAGATTTTGATAGTACACAGAAGATAAAAGGATGACCCCTACCAACAAATAATCCTGATTACCTTTTTCATGTCTAGCCTTTCATGAATTGCATTTTAAATATATATGCTTAAAATAAAAGGAAATATTTTCACTATATTGAAAAGTCTCGCTCAGAATTTTCACAGTCCTCTTGCACACGAAGAAGGTAAGTTTTACACACGGGTACTATCTGATGTACACTCAAACATTGCTGAAGAAACAGACTAATAAGCTTGTGGATCACATCCTCCTCAGTAGTGCAGTGCATCAGATGTTTAATCTACAATCTAGACAAATCTTACTACTTAACAATGCCAGGAGTGTGCAACAAGACATCAATAACCCCCTGAGAAGAGATTTTTGTGCCTAGTAACAGTATCATGTGCCTTAAAGACAAGTGTGATTGTGTCATGAGCAGTTCCAGTTTGCTTACAGCTTCTTCTCAGTTTTCAAATCTGAAGCAGCATTCTCCTGACTGCAGGCTGAAGCACACAAAATTAAGAAACCCAACTCATTAATTAACAGGACTTGTTTCATGTAGCACATCCATCACAAAGCCACAAGGTAGTTTTCCTCAGTGTAAGTTGACTAACAGCACACACCCTGCAGGTTATCCATAACAATGCATATTTAATTTCTATAATAACTATCACGTCAGATAAGATATTCTTTTATCAGATTATGATTTCAAGAAGTACCAAGCTGCTAAAAGAAACCCTATGCATTATCTGAGCAACCCTTCAAATAGCAGTCAGCAGCTCAGCTAAGCTATGACAAGTCTGAAATTAAAGGTGGTTGCTACTTTAATGTGAAGCATCTATGATAATAATTCTCCACAACCCCATCTTCTCTTGAAAAGTTGTTTTATCTAGCTGAATGTAGAATCACAAGTTCTACATTCATTATCAAAGCCTACAAAAGGCAGAAAATATCTCACACTGGATGAAAAAGTTTTTATATTTTTCAGCAAAGAGATCAGGAGTTTGTCACTCAAGCACATTAGGCAAGTACCTCAAAGTACGACGGTTTTCCACTAAAATACTCCATCCTTTGCCCTCAGTTAGGTTCACAGGCATTTGACCTCCTCCCTATCTCCCAGCCCTGGCATCTTTTATTTTTCTACTACAGAAAATGTCACCAGCAAAAACAGAATTTGAATAAATTTGAACAAAACCCCCTTTTCTACAAACAGCTAAACAGAGAACTACACAGTACTTGTTTGCCCACACACTGGACTTCTGGGACCACCAGAAGCATAGCATAGGAAAGGGGACAAAAATTTAACAAATGTTGCCACTAATTCTTCCTTGCTGTTCTGCAGGAAACCATTAGTAGCGGAGTACTGCAAACCAAGTACTGCAGTTCTGAGTGAAACTTCACAAACCAAGTCCATGTCACACTGCTGCTACTACTCTTGCCTACAAAACACCACAGGTAGTTCTTACTGGGGAAAAAGGAAAGAAGATACTAACCTATATGCAGGACTTTCACAAGAGAAATCCCAGCAGAATGCCTGCACTGAATCAAGAGTGAACAGGTCAATGTAAACCACTGCTCTTTCGCATTAAAAAACAACCAAAACAAAACCAAAAAACCTATCCAACCAAATAAAGAAACCCCAATAGAAAAACAATTAAGCCTGAACACAGGGTAACAAAGCTTCAAAGTACCTGCAGAAGGACAAGCCTCGAGTTCCAGATCCTCTGGGGGTCTGAACAGTATTTCAGACCAGCCTCTGCCTCCAAGCTGTGTAACAGAGACCATATACATTAAATGAGCCTAAATGTGCCTAACCATATAGGAGGACTAACTTTCCATGTAATCATCTAAAACCAGCCTAAATAATGGCCAAGTATAAAAAAATAAATAAAGTGTCTAACATGGGTTAACAGAAACTGCAGAATATGATGGAAGCTCTCTCCTTCCTCAAGATTTTATATTAGGATGTTTTAAAACTGATGGGTTTTTTATTAGAGCACGAGCATCATATATTATACTAACCTACAGCTCATGTTAATTTCTTGTAAAGCTCCCAACCACCTGCATTTAAGTGTGACACTTGACTGAACTACTAGACAACAGTCTATGCTTGCACAGTGTCCAGTGCAGTGGGATTCTGATCTGCAAATACAAGTTAGAGCTGAGGTAATACAAATAAAATTGGTGGGATTTTTACTAATATACACCTTTAACTGCTAAAATGTTTTTACCTACTACACAAATATTAACTCTAGATGCTTGGGTGCTATCTTTGATAGGGTCACTGCATTCTTCTCTGAAAGGAAAAGTTTCTCAGTAACTTCAGGTATCTTTATGTCAAATACTGTTCATGGAAAATATTTTTTTCACTTAAAGGAAACATTATGAAAGCATCACAAAAATCTGTTTCTGACGTTTAGCACAATCAAATACAAAACCTCATCTAATTATCTACTATCATCATCAATGTTGCTTATCTGCACTGAGGTTACATGAGTTAGCAATACCACAACACTACACACGGAAAGCAGAAGACCAAGACACAATTGTCTAGCAGCAGTAAATTGCATTGAAAAGAAAATCAACACTTGCCCTGGAGTGGCTGGGGCAGGAGCTGACATCTATTACTACTAATGACTATGGGTTTAAAAAAATACTCTTAATTTCTGTACTATTTCTAAGTAGGTATTTTCAGAACACTAGGTGGTAGCTTAAACTCCTAAACTCCAATTTTGTTAAAAAAACCCGAAGCTTTTCAAAAACTTGCATGTATCTTCAGCCTATATTACACCTTCCCATTGCCAACCAAAACAACAAATGAGGAGATTAACATGGCTATCAGAAAAAGCCACATGAAAGACTTCTTGGATTTTTTTTCCTGTAAGCCACAGTTCATTTTGACACACATCTTATTTCCAGCAGGTGAGTTTACTTTGGCACTCTGGATACTAGGTCTATTATATCCTCTCTGAACTTATGTACGCATGAGGAATTCTTATGCACAGATAATATATTGCATAATAATGTATTTTCCTTGTTTCCCTTCCCTCCCCACATAGTTGGCTTGCCCTCACTTAACCAAGGTTTTTTTGGAGTTTGCTTTTCTTTAAAATATCTACTGAAAGGAAGTAAAAGAGATTAATCTTCCTATTCCACTGCTGCAGGAACTAAGAATTAAATATGCTAAGAGCTCACACAGAGCAGCAAAGTTTGCAGAAACGTTGCACTTTCATCATGAGATGCAGTTTTCATTCTAAGACTGAAACTGATTCCTGACTTGGAGCAGAAACTAGAAAAGATACTGAACTTTGCCAGCCAATGACTCGCCAGTCCCACAGTAAACGGACCTGTCAAATAACATTTATTTCACAAAAAAATCTGCAAGTTCTACTATACTTCACTAGCTGCTTCAAATTTTTAAAACTAAGACACAGTAATTAATGGTCTCAAAGAAACACTAAGTCTTCAAAATACAAGACACGTGATAAAAGTGCCAGCAGCTTTAGCACTTACTTAGAAGGAACAAGTTAAATGTTGTGCATGAAGAGTGTCAGTTTAGCAATGCTGGGAACAACAGTCTTCCTTGTTTCAATTACCACATGTTCCTCTTCCTGAATTGCCAAGATGATCTTCAAGTTTTCCACATATATCACTACTCTGCTAACCAGAAAATGGCCAATGCACACTCACAATGCTGTCTGTCACTCTAGGCAGTACAGTTTGCAAAGGAAAAAGGAAATAACTAACCCAGCTCTACTGGGCAGAATTTTATGGGCAGCACATTTTTCAGAAAAATTCAGAAGCTGGCAAAAGAGGATGAAGTATATTATTATGAAAGGCAAGACTAAAAACATCACTTGAAGCTACAAGGTTAATATTTAGGGCAGTTCCAAGGGTGAGGCTAGAAGTCTGATGTTCTTTAACAGGTCTTAATAGGCTTATCATCTTAGAATAACCATATTGCAATTATATGGATTCCATGTTTCAAGTCTGCAATCACCGCTGTGCTTAAACAAGAGGAGGTCAAAAACTGTACTAAGAACTTCTAGGACACTTAATATTTTTAGTGCTTTGAATTATCATTTAACACACACACACAGCTTCAAAGCCAATTCTCTAAGTTCTGTACTACCACATTCTACACACAACAAACGTCTAATTCAGGGAAGCAGAAACCTAACACCAAGGATCTCATTTGAATGCACACAGAACTAGAATTCTGGAAATGATTTTAAGCAGACTGATGGGACAGCTCTTACAGTGCTGCTAGAATATATCTGCAGTCACAACAGGTTTGAGTAAAGTGAGAGAAAAAAAATGTAGATTTAAAACTACATAAAGTCCAGGTGGGAGACACATACAGCACCAAGTAAGATGTTGATAATTACAGAAATAAAATAAAAGCTGCCATGACAAGTTTTCTTCCAACAACAATGTATACAACACTTCTTGACTATCAGTGAATATTATTTTAATAAATAAAACCATACCATCTAGGATGATCTCCTTTAAGGCTTTGGGGTTTCATTTTTTTTTGGATAACTTGAAAAGCATTCATTTACCTAAAATATGTTAGTTGAAGTTTTGACACATGTTCAGGACCAAGCCTGAAGCAAAATTACACTACTTACAGAAGAAGCATCATTTAAGGTTTTGTAATAAGAGAAGGAAGCTAATGTTTTTTGCCAGTGATTATTTCATTAACCTCTTTGCCAAAAATAGAATTTAACCCAAATAATACAGTCACTTTGGTTTTACTTCCTCTTTCTAAAAAGCCATCATGCTCCATTACAAGCTTCAGTGAAATCTTTCTTATTTTTAAAAGACTTCATGAATGACTATCACCTACTGGGTGCACATTTGTTCACAGTTAGACCACCCACTTTTCTAGAGTATCACAGTAATCAAAACTACTGGTAATTCAGGTTTTGACTCGAAGCTGAAGGATGGACTGTTCCAATATTTGAGCTTGGATTTAAGGACAATAATTCTTCTATGCAAGTCAAAATAACTGGGCACAGACTCTCCTAAAAAAATTCCACTGATTCCTTGGATCCAGGCAGTTAAAATATGCAATGTTAATTAACAAACAGAAAATTATAATAACAACAAAACAGATTCTAGGCTAAGATGCAGCAGATTAATAAAAAAAGGATCCCCCTTCATTGTAATACAAATAGACATCTATTACAAAGAATTGGACAACAAGCTTTAAACAAGGCCAGGGACACAAACCTAAGATCTTGGAGACATTCCAATACAGGCAATGGTATTTTGCCCAAATTGTTTGCCTTGCTGCTTTAAACAGCAACATGTTGACCATTTTCTGTCCCTATCTATCAGGCAGCAACAACATTGAATGGGAACAAAACTCCAAGATTGCAAATTTTGCACATATAGGTATCTATTTCATAAGCTGTGATCCTCAACATTTGAAGTAACCATGCCCTGATGCATTTTCCATTTTTGCTCTATTTTTCTAATTCCTAGAACAAGAATCAAAAAACAGTAGGCTAAAATCAAAACGTTCACAAACCTTCAGTGTCAGGGTATGAAAACGCAAGCTACTTTGGACATTGGCCTGTTGATTCATCAGTTCCTTGTTTGAACAACAGTCAGAGTCAGACTCTGTTGTGGGGCAACCTGCAATAGCATCACAACCTGTAAAAATATGCTTATGGATACCAACACTGACTGAAAACAAAACCATAAACCTGCCAAAAAAACTTCATTGTAAAGTTTCTCAAGTATTTTGTTAGGTTTCCAACAAGTGAGATTTATGGTACGTTTAAATATGTTTTCCTCAACAGAATTGCTGTTTAACTAATATTTTGTTTCTGAAGATCCCCTTCCAGATCACTGGCACCCTACAACTGTAAAAAAACTTGGAAATAGATTGCAGAATGTTAAGTTTGCTGAGAAATACAGAGAAGCACTTCAGTGGAATAACAGAAATCTACAGGTTTTTGAATTAAGTTTGTATCTCCATTACCAAGACAGGTTGATGTCTGCTATCTGAATACCATCAGGAAATATTAATATTCATCATTCTTGCTTATTTCCAGAATCAAGCAGAGAATAGGCCACTATGAAGATAAAGGAGAATTTATTTAAGTGAAGGGAAAATATTTTCTGATACTTGGACAAGAAAACACAGGAAATGTAAAAGCAAAACTAAGCAATACAGTATTTAGACTTGCAAAAAACTCAGCCCATAGATAAAATAACTATGTGTTCTACAGCTACACTCAAAACTCAGTATAAAATTTCAGAACAAGTCCCATGTGAACTACCGGTAGCATCTGAAGGTGTAATTTCCGAAGTCTTTATATTGCCAATGCTTGCTATTTTCAATAGTGAAAGTGATACAGGCATTTTAAGAAGGAGCCCCTAAGAGAAAGTAATTCTAGGTCTAATTCATCATGAGCCGCCAAGTCAGATACACATCTATAGATATCTACCAGCATATGTTTCTATCTATAGGTGCAACAATCCAGAATTAAAAGCTGTGTATAGCTACTACTACATTAAATACATCTGCACTCAACTCAAGATATCTATGAACTCTAGACAGCCATAAAGGCAACCCAGAAGAAACCTTTAGTGTGGGATATACTCTTGGGGACACTAGCTCCTTACATGCCAGCAGCCTTATGCGAACAACAACAGAGCTGGTGGAAGTGCAGAGGCGGCAATCCACTCAGCTTATGAACGAATGATTCCTTTTGTATTACATCATTCAACTACCCATTAAGGAGCTGGACTGACAGGATCCAGAATATGCACAGCCCAGCCCTCCATGGTAAACGAGTGTTAGAAAAGATTAAGGCTTAAAGAAATTGGTGATTCACCAGGGCGTCAGAACAGCATTTCCCCAATTCCCTACAATGTTCTAGGCCAAGTAGCTAGCCACCTATTAGCAAGCCCTGTCAGACTTCCAATTTTGGAGTTAATTGCTGTTACAGAAACACATAGCCAGACACCAAATACCTGCAGTAGCACACATCACAGAATGTACATCGTCATGGCCACCCTAATTGCACAATTATGCTGTATGACAGTCACAACTAATTGAAATACTGCAAAGTACCTCTGTTGTCTGCAGGTATTACTCTGTAGCACCTGCTTCCTAAGAGAGGGGGGGCACCTCCCTTTAGAAAGGATACCTCACGCCAACACACATAGAAAACAAATGTTAAAGCCCAATAAAAACAAACAAACCAAACCCGACAGTTTAAAAATCCCTGGCTTCATCACATCACCAGAACTTAAGAAATACCAGCTGCAAACTGATTAATAGAATTTGTTCCTCTCTTGCACTGCTTTGTGGAACTTGGCTAGATTAATTTAAATGAATGGGTGCTGCAGCTCCTATTTCTAACAAGTTCCTCAAACTTACTTGTTTTAGATATTTTTTAATGAGTCTTTCAAAGCCAGCATAGTCTTAAAGGAAACTGATTGTTGGAATAGCAACAGGTCTTCCTCAATTATCCACTATTTACAGCACCAAATTATTTTTATCAACCAAGTGAAGTATCACCAAGTTTGATATTCAGAGAAAGTGCTCATAGGTATTCTATTTTTGTGTTTGACCGTTCTGATACACTAGCTTGCCTTGAACTTTGCACAGAGGAGTTAATACATAGGAAAAGAAAACAGAACTTCCCCAGAACAGTAGCTTATAACTGCATTTACATTTGTAATTGGTACCTTTTATAAAGTGTATGACCACTTCAGGGGAGAAGATGCTGTGTGCATGCTTATTTTCTCTTTTTTGAGGTATCACAGAAAACATATTATTTCAAAGTTTAAGTTTCACATCACTTTCCACTCCCTAATTTAACAACCGGCTTATACAGGAGAAGTCCACTCTGTCAGTACCTTGTTTTACTGGAACTTAAATGACAGTATTAGATTCAGCCTTGCTTGTTCATGCCTTGTTTTGGCAACAACATGGTTCAAATACATTTCTGGGGCCTTTAGTACAAGAGCAACTTCTACCCTCATCTTCTACACAGCTCTCCACACACTACTGCCTCTTACAAAACTGCAGGGGGAGGGGTTAATTTTCCTCCTTACAACGTCCTATTTTGTAACATCCTTCCTTTCCTACTTGTACCTGTGTGCCCATCGTGAATACAAATAGAAAAGACTGACTACATACAGGAATAAAGGCAGCCAAAGGCTATTTTCAACAGTTATTTCTAAGAGTTACACAACCTCGTTGTCTAAAAATGTCATTTTGGTAGTAAAAGCTTAAAGGAATAGAACATTATTAAACCACGTTTTTTACATCTTATGTCATATAACAGTTTTTCACATGTGTCTGCACACACACACAAAAATCACACTCCCAAAGCTTGATGTTCTCCAGACTTTGAACTGTGTTTCTTTGCTTTCTTCATCTGGTCTGTTTTGCCTTTCTCTCTGTGCCAGTGTTCACTTTCTTGATGCTGCATTTGTCAGCTACCTCTACAAACACTCTTGCACCTTCCTTCCTTCACAGAGCATCTCCAAGACAAGAATGCTCTTCATCAAGAAGATCGACAACACTACTGACCTTGACAAAACCTGCACTTCCCAACACAGGTACAAGAAGAGCCAAGTCAAATGCTCTACATGCTTATTTGCATACTTTACCTGTTAATTTACAGCAATGTGAATGTCTGATTAATATAGACAGACACCATGGAGTTAAGCATTAATAGTGCTGAAGGGCCAAAAAGCCACCTAGTTTGAAAAAATTAAACTGATGACAGATCTACACACATTACTTTGTTCCTTACAACTCCTTTCTTGTTACCTTTCAGCTGTCACTTGAGATTTGTCACACACTGTGGCCAGAAACATGCCTTTTCCGTGTCTAGCGTGTGCATTTTGTGAGGCAGCGTAATAAATATTTAACAAAGAGTTTATATTACCATGCCAATTAAGCTCAAAACTGATTTAAAGCCAAAGCCACTGCCAGATATGAGACTTGATACGAGACATAATAAGAGACGCAGAAACAAATCTCCACAGAACATGTAGATTAGACAATCCTGACTGTATTTATTTTGCATTTCAGTAAAATAAACCAAGTCATTAATTTCACTCTAATCAAATGAAACAAGAGAGTCAGAAACAGCCTGCATGGTTACCACGTGTCTGAAACAGAAACAAAACCCCACCAAATCCCCAAGCCCTCACCACTGCCTTGTTTCCAACCTTCCATCTTGCTCTGTACTGAAACAGATTGAAGTTCCAGCCACATATCTAAGCAATATGTACGTACACACCAGTCATCCATATCTTCGAACTAAGTGTATATTTGCATTAGATCAAGCCATAAAATGCAACCGAGGCAGAACTCACTTGTGCTAACACCTTTTTTCCCTTAAGGCATTTGTGTGTAAACACTTCAAAAACCAGAAAGAATTAGAAGAGAAACAATTCAACCTAACCCAGAACATTGTGTGCACTTAAAGACCTGATTACATACCATGAAAACATACAATCACTTATTTATGAAAATCCAAGAGGTCAAATGTTCTCTATTAATTTGCTTATACAAACCTTTTTTTACAGTTTCAATACAGATTTCTATTTTTTTCCCCTCACATGTAAGGTCAATTAAACATGAGTAATTTCGGCTTCCATATCAATAGTAACCACATAGAATAAAATTGCCCATAGCCATTACATATAAAATATATGTTGTTTTCTGTATTTGCTTTATCAGCTCTCACCCCAGTTTTCTCCTCCCTTTCATTTCTAACAACAACAAAACAATAAAAAATTATTTAAAAAAAAAAATCAATATTCTGCCTATAGCTAGGGTGATTAAGCTGATTAGCTGCATATCTCAAGAATTAACTTGCAGAAATGCTTACAAGTCAGCAGGAAACAAGTGAAAGTTCAACTGATAAAAAACACCAGATGAGAATCAAAACCTAAGAATTGTGAAATCCCAGTAAGTTTAAAAACAGAACACAACGCGCTTTGACCTCTGAAAATTTATACAAACCTTAAAAACCAGATCCGTTTGACATGAAACTTAACCACATGAAAGGCTAAAGCCTTTCAATAGTGATCCTGAGGCAGCGCTTAAGAAAGATTCCTACTCCAGCTTTATTAAGGATTCAGACAGAGGCCAACAGAACTAGGCCAGAAACAAGACGCAGGATTGGAAGCCAGAATTCCCATGGTTTTACCCCAACCATGACTCAAGTTTAAACAGTGGTTTTGAAACCAGCTCTCTCTCTGTGGCCACAGGAAAGCCTTAACCACTCTGCTTCAATTCCCTTACCTGCAGAATAAAAGTAATTATACTTATCTGCCGCACAGGAATCCTGTACAACAGTGTTTGGCAAGTGCACATCTGTTTAAACCGTGGCCAACGGAGTAATTTTGAGCATCTGCACAAGCTGAAACTGAGAGTGAAAACAACTCAGCTGAAGCAGCCAGCAAAGGCCCGACGACAACAAAACCTGAGCGGCAAAAACCCTATTTGTGTGGCGGCTGCTTCTGCAAGTACTGCTCGCCCCCCGCCAGGACGGCTGGCCCGCTACCTCCCGCACCACCGAGCCACCTGCTCGGGACGCGGCTCTCACCAACAGCCCGCACTGCCCCGCATCTGCCCGGGGCGAGGGGCCGGCACCGCCCGCGCTCTCCCAGAGGGTCACGGCTCCCCGCCGCCAAGGGTGTGCAGGCGGAAAGCCGGTGCTTCGGGCCCGCTTTCACACCGCTCCCCCTCCCCGCTCTCTCCAGGGGCGCTCGCACCCGCTGCCCGCGGGGACATGCGGCAGCGCCAAACTGACACGGGGGGCAAAGCTCACCGGGGGCCGGGCCAGCGAGCGCTGCTCGGGGTAAGGCCGCAGTGCGGGAGCAGCCCCGGCGGCCCAGCCCGGCGACTCACCCTCCCCCCGCCACCATCAAGGCCCCGAGCCGGGATCCCTCCTCCTCCCTCCTACCTCTCCCCCGGGAACCGCCTCGGGTGGGAAGATGGCGGCTCCGGCCGCCTCCCCGGTGCGAGGGGGGTGGCGGAACAGGGGGGTGTCGTTCCCCCTCCAGCTCCGCCGTTCCCCCTCACGCCGGAAAATGGGGGACGGGGGGGAAAGGGGAAGCGGCCCGAGCGGGCGGCGCCGCCGGGAGGGCGCGGGCCCCGGAGGCCCCTCACGCTCACCTGTCAGCAGCCGCCGCCCTCGGGCCGGGCCTCGACGAGGAAAAAACGGGCGGGCACGGGACAGGTCTCCGCCGGCGCCGCGGCCTCTCGCTGCTACCAGGCTTCCCGCTAGCGCCGGGGCCTCTCCCTGCGCCGCCGCCGCCGCCGCCGGGGCCTCGCCGCCGCCGGCTGCCAGGAGGAGGAGAGCGAAGAGCGGGGCGGGAGGAGGAGCAGGCGGCGGCAGCACAGCGGGGAGGGGGGGGGGGGGCGCGGAGGAGGAGGCGGCGGCGGCGGCGGCTCCGGGGCCCGAAACGTCTCCGAGCCGAGACTCAACCACCCGCTCGCATGAGAGACCCGCTTCCGGCTCCGCGGAGGAAGTCCCGCCTCCCCCAGCGGAAGGGATTGGCCGGCGGAGCGGCGCGCGCGGCCGGCGCTAGGCGCCCGCCGATTGGCGGAGGGAAACCCGCGCGCGGCGTGACGCGCGGCGGCACGTGACGCGCCTGACGTCACTCCCCCCCCCCCTCCTTCCGCGCGGGGGCGGAGCGGCGCCCGCCCGCCCGCCCGCAGCCAGAGGCTTTTTGGCTCCTGGCGCGGCCCGTAGCCCCGCGCGCGCGGCGGCCGCTCCTGCCGGGGGAGGCCCTGGGGCCCCCGGGGCTGCCCCCGCGGGCGCCGCTGTGTGAGGGGGCAGCCCCGGCAGGCCTCGCTGCGGCATCTCGGGCCTTCGCGGTGACGCGGGGCGTCTTCGCCGCCTTCCGAAGCGCTGTCACAGCAGCGACGGGGAGGGTTCGGCTGCCTGCTCAAAGTGGCAGAGCCCACCGCATGGTGCTCCGGGTCCGGGCAGAGCAGCCTCTCCGGAGCCGGGCGGAGCGGTTGTGGCTTACGAAAGGAAGTCACAGGCAGGATTTTGGGAGGAGGGGATTTCATGGAAGAGCCTTCTGCCCTGTGTGGGTTGCGAGCATAGGGGCATCGAGTCTGTCTTCAGCTACATAACACTGCAGTGAACTCCAAGAGATTGAGGGTTCTTCTGTTTCACTAAAGAACAAACAAGTCCTGCTTGTTAACAGTTGTCTTATTAGCAGTTCTAGTTGTTTAGTATGGATTGTAATTTGTTCTTAACTGCAGTTAATTAGGCAAACAGAAAATGTGTGGTTTCTTCTGAGGGATTAAAAGTCTAGGAAGAATCATTTTCCAGGATTGCTCCCAGTCCTCAGCTCAAACATGGCAAAACCACATCACCTCATGACTGACTGGCACTAATTATCTGTACCATGCATTGCTGCCTATCTGCATCTCAGAAGTTAATCCAGATAGGGCCTTCTGGACCCTGTTTTTAATCTGTACTGATAAAGTCATATTCCTGCCTTCAGGGTATCTGCTAGGAAGCCCAATAGAGACAATACTGCAAATAACTTCCTATTCTAATAACACCCAAGTACCCTTTGGAACTGTTTTGGAGATTGCTGTATTGTTCCAAGCCCCAATCAAGGAGAGGCAATGAAGGACATCATAGTGCCTGAAATGAAGTCAGGTCGTACCAGCCATGAAGCTTTACTGTTCATCTGAGGGAAGTGTGTCTCGGCCTTCATTCTTGTGGGAAAATAAAGTGCTTCTGTGAGCACAGGTGGTGTTTTCCTTAGTAGGTTGTTTCAGTTTCACAGAATTGTTATGAGGAAGAAACCTGAGCAAAGCAGGACGGCTAGGGTGGAGCATGATCAGGAAAAGGAATACAGCCTTGCTTTGAGCAGAGGCTCTTTGAAGGAAACATGATGCCTCAAGCAGTGCAGGAAGCATGACTGACCCATTAGGTGGTCACCATACAGCTACTATAAAAAGAACTGATTACTTGAAAGTCTGAAAGAGTTTAAAAATTGCAATTCCTAAGAATTCCTTTTGTTTATAAACGAGCTCAATATAATTTTGTTCTTGAATGCCAGACTATTTTTCAGCAGGCTACAGAAAAGAAAAAAAAGGTCTCATTTTAAGCTCTCAAACATCTTGAGACCCATTATATCCTTGTCCAGAGGGGCTTTAAAATGCCTGATCGTAGAATCATAGAACTGTTTTGGTTGGAAAAGATTTTTAAGATCATCAAGTCCAAGCATGAACCTGACACTGCCAAGTCCACTCCTTTACACACAGAGTATTCATGTGTGTCCCCAGTCAAACCCCCCTGCAACACTTGGGCAGAAAACCAAATACATCAGACCAGCAAGGAGACTGCACTGTGTCATCCCTTCTGCTAACCTGGGGTTTATGACTGCAGAGCTCATCTCCCTTTCTGTAACTGAAGGAGTGTGAGAGAGAGAGAGAGAAAAGGACTGATTCTTGTTGAAGACCAGCACCTGGAGACAGCCTCATTGTAGGTATGAGTTTTCTCTAATGGTTAAGAGAGTTCTGTTTGGGATTTTTTCCTAAGGAAGCTTAATTGTGTTATTGAAGGAGAAAAATACTCTGACACTCAAATTTTTAAAAGCCCAATGTTATAAAAATGTTATATACTGATAGACATGTCAATATATGTGTGTTGAGTTTATGTTATTCATTTCTTTATTGTTAAATTTAAATGTGGTTGAGTAACAGTAAAAGTAGTGGACTTTTTCCATAAAGTAGTACTCTCTCCTCAGTATGGGGAATGTAGATATTAATCATTAAATGCTTTTAATGGCACACTGCTGAGATCAAAGAGATCTGAGTTTGTCCATGGTATGCTGGTAGCTGAGGAATGTGTGCACAAATATGAGTAAAATATTACAAATCCACAATGGATGCTGTGTGGGAATAGAAGCTACACCTGCTTCTTCTACAGCTCAAACTCAGCAGTGTGGAGAAAGAATGCATCTCGGAAGGGACAATGTGCAATAGGATTGTTAGACAACAAAAATCAAGAAAGGTTAGACTAATTAACTGGTTGATTCTTTCTTGATCTGCCATCAAACAGATGTAGAATGAACTGTATATTAGTGATATATTGTTAACATTCTATTTTAGAAAGTTTTTCTGGTCAGGATTCCTAGTTCAGTGAAAAATAATTAGGTATTTAATATACTTAAGAAGATAACTCCTTACAAAGGAGTTATCCAAGGGCAGGTTGGATGGGGCTCTAAGCAACCTCATCTAGCAGGAGGTGTCCCTGCCCATGCAGGGGAGTTGGAGCTAGGTGATGTTTAAGGTCCTTTCCAACCAAACCATTCTATGATTCTATGAAGAAGAACTGCAAAATATACAGTATTGGTGGAAGCTAAACCTATAACTGAGCATTCAGAAGCTCAAACCCTTAAAAAAATCACTAACTGTACTGGAATGCTGAGCTATACAGTCTTTATTATTTCCTCTAAATATAATACAAATAATAATATTTCCTTCCTCACAAGAGCCTAGAAGATTAATTCATTGAAGTTTTTGAAGCACTCAGGTGGCATGATAAACACTTCCACTGAAACAGGACTAGCTTTCAGCTTGGTAAATAAGTTCTTGCTTTGGGCTACTCCTTTCTCCTTTTTCCTTTTTCCTTCTTTTCCTTTTTCCTTTTTTTCTTTTTTTCTCTCCTCTCATCCCTTTCTCCTCTCCCCTCTCTCCTCTCTTTCCCCTTTATTTTTCTTCCTTTTCATTCCTTTAAAACACACTCTAGTAGTTGCATTCTCCAGATATTTTACCCTGCAGGTCTATGGGATAAGGCTTCCTGAATCACCAGTATTTAGGAATTGCTGACCTGGAACACTTGCGAAAACCCATAAACCACTCAATACTTTTCAGTTTATGAGATCTTAAAAGCCAAGTAATGTTTACAATTCCTGATGCTGTTACCCAGCTTTGCAGGGAGAGATCTTTTCCAATGTAAGATACAAAATGATTGCATGCTGTTATAAAACTGCAACTTAAATAGCATCTAGTAATCATTCTGCATCACACTGATTTGATGAGTGTCGTTTTAAATATATGCTATTTGTACGTCAGTATCTTTCACGGGTCACAAATAAATAGTTGGCTGTCTGTGTAAAGGACAGTCCTATTCCAGCTAGATTCCTATCTCAATAGTCAAATGCAGACAAAGATGAGGAAAAACTAAATACTATACTGCTTCCAAAGGGAGGGGAAAGTAAGAGAGATAAGTGACCAGGGATCTATGATCCCTGTTACTCATGCATCTCTAACTACAGGAATGATCTAGATTCAGATGAGGAATCAGAGATATGTTCCAATATACCTTTTCTTCTTCATTGATTTTTAATAACAGAACTTTCTTTTTTTCAACTAAGTGCAAATGTGTAAATACAGAGTATTCAGTCCTGATATAAACAGATGTGATAATTTGGATCTGTTTATTTTCTAGCTGAAGAATCATTTATAGCATGGTGGTGAGGCTGTCATGAGACAATTCTTAATTATATCCAGTGCCAAAATTCAGTTGGACTGCAGGTTCAGTCACATGCACAGATACCTGTGCTGAGTATCTACACATGAGACTGATGACATAGAATCATAGAATGTATGGGGTTGGAAGGGACCTTTAAAGGTCATCTAGTCCAGCCCCCTGCAGTGGCACAGGGACCTTTTTAACTAGCTCAGGTTGCTCAGAGCCTGGTCAAGCCTGACCTTGAATGTCACAGGAATGGGGCCTCCACCACCTCTTTGCGTAACCTGTTTTAGTGTTTCCCTACCCTCACAGTAAAGAACTTCTTCCTAATATCCAATCTAAGTCCACCCTGCTCTAGTTTAAGGCCATTGACCCTCATCCTATCAGTACATGCCCCTATAAAAAGCCCCTCCGCAGCTTTACTGTACCCCCTTAATGTACTGGAAGGCTGCTGTAAGCTCTCCCTGGAACATTCTCCTCTCCAGGCTGAAGAATCCCAGCTCTTTGCCTGTCTTCATAGAAGAGGTACTCCAGCCCTCTGATGATTTTTGTGGCCCTTCTCTAGACTCATTCCAACAGCTCCATGTCCCTCTTGTGTTGAGGACTTCAGAGCTGGACACAGTACTCTAGGTGGGGTCTTATGAGAGCAGAGTAGAGGGGCAGAATCACCTCTGTCAACCTGCTGCCTACGCTTCTTTTGATGCAGCCCAGGATGCGCGTGGCCCTCTGGGCTGTGAGTGCACATTGTTTGCTGAGGTCCAGCTGTTTGTCCACTAGTACCCCCAAGTCCTTTTCTGTAGGGCTGCTCTCTATCACATCATCCCCTAGCTTATATTGATAATGAGGAGGTGCAGTACCTTGTGCTTGGCCTTGTTGAATCTCATGAGGTTCACACAGGCCCACTTCTCTAGCTTGTCCAAGTCCTTCTGGATAACATCCAGTCCCTCTTGGCAGATGGACCACACCCATCAGCTTGGTGTCATCTGCAAACCTGCTGAGGGTGCCCTCCATCCCACTGTCTATATCTTTGATGTAGATATTAAACAGCACTGGTCCCAGTATGGACACCTGAGGGACACCATGTGAACATGTGCACTTTCTGACTTTCAGGATCAGCTGCTGTGTTTGATAAAAACCCTTGTGAAGTGCTGCTGTAGAACTAGTTCAAACAAAACCATGCTTAGCAGATTTTTCCCTCCAGCCTTGGTCCTTTGGCAACTTAGGCATATTTCTTTAAGACAGAGACCTTTTCAAAATAAGGTTGTGGTGTAGGTGCCGCCCATCCCTGAACCTTGTTTTTCATTAATGCAGTATAAAAAAAGTCTAAGCTGTAGATGGTACCAGAGATATTAAAAACCTTGTTAACAGCAGCTGATTATAAACTCTCAGGAGATGGTTTAACAGTAATAATTACTGTTAACTGGGCATAATTGCAAGTCTGAAAATTACCATCCTATTTCATGGCATTTACACTATCATCAAACTGACTGCTATACCAGCCTTAGCTCTGTCTATATACAGCAGGTTTGCAGCAGAGCCAGGACTTGAAACCACATCTCATAGGTTCCAGGTTTGAGCAATACCCTGCCTTCAATTTAGTTATTGTTCCTCTGTGACAATATTTGTTTCTTTAGCTTGAACCCATTTTTAAAAGCTAATTAAATCTTAATGAGAAATTGGGTAATTTGCATACATTTTGTTGCCGAGTAAGATGTTTCTGAATGGATCTGAAATCAACTCTCATTTTCTTAGCAGTAAGCATGTTAGCAGTTATCTGCCTTTGTACTTATTTTTACTATTCTATCAATTTGGTTTTGAGCACTTCACAACATTATTTAAACACCATTGTAACCACTGTGTAAAGTATGGGTGTACTTACACCCGAGTCAGCAGGTGGCAAACTAAGGGATGAAGATGTTTGAGCTCAGTCTTGTAACTGGTCATGTGCAAAAGTTGTATCTGCTCTGAAAAATTGTTATAATTTTGTATTTCTGTCCTCTTGAGCCCTGTGGTAACATTCAGTGGCGACCATATATGCACATATTTTTTATTCCCCAAACTTCCCATTTTAAGCATGAGCATCTTTAATTGTATTTCCTTTTCTTGTTTTCATTATAGTTTTTTTCTTTTTTTCCTTTTTTTTTTTTTTACTTTTGGATGCAGTTTTTATTCTCTCCTCAATTATATTGGAGATCTGTGAAGAAACTTGCATGAAAAAAATCGTATTTGCAAAACTATGGTTTTCAAATGTTTTTAGTTATACAAGGCATATATTGTATAAGGCATAATAGTGAGCTGGGATAAACAGTTGAAAGATAATAACTTAAATATTAAATGTTAACTTAAATATAGACTTGAAAAATAAGCAAGTATCCTCTATGGAGAAATATTTGTGGGCCTCTGTTTCCAGTTACTGAAAATTACTAAAATTTGACTGAAATTAACATTTTGTTTGGCCATTAGTAGATTTAGCATCAAATGGACTTCTTAATATGACCCACCCATCATTACAGAGTATTAATGTATGAAAAGACTGAATTTAGAACTCAGGAAGTGTCTCTTGAAGTTTATTCAGGCCAAATGAAACATTAATTACAAAAAATGTGGCTTGAAAGCCACACTTCCCTGAATTAGGGATAGTCATTAGTCATATCACTAAATATTATGGCATATACTATTAACACAGAACACAATTTAAACCACAGAGCTCTTCTATATTTTCTATTTACTAGGAGAAATGTGGTTTTCTGCTTTAACTCTCCATCAAATATCTCTGTGTGACACAGAAATGCAGGAAAGTTTTTAAAAGGGAATTAATCAGCAGTGTATCTGTTCAATTATGGTCATAATGAAGATCCTTTTGCTCTTTGTAGTATCCTCAATGGATAAAGAAAATGCTGAACCTTAGTCATGAAGAGATAGTAGTTTCTGTGCTTACTTTTCTTGAATGATGATTTGAACTTGGAAACTGTAGTGTTGGTTACAGGGATTCCATTCTCATTGTATTTATGACTGTACAGGGACACTTCATCTTGTCTTTTACAGAAGTGGGTATTTTCAGATGATGGGTGCTATCATTAAATCTGTGCTGGGTGTGCACCTCCTCACACCTGTATTTACACACAAGTATCTGTATTAGTATAGGGCAGAAGGAGATTTTTTTTTTTCTATCATATTGGGCTATGGATGGATTATGAAGCAGGGCTTGTGTGATTTTGGTCACAGAGCTGTAAGAGTTGGACTTGGATATTTCTAAGAGGTCTTATTTACAGCATAGTGACAGTGCAGTCTGGTTCATCAGCAGACAGGCATGACTGTACTGGCAGAGGAAAGGAAGAGGTACATTCTCCCTTGCCCTTCAGTCAGGATTTCTTGTGTAACCTGCACGGTCCAAGTGATGTTGGTTCAACTGGGCAGCTTCTGGGTTCTCCTTCCCCTCCTTCTCCATCAAATACCTACAACAGCAGGATGCTGAGGGTGTAAATTTACCCTAACTCCACAGAAGAAAACTGCTGCAGGCTGCATTTCATATGTGTGTTGGATACAGGACAGGTTATCTAAAGTAAAGAGGCTGAAAGTTTCAGGTTTATAAAAAAGAAGGCCTGATGGAGAGCAATGTAAATATACTAGAAATTCTGACACAGTTCAATGTTTCAAATGCCATAAACCCAGTGATTATTGTTATTGGCTTTAAAAATATTCAGAAATACCATAAGCTAGTCCTAGGCCCTTGAGATACGCTTTAACATTAGCATGCTGGGTAGTCCTTTTTATCAGGAGTTCCTAAGGGCATAGTGGGTTGCAGTGACCTCTTTGACACTGCTGTTGTATGGGTCATTGCAGCTCAGGATAGAAAGGAGTGTATCCAAAACACCCATTCAGTGCTAGTGGTTCGCAGCTGCTCTCACAGTGCTTTGCGACCACTGGCAGCAGGGGTAGCTGAGAAGGGACCGACTGCTCACACCATGCCAAAAACAGTGGAATTGCAAAATTTGCTCCAGGCAGCTGTGCTACACACTTCTTCAGGTGCACCAGAACTGCTTAGTCCAAACAAGGAGACCACGTATCCTTTTTCAAAGTACTGGATGTACAGTGCCTGACACTTCATTTCAGCGTCCCCTATGTCGACTGTTCCTGGCATTGTTATTTCTTTCACAGCTTCAGGAACTGATCCACCCTGCTGCTTATAACTAAACATATCCAACAAAAGGGATTCTTTTGAGAGTTTTACACTCTACAGCTGGATTATGAGATTACAACTTTCTCAGTGATGCAAAAAGTATTTTGCTAGAAGAGGTGATTAGAGAGGATAGCAGCAAAGGTGACAGGAAAAATCCAGCTCTTATATTTATCATCGAAGACTGGAGGCCTTTTTCATTTGTGTCGTTTCACATATCCTGTTCAATTATAGGCTTACTGCTCCCAAAGCTGCAGAGCACTAAGGTGGAGGGGCAGAGTTGTGATCAGTGGCTTTATATCTAGGACTTGGCTGGCTTTTCTTGTGTATACTTCTAAATTACCATACACTGTAGTTACTTTGGGTTTACCTATGCTAAAAAACCCTCTGCTGCCCTGCCTTCAGATATTTTATGCCCATAATTTACATATTCAGTATAACATATATACACTCTAATCAAATTCTTTGACATGTCTCTTGTGCTCTGGAAAAGCAGGCAGGCCTGCAGAGAAAGAAACAGTGATTCCACAAGAGAAGACCATTGGCTATTGGTATTTTGTCAAGTCATGTATGTTCATTCTTTACAACTCGTTCCCCTCAGCCAGAGAAGATGGTAACTCTCCAGAGGCCTGTAAAAAAAAAAAAAAAAAATCACACAAAAAAAATCACTTAATGCTGCTGAATCCTAGAAATTGTTGAGATGATCTCTTCAATATAGTCTTACGATTCCTCTTCCCTGTCTAAAGCCCTTTTCCATGAAATGGGGATTAATTGCTGGTTTTCAGACAGCAAAAAGTTTCCAGTTAATTTCAAGACAAAGGGTTTCCACACCTGTAGTTTTTGAATGCTCAGAAAGATATGCAGTCATATCTTATTTTAGCAGTCACAATACTTTCATCTCAGTTAAAGCTTGAGATCCTTGTCTTGGCATCTCCAACATGTTCCTGACCAGAAAGCCTTAATCCTCAGGACATTTTTTCAGAATAAGTGTTTTCCTATGCAAATTGCTGTTGCTGTCATAGAAATATCTGAATAACCTGTTCCCTCATCTACAACAGAGTCTACTGCTCAGGCTGCTTCAAGACTCTTGAAGGGAGCTCTTGCTAAAGCAACAATCTCTAAGGAGGCAGGGGGCTTGAGTTTATACTTCCTGTCTTCCTATAGTGCTTCCTTGACTCAGCTGTTATTGATGCCAGCATCAACACCAACTCTCTTCTCTTCCAAATAGTGATGGTAACAGTTAATGGCAGCCGATTTGCTTGAAAACTCTTTCTTTCAGTCTAGAAGTTTCCCACTTCCTAGGATTTTGTGGGGTTTTTTTCAATCATATTAATGGGTCCTTTCTTTAATGCAGGCCTTACTTCTCCCTGCTTAGTCTCTGTCATGCTTTATCAGAGTACATGGCTACAAACAGGTGGAAAGGAATTTTCACTGATTAGTGTTTTTAGCTGCTGCTCAGTGGAGTCACCCAGGCTGAGAAATGCAGATTTCTAAGCCATCCATAGGTTGAGCAGGGCCAAGCAGTTGGTGGTGATGTCTCAGCTCAGTCTGGAGCTGAAGTTATGCTGATGCCCAGGCTGCCCTAACAGTCGTTGCTGCTCATGAAACAAGGACATCTGATCTGCTTCTGAGTTCCTGTATCACCACAGTTCTCAGCGCAGCAGATTAAGATAAGCCAAAATTGAGCTATCAGAAAAGATACACTGAAATGCAAGTACATCTATCTAGGTGTAGCAGTCTAAGAGCTGTGGCCACCCCTGAACTGATCATGTGTGCCACACTTGGGACTGGAATGATGTTGAGAAAACCCCATGAATGGTGAGTGCTACAGATGTCTTATTGTAACCTACTGACACATGTTAGACATCTAAACTCAGTATCCTTAGGTCAGTGTGGAAATTACTGTGCACCTCAAGGTACACATAATGACAGTATCATTTATGCAGAGTTTTTGTGCAATTTCAATTCTAACTTCCCCTTCAATATAAGAGAGGAAATAGAAAGCTGTTTTAAAAGCAAAAGCAAAATCTGTTCATACTACAGAAAGCAAGAATATCAAGCTCCAGATGGCTGTTTACTAAGCTAAATGCAACATGGAAAACTCGTTGTGTCAGGGAAATAGCACAGCTTTTCTTTCCTGGTGGCAGGCAGCCACGATTGCTGTTACTGGCATGGTCAGGTAACACTCACTTTGCACATAAGCTTAATGTCATTCATCCTTTTGGTGTGACTATAGATAGTTAACATTGTCAAGAAAACTACCTAGTCATGAAAATTCTGTGCTTTTACTGGTTTTTCTCTCCTCAATATGGTGAGGTCAATTCTAAGTTAGGTCTGTGAGGCTGGAGCATATCTGGTAGCTTCTGTGAAATGTACAGGTGGTTCACTGTTTACTGGACAAATACATGTGTCAGAAAATATTCTGCCTTATTGCCAGGCTCCTTGGCAAAGGCCAATGCCTGGTAGCAAAAAGATAAGCCCAGGTGAGACAAATGCTGTATGACCTATGCATCAAAGAGACTTCTTTTCCCACCAGCTTTCTGGCACAGGAGCAAAGTGGTTCCCTCCAACCTTCTGTGCCTCTTCTGTGTCTGAAGACTCTGAGAGTATGGCTGTGAAATTTGAATAGAGCATAAACTGTGCAAATGCACATGTGCACATCTAAGCTCTGATTTTCAAGACACATTTTTTTAAAGGCCTAATGCTGCCTTTAAGGCATTTCTAACACTTCTAGCACCTTTTCTTCTCTATGTTGCACAGTAGAAGCACATTTGTTGTCTGCTGTAATATGGATAATATTTGTAGCCGTATGTTTCTGATTATCATCAAATTGAGTAATAACTGATGGGTATCCTGCAGAAATATGGTAAATTATCTTTTTTAATTAATGGGAAAAGTGATCTTGTGCCTGAGGAATTATGTCCTGGGATCCTGTGAGGTGAGGTGAGGTGGCTAACAGATAGAGGTGAGCTGGGTGGAACTCAGTGGGGAGGAGTGTGGGGGATACTGGCAGGTAATGTCCCAAGACAGCACAGGATGGCATTTTTTAAAATAAGCAAAGTGGGATAAAAAATATTTTGCTTCTCCTGATTTTGTGACTAGTACTGTTACCTCTTTTGGTCATCAACTTTCTTCTTTTAAACTTCTGACCTCTTGTATTATAATTAAATTGTAAGCTCTTTGGGGCAGTAGCTATATTCAGATATGGAGCAGTAAACACCCTGCAGCAATAAATACTTACCCTGGTTGGCACCACTGAGCAATATAAACACTATGTAAATAAAGAGAAAGCCTGAGAGGTGCTGAGTCCTGGATAAACACTATTCCTTTCCAGCAGCTTAGATTATAGTTAAATTAATTCTAACTAAACAAAACTATGTCAGTGCATCAGCTAAAGGCAGGCTGGATATTGCTTGGAGGTACAAAAAGTCAGAAAGAGCTGGGTGAGCCTCATGATTTCTGGGAGACAAGATACTCTGGAGAGAAGCTGATTTGGAACTTGGAGCCAAACTTCCCACCCCTTGGGAGCAAAAAAAAATGACAGTCCTCTTCTTGGCAATCTTGCCTCTTGATGGCAATCAGGCAATCATGGATTAAATGTCTAAGCGTGAGATTTATCCAAACTCCCATCATAGGCAGTGAAACTTGGGAGAGCTCTCCAGCTGTCTGATTCGGTTGCCCACATACAATTGTGCCGTGGTGCTATTTGAAATGCCCCAGCTTCTGACTGCCACTTCAGAAGGAGAAAGGTCATGTTTAATATTTGGCAATTCTGTGTAAATGTCTTGGATGCCACAGGCAAAGCTGCCACTAGAATAAGCTCAGCCAGCTGGTGAGGTGGGCAGATCTCTGGCCTCCAGTGCCTGTAATGAAAGATTGCATATCTAATTCACACGTGGTTACCTACCATGTGTCTTTCTCTGCAAGGGGGCTCTTAGTGTCCTTTAAGATGTTCCCCAAGGCAAGACTTCTCTTAGTGTCCTTTAAAATAATATAAGTTAAAAGTAGTGTAAATTAATCTCTGTTAGAAGCTTGTATGGCCTTGAAAGATCCAATTAAAACTGTTGCAGCTTTTATTCTGAAGCCAAGGTCTTCAAATCAGAAAACAATTATTCCTTAAAGACCTATAATTATTTTTCCTTTTTCTCTTTAACAGCTCTGAATTGTTACTTTTAACTACATTTATGAAGTCATAAGCTAGTCCATAATGCATCTTTATGCAGTCATCCTCCTACTTCCATTGCTTTGTTATGGCTCTGGTAGTTTTGTGGATGTTTTCAAATTGTCTTCTTTTCAAGATACCTGTTTTCAGATTTAGCCATTCATTACTGAGCATTTTGATTTTTAATCTCCCTCTTCCATAAATCTCTGCAGCTCCTCAATGTTTTAGCCACTTTTTCCTTGCTCCATTTTCACAATTACAAACTCTCAGCTGTACAGAAAGTTGAGGAAAAAACTTCCTAACAGAATAATCTTTCCAGATATTTTTAAGCTTTGGTATGCTTTACACCTGACACTTCAGAATTTTGGAGAAATTAAGTATTTTTAATGCTGTTGATTTTAAAAAGCTTTATAATTTTATTTAATTATAGGTTTCTTTCTTTAGTTATGAAGGCCATGGCAAAAATATACAGAATTTTAATGGGAAACACATTTTCCACCAGATACAAGTTGCATTTGTTAAAATAAATAAATAAATTTAACTAAATGGAATAGGAGAATAGGCTGCCCAGGGAGGTTGTTGAGTCACCATCCCTGGAGGTGTTTACAAGATGTGTGGATGTGGTGCTTAGGAATATGGTTTAGCATTGGGCTCTGCAGAGTAGGCTAGTGGTTGGTCTCAATGATTTTAAAGGTCTTTTCCAACCAGAATGGTTTCTGTGATTCTGTAATTAAAAATTGATTGATCCTAACATTGTGAAAATGTTTTAAAAAATCAGAGGTCTTAAAACTAGCCAAAGTAGCATGTGAGAATGTCGGCTTCAGATCTGCTTTGAGCAAGTGTACCCCCTCCAAAAAGATGAATAAAGCCAGTGCACATTGTGTAGAGACACCTGAGCTGGCTCAGCACCAGAAACCATCTGGTGATGCTGGAGTACCAGGCAGGCTAACCAGTTGTGCTGAGAGGCAGGGCAGAATGAGCTCATGTGAAGAACCACTGGCCTTGCATTCTGCACTGAGTTGTGCAGAAGGCTGTACAGAGAATCTGTCTTCTCAGATGTTACTGAAAATGCATTGCATTTCTCCTTTTTTTTTTTCCCCTTCTCCTTAATTTTACTTCTTTTTTCTCAGAAAGTGTTTCCCTCTCAGTCTGTGAACTTACTGCAGCAAGAATTATCTTTTGCTTACATGTTTATAGGACACAAACACAAGGAGCACCTAGTCTCTGACAAGGACACTGTGGATAAACAAGTTAAAAATAGAGATAGAAAGCCGAAGTGCAGAGGGAGGTTATGCACCAAAGAGGACACAGGTCCTCTGGGACAAGGCTGAGGTCTTCTGAGGTTTGATTCAATACCTCAAGCATAAAAATTTTCATTTCCACAGATGATGATATATATCCAAAATTGGTCTTTGGGTAGAAAAGAAACAGTCCTTGACCAAAAGGAACTACAGTATGAAGTGTAATCAGACAAAGGAAATGAGAAGGATATTTAGCATCACAGGTCTGTTGCCTAAGTCTAGGAGCAGGACAGATGGACTGACTGTCTCTGTATTCCCAGATGTTCTCAAAGTGAGCAGGAACTGACTTCCACTAAGAGTTTTTGTCGGAAAGTCAGTACCAGTATGTTTTTTCACCTCATATAAACAAAGAAAAAGAAGTGTTTGTTCTGCTTCACTGAAGCAAAAAAACCAACACAATAGACTTCCATTCAGGCAGACAAATAGCAACTGTCCTGTGACTTCTCTGTTTAAATGAGTATCCATGGTGAGATCTGCATGGCTTTCGTTAGATGCCTGTGGAACGGTGCTGTGGGTCACACTGCAGAGAGGAAGGAAAAGACAGCTGAAAAATTCTCCTTACAATGAATGAGGAATGAATGAATGAATGAATGAATGAATAAATGCAGTAAGATGTCAAGTTGCTGTTGCATCACACTGCAAAAAAACATGGTTATTTTCTCCAGTGCTGCTTTGCTATCCCTCCACTTTGTTTTTCCAGGCCCATTCAAATTAAATGCTAGTCTATACTTGTAGGCACAACCCTGACCAACAGGTGGTACATAAATAGGTGTAAAAACTGCAGCAGTACAAGGGGATTCCTTCCCAGGCTGCATTTCTTATTTGTTTTCTTCTTTCTTTGTTGGTAGTTGGGATTAGGAATCTGCTCTATGATATACGTGCCTGGGTCAGACCCCTCCGGGGTCTTGCCTGGCTCAGAGCACTCAAGGGTGACCTGGTGCTGCAGGTACCAATGTTGGTCTTGGAATAATTATTACAATTGTTCACAACAAAGATCAGCTGTTCTGCCAAATACAGGTTTTAAAAAATAGTGCATGGGACCCCACAATAGGCCAAGACTGCGTTAAGGAGTTAAAGATGAAAATAGTGCCTTTAGGTTGTTATTTATACTCTACATTACAATATGGAGGGTTCACACTTTCAAGATCTTATCTGCACATGTATCAGCTAGAAACATTTTAAAATGTCATCTTCTGGTAGTAAGTTGAATGTAAAAAAAACTTTTCTAGATAATAACGTTCACCATAAAATTATTAGCAATGCTAAAGCTGGATAGGAATTAGAAGATATGATATACCAGTGATAATGCATTGAACTTTAATTTAATCACAACCAGTAGATAAAGCTGACTTTAAGTGAGACCCAGATCTAACCTACATATTTTTTGTAAATTTTATGCCTAAGTGCTAAAAATTAAAACTTTTAATAAAAAATTGCTGTCATTGCTGTCATCAAGGCAAAGCCCCCAGAGCTTTTGTAAATTGCTTTCACCATTACTTTTTGTATTTTGCTTCCATGTGAAGCCAGAAAGTGATCTGTGATCAGTGAACGTTCTATTTATTCAAACCAAGTCAGGAGTTAGGTGCTAAACCTGGCTGCTACTGATACAGCAGCTATTGAAATGTAAAAGAGTGGTTAAAAAGATCTAATTTTAAAAGGAAAAGTGTTTTCCTGTTGAATCCAGACAGATTTTGAAATCAGACACCGACTATCTTCACTAAGCCACCCAAATGTTACAGAATCTGGAAATACAGCTAAGGAATCCTGCCAACCCCCCAGTGCAGAATAATCATCTCACATAGTTTCTCTGCTTGGCTGTCAGGGCATGTCAGAGTAGATACTTGTGGCATGCTGTGGTCCTCATCTTTCTTAGGAAGCAGCAGAAGAGATGCCCTTGCTTATGCCTCTAGGTCTGTGATCTGGAGGTGTCCCCGGGGCAGTCTCCATGGACAGGCTGCCTCTGTAATTGTGGGGCAATTGTGGAGCAGTCCTGGCAACAAGAACCAATCAGGAGGAATTAAATCCAATGTCTGGGATTCTGTGAGGAAAGGAAGAGGCGGGCAAAGTTTATTGGGAGGTGGAGGCAAAACAAACCAGGCAGAGGTAGATGCTTGTGCAGTCATGAGGGGGGGTGTGGGCATCTGAGTGCATGAAGGCATGACCAAGAGTGAAGAAAGTGCTGATTTGGTTTGTACTGGGGGAGTTATGATCAGTGGCTGGGGTGGTTTTGATCTGTGCTTGGGAAGCAGATGCTTTTAGAGTTAGAAGCAAAATGTTGAGGTTTCCAAATGCTAATATTTAGCATTCTAGCAAGTTGGGGCAGATGTCAGGTCTGGCTACCCTGGGCCCCATTCTGGGCAGCATCTACAAACCCTTCAGGCCTCTTTGAAGAGTGGTGTAGATATTCCTGCTTAAGGAATGGCATCCTAGGATTTCCCAGTCTTCCACTGTCTCCGTCTAGGTTTATATACCACACTCAGCACTCTAGAACATGTGCCCAGCACTGATGCCACAGTCTGGGGACACTTTGCTGCATTACAGTGGGTGAGCCCCACATTGTTCAACAGGGTAGTGTGGGTCTGGCTCCATGCCTACAAAATAACTCTGCTTCTCAGGTGGAGACATGTGAGAGCAGACATATCTGGACTGTTTGAGTGCCTTCCAGAAGCTAAATCATCTGTAAGCACTGCTGAAGCATACTCAAAAAGTAGGGCACAGCTGATTTCCCATCACCATTCACCCATAGGAGAAGAGTAGGGGAAGTTTCAGAACAGCCTTCGCCACTGACTGGGAAGATCTCCCAGCCAAGAGTCACCACCAAATACACTCACCTTCTCGGTGTGGCTGAAGGGCTGAGGCAGGCAGCAGCAGTTTTGTGATTGTTTCCCTGACTGTTACCCTAGAAAAACCAAAACAAGTGCTAGTTTCCCTTTGGAGTTTGAGAGGACCTGCACAAAGGAGGTGAAACTGGGGGCATGTAGTTTACACAGAAACCTTCAGTCTTTAAAAGAGATTTCTAAACTTTGCTCATTACCTTGTAGCAAATCTCAGTGTGCAACAGAACAGCTACCCTTACACAAGTATTGTCTCCTCAACTGAGGCTTCTTAGATTCTCCAGCTATTGCTAGAGAATCTGTATCATGGACTTACCCTTTATGTCTTGCACAGTTTGTTCTATCTCTGCCTTTGGAGAGAACTGAAGCAGAAATTGTCCATCATACCAGCTGCGTGGCAAGTACGCCACGTGCTCAGCTTTTGTACAGGTGTTCATCACAGGCAAGGAGAGGAAGGAGGGAAAGGGCAAGAAGAACCTGCCAGGAAAATTAAGGAGAGGCTGGAACCAGACTTGGTCAGTCCCCCTCTTTACCGAGTTCTGTGTTGGGTAACCTGAACGTGTAAGTGAGGGCACTCAGTCACTGTGGGACCTGCTCACAGTATGGGGCTTTCTAAGTTTTCTACATATTCATTGCTAACTGATTCTGAAAGAAGGAGATGAAAAGCAACTTGAGAGAAGGCTGTCATCAGTACTAGATGAGACCCAGTAAATGAAGTAGCAGGAAAATAAAATTATGAGAAGTAGAAAGGACCTATAGAAAGCTGATAAACAGAATATTAATTTCAGCCTGAAACTACCGCTTTACCAGGATGAAATCAGAGAAGTTCTTTCAGGAAAGAAGCAAAATGCTCAGGTTTCAATAATTAAGTTCAATGTGAGCTGCAAAGTCCTCAGGGAAATGGCAGGTAGATCAGCAAATAACGCATCACTGAAGTGAAGTCAGGATGTAACAAAAGCCTCAGTACCCCTTTGAGATAACATTTGCTTTTACCTGGAGAGGTTCCTGAGAGGGTGGTGGGAGCTTGAAAGAAAGCCGTAGCTCCAAAATTGCAAACCTCAGAAGCAGGAAGAAAATAATTGCCTCCCAAAGAAACACGTAGGTAAGAAGATGCCTCCACTGGGAGAGGTCAAGTCAGTAACAACCATGTCTTTAGTCATCACTGAAGTCCTGAAATCAGAAAGGCAATCATGCAAGACAAAAAATAATTGCTTTAAGGGCTGACATATTTTTTTCTCTGTATATTAAAGATGGACTCAAGCCATGAAGTACAGCTCTGACTAGATCTCTAGTTCCAGAATTCACAGGTGACTGGATTTGGGCTTTTTGGGTCGGGCAAATTCATCTGGACCTCTCAGAGTCTGGGAATGTTCAAAGTTTTTTTAGCCTCGGGTTTTTGATCCTGTTCATCTAGATAGATGTATATAATCTTCTGCAGAACTGAACCAGGAGATGACTTGGGGCACATGAATTTTGTGCAGTGATGCATTAGCTCTGTTCATGCTCTGAAGAGCTGGGATATTGCTGCATTGTCACTGTGCCTGTGCTCATCCTGCTTTTTGGATTAACTCAGCAGCACGCCACAGTTGCTGCTGCTCTTGCAGCCCTTTACAGAAGCCATGCATCTTTAATTGTAGGGATACTAATAGTGCTAAATGCTAGGAAGCCTTTGGGGTTGGGGGCATTTATGGAAAGCTGCCTTTCCTCACAAAAAGCTCCACTCATCAGCTAATCTCATTTTGCTGGGTTACACAGTCTCTTCCTTGGAGACTTCAACATGGGAAGCCATAGCACAGGATGTCTCAGGGCACAGAAGGAACCACTTGCCTACAGAACTTCTTCACTTCCTTATGTGGGGATTTGAATCCATCAGTCATCCTGACCCAGGACCATATTGGGCTCCTCTGATTCCTCTTGCGTATTACAGAAAGGTAATAGAATGCTGCTGGTAAGGAAGCAGGAAGGGTTGGAGGGAACAGGACAGTTTGCGTGTCCCCACAGAGAAGTGCAAGTGGGAGGATCCGTGCCATCAAGGTGGCTCAGAGCAGGACCACACTCAGCACTGCTGAGTAGGACATCTGACTGGTATTACAGGTAGTACTACATGTGCTAAAGGTAGTATTAGTGCCTAATAACTGTGGTGGTGTTTGGTGCCATGTCCTTTCAGACTCACAGCTCTGCGGGATGTCACCTGTCACTTATGTAAAACCTCTGGAGCTTAGCCAGCTTGTGCTTCTGCCACACAGGGCAGCTGCCTGCTCAGAGTGCAGAGGCAGCTCCATCACATGTGGCTTGCTGATGTTTTGGCAGCACACCAAAACATCCTTTTATGAATCATACTGGAATATTACTCTCCTGAAGAGCTGTGGCCCAGGCCTGCTGCCAGGGAAGGTGGAATGCTGAAAGCCTTTGCATTGTGTCAATAGCAAGCAGATCCTGAGGAGTCTTCACTGAGGTTGCAGCAAGTGGATGGGCAAAAACTGCCATTGCCTATTTACACCTGAGAGTTTATAAATGGTACTGAAGGAGGAAAGGGTGGTGGTGGAGGGGGAAGTGGGAGAGGTGGTTGCTAGAAAGGTGAAGATATGTGGATAGGAAACACCAAAATTCAAGAGGATTTCTCTGGAATATCCTCATCAATTTCTTCATTTTGGAGAAGGGCAATAAGCTTCTTTTCTAAGTGAATTTTAACTTTATTGGGTAAAGATTTCCTGTCTTTTTGATAAATTCAGCAAAAAATGACAAGGAACAGCAGCAGCACAAGTCCTGCATGTTCATAGATACTTTATGGTTTGATCTTACTGAGGGTGGTTTCAGACACGTGGCAAGGAGCTCTTTTCTGTGTTCTCTCTTACCAGAAGGCTTTGTCCAGGTTGTGTTCTTAGACTATAAGCTGCATTGTCCAGAGATTTCAGGCAAATGTCAAGGTCCTGTTGTGCAAGATGGTGTTTTCCCCAGAAGTTAGTTTC
This sequence comes from Apus apus, assembly GCF_020740795.1. Classification (NCBI taxonomy): domain Eukaryota; kingdom Metazoa; phylum Chordata; class Aves; order Apodiformes; family Apodidae; genus Apus; species Apus apus. The sequence goes on from NC_067283.1 coordinate 11,271,893, forward strand.
TTCCCCAAAGAACTTCCAAAGACAAAAGAGGACCGTGGCCCAGCTGATGGCAGGGAAGCAGAAGACACTGGTGAGACACTTATAATTAGTGTAATGTGCATCAATCAGATGATACCAGTTGCATAACCTTTGTCATGTAGTTTTATGGGCTTTGCAGCAACAGCATGATTGTAAAGAGAAATGAAAGGGTAACAAGTCTTGACTGCTTTCAGGACAAGCTCTTTCCACTCATTAATACAGGTTTATAGGAGATGATATGAAACGAAGTGTAGAGTAACACCAGTTAATTGTTAACACCCGGCCTGTGTGCTGCCTGTTTATTAATGAGTGCTGTGATCTCCCATCTAATGCCCTCTAAACACCTTAATAAGGCCCTGACTCTTGTGCACAGATGCGGAACACTCATCCCCATCTTTTACATGCAAAATTAAAACCAGTCTTTCACTGGATCAGTTATGTTGCAAGATGAAACTTTTAACCAATGGCAATACCTGCCATTCACAAAAAAGCTTTTTTTTTCTTTTTTCTTTTTTTTTAGTTGAAATGAAATTCTCATTGAGCTGTTCGTGGGGAGGGTCAAGTACCCACCTTTGCTTTACATTCACTGCCACCATGTGGTGTGCTGGATTTTGGGGGTAGTTTTTCATCTTGCAATCTCTACGTCTTCATTCATAGTTGTGGGGAACTGTCCATCTTCTCTCCCCCCACATAAGACTAAACAAAATGCCTTTCAAGCCAGCAAAGCAAGAGTGGCATCTTTTTACTGATTTAGCCAAGGACAGACTGGAACAGGCCTCTTGCTCTACCAGAGAACTCCACAGCAAGAAAAACAGCACAAGGGTTACGATAACTGGCAGAAAAATGGACACTAAGTTAAAGATGCCTCTGACAGAGTATGTACCTGGCCAGTGCTAATTGGCTAATTTGAACAGTGGTACTTTCTCGAACAGTGATTTCTGATCTATAAAAGAGGGCAAGATCCGCAGGCCGGTGCTCTCTGCCTGACCGGGACGAGACCCCGCTGCAGTACCTGAACCTGCCTGGAGCGCCAGCCTCGCTGTCCGGAGGAGCCGAGAGGGAAGCGGGGGCTGCCCCGCGACCGCTGCCCGGAGATGCGGAAAAGGGGGCGGGGGGGGGGGGGGGGCCGCCTGTGCCTGCTCCCCGGGGACCCTGCCTGCCCAGCCTAAACCAAACCGGACCAAAGTAGGAGCTTGCCCAGCCTGCATTCGCCACCTGCTTCGGGACTAAAGCCGTGCTCGCCGCTGCTGCTGCTGCTGCTGCGAGTGGTCGCCCCGGTTACCGGGAAGCCGGCCCCCCCACGGATCTCCTGCCAAGCCTGCCAGCCGTATCCCGGGAACCACGCGCTACGGGAGGAGGGTAAATACACACACACACACACACACACACATACACACCCGCTCTAACTTTCCTGCCGGGCTCAACTCCTACCCTTTCACTCCATTGATTTTACACTCATCCTCGGAGTGTGCATTTAATAAGACCATAGTACCTTTTAATCCTTTTCCAATATACACCTAGACAACCTCTCGTGAACCTTAATCCCTTAATTTGTGTTGACCCTTAATAAACCAATTAACTTGTAAACTAAACATTGGTCTCAGTAGCAATTTGTGACCATGGTGGGAGGGTATTCTAATCTACCCTCTAAGATATGGTCCCACAGTGGCCATTCCTCTGTGAGAGGTGAGCGCCACGTGTGACCCTCGGTCTCATTCACAAACCTCTCCACACTGGGGGGAAGTCACGGAAACATCCTGACAGCCGGTAGCCCCCCAATACCGGACCGTGACAATAGTTTTTCATGGGTGACTTCTTTTTCCAGCAAGGAATTAATGCTCAAGCACAAATTGCAGTGGGTTGAAATGTGCATTGAGCCAACTTAGAACTTGTGGCTTAACAATCCTCCAAGACGTTGACCTGAAAGAGTTGTTTGCCTTTTACATGTTGTATAAAATCTAAAAGAGATGAGAATCACAGAATCATAGAATGGTTTGGGTTGGAAGGGACCTTAAAGGTCATCTAGATCCAACCCCCCTGCACAGGCAGGGACACCTCCCACTAGATCAGGTTGCTCAGAGCCCCATGCAACCTGGCGTTGAATACGGCCAGGAATGGGGCTTCCACAGCCTCCCTGGGCAACCTGTTCCAGTGTCTCACCGCCCTCACACTAAAGAATTTTCTCCCAATATCTAGTCTAAATCTCCCTTTTTCAAGTTTTAAACCACCGCCCCTTGTCCTCTCACTGCATGCCCATGCAAAAAGTCCTGCCCAAGCTTTCTTCAGAAAGAAGAAAGCTTTCTTCAGGTATCCCTTCGGAAGAAGGGATATCATATCTCAGAAGAGGGATATGAATTAATTATTCATACATGATTCAGCATTCATTATTCTTTCCCCTTTGCTGAAGACCCCACAAACGTCTTAACTCTCTTCACTAATCAATACAGGCAGTAGACCACAAAGCACGAGATGGCTGACCAGTGTTGGTGTTCATTTTGGGGAGAGCTGAATCCAAACTTACCTAACAAGCTTGGTGGACATACGTGTTCAGTGACCCAGCTGTTTATGAGCTGAACTGAAACTGTGTGTTAAACACTATCCTGTCAGCAGGTCAGAGAAACAAAGTGCTTATGGAAGTTTTATCTCTGCTGCTACTGAGTGCTCTGTAGCAAGGCTAATGAAGAAACAAACTCACCATAAAAAGCTGAAAATCATGTTGTATATAACTGAAAGGTTATTTCTCTGTGTTCCAGATGAAAGGCACAAAACTGCTATAGCTAAGCCTTGGAAGATACGATAACTTGTGAATTTTTCATATGCTTGTTTCCATGATTAGTACATAATTTAATTTATTCTATATGTAATAAAGTCAGATAATCAATATACCTGACGTATATTAAGCTACCAAGGCAAATGAAGGCTGTTTTGTGGTGAGGGGGTTGCAGATCCGTGGCTGTAAATCTGTGAATCTGAAAAAAAGGTGGGCAAAACTTCTCAGCATTATTTCCTTGGAATCACAGAAATGCTTTTCCAAAGTCACAATGCCTTTTCTAATGTTGTAATATTCACTCTCTGTGCATTTGTATGCCAAATTCCTTTTTTCAAATTTAGTGCAATCTAATACCAGGTGTCACCGAAACAGGAAAAACCTACTCAGCCCAGTGACTAAACAGTTAAAAATGTCATTCAACAATTTACCAGGTCAGTGTTACAAACCCGTTGCTAGGTGACTGCAGATGTTATCAGTCCCTAAACTACATGCATTTTCCAGATGTAGTCATCAAATTATTTTAAACTGCATGATTGTGTGTTACAATAAATTGAATACCTATTTAAGGGTCTAAGTACTTAAAAATATATAAGCTAATTTTAATTATACTGAAAAATATTACCTGCTAGGAAACTAGTGGAAAACAATCAATATTTGGTGTAATTTAGCCAAAGGTTTATTGAGATTAAGCTCCCTAGGAACTGCAATTTTATACTAACCTCTTGGGTTTTGTAACTTCTGTATGTAACTAATGCTCACATTTTGCATCTAATTATTCTACAGCTGATCACTTTTGATTGGCATTTCTATCAGCTAGTGATATGACTCATTAACCCTTTTGGAAAGCAGCCTTTCAAAAGTTAATAACTGTAGAGTTTGCAACTTCACATTGACGTGATACTCAGTCATAAAACCAAGTGAACTTCTGGGCAGTTTCAGATGTCATTCTGGGAGCTGATTTTTATCAGTGAAAGGAGTCTGGTTCACCTTCTAGGTCAAGACTCCCAAAGACAGGCTAGCTTTCTGAGTTGTTATTCCTGGCAGTGGCAATGTCATTGGTTTCACTGGTGGAGCTGGGAGAGCTGCTCTGCTCAGCACATATGGGTCTTTACATTAGGGTAAGCTGAAGAGCACTCTCAGACTGCTGGTGTATACTAGCTGCATTGGCAATGGCTATAGTACAAATTTAGACACTCAGCTCAGGTGCAAAAATGTGCATTAGAGGGTTTCAATCTGCAAGCTGACTCTGCACTCCAAATAATAGGTACAATAATTGGATACAATTATTTGATACAGTTCTTTTTTAGAGTGGAAATCAGATTAGATGATTTAAGATTTGTTCTGGCTTCAATATCTGTGAATGTACATTAAATAGATGTGAGGTAGGGTTCAAAGAACACGCCACTGCTTGCATTTTTCCCAGAGCTTTGAACCATAACATCTGTGTATGCTCCCTGGCTCCACGTATTTATATGAGAGCAACTGAATGACCCCTAGGCATCACAATTCATGCAGAGTGGTGCAGCTGGCCAGTGACTAGACAAACTAGGTGCTTGACAATTCACCAATCAATCAGGTGGATATAATCAGCACCTTTTGGGATAGCCTAGTGTATCTGGCCTGCTCTCTGGATGTCACTGCAGCAGGACATGTATCTATCATAGGTTCTGTGTCATATCTTTGTGAATATCTTGGGTGCCCAGTGGTGTCCCCAGTGGCATGTCACTCTTGTGTTTAGGCAACTGAATCAAGCCCTTGATGTCTCCTGGGGTGAGCAGAAGGGATTTTGCTTTTTCATCTGCAGCAGAGCAGGTTTCAAGATATCGTCAATGGCTTGTTCACTTTAAATATTGTTCTCTGCAAGGCTGTGGTTGGTACTTTTAGCTTGCAGGATCCAAGCACCGGGTAAAAAAAAATGATACAAGCGCTTCACTACGCAAATGTTGATCTGGGATAAAGCCCTGCTGTCAGATCACATTTGTTCAAAAAAATGCAGTTGCCTAACCAGGGACGCAGGTCAGAGTCATTTTCATGGTAGCTCATTTACACATTGGGTATGCCTTGTTCTTTTTACTGTCATCCAAAGTGGAGCTGGGCGGAGGCACTGGGCCTACTGGTTTTATGGGGAAAAGCCACTCTGTCCCAGTTCCCCCAGAGGCAGTACATGCAGTGACACAGCCTGTGTCTGATTTCCATATTGATGTTTTAGTCCAGACACCAAAGGGACCTGAAACAACACTGAAAAACATCTGAAGGAAGTGAAGCACAGCAGTATGTGCTGTAGGGATGGTAAGGTGGTCTGTCTGTCCTAGAATGGGTTTGTGGCATGATGAGCCTTCAGAGGATCTTAGAATCTCTTATGCTGGAAGGAACCCATAGGGCTCATCAGGTCCAATTCCTCACTCCTCACAGGACTACCGAAAACTAAACTATATGATAATATATAATCTACATGCTTCTTGAACTCTTGACAGGCTTGGTGCCATGACCACTTCCCTGGGGAGCCTGTTCCAGTGATAGACCATCTCCATCTTCTCAGTGAAGCACCTTTTCCTGATGTACAGTCTGAACTGCTCCTGATGTATCTTCATTCCCTTTCCTCCCATCCCATCACTAGTCACCAGAGAGAGGAGATCAACACCTTCCCCTCTACTGCCCCTCCTTGAGGAAGTTGTAGACTGCAATGCAGTCCTCTCAGCCTTCTCCAAGCTGAACAAACCAAGTCACCTCAGCTTCTCCTTTTAAGTCTTACCCTCAAGGCCTTTCACCATCTTTATTCCTCTCCTCTGGACACACTCTAATAGTTTGGTGTCCTTCTTATACTGAGGCACCCAAAACTGCAGACATTACTCAAGGTGGGGCTGCACTAGCACAGTGTGGAGTGGGACGATCACCTACCTTGACTGGCTATCTCTGCTGTGCCTGATGCAGCCCAGAATGCAGTTGGCCCTTTTGGCTGCCAGGGCACACTGTCAAGTCATACCCAGCTGGCCTTCTGCCTTGTACCAGAGTGTTACAGATACCCCGTGGCTAAACATCTGGATCCCTGGAGGCTATCAGTGCTGGTGAGAAGAAGGGAATGCCCAATGCTGATGACTGAACCACTGTTCCAGACAAAGCCACTGTTGAGAAACAGGAAATTCCCACTAGCCAGCACCTCTTTTAGTAACTGGCATTTGAAATATTCAGGCCACCACCAGTCCATGTGAGGAATACTGCCTTTCTGGCCCTTTCTGGTTTCATTTTTGTATTTATTTGTTTCTCTTCTGGAATCCTAAGCTTTTCCTGGGCATGTGGCCAGATCCTAGGCACTTTCCTGTTACATTAGTACAGCCACTCATATGGTCACCAGCCACAGCTGAGGAACCTGCTTCCTGGCCTGATCCACCTTGCTGGCTTTGTTGGGTGTAACACCCCATGAAATCCTATCCTTTAAAAAATGGAAAGTGGTCCACAAAACAGTGGTATTTGGAAACACAGCCATTTCAGTTGAATTAGCATACTGAAGGGAGCAGGAGGTGGGGACAGGACTGAGTGGAAAACAGGAATGGGAAGGAGGCATCAGGCTGACATCAAGGAAGCTCTGACCAAGAGCCCACCACGAGCCTCATCTCACCACATGATGCTCCTTCCCCTTGTCTTTCTGCAGTGCCTCTGTTCATGGAGTGGATGAAGACTATGGGTCATATAGGAGGTATGTTACCACGTGAGGCAAACGCTTTTACCTTAGCTCTGTGTAGTTAGTCCTTTACATTACTTGGAGATAAAACCATGGTCCACCTATAGGGCTAAGCCAGCAGCCACTGCACAAGTCCCCTCTGCTCGTTTTGTTCTGCCACGGTGGACAAGGAAATACGACCTATCTGGTGGGAACAACAGTAGCCCTGGTAGGAAAATTCTCCTTCTTTTTGCTGGTTTTTTGAGTTTAGACAGACTCTGTATTGTGACAAAGTGCCAAGCACTGATGGGAATCTTTATTAATAGTAAGAATTTTGGGCACATAATAACAACAAAGGATTAATACAGCTTTGCTTGAAGGCAGAAGTTAAATGAGGCTATTTAGGAAAAGGATCTTACTTCTTTAAAGTAAAAACATCATGAACTAACATTTATTTGGAAAATAAATATTTGTATATTAAGACTACTTTTTTGCATTTCCAGACTGAATAATATTTTCTATAGTATGTTTATTCTGGCATGAGCTGTGGCAGTTCTGGGTGACAGGATCAATCAAGAAACTAACAGTCTAAAAGCTTAATGGCAGCAACAATAACAAGGTAATCATAATAACAATATTAGCAATAACAATAATAATAAAAATAATAGTCTTAATTCTGCATAAACCTTAACATGTGGAAAAAGCTCAGTTTTGCATTTTGTCTTTTTATTTTGTGCCACAAACACGAGTTCCTCGTGCATCATTTGTTCCTGCTGTACAAGCTGTTTCCATATACTGAGATTCATGGGGATCTGTTTTAGTTTATCCCTGATTTGAGACATGACTTGATTACAGTATATAAGCATTACCAGAGGAATAAAAAACTGGAAACTAAGAACTGTTCAATCTAGGAGAGACAAAAATAACACAGAAGAAAAGCTAAGACTTAAAAGCTTTATTAGCAATGAGTACTATTTTAACTACATGTAGAAATAAGATTAGAACAGATTACCCAATGAAAATGGTGCCTTCTCCATTACTTTTTGACTTCAAAACAGGCACTTGAATGTCAAGGTGATGGTGACCTTTTCTGTAATAGTCTTGTGTCTGGACCACTTCATGAGGCTGATGGAGAACTGTGGGGAACTTGCTCTGTGAGCAAGGATCAGAACACCAGTTTTTTCTTTTCTCCTAAAACAGATCCCTAATCATTACTGAACAATTATCTCTCTCTGTTGCCACTAAAAGAAAAACAAATGATAATTTAGATTTACTTAGATGGCTAATGATTTTTCAGAGATGTAGTGTCTACAAGAACTTCCCTCAGTTAAGCAAGCTGGATCCCACTGTAACATAAACATGCTTTTGATGACCAGGGCTTCAATATTTCTCCCTTCGGTTGAGTGGATGAGGGTGCAGCTCCCACCTGCTTAGCTCAGTCTTTTAAAGGACTGCACACAACAATACCACTGTACTAACAGCCTGACACATTTAAAATAAACTCTGTTATTGGTGGGTTGTAGTAACTGTCACAAAATTTTACAAAGTGAAATTTTCCTACAGCCCACTAGAGAGGTGTTAAGCAATTAAAATAATGTATGTGTGTTTATTTATTTCAATGACCTATTAACTGTAGTTTAATGGGCCAGGAAGCTTTTCTGTTTTAAAATAAAATGTGATTAACAGTTGAATATGCTTTCTAAAGCTGCTGCATTGGCATCTGCTGTTCAGACTGTTGATGCTTTAGTATTTTGAAAAACAAGTTATATTAACTCTCCAGTGTTAATATGCATTGCACATACACACAGGCACCCAGATTCTCATGACTGTATAAACAGAAATATTTCAGAGAAATCTATATACTGGTTTATCTTCTGCAGAAAGCACCAAATTATACAGAGCTAATATTTTGTGGTTTGTTTTTTTTTTTTCATGGGAAGCACTGCAATATGGTCCCATACATCCCAAGGCTGGTGCTGAGAGGGATAAGTCAGCTCTTCCAGAATGCAGGTGCAGCTCCCTTGTTCTGTGTCGTTCATGGTGCTTCCCAGAAGCCTGCATACTCTTGCTTTTCTCAGTATGGATGTTGCATTCCTACTGAGATCCCCTATAATACAATTGCAGAAGTTTCAAACCCAAGATGTTTAAACTGTAGAAATCTGTAGGAGTAGCAACACTTAAGGACCAAGCCTTTCTACTGTAGCCCTGACAAAATCTGCTTCACTTTCTATACAGCTTTTGCTGTTACCAAGGGCCATTTTGTACAACAGAAATAATTAAAAATAAACAGAGTAATTCTTTTTCCTAAAGCCTGTATTATTTGCCTTATTCCTAATGACTTTTAACACAACTCAGTAGACTTTCCTCACTCCCACTGTGCTGGAAGCATGCTCTCCAGTGTTCCCATTACATCTGTCCATCAGGTGAATTTCATTTTCCTATAGGCTTTTCTTACCAGCATTGTACTGCCTCTGAGCTTGATTCAGGCCGCATGGCACAAGGCTGGTTTTGAGAGCATATATGGTCCACATGAACTGCTGGAAGCAGGAGAACTAGCCATGGTTTAAAGTTTGGGACATGCTGGTATGTTGGAATGGAACAAGGATCAGTGGTGACATGTAGGCCAAGCCATAGGAAGGCTACCTCTTGGTTTGAAGTGCTCGGGGGACTAGAAAGTGTGGGCCTGGAGACTTTTTACTGACATACTAATGTTTTGTCAGAGAGAACATACACTTTGAACACGGGATGAAGTAACTGGAATTTGGTTTGCCTTTTTTTCATTTTTTTTAAACTTCATTTGACCTGTCTACACTCGTCTAAGCCTTAAATTCCAAACCAAGCTTTAATCCCTTATCTGGAGCCCTCAGAGGTGGAAAACAAAGTTGTGGTAAATCACATCATTAGGTTTTAATAGCCAATGAACAGTAAGTAACATTTTTTCCTCCCAAGGGAGTTATTTAATGTTTAATGAAAATACCAATTTGCATAACTCACTTGCAGTATAAAGGTCACCATCAGCCTGCCACTAGGCTAACAGGGTAATTACTTAAGATAACTATCTTCCAGCCATAGAAGAATGTTAATTTGTTGAAAAGGACATTTAAAATTATTGTATTTTAATTGTTATATCATCTTTATTATATTTTTAAGAATGTCAAAACTTCTACACCACAGCTGTCAAAAGCTGTGTATCAGCTTCTCAAAGGCAGTGGATATTGAGACCAGGCAGACCAGACTTCTGTACTAGCTCCTAAAAGCCTTTGGGTTGTTCCACTCTTTTCCATCTCTCTTAGTCACCTTCAGTATTTGACATTAAACATCTGCAAACCTAGAGAAATGGCAACAACAACTGTAAATATCAGAAGTGTGTGTCAGAGTGACAGACCAGGTGCTGGGCAAGGACGTAGTGGTCCCACACCATGTCCTGTCTAAAGGTGGGGAATGTTCTCATGCTGTGCCAGGGTCAGGAAGATCCTGCTCCAGGCACAGCACTCCGTCATACTCTATCACCAAAACCTGTTGGATCACAAATTAAATATTATCTAAAGAAGGGCCCATTTCTTTTTAGGTTGTGGTCTAAGAGGAAATAGTGGCTCTTAGTAAAGCACAGCTAGGCCATAGCTGGAAATCTACTGAGCCTTTGCATGGCCAAGCCCAGCCAAGGACTTAGACATCAGTACATTCACACAGGAGGAAGCAGCTTATGGAAATATCTGCTGGAACAGTGTGTGAACCCCAGCTATTGACTCCCCTACAGCTGCACACAATAGGCTTAGGGCCAAGGGCCACCACCACACCTAGATGGCTTGCAAGAAAGATTGAAAACTGGCATCCAGCTGCCAGCTGTGCTGGAGCACTCTGCATTCCCAAAGGAATATGTGTCAGAGCTGGCCTGCAACAGGGATTTCCTAAATTAGTAGTACGTGCAATGCAGCCACACTCACACAGCAGTATTCGTGGCGTTGGAGCAGTGTCACTTGATACTTCAGAGTACATCCTCCTGCTGCTCTGGGGAGACCCCTACCAGGGCTGTACATAGTGCTTGTAAAGATGATGCAGTGTAATAAACTCCTTTTCCTCTTCACTGTAAAGCCAGGATGATTTCTCTCTCATGCTGTTGGATGTACCATAAGGGTGTCTTTAAGACTGGGAAGTGACCCCATGACTTACTGTTTGCAGAGTTGCAAAATTATACTGTTTCATTTAATGAGTGCTCCTGCACAAAATAATAAATACTTCAAAGTTTTCAAATAATAAGCACTAATGTATTTTAAACCTGAGCAAGATAAACATTTAATTTAGTATTTACTTGACTCCACTTTAGCTCATTAAAACCTCTGCTGCATTGGAGAAGGCAAAGAGGGCAGGTATGATTAAGACAACATGATTAGGACAGGGCAGATGGAGTTTCTTTCAGCTGAGAGTTAAGGAAATCCTGTTCTTCCCTTTAAAGAGCTGCAGGAGGCAACACTGTTGCCCCCTGGCCAGGCCAGGATGGAGCTGACTTCCTGGCACCAGATTTCTCTGTCTCTCGTGTATTCTGCAAGGTGATGCTTTGAGTATAAGCCTTGCACTGTGCAGATGAGCCCAGTTTGATAACACGTCAGGTCTTCTTGGCTGTGATTCAGAAAGCATCTTACTGGATTTACACAAATGATCATATATACACACGTGTTAGTTGCCACTGTGAAACAGGAGAGATGCAGCAACTATAATAATAAAATTGTGGAAGCTATGAAAGATGATGAATGCCGTCTGAGTCTCTTGTGGTATCCCTGCCACAGCTTCAAAGTGGTCCTGCAGGGCATTAAGGCTCATGGCCTGGCCTGGCCTGGCCCCATCTACAGGAAGGTGCCTGATGCCCAGGGCTGGGGCTGCCCCCACACCCCCCTGCCTGCCCTGCTTCCTCACAGGGAGCTGAGGCACCACACTGGCTTCTCATGGCCGAGGGTGTCAATGTGCAATTTCTGCAAAATCTATCTTCTGTTTGCATTTTATCACAAAACTTCTTTTTCTGCCTCCTCCCTGTTGTCCCACCCAGGACAACAGTAAAACAGCCAATGCTGGATTGAGGCCGATTTGTGGTCAGAGACTCCTCTGCTCCAAAGCCCTCCAGCATCCATGGTGAGCCAGGGTATGACCACTCCAGGTATAATTTCCACCTCCTTCCCAGCTACTTTCTCAGGACCCAGCTCTGCTGGGATCTGTAGCTGGTCACTTCAGTTTTGAATATGGATCCTCTGTGATTTCCAAATATAGAACTCTTTAATGAGAGAACTGGAGCACAATAAAAACAGGCTTCATACGACTGGCCTGTCTGGTCAGTCAAGAGGGCAATCCAACAGCCCAGGGTAGAGAAAGAGCCTTCTAGCACGTAATCCTGACACAGAAAGGAATATAAATACACACCAGTGGCTTTTTTGGTATCCTTCCTGACAATGGCCAGTACCAGATGTATAGAAGACATTCCCAACAGCAGCATTCCCATACAATGTCCCAGCCTTAAGCCATTTGAAGCTTAGGTCTCCTTAAACCACAAATGGCATCTCTGTCTTTAAAACAATTAATGTAACTCAGCATCTAAATATAATCCAATGGAGTCATATGTTCCCTTGTTCTTCAGCGACTCAGTCATTCCAGCTACTCTGCAGAGTCATAAAACACATTTTGAGAAAGAAAAATATCCCAGAAGTTCCCTAGAGGGAAATATTTAAAAATAAAAGCAACCTCTCTCTCCTTCAAGCACATACCTAAATCATAGTGTTTCAAAAAGGGCTGAAGGCTCTGGATGAGGATGGTGGATGCTCCTTGGTGCCCAGAGGCCACGCGTGGCTGGAGCCACAGGCATCCTACAGCCAACGTACAGTTCAGCCTGTGCTGAGCTCTCACTCGTGGTTATTTTTCCCCATGAGCTCAAAACCTGAAAACAACCAAACTGGTAAAAATCTGATTCTTCTCCAAAAACAAGATCCTTGGTGGGAGTCCTGTGAATGCTAACAGGGACCTGGCACGTCAGCATTGGGCTCAGAGCACACATCAGGAGTGCTGCTGGGGGACTGGAGCTGAACACTGTGCTGGCAGCCAAGAAAACTTACTCTGTAGCTGGCAACGAGTAACAGGAGGCAGGGAAATTGTCTTCATTACTGTTTTTCCCTCTTAAACCAAAAGTGCAAAGGAGGCACAGGGGTATGGCTGGTCCTGAAATAGTGTGTAAACTGAATTTCCAAATATGTAAATGTTGTACAATATTCTGCTGCTCAGCTGGGTTTCTGGTAGTATCTAAAATGGCAAGATTCATCTCTAGAACGATCAAATAATTTAAAATAACAGTATCCTGTTCTCATACACTACAATTTTATATTCATTTTCTTTGGGAGTGTAAGAAGTAAATGAGGTGAAGCCAAGATCTGGATTTAGGCACGTATCTTTTATTTGAGTACAGAAAGGAAAAGGTTGAGACCTTCATTTAGGTGGCCTTGATTCATCACCAAACACTAGCTCCTGAACTTGCTATTCATCATCATCACAGAACACAAGAAGTTCCACCTCAACATGATGAAAAAATTCTTTACTGTAAGGGTGATGGAGCACTGGAACAAGCTGCCCAGAGAGGTTGTGGAGTCCTCTCTGGAGACTTTAAGACATGTCTGGATGCGTTTCTGTGGGACCTGCCTTAGGTGATCCTGCTCTGGCAGGGGGTTGGACTCAGTGATCTCCAGAGATGCCTTCCAACCCCTAACATTCTGTAATTCTGTGATTCTATGGTGCCACGTCTGTGTTTGGTGAATACTTCTGAACACCCAGACCACAGGCAGTGTCCAAGAACTGATGCACCGTCGTTCAGGAAACTGGGAAGCATTGCCCAAAGACAGTGGCAGGTCTCTAACATGAAAGCCTCGGCGAGTGCTTAACACAAAACCAGTCTACGAGGCGCTAGGAGGTGGAAGCCAGGTGCATTCTTCAAAATAATTGTGACCTGAAAGCTCGTGCTTTCATTAGCCGGGAAATAAATTACACTGGCTCCTCCTGGTGGCTGATCACACCCAGCTCAGTACGCAGGGACGTGGTTATTAGCAATTAGCACTCGTCGTCATTTGGATGAGTAGCCATGCGTTCTATATGTACTGCAGTGGAGCCTGGAGCCTTCAACCAAAACCACCCAGCCTCCTATTGTATCTGTCACAAATCCTAATGGCCAACACATTTGACTGGTGCGTCGTTAACTCTTGCTAATTGTCGGCTGTTGGTAACAGCAGCCTGCAGCATCCCAGGAGGCTGGGGGGCTGCAGTGGTACAGCTTGCTGAGGGGCAATACCTGGTGTGCCCTGCTGGGATTCACGTGGGCACATTCAGCTCCAGAAGGAAAACTGGAATTACACAACTGAAAAGCTTACTGATGGAGAGGTACAGCCAAATAATAAAGGAAAGCAGCTGAATTTTGATTTGAGCCAGTTTGTGTCCCCTCAGCAAGCTCACCTAGGATTATTTTTTTTAATGGCACAACTCCTGTCTGCAGTACTGAGGAGCCAGCATCCTCCCACCTGGGGAGGCTCATCTCAGGAGGGGGAGTGTGGGCTTGTCAGAGGTCACTATGCATTTTCCTGGTTTAATTTGAATATTCTGCATGAAAGCAGGCCCGGTGACTGAGTGTTCTGGCAGGCTAGCCCAGAGACCTGACTGCATTTGAAGGACTGTGGTTATAATTACTGTCACTGTTGCTTGCATCAAGGATTACAGCCACATTAATTTGGAGCCTCATCACTTTTAGTCAGTGCTTGAAAGCTGTCTCTCTCTGACACACGCCCAGTGGTTTTCTTGACCTATTTTTGGACAGTGAGAAATAATTTATTTTTGTATCTAGACTTAACCATGTTAATACAATAAACAGGGGACTGGGAGCAACAAGATAGACATGCCAAGCTCTGCACTCTCACCCAGACTATACAACACAAGGGGGAGCAGCCTTTGATGTCATGCTGACTGGTGTTATGGAAAGCCATATTCTTGAAAATGCCAACTGGTGCTACAAAATACAGGAAGGGGATCAGGATTACCTCAGGCTGTGTTTTGTCAGATGTTCTGTAAGAAGAAACTCAGACAGGCCAGAACCTGTCACAGCTGTGAGATATGAGACCTCTACCAGTTCCTTCTCCATCCCTCTCTTTCCTGACAGCTGAAGTGAACTGTATCGAAGGTATATCTGGTTGTTAAGGTGAAATCATATAACAGCTCAGGGGAGTTTTTATATTTGTTCCGGGAGTAGGGTAAGTTACTGGATTTACGGTTAAACAAATGGATCTTTGCACCCCATTACATCTGCATGTTCTGTTGTAGCTCCTTAATAGGTGCTGTGCAAGCAGCCCTTATATACAGCTCACGTATAACATTTGTGCTTCAGACACAACCCTTTTCTGTTAAGCCTTGATGAGCATCCACCCTTGACTCCCAGTGCTATTTAATCTCTATGGACAGAGAGCTGAGGAGCACAGTGTCACCAACAGTCATCCTTCCACCAAGAATGAGAAAAAGGCCCAGGAAAAGCAGAAAAAAGATGCAAAAATACGTAGATGTGATCAGAGGTCTAGGCCAGGGATACCTGAGAACATATCTGCTAATCTTCTGAGAACAATGTGTTTTTCTCAGTTTGGAGATGAGATGAATGATAAAATGTATAACCCAAGATGCATTTAAAGGAAGGCTTTAAAGAATTTTTATATATATGTATGTTAATGGAGGGGAATGTAATTTAAATATTTAAGTATGAACAGTAGTAGAGTCAATATGTGTATAGCCAGTAGGAAGTTCTCAGAAGTTGGGTATTGGGTACATCTGTAAAACCCCTGGCTGATATGGGACTGAACAGCCTCTTCAAGTGGAGTATCTCCATGAGGAACATGAGTGGGGCAGCCTGGGTCAGACTAAAGCTCTGTCTAGCTTTGTGTTCTGCCCCTTTTACTATCTCACAGCAGATCTCCAGAAAAGCTTGTTTTACCTGTCTGAATTGGATATATTCTGGCCCAGCCTCCAGCAATCTGCCTCTCAGGGACTTCCTGAGCCAGAGGTAGTATCTTTACATTTAGCAGTTGCTCATGGACACCTGCCTGAATCTGTTCTCATGTAGTATGAATCCACACTATTCGCTAGTGTGCAGCTGTGCCAGCTCACTAAGAGATGCCCCACTGATGTTCTGGCCTAGTTAAGTAGCATGTGCTATATTTTCACTTTATCTAGGCTATAAAGTCAATATAAATTTTTTATAAAGTGCAGCACTGAAAAAATTGAGAGGATTATTTCTATACGTGTGAAGACTTTGAAGGTGACAGTACTATATTTCTTTAGGACAGACTTTGTGTTTGTTCCTGCAGTGCCCATTATGAGGAGATCATCCACTATGTTGAGAATAGCTCTGTGCTACAAAATAATTTCTTCTTTTCCCCAAAAGGTATCTCTGTGTGTTCCCTTCTTCTCCATATTTAAAGAAAATGGTCCATTTTCATATAATTGTTATGTGGAGTCAGAGGCAAATATTGGTAGATCGTGACATAATTTAATTTATTTGTTGAAGATCAATTTTTCTTGAGCTTCAACAGCACTGGCTGCTTTCCCAGAACCATCTCTGAATTTATCATTGCTGGGTGCCAAACTGAGACAGAACAAACAAGTTTTAAATATTAAACTCCTCAAACTATGGGTACACTTCAGCATGATGACGTTCTGGCCATAACCCTGAAAGCCACAGAGTAAGGACAGCTGACAGGAATCACAGAATTAACCGTGTCAAAGGAGGCAGATCAGCTTTAGAGAGGGGTGTCCCTTTCTGCCAAGGGTAATTACTCCTCACTTCTAACTTTTGGATCATGCTGAAGATAATTTCCTTCTCTGTCACAGTTGTGTGACAGTGAGTGACAGAAATGAGAGCAAAAACTAAGACAGACTTCCCCATATGCAATATTTTGCAGGATCCAACACCCAGAGCTGCTGTGGGAATCCAGCTGCTCAAATTGTTGATGAGCAGAAGTCTAACATCATATTGGCTGGCAGAGGGAAGCTCATGGGCTTGTTTCCTCAGTCCTCCCTGCTGACCAACCTTGTGAGCTTTAATAGCTCTCTCCTGATGATGCATGATCCTCTGCAGAGGAGCAGAGTGAAGCCCACTACTGAGGCACGTGCAAGGTGTCATTCCTAGCAGGCACACAGAGATGCAGTTGCTGATGTGACATGCACCATAATTACCAGCATGAGTCACAGGAGCTATACACCCTTGTACACAGCTGAGCTTGGCCGTGGTGCTTGTCCAATAAAGCTTAGCTTCACTGTCTACTCTTAGTTTCATTCCACAAGACAAATTCGGAGTCAAGGCAAAGTAAGTTGAATTTTGTGCTAAACCAGAAATATTAAATACTCTAATTGCCTTCATTAGACTAGTCTTAGAGTGAACATATTTAGGCATAGTGCCAGCATCCATAGTGTATAGCTCCGGTTGTCCACAGTCGGGGAGGAACAGGCTACCACAGCGATACTTGTAAGCACACCTCAGACCATTCAACCTGTCCTTCTGAATAAAACAATAACAGCTACTTCTTGTTAGTTTGATCAGCCTCCCAGCACAGCCTTCATGCAGTGGTCACAGCAGGAGGATGTGGAGCAAACAGAAGCAGAGAGGAGAGGCTG
Source organism: Apus apus (assembly GCF_020740795.1). NCBI lineage: Eukaryota > Metazoa > Chordata > Aves > Apodiformes > Apodidae > Apus > Apus apus. The sequence continues at coordinate 11,289,010 of NC_067283.1, forward strand.
TAGAGCAGTGTCAGGGGAAACACCCGCTTTCATTCAAGATCAATGAGGCAGTTAAACAAAAAGTCTGGATATGAGGCAAGATCAAACCAGCCTCCACTGCTCCATCTGTGCAGGGATCTTGCTCTCCTTGCAGCAATGCCAGCCAAGCCTCTCACTCCCAAAAATGTTAAAACAGTCTTTAAAGAGAAGGACCTCTGATTGTGCCAATCTCTGGTTTCTGCTACCTCAGGGAAGCATGAGTACCCCTTCACTTCCCACGTGGGAAAATGAAAACCCTTAAACCAAGCCTCTCCATAGGAAAGTCCTTTCCCTTCACAATGAGCTCTCCTCGTGAATCCAGCTTCCTCTGAGACAGCAGAGGTCTAAGTGCTGCCAGGAGAACCTGGTTATCACTTTTCCTGGTGAGAAGCACCTCCCAGCTGATTAATTCTGGGCTGAAGAGAAGAAACTATTTTTATCAAGGATCTCACCTGTCTGAAGACTGTTCTTTGTATTCTGCTCTCTCTGAACTGGGCAGTAGTGGCTGGGACTGTGAACCATAGCAGCCTTTTTTTGATAAGCCCTGAACCCTGCATTGTCTTGCTTTCTTTTAATGTTTTCTAACAGGAGAGCAACCAGCCTGTATTTCCTCACAGCCTGCCAGGCTGGATGGGCTTCTCCCTGGTGGGAGAAGTGATGCTGTAGTGTAGAGCCTACTAATTGCTGCATTGGATGAAGCAGCACATTATGTAGAAAAAGGGCAAGGGGGTGTGTGGAGGCAGTTTGTCTGTGGTGCCATTTTAAGGTGCAGACAGTGCTAGGTTAACGCTTGGACTTGATGATCTTAAAGGTCTTTTCTAACAAAAACAATTCTGTGATTCTGTCCCACCTAGCCCTGGGATCTTGTGGGGTGGTGGTGCCAGGGTACAGTGCACACCTGGCACAGAGCCAGCTACAGCCCACCTCGTGCACCCACCTGGCCCCCACTGCCCCTGCCTCCTTCCCTCCTTCTGAGCAAAAGTGCAATGAAAGGTGATTATTTCTGGCTGAGCAAATTCTTGCCAGTTAATTTGCACCCCTCTGGTTTCCTCGCACAGCTCAGGTCTGGACGTGGGTGCTGCAGAGATTTGCTTTCACCGCGATTAACAGGCCAGCGGTGTGATGGTGTTGGGACATTAGTGCAAATACTGGTCCCTGGGAGGTCAGCAACCCACCTCAGGTAGGTTTAGCACCACAGATTGCACCTTTCCTGGGCACTGCCAGCTTTTCTGGACCTGAATAAGCTGGATCCTCCATATGCCAACCTTACAGCTGCACTTCCAGCCTGAAAGCCCTGAAAATCCCAGATAAATACATTTCCTTGCAACACTGCACCGGCCTTGCTTCCCTTTCCCTTTCTTTTTCCTTTTCTCTTTCCCTTTCCCTTTCTCTTTCCCTTTCCCTTTTCCTTATTTCCCTTTCCCTTTCCCTTTTTCTTATTTCCCTTTCCCTTTCCCATTCCCATTCCCATTCCCATTCCCATTCCCATTCCCGTTCCTTTCTCCTTCCCCATCAGCTGGTTCCTCTGAGTGAGCAGGGGACTGACTCACTGACACTTTTTCTCTTCTCCTAGCACTAGGTTCTTCTATTAAATTTTTATTTTTGACAGCACTTAATTTTAAAGGAAGCAAATTCCTCCCTTAACCCCTGCCCTGCCGACCCTACTAGTCCCTCCAAGGGGAGGAGGCTGGACGAAGCAGGGGAAAGCCTGTACCTTCGACCCTGAAGAGATGAATTCCAGCCATCCTGTCATACCACCCACTGAATGTCAGAACAGCTGACAGCCCCAACAACTACATTAACTTGTAGAAGACAGTAAATGTTCTTTATTGCTTTGTCTGGCAGTTTTATTAAAAAAAAAAAAAAAAAGGTAAATAACTATGAGGAGCCACTCTAGATGTGCTGCTTTTACTAAGATTAATACTGTACCTGGAGGTCCTGTCTGTGTTGTGGCCCAATCCTGCTCTCTGTTCTTCAGGTCCTTCATACTTGGTAGTATTGGTCTCTCCACTTGCTCTCTGATAGTGGGAGGATGTGTGATCAGGGGTATACAAAAGACATTTCCCATGCTGAAAGGAATAGCACATGTTTCTGGTTTGAGCAAACAATGCACTGGGTGGATTTCAGCTAACATGGATGGGAAGGAATTCCATATGCCCGGGTCTTTGATCATGCATGTGCTTACACCTACCATGATGCTCTTCACAGCAAGCTAATACCATATTGGAAGAAAGTCTTCTGAAGAACTCAGTCTGAAATAGGGGGGCTTCTCTTTCCTACCTAGCTGTCTTCTAAAGCGTGAAGTAAGATTTCAGATTGTTTAGGTAACAAATACATTTCCTGTATAAAAAAACCCCAATGGCTCACATCTATACTAAAGTGCATCTTTAGGCAGGTATAAAAGAAATGGTAGCACAGTGTAATGCCAAAGCAGCCTCTGAAAAAAAAAAAAAAAAAGTGATCCCAGGCATAATCTTTAATATCTCAAAATTTAGCCCTCAAGAATTACCATTAAAAAGGATAATAATTCACTAGCTGTATCAGAGCATAACACGTTCATAAGAAAAAGTTCATTAAGGAAAACTCTTTCTTGATAAACTACAATGAAAATGACTGAAAGGATTCATACTTGTGCCCTTGAGATGTGTCACTTCTCTGGAAATTTAATACAGAATTTAGTGTTCTCAGGCACCTTCCTCAGAAATAGCAGAGATAAATCACAGCTATGCTAAGCCCAGCCAGCAAACTCCATTTCTTTCCTAAATCAAGTCCTGGTGTCCACAAGTGAAAAGAGGGGAGCACCTGGGGCTGCCTGGGTGTCTCTTCTCTGAAGGGGACAGACCCATGGCCAGAGACCCCTGTGAGCTGTCTATTAGCCCCTTGGCTGGTGCAATACTCATAGGAGTGTATTGGCAAAAAATAATTACAAAGTTTCCACTGTAAGGTATGTAAGAGGTCAGACAAAGCAGAGGAAAATAACAGGAAGATGTCCAGGAAGGTTTTCTTACAGTGAGATCAGGGGGACTGTGGAGGAACATCAGGCGTGTGTGGGAGACCCCTTCTATGCACCACTGACAGCTGCACCCAACAAAGCTCTAATACATGTGCAATGTGTGCCCAAGGGTGACAGAGTAGCTGTTCCATATACCTCTTCCATCTCTAATGTCAGACTTTAAAATAGATTTTTAACTCCTTTTTGCCACAGAAGTGGGATCTACAGTTAGAGACTAGCTCTATAAAAGACAGTAATTTTTGTTCAGGGACACTCCTAGAAAAATTACACTGATGTCTCAGTGCCAGTACAGAATACATGTCGATATGTTGGTGAATATATGAATTTACATAAAAGGGCAGGTAAAATCCCTCCTCTGCTGAAATCAGCCAAAATCAGTAAAAAGTGTATATCAGAGCACTTGGGAGTCCCTAATCATGTATGTGGATAGACAGAATTCCTTTCTAGAAGAGGACCTAGCCCTTGAATTCAGTAGAACCAAGATTTCACCTTAACTTGTAATGCTCTATGAGTTTCTTTTGAGTTGTTTTGCCTAAATTTTGAAAAGAGTGCTTTTAACCATGCTGGTTTTGTCAGGGTCACAGGGGTAGGACAGCAATGTCCTGCTAAAATCTATTTCCTAAAGTGCAAAAAGCAAAGTTAATGGTGGTGGTTAATCTCCAGGATTTGTGAGATTGCTGTGAGGACTCTACTATGATATTTCTAAAGATTAATCTTGTTATCAGTATAGTTTTGTTACTATTTTGTTTCTGTTGAAGATAATCTTCTGGCATAGGCTGAATGTTCACAGACAACTCCATGGTCCAGACAGCTAATCTCATCCTATCTGCACAGACCTATAACCCAGAAACTTGTCCTTCAGTGTATAAACACAGTAAGAACATCATGAGACCTAATGTATCACTAAGTATCTCAACTTTTTCTTATGCCCTTTGGCTGCATTTTCTTTCTCCATTCTTGCACCAAGTTGCATTTTCACCCTGTGGTTTCTGACAGAAGAGCCAGACCTGGAGGCAGTGCAGAGGCAGTCCTGCCAGCTGCTGGAGTTTAGAGCTGAGGCTGAAGTGCCCAGCTTCCTAACCCTGGGCTCACAAAAAGGATATGGACTGAACACAACATGTTCTTCTTTGTTTAAAGGAGATGTAATTATTAGATATTTGTCCCCCATCCCCAGATAGTAGATCCCAGTGGTGGAAGGTGGGGGGTGAGGGCAGGCTGGGTTACCCATGCTGCATTCTCTGTTTTTCAGCAGAGACGGAGCCAATCTGTACCTTTCTGCTATTGTAGCATGTCAAAAGATACTGACCACCACTGACCTAAAACACTCAAACTGGATTTTACCTGGAAACAAGAGTAGGAAACTAAATATCTTTCTTTTCCAATGTGGAAATGACCCAAAACATGCTGACACCTGGTGCTTGGTTAACCCAGCCTCTCCCTGTGTGGGGCAAGGGACAGGCTGCAGGGCATGGAGGACTGTGCCTTGGTCACAGGGTGTCCTCAGGCAGTTGCACCACTCCTGAATCTGCCCTGAGCTCTACTAGACAAGCTGGCAGCAAATCTGGTGTAGGACCTCTCTGTGCTGCAGGAGGTCCTCAGAGCAGAGAGCATCAAGAGAGCATCATTTCCATTCACTTCCAGATTCCTTTAGACTAATGAAGTGTCAAAAAAAAGCACCTTAGCTTAACTTATACCCATCCAACGTCCATCTCACTTAGAGGTAATTGAGCAGGGGATATATTCAACCCATACAGAATTTAAAATAAAAAGCCACTAGACTCTGGTGTTGACTGGAAAGGATTGTACTCATCACTCCAGCTGTTTCTGATTGGTACTTACAAATATGTGTTATGAAATATCCATTTATTTAGGCACTGCAGGTCACTTGACAGGAAAGATGAATGATGTAATCAGATTTCCTTTTATTCTTCTGGATGAGCGATGTGGTGTTGCTGACATTAGTATGCATGCATTGTGCAAGGTCCTTTCACATGGATCTGTTGATCTACACTTGCAAATGGATAGCATCAGCACCACTGTAGTAATTCCTGGAGGAATTTCTCTTAATTAGGTTTTTGTTGTATAGATAGTGAAAGGTGAGACTGAAATGTGAGAATCTGCTTTAACTTGTAGCCATATCCAGAAAAAATACCCTCTAGCATGTTGTATTGCCTACTCCATTATGTGGTAGTTAATAATTAAAAACATGCTGCAACTGCTTTTATGAATTCATAATGTGCAGGTGAAGGATTACTGCAAGTTGTAATTTGACATATAATGATCTTCACTGTATTCCAGTTATTTGTTAGTGGAGCTTTATTTGTTTTTTCAATTTTGATGACACAAAGAAAGAATTAACATCACATGTTTCCTCTGCACAATTCTGTGGTGCCTTTATTTAAAAGGAAATAAAATTGCATACTCTTTGCTAGAACACCTCTTCAGAGCCTGTCATATGTGGTCTTGTTATACAAGAGACTCCATCATCCCTCACAGACAGCACCGTGTGACTGGCTGCCCTGGGGACTGCTGCTGCACTGTGACATACCAGATCCTTGGGAAGACAGTCTGATTCATCACAAAATCCAGAGGCTTTTATGGCTTGTAATTTTATCCTTAGGTGGCTTTATATTTTTTATGTCTCCAGATGTACAAAGACCACCAATAGGCATCTAACTGTTGAGACAGGCACCAATACCAGGCAGCTTGTTTCTAAGCTGCACCAGGCAGCACCTGGGGCCCAACAAAGCTGAGGTCCATCCTAGCAGACATGGAAATCTCTCCTGTCCAGCAGCTTTACTGATGAGTAGGGAAGATGCTGACTCACAAATGGTCTGGTCTGCAGTTAATGAGAGCCTTGTTTTCCCAAGTGCATTTTTCATACTGAGTCTCACAAAGAGGAGTCCCCATCCCACTCATGTGGGAAAAGGAAGACATGCTGAAGCAGCCAGAATTACATGTCTAGGTTTGGGGACAGTGAATTCGTGTCCCTTGGATGGTATGGCCTATAAATAGTGCCTTCCTTGCACAGCACAGTAGAAGGACGTTTCCCATGTAAGCAAATCCAAGGCCATTAGGATTTTGGGGGTTTTGGGGGTAAAACCAGTGTTCTGGTTTCCACCTGTGCACTTGCACAGAGCCTAGGCTAGCAAGAGGAATCCTTGGCTGTGCCCATATTGTTGCTAGAGGATTCATCACATGCACTCTGCAGTGCCAAGGCCATGTGCTGGACCACATGTGGACCTGACTGTGGTCACAGTATTGAGCTCCTGCAGCCTGCTGGTGACACAGGATGGGTATGTCTATACTGGGAATGTACCCAGGCACTGCACCTACACTGCTTATGATGGGTGGCCCAAAGCATGGCTTTAGACATGCAAAGTAGTCCTCTCACAACTAACTCCCAGCTGTAGTTCAGAAGCAAGTCAGAGACAGAGCACTTGCTAAAGAGATGACTGCTCATGCTGTGGGGATTAAGGAGCTTTTATCATAAGGCCAGTCCATGCCTGAGAAGAGTGCTGGGCATGTTCAGTTTGATAGTACAGCTACAGTCTCTGTGGCAGGAGTACTCGTAAGGATGTCTGCCCTGTGTCCTTGACATCTGCCTTGTCGTGATCATGACTGTGCTCACTGTGATCCACATTAAAATCAAGGCCTGAAGGAACTCCTCAGCCTCTCCTCTGTACCTGCTGCACGTTGTACCATCTCCTACTGCTGATGGGCACTGTGGTGAAGATCGGCTTAGCTAGCATGATCCCTACCATACAGGGTGGCACACAACAACCCACAGTGGGTGAGAAGGTGCTTTGGATAACAGACCTCTCCCTCATCCTGAACATTAAGGAAAATCAGATCTGTTCCTTCCAGGATGCTGCCAAATATCTGCAAGTCAGTAGCTGGAGCAAGAAGTACCATTTTCCAGAAAACATCTTCCTGGAAGATTAACACTTCCTATACAGAATCTTATGTCCTATATGCCAGAGGGTAGAAGTCATCCTATGGATGGCAAGTCTACCCTCACTTGGGGGTAGCTCTGAGGTGCAAGACTAGGGTGGAGCATATAACCATTCAATTAAGTTTACTATGAAGAAGAGTCACTACAAATAAGCAAGCCAAACAAACAGCAGGCCATTAAATGATTAGCACCATTTGCAAGCCAACACGACAGGAGACCACCCTGTGAACAGAGAGCAGTTCCCCTTCTGGGTGTGATGGCAAGTTCGAAGTACTTTTGGAAGGTACCCTTGGGGCACCAGATGCAGCTGATTCTCATCCTCTGGCTGCCAGGAGCTGCAGACTACGTCAGGACACTCTCATTAGGCACACCTCACGCCCTCTTTAGCACAGAAACACAGAATCGTCTGGTTGGAAAAGACCTGTAAGATTATTGAGTCCAACCATTAACCAAACTACCAAGCCCAGTGTGTAAACCATGCTCCTAAGCATCTCCCTCCAGGGATGGTGATTCAACCACCTCCCTGGGCATCCTGTTCCAGTGTTGTATTACCCTGTATCCAACAGTAACAAGGATATCCTCATCAAGAGTGTGCCAAAGCTTGGTGTCTGTCCCATGAGCTGGATGTCTGCTTTTAGCTCATCCCTCCAAGTCTGCTTCTAAGGATGGTGGGGAAGAGAGAGACAGGGCCTGCGTGGTCCTCTCACCTCTCCCTCTCTCTTGTCTTTCTCTCTTCACCTCCTTCAGCGAGTGAAGGGTCTGAAATAGAGGATGTCTGTCATTTGTCAAGCTCTGACTGTAAAAGGTTGCTGACCACATGAAGGACAAACATGGTCTCCCAAGTACCACATGCAGTTTGGCACAAAAGCTGGGTGTTCCTTGATGTGGCCAAGGACTGGTTTCTGACCTTTCCATGTCTGTATTCAGCTTCCAACCTCTTTAATGCAACCCAGCACTGCTCACTTGTAAAAAGCTGTCTGTACTTCACGTTTGCTGTTTCTTCTTACTGCTGCTAGCAAATCCTCTTGCCAAAGAGGCTGTGGGTACAAGCTTGGTCCTTCCAGATGTTGACCACAGGCACAGCTGCTTCCCAGGCAGGCAGACGTGGCTTTTTGCAGTGTTAACTCTGAATGAGAAGCGTATAGATAATGACACAGAGTATATAAGCTTAGAGGGAGAGGCATGGGACACTATGAGGCTGGCTTTAGATGGCATAGAGTAGATAAGAAAGGTCAAAGGAAGCTATTTTGACCTGGACATATACTCCAAGGGTGGGATTTATGTGCTTTCTAGTCTATGCTTGTTTCCTTGGCCAGGAGACAACTTACTTCAGAGCAAGGCTGAATGTGAACTAGTATACATTCAGTTTAGACAAGCTGGCAACCTGACACACTGCTTGAGATGGAAATGTCTCAGCAAGCCATTGCAATGATCTGCTCTGATGTCCTGAATAGCAGGGGCCATAGTTTCAGGTTCATACTTCCTCAGGCTTGCAGCTTCTTCCAGAGATAAACTCTATCTCATGAAGAGTTACTCATTACTCATTATATTTTGAGAGAATTCCTCAACTAGAAGTCTCTAATTAAATATCATCAATGAGCTCTACTTTTAGTCTGAATTTGACACTTCAGCTTCTACCTGTTTCCCCATTAGCTTGGAGTTTTTTACTGCTTGGTGACTCTTTGTACAGGTATTTATAGGATCTTCTCTTTGTTGAGGTTGGGTTCCTTTGATTTCTCACTGGAAACAATCATACAAATCTCAAATAATTATTATAAACTTTTTCTGAATACTTCTACACCTGCCAACATTCTTTTAAGAAATGGAAATAAGAACTGAGTAGCCAATACTCCAATCATTATTGTGGCTTTAAGTGGAAATGACATTGTTTATAACTGACATTTTGCTTTTTGGCTGCTGCAACACACTGGGAGCTCATGAGCTCCTAGTGACTCATCTGGCCTTCACAATTATTTTCCAAGTCATTCTTTGCCAAATACCAATCTATAACTATGACCTACATTTTTGTTCCATACATACATGACCTTGACTTTAGCTTACTTACAGCGCCTGCTCTTCAGGTGAGCCTTAGTTTCCATGATCACCACATTGCTCATGGGAGCTGACCTTATTAATTATGATCCCTCATGCTTTTAGGTTGCCTGCAAACTGCTGCAGTTAATGGAGATGTCAACTGACTTTTAGTTGTCTGGCACATCTTGTTGCTCACACTAGAGGTTAACTTTCAATGTAACAGCCTGGCTGACTCTTTGGGAGCTCTGAAAAAGCATTGTACTTCAGAAAAGCATCCCACACCTGGGCTTTCTGGGTAGGAAGCTGCTGAACCCTGCTCCATGTGCTCCCCTTTGATGTTATGGCTTTCTGTTTGAAGTGCCAGAAGCCATGTCTCTGAGGTACCAGTGCTTGCCCTGAAGTTGACAGAACGACTCAGAGGCAGTCTAAATTGCCGTCAGGCTGTACTTGCATGTGCTGGGAGAGCCCTTCTGGAAGTGACTGCAGGCCTTTCTGTTTACCCAGAAAGCAGGTGGACCCAGCAAAGTGCTCTAAAGCCCGAACATAAAGAATCATAGAATGGTTTGGGTTGAAAGGGGCCTTTAAAAGTCCTCTCAGCAAAAGCCCCTGCAGTGACCAGCAACATCTTCAGCTAGATCAGGTTCCTCAGAGCCCTGGTCAGCCTGACACTAGATATTTCCAGGGATGGGACATCTACCACCTCTCTGGGCAACCTGATATGCAGGTAATGTGGCTATACCACACCCTAAAGCACACAATTTACTTTTTGTGTAGCTCGCCTGGCCTTGCCCTGCTCCTAGCCCCAGTTCCTGAGCATTTCATGGAGTGGGTTAGAGAACAGGGCTTCACATGAGGGCTTGAGGCTGCTCTCAAAGTACAATGTAGACGAGGCCCCAGGTTCCTTCTTGCCACCTTGAGTGTTTGAAGATGTTGTTACTCTGTGATAGTAACAATCTACTGCACCTTCCCTGGCATGGTGGGGGATATCTGACTGGCAGTTGCAATGTTAGCAGCCAGTAGGACTGTCCTTCTGCTGGAGAGAACCAAGTGGACACTGAGACAGAGAGAGGCAGTAAAGCTGAATCCCTCCAAACCACTTTTTAACCTAGTTTCATAAAGCTAATAGGCTTTTGCATCCATACTGCTGCCTGTGTGTCTCTCCAATGAATGAGGTCTGTTAATGAGCTTAAAGAGAGGGCTCCGCTCCTACAGAAGCTGGTTTCCTAAAAGCAACAAAAAGCAGTGGGTGAACGGAGTAGGGAGGCTCAGCTAACACAGCATGAGCTCAACAACTACCCATAGAGCCTGCCCTGCCAGCGGGCTGCTCAGCACCAGTGTCCCATGGAGCTCAGGATGAGCCACAGCACCTTCTGCCTCTCACACAGCTGAAGCTGGAGGGAAGAGGGAGAGAAGGACCCTGTGCCTGGAGTGTGGAGGACAAGGTACGTGGAAAACCACTGACAATGGTATGGGAAGCAAGAGCTCGCAGGAAATTAACTGGGAGCAGATGGCAACCTTGCTTGCAGAACAGCAGGTCTGGGGCCAGGGGTACAGCACCTGCCTGCAGACCCAGTGCAATCAGTAACTTGCACATCAGTTGTTTAGTTTCCAACCAAATGCCACTGACTGAATGTTTCAGGATCATTTCTCTGCATCACAAGCACGAGGTAGAAGTACTTCCCAATCATTAGTGTCAATACATTGAAAATAGCAGTAATTAAACACAAATTATCCTTTTGTTTGCACTTTGTAATCTAGGGGAGCACGTGCCCTGGGTCAGATCACCTCAAACAGCAGCACTGCTGAGCAGCCATTACAGCTCCCTCTCAACTGACTTCGTCTCTGGAGACTTCTGTTTTATCTCCTTTTGGGCTGTTTTGAGATGTAGCTAATTAAGGTATTATATGAGAGTAGCACTTCCTGTGCAGGAATGTTGCAACGATTAATTAATTAGGTTTTTTAAGTTGCAAAAATGAAAAGTGCTATATAAGTGTTCCTGAATATTATTATTGTAGAGCAATGGGTCACAACCTCATTTTTTTTCCCTGACATTTCTTTGCAGCTTTAACTTCCTAGCCTTACCACACAAATTTCAAGTAACAGTAACAGTTCAGTATACCATGTACCAAAGAATAACTCCCCCAAAATGTGTGAAGTAAATTCTAAAGACAAGGATTGTTTTGTCATTATATAAGTATACACAAAATGCAGAATATTAACTATATGTTTACAAGATTGTGTATATATATATATACATATATATATGCCCACATATGCATGCTTTACAAACAGGTATGCATGCGTGTATGTATGTATATAAATATGTATGTATATATTTTTTTACATACATAGTTTGTTTTAGTAATTCTTCACAGATGGGGCTGTGGTAATATATTCGCCCCGGGAACAATAGGCAAATCCCTTTAGATTTACAACTCCTGTGTTTCTGACACTCCCAAATAGGAGAAGATATAACAAATCATACACATTAAATCAGTCACCATGATAGTTTGCTACCAAAGGCCCTCCTGGATTTTGCCCACTGTTATTTAAAGAAACTGTGAAGACATTCAGGTCCTTCTGAAAGGCTCTCTAACAGCTCAGTGACTCTATGCAAACCCAGGCAGAAACTGGTAAGGAACTTTTTTTCTTTCCTCCATCCCGCTGTGATACAAACACCATCTTTTCACAGTACAGTGTGTTTGTGTGCCATATGCAAATATAGGGAAAACAACAGCAAGGGAAAGGCCAAAATGCTGAGAACCAATTCACATTTATGTCCCAAGGACTTTCATATTAAGCAAGAATCAATGGAAGGTTAAAAAAATAAAAGAAATAAATACATTCATAAGACAAAGAGTGATTCTACAGCCACATAATTAGCAGGTATTTTTAGTTTTTCTTCAGAAAGAATGCCAGTCAGGATTTCTGTGATTGAAAAGGACAATGCTGGTGTGAATGATATATGGATCTGTATAGCCAGGAATGAAAGATGTGGAAAGAAAGGGTTTGTGATGGGTGGAGAGACTGGCAGCTAAGGGCTGTGGGAGAGGGACGTCAATGAACAGAAAGTAAAGAAAATAAAAAATTCAAATTGTGGAAAATAGACTCCTTTGGTGGCCTTCTGTTCAGAGGAGGGGAAGCTCCTGTCATCTGAGGAAGTCTGTTTTGTCTCAGGAGAAATGATCTGTCTTGTCTCTTGCCTCTGTGGCTGCAAAAATAGGGAACTGCAGAAATACAGTTGGCTAGCAAAAACGAGACTGTAACCAACCCTTTCATGTTCTTGATTATGGCAGCTACACTTGGTCTTCAGGGCACTGATGGCCTGACATGGTACAGTGACTTGCAGGGCCAAAACCCTGTGGTGCTGGCCAATGCTCTGAGTGGGATCTGCACCAGGGAACACAAGTGACTGTTCCAGCAATCGCTACCCAGATGCACAGAGGTTACTTAAAAGATGTGTAGATGTGGTGCTTAGAGATGCAGTTTAGTGGTGGACTTGGCAGGGTTAGGGTAACAGTGGGACTTTATTATCCTAAAGGTCTTTCCCAACCAAAACGATCTACAAGCACGAGCCCCTGAGGCCACTGACTGAAGTTAGGTGCACGCAGAGTGAGTCATTAGGGCAAATTGTGAAAATATCAATAGAACAAAATATAGTACTTCACAAAATTATTACTACTGTGCCTTACGCTACAACCAAAAGATCCTGCAGAATGCCATAAATCTTTGAAACTAGCAGAACTGCACGCAGTTGCTTTTGGCAGTGTGACCGTGCTGTGACTCAAAAGCACCACCTGCTGCCTCTTCACACAGTAGCAGAGCTTTCCAATCTGCCATCTTCAGCAAATACTTTATCTTCTTGCAGCTACTTGGCTATTTCAACAGGTTTAGCAATATCAGGGTGATATTTTTTAAATGTCACTGCTAATATCATTTAACTATATGCTGACAAAGATTTAGTATTATTATAAAAACTCAAACCTACTATCTTCCTAGCAATGTGAGGATGAAGGCATTACTTTTGGAAAGGACATCAACTTAATTTCCCATATTATGTTGAGAATCCATCTTTAGATAGAGTTTGTATCACAGTTGATTGCAGGGGCATTTAGATGTCAAACTGCTCCCTTGCCAGACAAAACAAAATAGGCATCTAAGTACAATTAAATGCACCTGCAATTACGTGTGCCAGCGAAAACTACACCTGCAGATGTTCTCAAGTGAAAAAATCCTAGAACCCTTCTAATCATTCCCAAACTTGTGAAGTTTGAAAAAAGTAGAACATTAATATCTATTACGAGTATGAAGCACATTCTGCTTTAGCATATTAACTGATGTCCATTCAGTAATCTTGAGTCTGATATTTACTCTTCTGGATCTTAAAAGTTTTTAAGTCTTAAACAAGGACAAATAAAATAATAATTAAAATATTATTTATCTGTGTTAATTCCCAATGCTGCTGTTACTCTTTCTTCTTTCTTATTCTCTTTCCTTTTCTCTCCTTTTCCTCTCTCTTTTTCATGTGGAAAATTTTTCTAAGCTGATTCCTTTCATCACTATCCAGGGAAGGACTGCAGAAATGATTAGCCTTTTGTGGATGCAGTTTAATCATTACTGCCAACGAATTATTCCACACCTTGGACCTCTCTGTCAAGAGCCTCTGATCACAAGCAGTTTCAGTGTGGTCTCTGCCAACACTCCATTTTCCATGGAGCTACAGTGAGTCACAGACAGGCCCAGCAACCTAGGATGTAAAGTAATTTAAAATTAGGGTGATAATTCAATACTAGAAAGTGAGCTAGTGGACCATAAAAACAACTCTTTTGGATCTAAGACATAGGAAATGGCCTACCATGCCTTTCAGGTGTGTTAGAGAGCTGCCCAGGGCACACTGGTGTATTGCACATGGCAAGCAACTTCTTCCATCAAGGTGAGTCTGGATGCAGCTCCTTTTGAAAATGTAACCCACTGATGCCACACTGTCAGGGCCAGAGCATTGACAGGGCTGACATGAGGCACTATTTTTGCAGATGAATTACCTATTCCTTAAAGCATTATGAAACTCTGCCAGCCCTGAGTGTCCGTATTCAGAAAGATTAGCAAAGCAACTCTTTCCTGACCACCATAATCACTGGACTGCACATAGGTACTGAGGAAATGTTTTTAATATCAGGAATGTGTGGTGTAGTAAGTGTCAGTAAGTGATCTGCTGAGGTTCTCTGCTTTCTCAGTTTGGCTGTTGATTCCTCAGGGAAGGTGGGTGAGACAAGATGTTTCAGAACTGCCACTTGGAGCTCTTTAAGGCTTTTAGAGGATTCTCACAGCCTGCATTCCTGGTCAGATGCCTGCAGAGGACTGAGGACAGAAGAAGACAGTCTTCATAAGCCCTTCCCTGCTTTTGTGATTCTGGCCTGACCCTGGCAGCACGGATATGTCCCTGCTTATCCTTATGCTGAGGGTGATGGGCTCCTTCCATAAGGCCACCCCTCCTAGACACCAGCAAAGGCAGCTGCCAGGCACAGAGAGAATCCTGCACTTGCCATCACTGCTCTCTGTAATGCTACAACAGCAAATCATGTAACAAAAGGACATGCTCCCCCCTCTCCATTTTGGTTGAGCTGCCTCCTTCCTCAAGCAGCTGTAAAGAGGAGCAGATGGGAAAGACTAACACAGTATGTCTTTATTGTACTTCCTTAAACAACTTGAAAAGTTTTCCCAGGATTGCATGGTAACTACAGCTATTAACAGACATATATTGCATTCCTGAGAGTGTTCTCAAGTGTGTCTTGGCCATGTTACCAAGACAGATTAGAAGGCATTACTTACCTGTAGCAGTATTGCTGCTTTCCAAAGCTCTTTGATCCATCACCATGCATGCCCTTTGTAATAATATAGCAAGACAGTCTGATACTTAATAATTCACTTTTGGAATTTCACCTTATCTGCCTTTTGCGTGCTGATATGAAATGGCACTGTTTCAAAATAAAAGTCATGCTTTTGATATTTCAGATACTGCAGATATGTGTAAGCACTAATGCCTGTTTGTAGCTTCACTTTCTCTGTTTAATTAATGCAATGCTGCTGGGCTGGCAGTTCAGAGACTGATGTTCTCTGATTAAGTCTGGAGGATTTGCTAGAGAAGAAGCAGTACTTTCTGTAACTGCCATCTACCAATGTCCCTTGGCCCTGACCTGTTGCGTCTACCCTACAGAGCAAGAGGTTAGGGAAGCTGCCAGGTCTGTTCAGGCCCGTATCTCTTCGTTGTGATGGCCAGAATGGGACAGCCTATTAGATCTATGCTGCTGAAATCAAAAGGTGAGAGGAACCATATATTGCTGCCAGACAAACACGTTATCAAATGACCCCTCTCAAAAGCATTTTCTGTTATGGAAACAGGAGGCTGAGCTTTTTGCTTAGGCAAGGTTCCTTGTGTGCAGTGTTTGCTTGATAAATTGGCTTTAAAACTTTAGCACATATATACCTAACAGTGAAAACAGCTTTACAATAGCAAATTGTTAAAATGACTGACAATTTTGATTTAGACTTTAGCTGAACTTGGATGAGATTCTACAGAATACATGTACTTACAGGTTCAAGACTCCTATGTGAATGGGTCTTTTAATTTTGTGGGACTAGGTGGCAATTATTTTGTCTATCTAATTAAAATATACCAATTTGCTAAGTATGTCCAACTCCATCGAGCCTTGTGCAAATCAAATTCCAGACTGGATACCTCAAATCTAGAGGCTACTTTTGGAATTTTCAGCCAACACTTTGGAGAAACTATGGATATTAAGCCAATGCCAAATCTACGCATAATGCAAATACCACATGTATCTTGCAGAAGCATTTGTTATGGAGGAATCCTTGGGTGGCTCCTGGGGAGATGTCCAGTTTCATGCCCATTTTCCCTGGTGCCTCTCTGGATGATAAGCACAGCATGTGGTCTAAGTCTTGCTGGGTGCTGTTAGTTGCTCTTGTACAAGACACAAGAATAATTTTGTGTTGTTTTTAATTTTAAGGTAATGGGAGTTAAGTCTACTGGAACTGCGTTTTTTCCAACATGAAATGGAGAATATGTGTTACATGCCTGAAGTTTGTCATAAATATGAATGGGGATGTCTGAGTGCAGAAAGCTATCTGGGGAAAGGAACTGTGTGGCCCAGAAGAAACATAACTTGACATAGTCTTAACTCTCCTGACTCCTGGAAGAAGTCTCCAGAGGACACAATACCCAGAACAGTACCTAAATTTTGTCTTGGAAGGAAGTAGTTCTCTTGAAAACACCTCAGTAAAGCAGTAATGTACATGAAGTGTGAGACTGGGGGCCCCAGGGGTCCATTACCGAATCATCCATGGAGGGTCAGTTCCGTGGAGGGGTGCTCAAGGCAGGTCTGCATGTGGGAGACTTTTGAGTACCAGCAATGGGCTTGGGGCTAAGGGCCTTGGAGGCTCAGACCTCTGTGCCAGAGACAGGGGAGCCTGGGGATGCTGGGCCCAACTGCTGGGCAGTCTGACTGTCCCAGACCAGCAGCTGGAGGGATCCTTCCAGAAACTGGAGAGGTGTGGGGATACGCCTAGAGAAGAGCTCCTTCTGCTCTAGAAAATAATGTATTTGCAAGCAAAACACAACATAAAGTGTCAAGCGAAATATTACTGCTCAAAACCACTTCAAGACAGCAGCCCAAAATAGTCGTATCAAAATGTTTCTGAAGCATCAGGCCCCTCCATAACATGGCAGCTGCAGCACCACTGAAAGACTACAGAAATGGGTGTGGTTCTAACAGAGTATGTATGATGGAATACTGCTCAGATAGTCATTACTGAAATTAACTTCTGGAAAGGATTAGCTTCTGCCTTGCCTGATTAGATGAATTCTTACTTTTCAAACACCTTACAAATTTCCAGTGCATTGGAACATTTCAGTAAAGTTAGAAGCGTGGCAAAATAAAGGAGATGTGGAAGTAGTTATGCATTTAAACTTCCAACACTATAGAAAAATGTGCAACGACAGAGTAATACATGGCTAAATTCTCTCAAGTGGAAAATGTCATTCTTTGTTTAAAGATTGAAAAAAACAGCATGGAAGCCAGGGGAATTCTTAATTTTTAATCTAACTTGCCTTCCAAAGTATATCAGGTAATTTGTAATTTATTTAAAACTGATGTATTTCAGTGCATGCCCACTTACTATTAGTGTCAAAAAGAAAACAGGGATAGACATGCAGACTGCAGTACACACCTGCATTTGGGTCTTCCAAGTCTGTTTTAGGTAGGTCTCTGGATGAGATGTTTGGTGGATATACACAAAAAACAACAGAGCACAGGGTATAGTCAAGGTCATAAACTGCTCCAGAATTCACTCAGGCTTTGCCTTTATCAGAAAGGATTTACAGTTTAGTATGAGACAAGCCAATGAAGGTTACTATTGGAAGGAAAAAAAAGAAAGAAAAAAAAGAAAGAAAAAGAAAAAAAGGAAGGGAAGGGAAGGGAGAGTATATTTGGGGTTAGGAATCCAGTAGCCTGACAGGTGATGCTGCTGCAGCTCCATGGCCTGTGACCCAGCTGAAAGGAAGACCGAGTGCGTGGACACACACACAGTACAGATCACACAGAGAGTACAGATATGCTTGTTCACGTGGCCAGCCACACAGACCAGTACCTGAACCCCCTGGTCCCCCATTTGCATACACACACACGTATGTATACATACGTACATACATACACTGGCAATACAGTCTGCACACATGCCAGTTGCTCTTGTTCCTGGCACCCCTGAACTGTGGCCCCTGTGAACCTTTGCCCCTTTGCTTCTGGCAGGCACTTGGCTCCATACACACAGATGAAAAATAGGCAGCCCCCTCCTCCAGGAAAATGGTTAAAAATGGTAGTTTAATAAAGCAGGACAGACTGAGATGATTGGGTGTGCAGGCCTGGTCAGACAGGTGTGCTGACCACCCTGCTGAGGTGCTGCTGGCCCATTTTATCACTTTTTCCTCTCTTAGCCATCGTAACCTGTCCCTTTCCCCAGCTTTTGTCCTTTCTCTAAACCTCACAGAGTCACAGAATGGTGCAGGTTGGGTTGGGAGGGATCTTGTCGATCATCTACTAAATCCCTTGTTTCGTATAATCCACAGATGCCCTCCCTGGCATCCTGTCAGGATTCCTGTACCCCCTGCAGGCAGAGGCCTGGGAAGGAAGCTGGGGCAGCGAACCCCTGGTACTGATCAGTTTGCTGGGATCCCTTCCCCCATCCTCGTTCTCCACGCTAATGGAAACTCGCCTCCTGCCGGCCCGGGCGGGAGCGCGGGGCTCTCGCGAGACCGGCCGCCCCGCCCCGCTCCCTCTGCCGGCGGCGCGCGCGGGCCCGGCGCCATGGCGCTCTACAACTTCAAGAAGATCACGGTGGTGCCGTCCGCCAAGGTACGGCTGCCGGCCCCTCCTCCCCGCCCCTCCGCGCCCTCCGTGCGGGGCCGCCGGGGCCGAGTCCCTCCGGCCGGGCGGCCGCTCGCTCGTTCCGCGCCCGAGGAGAGCGCTGCCCTTCCCCCCGCTGCCGGCGTGGCCTGGGCCTCGCCTGGGCCTCGCCTGGGCCTTCGCGTTCCCCCGCTCCCGCAGGACCTGTCAGCTCCCCCGGGCGTGGTGCTCTGGCGCCTGGCGGCCTGTTCCGTGTAGAGCGAGTTGGGGGAGCGAGGGGTCCTGCCAGAGCCGGGTACTGCGGCCCGAGGAGGGATCCTGGGGCTGCTTTTCTCTTCATCCTCGCGGGGATGCCGGGTGGCCCCCGCGAAAGTACCTTCTGTTTTCCAGACAGCTTGGCTTCACTGCTGTGCACGCCTTCTTCCCGAGTCTAGTGAAGGAGCTTTAGTTTAAAGTCTGGTGCGCGGGGCTGCTGGCGGGGTTTGGGCCTTCAGCTCTCCCTGTGGCAGGGGCCGGGCCTGCCGACCTCGCTGGGCAGCGCTGGAAACGGGGCCGCTTCCCCAGCAGCTGCAGGCCAGCCCTCAGTTCACTGAGGTGAAAAGCGGGGAGGGAACGTGCAAACTGCTTGATATTGGCCAGAGCTGGGGGCCCGTGGTCCCGGTGTGTTATTCTAAAATGTAGGTTCCGAAGCATGTCGGGGAGTGGATGTGTTTAACTGCTCTGCAGGTCCCTCCACCAAAATGAAATGTATGGCTTTATAGGAATTTTCCAGTTTGTATGATTAATAATGTTTCCCTTGATCGCAGGACTTCATAGACTTGACATTGTCAAAGACTCAGCGGAAGACTCCAACTGTCATCCATAAACATTATCAAATCCATCGGATTCGACATTTTTACATGCGAAAAGTCAAATATACTCAACAGAATTACCATGATAGACTCACTCAGATCTTAACAGATTTCCCCAAATTAGATGTAAGTGTTTTGCCACTGGATCATAAACGGACTTGGCTTTCATTGCATCAGGAGTACTTCTTCAGCAGTCTGTTGGTTTTATTGAGGTTTATTTTGGTCCAAGCAACATCTTGCTGATTCACTGTGTAGAAAATTTTGACTGATTCCCAGTAGATTTTACATGGAGTAGTTTTAGATGAATTTGTTCTGCAAAAGTAGTATGTTCCAATGAATAAAAGGATAAGTTTTGCCTATGGCTGGTCATTGAAGGGTGGGTTGTACAAGGCTTTTGCTGATCAGGTATATTTCCCAGAATTTGCTGTTGAACTAAGAGGAGGTATGGGTTTTAAAAGTATGTTATGTCAGCTTATTTATTCTTTGTGTGTATGTAAACTGTGCTTATGATTCTTTCTCCCTAGGAAATATTTTCAGGAAGTAAGAAATAATCAAATAAATCACCTTGCTTCCCATCTTCAGTTTTTCAGAAGTTACTTTGGTAACATCTTGGCCCCATAAAGGATAGTGTTGGCAACACACTCTGACACATAACTTCCCAACAGCTGCAACTGGATCCAGGTGTCCAGTGGGGCTTTTTTGTAGACAGCTTTCTGCTCATGCTTAAATGGTTGACCTGCAACCACAGTTTTTGCTGGGTTTCATATCCAGTTAGTATTACTGCAGAATTCCTGCAGGTATCTTCTGTATTTTGTTTATTGTCACATGATGAAATTTCTGCAAATAAGTACATGAGTAGAGGAAATATTTTGTTTGAAGGATTTGAACTGAGCTTCCTGGGAAAGCTGAAGGATTTAACTGGGCATTGAAGAAACCCTTCTCTAGTCTTACACAAGTTAATCTAGCACTCAGAAAAAGGAAGGAATTGATATTGGTGCTGTGTTTCTGGTATAGTATGAATTTGCTGTTAGAAACTACTTCCACAAGCTTCCTTCAGCTTCCTTGTTTTAAAAAAAATAATTAGGCTTCAAAGTTGTAATAAAAAGTATTATACAAAGCAAAATATTAAGTGGAAGCTGTATAAATGAGTCCAGAATATACTTGCAGATGAAAATAGTAGTAAGATGTTTGCATTTAATGGTCAGGCAGATTATTTTTCTTATGGGAATGAAAACAGTTGGGCTTGTATTGTAATTTGTCTTGCTGTACCAGAGAAAAAACTTGAAGTTACATAGTTGCCAAGAACTAACAGTCTTGTAGAAGGAAAAAATTAGTCTTAATTCTATTTAATATTTTTGTTCTAGGATATTCATCCTTTTTATGCAGACTTGATGAACGTTCTGTATGACAAGGATCACTACAAGCTGGCTTTGGGACAGATCAATATTGCCAAGAATCTGATCGACAAGTAAGAGACCTTAGGCTGTTTGGTTTTGTACCTGCCTGGTTGATTGTTGGCTAAACTCTTTAACACCTTGTCTGCACAGTGTTGGTAAAGACTACGTGAGGCTGATGAAGTATGGAGACTCCCTGTACCGCTGCAAACAGCTGAAGCGCGCAGCCCTGGGGCGGATGTGCACCATTATCAAGAGACAGAAACAAAGCCTGGAGTACTTGGAGCAAGGTGTGTGTTATAAATAGGCTAAAACAAGGTGGATGAACTGGATGCAAAATGTATTCTTCATGCCAGTGAGAAGAATGTGGCTAATGCAAAAGGTAGACACAGGAATAAAGAAATAGATTTGCAAATGCTTACAATTTGTTTTTTAACAGGATGGTTTTCCTTTTGAAAAGTCTTTAAATTTTATGGTATTACCAGCAGTTATAAAATGTTTTATTTGCTTAAAAGTGATCAGCCATACTTTTTATTTGTTGTCATTTTCTGTAACATATTTGAAAAACAGTTCTAAAGGTTTTCCAAACATGACTGCTTATTTCAGGCTTATTATTCCTTTGGGCTATGTTGCCTGACTTGGTAGGACCTTTCTCGCTAAAAGACATTGGTCTTCATTTTCTAAGTGTTAGGGTGTTTTTGAATGGCTACTTGTGGAGTTTACAAAATATTATAAATTTTCATAATTGATAATCCAAATCTAATGTCACAAAAGTTATTTGCATAGAAACAGTTCAGCATAAGAGCTTTTATTCCATTTCACTAAAACTTAACCTATGTCAAAGGTTTTAAACATCTTCTTCACGTTTCAGTGCGACAACATTTGTCTCGTTTGCCAACCATCGATCCCAATACACGAACTCTTCTGTTGTGTGGCTACCCAAATGTTGGAAAATCCAGCTTTATCAA